>NC_133331.1:135327562-135942145 GCF_042186555.1 Aquarana catesbeiana | reverse complement strand
ACTTACATCCGGAAGAAAATCCTCTTGTCTAAAAGCAGAAGTTGAAAACAAACTTCAGACATGAATAGCTCCCACCTGACCAATAGATTTAATGTGGGTGTCTTAGTTTATTGATGCTTAATTTGTGGATGCCTTCAATGTTTCAGATGAAAATCACTGCTCAGGCTTTTCAATAAAAAGAAATGCAGTCCAGCATAAAACAAATCAATTCACTTAATATCACACCACAGGCTTCTAAATTGTATTTAAAATATATCTGAAGTCTTCATATCTGCGTTGACAAGCTGTAAACGCATTAAATATACATTTAATAAAAAAGAAGCAGCTCTGAGTTACTAAAACACCTGTTTGAATTTCCTTTTTGCAAATACCTTCCACGAAGATATCACGCTCAAAACACAAGGGAATGTAACACACATATAAACATCAACACAAACTACTGATGGTAAATTATACTGACAAGGACTCGTACAAATCACCTACAAAATTGCTTATGCCCAAATCCTAGTCATGAAATCACTGTATCACGTTCCAAAGTGATCTCTTGCCAAAAGCAGTGTGCATGGCACATCTGGTAATGTTTTCTCCCAGCTTTCATTATCTACATTAATGGCAGAAATATTTCAAATTATATAGTGATGTAAACTATAAGATGCCAAGTGCTTAATTGATTTACCCATCCATTTCTTCCCAATCAGGCAGATTAATACTTGGATCTGCAGGAAGGATAGAAATGTTTTTTCTTGCATGGAATAACACAATATATGGTAATGCTCCATTTACAGTGAGGGAAAAAAGTGTTTGATCCCCTAATGATTTTGTACATTTGCCCACTGACAAAGAAATGATCAGTCTATAATTTTAAGGGCAGGTTTATTTTAACAGTGAGAGATAGAACAACAAAAATATCCAGAAAAACACATTTCAAAAAAGTTATTAATTGATTTGAATTTTAAGGAGGGAAATAAGTATTTGATCCCCTATTAATCATCAAGATTTCTGGCTCCCAGATGTCTTCTAAACAGGTAATGAGCTGAGATTAGAAGCACTCCCTTTAAGACACCTGTCCACAGAAGCAATCAGATTCCAATCTCTCCACCATGGCCAAGATCAAAGAGCTGTCCAAGTTTGTCAGGGACAAGATTGTAGACCTACACAAGGCTGGAATGGACTACAAGACCTTCCCAAAGCAGCTTAGTGAGAGGGTGACAACAGTTGGTGCTATTATTCGCACATCGAAGAAACACAAAATAACTGTCAATAGCCCTCGGTCTGGGGCTTCATGCAAGATCTCACCTTGTTAAGTTTCAATGATCATGAGAACAGTGAGGAATCAGCCCAGAACTACACAGGAGAATCTTGTCAATGATCTCAAGGCAGCTGGGACCATAGTCACCAAGAAAACAATTGGTAACATACTACGCCATGAGGGACTGAAATCCTGCAGCGCCCCTAAGGTCCCCCTGCTCACGAAAGCCCATATACAGGCCTGTCTGAAGTTTGCTAATGAACATCTGAATGATTCAGAGGAGAACTGAGTGAAAGTGTTGTGGTCAGATGAGACCAAAATTGAGCTCTTTGGCATCAGCTCAGCTTGCCGTGTTTGGAGGAGGAGGAATGCTCTCTGCGACCTCAAGAACATCATCCCCAGTGGCAAACATGGAGGTGGAAACATTATGCTTTGGGGGTGATTTTCTACTAAGTGGACAGGACAACTTCACTGCATCAAAAGGGACGATGGACGGGGCCACGTACTGTCAAATCTTGGGTGAGAATATCTTTCCCTCAGCCAGGGGATTGAAAATGGGCCGTAGATGGGTATTCCA
Organism: Aquarana catesbeiana; assembly: GCF_042186555.1. Classification (NCBI taxonomy): domain Eukaryota; kingdom Metazoa; phylum Chordata; class Amphibia; order Anura; family Ranidae; genus Aquarana; species Aquarana catesbeiana. The sequence continues at coordinate 135,940,319 of NC_133331.1, read as the reverse complement.
GCATGACAATGACCTAAAACACACGGCCAAGGCAACAAAGTAGTGGCTCAAGAAGAAGCACATTAAGGTGTTGGAGTGGCCTAGCCAGTCTCCAGACCTTAATCTCATAGAAAATATGTGGAGGGAGCTGAAGATTCGCATTAAGATAAAAAACTTTTCTGTGTAGCAGCCCCCCCCCCCAAATTACTTACCTGGGCCCCTTCTCTCTTCAGCGATGTCCACGAATGTCTAAGCTGTCCGGGACACTCTTCCCGATTGGCTGAGACACAGCAACGGCGCCATTGTCTCCTGCGGCTGACAAAGTCAGAAAGGGGAGAGAGGTGGCAGGGCCAGGTCGAAGTTCTGTGTCTGAATGGATACACGGAGTTCTGACTCGGCTCAGGTGCCCCCATAGAAAGCTACTGACTGAGGGGGCACTTGATAGGAGTGAGGGGCCAGGAACAGCAAAGATGGACCTGAGAAAAGGAGGATCTGGGCTGCTCTGTGCAAAACCAACTGCACAGGGGAGGTAAGTATAACATGTTTGTTATTTAAAAAAAACAAAAAACAAAAAAAAAAAAACACAAGACTTTACAATCACTTTAATGACTTGGAGAGGATCTGCAAAGAGAAATGGGACAAAATTCCTCCTGAGATGTGTGCAAACCTGGTGTGATTGCCAACAAGGGTTTTGCCACCAAGTATTAAGTCATGTTTTGCGAAGGGGTCAAAATACTTATTTCACTCAATGCAAATCAATTTTATAACTTTTGAAATGCGTTTTTCTGGATATTTTTGTTGTTTTGGTGTCTCTCACTGATAAAATAAACCTATCATTAAAATTATATTATAATTTTTTTGTCAGCGGACAAACGTACAAAATCAGCAGGGGATCAAATAAATACTTTTTTTCCCTCACTGTAATAGATGATGTATAAGGACATACAGCAACAACAATCATATAAATAAACCAATAAATGAATACATTGAAAAAAATTAAAAAATAAAACAGGAAACACCGCTGCAATCACAGGTCCGCAAATTAAAAAAAGGCAAAGGATAAGTATAAAGTGCAGTAATCCCTAGCCCAGGAATAAATACCCTTTTTTCACGCTCTACTCAGTTTTAATTCGGTGAAAGGTAATGCTAATTAGTTGCTATAGGTCACTGCAGATGGCAGTTTCTCTTTGAGCTGCCTTGTTAGTTAAGTCTATATGGTTATCTGTTTAAAGCTGAATTCCAGGGAAAACACAAATACTTCCTTTACAGTAGGGGTTAAATGATAGTCTAGAGGACTGTAAAAAGCACTTTTACACACCCGAACCGCTTCGCACCAAGGCCCTACTGGGTTGCAACACCAGTCCCTGTAGCCTCTTCTCTGACGGTCATAGGCCTTCTGACATCATCAAGACCAATGCAGAGCCCAAAGACCTGTGCTGGATATGAAGAAGCCAAGGGACAGTCCACTGCTGGAGCGTAAGATCTTGCTTTTCGTGGTCCTCTAGACATAAACATGCATTTAACCCTTGCAGTGGGGGGGGGGGGGGCATTCCTGTTTTTCCCAGACTTATCTTTAAGTAATTAAAATAATATGTCGTTTTTGCAATAAGCTGGTGGTGTATGTATTCTATAAAAGAGCCATCAAAACCAAATGAGCTTCCATGTGTGCAAATCCTGACCTTTATCTGGTAAATCTTTGGGTAGAATGAACAGGATAAACTGCTATGTCTTTTTTTACACAAGGCAACTTCATGTGTGTACACACCTGATTCTATTATTTGTAGGGCACCCTGGGAACCCTAAAGATCAGGGTGCCCTGATATGCAAATATTGACCAGTAGGGTGATCTGGTCTCCCACAGTAAACAGAACATGGAAATGCAATTATTTTAGTAAATATAAACTGCTAAATACCTTTTCTCATGAGCAGTGTATAGCAGTCTTATGACTTCTATCAGTGTCCATCTGAGCACTGGTTAAAGTTTGTAGGAGGCGTTTTCATTCTCCTCTGACTGTCCTATGAGTCTGCATGACCCCTGACCTTGTTTCTAGACAGTGTTGATTTTCCTTGTGCTGATCACATGCACCCTCTCAAAAAAACACACTCCAAAGCTCTGTACTATCAGCAGATGGATCGGGGACAGTAAAAAAAAAAAGGGGGGGTCAGAGAAGACAGTATCAAACAGCCTTTTTACACATTGTGTAGGATTAACCCCTTAGGTTTCACAGGGAGTATAAGCATTATTTACTTCATATACAGACTTTTTGGATTTTACTGCTGTGGGTTTAGTAACACTTTAAGGTGCTGAAATACAAAGCAATGTGGCATTAAGGCACCTGGAGCTGCCGGCTATTCAACATGAGCAGTGCAGCCTGGTCAAAGTTCTACTTTTATGAAAGTAAATCATTGTTAGATCCAAGCTCTGACAGCATGTATAGGGAAAGTAAAAGCCAAAAATGTTCTCATACTACACTGCACTGACAGCGAGCAGGGGGGTTGGGGAATACAGATGCTGGAGACTCCAAGTAGACAGCAAGGGCAGTGAAGGAGAGATGACACACAGAAACCTACTCCCCTCCAGACCCACTAAACTCCTGTGTTTCTGCTTTCCTTCACTGCCCTTGCTGTACACTATCAGAGTCTCTAACATCTGTATTCCCCAATTGCCCAGTTCACAGTCAATGCAACCTTTTTCTGATACCTGCTGAAATATGCTATTCAATAGCTAAGAGGATAAAGTATTTAAAGTGAGGGGTGCAGATTCGATCTCGGCTTTAGCTAAACAGTTTTGCTTAAAATCCATCCTGAAAAAAAGAGATTTAATACTGGCCCCACTTGGTCATACAAGTATGAAAAAACATTGTTTAACCTTTGTGGTCTAAATCGATTTTATTATGTAAAAAACAGGCAATATGTGTTGCTGCTCGCTCATTCATAAGTGGCTGGCATTTTAACTATACACCAGATTATTTCAGATAAATAATAGTTTCATATTTCTGGCCATTACTTCCTTACAATGACCTTTCCTTAGTTTTTTTAAACATTAAATCATTCACTGAATATTTATTTGCTCACAAAGTGGATGCTTTTGTATTTAGTGGGTAGAGTGCTGTGCATCCACTTTTGTGAGGAAATGTATGTTTATCTCTCAAGCATTTATTATCTCGTTATCAGTGTGAGAATCATGAATATATATATATATATATATATATATATATATATATATATATATATATATATATATATATATATATATATGATTCACGCAACATTTATTTAATCAATTCTACCTCTGAAACTTAAAACCTCAAAGTCTGTATGGGTACATATTTGTTTGCTTCCCAAATTTATCATCCATAAATCTAGGATCTTATAGTACAGACAGACCCAAATTTGATCTTTGACTTTGCAAATTTTCCATTTAAAGGGGCCCTCAAACAACATGTGCCTTCTGTATTACAGTATATGTTATCTGGAACTGCTGGCATTTATAAGAGGCAGAAGTTGACAGACATTTGTTTTTTTTCAACTTATGGCCCCAGTACATTTATACATTTCAGATTGCATTCTATTTTAAAAAGAAGTGCAACAAAAAAGATTAATTCTTACCATGGATGGTACAAAAGGGGCAAGAATGCCACCAAATCTGCATGCCATGGCACACACACCCAAGCCAGCATTTCTGAAAGGGAAAAAAAAAAAACAATATTGCAGCATTACAAAAATAATCACCACTTTTGAAGAATTTAGTTTCATTTTGGATTGAGTGAGAACAGAGAATAAGTTAAAACTTCCATCAGCTTTTCAGTATATATTGTCTGTGTATCCCTTGTCTCACTTTTATGGCACTATCCCTATGATCACCATTCTTTAGGAAAGTGTGTAAGGCTACCATTAAAAGTCAGCTGTTTTAATTCTTTCTCTCTACTAAAAAAAGGGGGCTTACGTCAGTGACTGTGTCCTCTATTCAAGATTACTCCTCATGGTGTCCCTGTGTTACCAGGGCAAGAAGTGAGGGGAATTTTTCCCACGATGAAGCAAACAGAATTAAGAGCTTTCCAGAGGTTCTAAGTCTTCCCATTCTGAACAAAACAGAAAAAAAATGTCTGCACCCCCACTTTAATCAAGATCATAAGTTTGCCCGATTTAACCTACTACTTCTGTGGTCATGATTGCAATAAAATGCAAGACAAGTCATGGACCCCCGCCCCCCTATAAAAATCAAACTACAGCCAGTGACGCAGCACAACAGAATAGCTACATGTAAATATTTTCATAAAGACAGTTCCTGCAATTTGACAGTATGATACTGACATGTGTAAGTGGGAGTGAGATGAGAAATAACAATGCGAATCAGGATAAGGCTATCAATATTTGTCATGGCTGACATGATAATATTCCCAGTCGTACTTATAAAACACATTTACAGTCTTGAGCTGGTATGGCAAGAAATAAAGATGTTCTCTGATCACAAGCCTGCAGTTTTGCCCTCTGACTGGGTCACAGTGGGCTTGATTATCTCAAAATTTCAAGCTTTAGTGAAATTTTCTGAATGACTGTAAGCACTGCTCATTAACATCCATTTTCTTATAGATCCCACAACTATTGCCAATCACATTTATTGACTGCCATAATGAAAATTAAAAAAAAAAAACCTTGTCATGGGAGAAAAAGATGGACACAGCTGACCTCACTCTGAAAATGTCAGATACTTTTGTGACAGAGTTCTAAGTCTCTATTCTTTATACAGGTCAGTCAATCTGACTGTACAAAAGTTGAAGCATTGGCCATGACAATCAGGCACCTAGCATTCATGTTCATGAAAATAAACCCTTAAGAACAAAACTGGTTTTCCCAGTGCTTCTTCCATATTTCTCAGATAAAAGGTATATATGAATTTTGCCAGCTATCTGGATAAACTGTTTCTTGCCCACATCCCTAGTACAGACAGACAATGAACAGAAGGGGCTCCTCAAAAGTTGGGATTTTAACAGGCCAGAAACAGTGGTTATAATACAAAAGTACAAAGTTTATTGTGAAAAATAGAAAAATCAAGAGTAAAATGAATCAATAAAAACAAGCACATAAGCGAATGCGCAGCATCCGATGATGGTGGACGTGTAATTCCTCTGCTTCGATCCCCGCCGCCCTCCATAGCTCCCGCAAAGCGACCGAGAGCTGCATCAGCCATGGGCGAATCAGTACTGGACCGCCGAATCTTTCAGGCAACCCATGGTGAACTACAGGCTGAAGCAAACGTCTTCATCATACACCCCGGAGCTGCAGTCTACACAAACTCTGGACCGCTTCCTGCGTAGGTCCGAATCCCCGGCCTCGATTATGCAAAGCGCCCCGCCGGCACTAGCAGACACACACGAAGAGGTAGGGGACGTTCCCCTGCTATTTGCACCCACCCCAATCACAGAGATGTCAGCCCCCCTCACAGTTGAAATACTGAACAATAAGCTGCAATCTCTCTTGCAAAGCCTGACATGTAACATCACCAGAGAAGTGGGGAAGCTGGTCCAAGAATTGAGGGGGGAGATAACTCACAAAGGAGAACATACTGACACTCTAGAAACTAAATTTGATGACTTAATACAATAAGTTCATGTTCTGGAAGAAGACAATGCAGGTTTAAAACAATCTGTCTCCCAGCTTCAATCCCAACAAGAAGATTTGGAGAATAGGGAACGCCGTCAGAACCTGCGTATCAGGGGCATTCCTGAATCTGGGAGATCTGACCATATCTGCTAAGCCTCTTTAACACCATAGTCCCCCTAATACCTGACATAAACTGGCGCCTGGACGGAGCACACAGGTCACTGGCCCCTAAGCCCCCTGCAGGGGCAAATCCCAGGGATGTTATAGTACGCTTCCACTACTATAATAGTAAAGAAGCCTTAACTATGGCCACCCGCAATAAAACACGGCTAGAATTTAAGGGTGCAAAAATAAAAATTTTTTGCGATTTGTCACCTATAACCCTCGCAGCTTTCGCCCAGTGACCACAAATCTCATACCGCTGGGGCTTCCCCTTTCGCTTGTCCCCATCACGAGATGGTACCCAATTTTCCACGAGGGATCTCCAGGAAAGCGAGGCGTTCATACTAGGGCTGAAACAACTAATCGATTAATCGACAACTAATCGATTATGAAATTAATCGATTACTATTTTCATAATCGATTAATCGGCCAGTAACATAATGGGGTTAAACATAATATAATTAGCCCTTTATAGTACAAAAAGAGCAAATAATCGCTACTGTAAATATTACTTTCACAGTTCTACAGTAAAAAAAATGAACTCCTTACAGTAGCGATTATTTGCTTTTTTGTACTATAAAGGGCTCATTTTAGTTTTTTTTTAACCCCCTTATGTTACTAAACGTCTTAGACCTGGTTCACATCTATGTGTTTTTGGTGCTTTTTGCAGAAACACACTACAGTTCATTTACATGGTTTCCTATGGGACAAGTTCACATCTATGCTTTTTTTCAGCCGCTGCGTATTTGGAAAGGGTCAAGGACTTTTTTTTTTTTTTTTAACGCAAAACTGTGCTTTTTTGGTTCAACATACTTCAATGGAGAAGCTGCAGAAAAGCATTTAATGCGTTTTTGCAGCAATTTGTATTTTTTAATCTGCCCAACAACAAATTGGCTAAAAAACTGTATTTCTCTTCTAATAGTGTATATACAGTATATCTCTTCTGTCTGTTATTCTCAGAGTGGATTCAATATTTTGCTCCCTAACCATATAGTTGGTTTATATTTACCACTGCATAGAGATATTTAAGAATAAATTGCTTTTTTTAAAAACTTTACATATTAACTAAATATTACAACACACTTTTTTTAAGGTTATTAACCGATTAATCGAAAAAATAAATCGACCAACTAATCGATTATGAAAATAATCGTTAGTTGCAGCCCTAGTTCATACGCAATTTTGGTCTTCCACCGCTGCCAGATGAGGAACCCATACCACTCCCTGCAATGCCTAAACCAGCATCCAGGTCGGATTTGGACCCCTGCTCGCCAGAAATCGCAGAAGACCTTCTCCACTCCCTTTCCCAGGCTCCCAACTTGAGAGCTCCCTTTGATATATTTTGTTTGATCCTGCTTCGGACCCCACTTTACCGAGTTCCCCCTAATTTGGGGAATTTTTCACCCATACCCATGGGTTGACTTTATAACAGATTATGATACAAGCTTTCTTATATTTCGTAGGAAGACGGCGGGGATCACTCCAGACAAGTTGGAGCCCCTCATGCGCCTCTTTTTGATCCACGGCCACGGCTGTGAAATCCTGAGTGGTCCTGACCCCTCAGGATAAAGTTCAAAAAATGTATGTTTTTATAGGTCTTTTTTTGACATATTTTTCACTCTTTGTTTATTCGGTTTAAACCTCATGCTTTCCCTCCACAGGATACACCATGGACTTTTTTCTGTTTTTTTTTTCTGTTTCTGATTTTTAACGATAACTACAGCATAACCATGTTATACCATTATGGCTTTACGGGTTCTTATAATGTGAAAGGTTTGAACTCCATTCATAAACGGTGGTTAGCCTTGAAGGGGTTCAAATCATCAGTTGCTGACATAATCCTAGTCCAGGAGACTCACTTTCCCTCTGGGGGATCCTTTAAATTTGCTGCAAAACATTTCCCTGTCTCATTTACAGCCTCTGACCCCTCTGGTAAAGCAGGCAATGCCATATTGATTAAAAAATTCTTTCCCCTGAGAGTGAAATCCTCATATATGGACCCCCATGGTAGATATATTTTCCTGGACTGCGATTACTTCTCACGCTCTTTTACTCTGGTCAATATTTATGCTCCCAACTCAGGTCAAATCCAGTTTCTCACTGATGTGCTTGGGAAACTCGGAAAATATGCTCAACCCTTTATGATTGTTGGAGGAGATTTTAATATGACTATGTCCCCTAGAAGAGACAGACGCACATTATTTTCCTCAACCCCTTCAGCTAAGGTGGAACGTCAATCCACCTCTTTACGTAAACTCATCAGATCGCACAACTTACTAGATACAGTGGGGACGGAAAGTATTCAGACCCCCTTAAATTTTTCACTCTTTGTTATATTGCAGCCATTTGCTAAAATAATTTCTGTTCATTTTTTTCCTCATTAATGTACACACAGCACCCCATATTGACAGAAAAACACAGAATTGTTGACATTTTTGCAGATTTATTAAAAAAGAAAAACTGGAATATCACATGGTCCTAAGTATTCAGACCCTTTGCTGTGACACTCATATATTTAACTCAGGTGCCGTCCATTTCTTCTGATCATCCTTGAGATGGTTCTACACCTTCATTTGAGTCCAGCTATGTTTGATAATACTGATTGGACTTGATTAGGAAAGCCACACACCTGTCTATATAACACCTTACAGCTCACAGTGCATGTCAGAGAAAATGAGAATCATGAGGTCAAAGGAACTGCCTGAAGAGCTCAGAGACAGAATTGTGGCAAGGCACAGATCTAGATCTCGCCAAGGTTACAAAACAATTCTGCTGCACTTAAGGTTCCTAAAAGCACAGTGGCTTCCATAATCCTTAAATGGAAGACGTTTTGGACGACCAGAACCCTTCCTAGAGCTGGCCGTCCGGCCAAACTGAGCTATCGTGGGAGAAGAGCCTTGGTGAGAGAGGTAAAGAAGAACCCAAAGATCACTGTGGCTGAGCTCCAGAGATGCAGTTGGGAGATGGGAGAAAGTTGTAGAAAGTCAACCATCTCTGCAGCCCTCCACCAGTTGGGGCTTTGTGGCAGAATGGCCCGACGGAAGCCCCTCCTCAGTGCTAGAAACATGAAAGCTAAAAAAAAAAAACACCTGAAGGACTCCAAGATGGTGAGAAATAAGATTCTTTGGTCTGATGAGACCAAGATAGAACTTTTTGGCCTTAATTCTAAGAGGTATGTGTGGAGAAAACCAGGCACTGCTCATCACCTGTCCAATACAGTGAAGCATGGTGGTGGCAGCATCATGCTGTGGGGGTGTTTTTCAGCTGCAGGGACAGGACGACTGGTTGCAATCGAGGGAAAGATTAATGCGGCCAAGTACAGGGATATCCTGGATGAAAACCTTCTCCAGAGTGCTCAGGACCTCAGACTGGGCCGAAGGTTTACCTTCCAACAAGACAATGACCCTAAGCACACAGCTAAAATAACGAAGGAGTGGCTTCACAACAACTCCGTGACTGTTCTTGAATGGCCCAGCCAGAGCCCTGACTTAAACCCAATTGAGTATCTCTGAAGAGACCTAAAAATGGCTGTCCACCAACGTTTACCATCCAACCTGACAGAACTGGAGAGGATCTGCAAGGAGGAATGGCAGAGAATCCCCAAATCCAGGTGTGAAAAACTTGTTGCATCTTTCCCAAAAAGACTCATGGCTGTATTAGATCAAAAGGGTGCTTCTACTAAATACTGAGCAAAGGGTCTGAATACTTAGGACCATGTGATATTTCAGTTTTTCTTTTTTAATAAATCTGCAAAAATGTCAACAATTCTGTGTTTTTTCTGTCAGTATGGGGTGCTGTGTGTAAATTAATGAGGAAAAAAAGATGAACTGAAATGATTTTAGCAAATGGCTGCAATATAACAAAGAGTGAAAAATGTAAGGGGGGTCTGAATACTTTCTGTCCCCACTGTATATGGAGAATTCAACATTACACACATAAACAATTTACATTTTTTTCCCCTCCCCACAAGATGTACTCCAGATTAAACTATCTCTTTGTCACGACCCCCCTATTGACATCCACAGTCGCATCAGAATTAAATCCCATAACCTGGTCAGACCATTCCTCTGTTCAGCTTGACCTCACACTCCTCATCCGCAACTAGAACCTGTCACTGGAGACTTAATGACTATCTTCTCCACAACCCTATCACTAAAACTCAACTGTCCCAAGGACTATCCAAGTTCTTTCAACTGAATAAACATACTATGGCTGACCTGTCTACCCTATGGGAGGCTCACAAAGCCTACTTTAAAAGGCCAATGTATCTTGGTTGGCTCTCATTTAAAGAGATACTCTGCTGCTCAGAGACTTGATATCCTTTCTCAGCTTCGTAAAGCAGAGAACTTGCTGCTTACCTCACCTACGGTGGCACGTCTGCATACAGTCACCCCCTTACATGGACGGTTGAAATCCACTGACATGAACAGATGCTCCAAATCCCTTCTTTGGGCTAAGCAGAAATTCTATGAGTATGCTAATAAGCCTCATAGAATGCTAGTAAACAAGCTTAAACCAAGCTCATTCCATTCCTACCCTGAATCTCTCACACAAAATGATGGAACTCCAACTCATTGCCCGCAAACAATGTCTAAAGTCTTTGGGGAATTCTATAAAAAGCTATATAACTGCTTACACACAGACCCTAAACATCTATTTTCCCAAGATGAATTCAGTTCCTTCTTTGACCCTTTAAAACTATCCAAATTGTCATCCTCCCAAAAATCCGCACTTAACACTGCTATCACACCAGAAGAAATAGCTGGGGTAATTAAAGACCTGCCATCACACAATTCACCAGGACCAGACGGCCTACCCTATTTCTATTATAAGACCTTCCTCCCAACTCTAAGTCCCCATTTAATAGAACTTTTTACCTCTCTACAGAAAGGTATCATCCCTTTAACTTCGGAAACACACAGGCTATTACGTAAATGGGAGGAGTGTCCTTTGTCTCTTCTAGGTAGGATAAATGTCCTCAAGATGTCTATACTCCCGAAGTTTTTATACCTCTTTGAAACTTTGACAATTGCAGTTCCTATGTCACAACTCCGAAATATTTAACGGGTCTTTACTAAATTTATTTGGGGTAATAAAGCACACCGGATTGCTAGCACAGTGGTATTTGCTCCTTGTTCCCATGGAGGGCTGGGAGCCCCTAACATTACTAAATACTATTATGCTACCCATCTCACACCGACCATCTCCTGGTCAACTTGATTTGCAACAAACAGATGGTCAGAATTGGAACTGAGCATTACCAGCCCTGTGCATCCTTGCTAAAATGCTCTGGTCCGACCTAACCACCTTTATCTTCCAGCTGAGAAATATATGCTTGGGACCGATGTTATTTACCCCCTCCATTTGGAAAAAATGCCAAAAAAAGTTCTCTCTCTCTTCTCCATGCCCACCTCTCCTAAACATACTTTTTAACCTGGATATCCCGGACAGCCTATCCTACACCAGCATGTATCCATAGTCACAGGCGGGCATTTTCCAGCTCCGTCATCTAGTACACCCTGTGACTCGTAAACTACTCTCATTCCAGGATCTCCAAAATAAATTTGAAATCCCCAAAAAGCTCTTTTTTTCTTATCTCCAATTTAAACATTATTTTCATTCTATATCACCTTATCTAACCTTAGAAAAGCCTAATGCCTTTGAAGTACCCAAGGCCCGTACCTGGTCTCATATCTTCTATATACAAAATTCTCCATGCATGAAACCCGCCCACGATAAACGCTCATGTATACATGTGAAAATGGGCCAAGATAATTCAGACCCCTATATCCCTCCCTCAATGGCAAAGGATCTGGGACTACACATCGAAAGTTTCCAGATGCGTGCAGCAGAGGAGAGACAGCTTATACGGTCCTCATGTTCTGGTATAGGACTCGGAGGCTATTCATAAATATGATCCCTCTGTATCCCAGAAATGTTGGAGATGCCTACAGGATCTGGGAACACATTACCCTATCTTCTGGGAATGTCTGTTAATCTTACCATTTTGGACCTCGGTCCAATCTTTACTCTAGACTGTGTTAGAGATGGATTTCCCGGTCCATTACTTACTAGGCCTCCCAGTCCCTGAAATATCTAAACACGCTAAAAAATTGATGTCTTATATTCTGTTGGCTGCCAAGAAGGTAATACTTATCTCCACTGGCTATCCTCCAATTATCCAACACAACCCCAATTGATACTGACCATAACACAGATACGTAGAATAGAACGTATGACAGCAGTGATCCATGACTCCTTACCTCAATTCTCAAAAATATGGGATCCTTGGGATAACTCCCCATTCAATCCAGAGACAACATCCCATACATCTGATTAAATGCCATACACACAACCAGTCTTTACCCGCTCAAATTAGCTAATCCTATTCTTATTAATATATATATGCAATGTTGAAATCCATGGTGTTGCCCCCCCCCCCCCCCCCCGGAATCATCAGGTGTTGGCTTGCAGTTGCACTGTGTCTGTGTTGGAATGTCCGCCGCGGCCTCCACTGACTTTTTTTTCTAGGTCTGCAGCTGCTACTACGCTGCTCTCTGCCCTGTCCTGACACTGTCCTGTGTCCTCCACTTGGCAGCTCAGCCTTTCCGCACTCCTCCTCACTGATTGGCTGCCTGTGTAGTGTGTAGGTGTGTTGTTGTAGATGGATCCGCCCACTCAAGTGCGAGCCGAGTCATATGCTGGCAGTCTGCCACTATGTAGATCTGGGCCGACACTGCCACCGCCCACTCAAGTGTGAGCCGCCCAGTGATATGCTACCTGTGCCTAGGCAACATAAGACCCGCGAGGAACCACAGGTAACAGCAGTTAGTAGCAGCCAGGACTCCCAGGAGGATGAGCATTTTGATTTATTTATTGCTAATTTGCTGGAAAGATATGTCTCTTTAGTGTATTATGTTGTTATTATCATGACTAAAATACAGAGATAATTCATGTTTTCTTCACTTTGTATTAGAAGTTACTACTCAGGCCAGGCGTACCAGACCAGTCCATGCCCATATAATTTATATAGCCTAGAGAATGCAATGAGAACACATGGGAGGCCCGTGCATTAAGGGCGCACGGGCGCCGCCCCCTCTCTCCTGCCATCCCTCTATCACCTATAGATAGATTCATGCATTGCATGAATCTATCTATGGCCGCCGCTGCCACCCCCTATTCAGGCGCCTGGACCCTTTTCGGGCGCAGGACACCTGAATTACAGCAGCGGGGGGTGTTTTTGAAGCATCCATCATACCACCCCCCCCCCCCACCTGCCCCCTACTGAAAAAAGTTCTGCGGACACCCATGTTGATGACAGTTATTTTAAATGTTATACAAACTTCTTATAAGATGGACTACACACTACCTAGAGACTGTCATATGTATGTGTTACCATCCACTAGGATATGCTTCTGTTTTTTTGTATAAGACCATTACAACATCTTTGTATTTTTGATGGAAAAAACAAATAAACATACAATTATAAAAAAAAACAAGCACATAACATCACATATGATAGCATTGAATGGAAGCAGAGGATAACCTATGGTCAACTGCCTATGTGTATAGGCCACAAGAGAATCCAATGCTTTTCAACAGAAATAGTGAAAAGTAGCATACTACTCGTGGGAGACGCTACTTGCACACTGCACTGCTGCACTACTTGGACTGGCATAATACCTGTAACCAATATTTCATCTTTAGCCTTCTCCCTAGCCCTGATGCTTGTGTGCATGCTGAATTCAGCAAAAACATCTTTAACTGTATTCATACCAGTCTGTGGCTATATTGGTGCATGTCATCACCCTTACACCCAGTGATTTTATATACTCCATGTTCTTAAGATCTTTGGAGTCACACCCAAGAATCACCTGTCCTTCATTTTAACTTGGCCCCTTTTGGGGTATTCCGATCTGGGTTCTGGGATCCCGTCTGGTGGTGCTGACTCTGCTTACTTGGCACATTTTTTAGCAGTTTTTATTTTGCTCTTGAGCTATGACTTCTAATCCTTGAATCATCAGCACATTAATTTTGAGGAATTTGAAACTGCATAACCCTTTGTCCCTGAAGAAGACCCTCACTATTTCTGTTGAAATGCATTGGATCCTCTTCTGTCCTATACCCATAGGCAGTTGACCAATAGGTTATCCTCTGGTTCCATTCAATGCCATCATATGTGATGTTATGTGCTTGTTTTTATTAATTAATTTTACTCTTGATTTTTCAATTTTTCACAATAAACGTTGTACTTTTGTATTATACCCACCATTTCTGGTCCGTTAAAATCCCAACTTATGAGGAACCCCTTTCTGTTCATCCTACTGAACCAATCCAAGGATATAGCTGGCTATTATTTAGGTTAGTGAGAACATTATGAATACTGTCAGCAGCCCTTGGAACACTTTTCTTCACATTTCCAGAGGGAGTCAAGCAAGATAAACAGTAAAAAAACTAACAAAAAAATAGACAAAACACACAAAGAGATCCTTAGTGCTGCTCCTCTTTACCTTGTTGCCATAAGAACAAATTAATGACTGCCTTTCAGTAAATATAGATCTTTGTATCTTTATTTTCATTTACTTTCATTTATTCTATTGTGCTGTTTGTGTGTACTTTCTATGAATTCCTACTTCATGAGGTCCTTCTGCCTAAAGGTGCTGGTTTAATTGCTTTTGACACAAAAATATGTGCCCGAAAGGAATTAAACTGTAGAGTTTGCTCATTGTGAGTGCATCAGGAGAAAAGCGCAGTGGAAAAAAAGCAAAGTTTGAACAGCAGTGGTTTGAAAACAGCAGGAGTTTGGAGACAGCCAACTATCTTTGGTTAGTGCCTGTGTTTGATCTCAAGTACCGTATTTATCGACATATAACACGCACCCTTTTCCCCTGAAAACAGAGGACAAATAGTGCCTGCGTGTTATACGCCGATACTATGTTTTGCCAACAGGGAGCGGGAGCGGGTGGTCCTCCCCGGGAGCCACCCATTGGGGGTGTCAGGCTGGCTGCCCCTCCTCTCCTGGCCCTGGGACAGTGCTGCCAGCATAGTCTAAAGTTGATAAAAAAATCACTTGCTAGCCCCTTCTCCTACACCACTCCTCCTGTGTCAGTGTCATTATAAAACAAAGCTTTTAAATATTTCAATAGCTTAGTTTTTTCTGGCTGCTCTCCTCCTCCTAGCTTTAGATTGGAGGAGGAGAGTGGTCACATGACCCTCTATGTAACGTCAGAGAGAGCAGTCATGTGACCAGGTCAGTGGAAAAAAATGATCTTTTGAGGTATATGGAATCTTCATTTTACAATAGGAGTGACACAGGAGGAGCACTGTAGAAGGGGCTAGCAGTGATTTTTTTCTTAACTGTAGAGAATGCTGGCAGCGCTGTCACCTCAGAGTTTTCAGAGATCTTACCTGTCCAAAATGCACAAGGGAAACCACTTTGCATAGCAGAGTTAAATGTTTGGTGAAAAAACAATGTTTTGGTTATGTTAGTCATGATGCTAGCAGGTGGGCTGATATTGAGCTATAAAAAAGAGATGGTCTGCATCCCTCACATAAGGGCACTGAGCTTGGTTAAATCTTTTTATAAATAATTCACTCATAAGATTAAAGTAAATGTATACAAAAATATTTAGCAAAAACAACTTTTATACAGCTTTTTATTAATACACTGAGTCTGTACTATTGCTGTATCAAGTACAACCCAATTGATTTTATGTTGCTACATGTTGTGTGACGATCCGGGATGATTAAGCTCTAGTGGTGTGTCCGAGTTGAAGAAATCGTGCCAGTCCCGACTGCATTTTCAAGAGCATGGCAGCCCATTTTTATTTAAAAGAAACAAATTTCAAAAATAAACATCAGATTCCCTTGCAGGGGTGTTCAGCATTACAGTACTCTTGAGAACAACCAACATTCAGCCTTCCTGGCTAGAAACGCAGCTCAGGCCTAACACCTTAGGCCTTGGTCTGTCTGCCCCAGAACTGACGTTCAGCATCTCTGTGCTTGCAGCTTTGTGCTGCACTGGCTCCCTCCTGACTCCTAGGCCAGAACTCCTGTCTGCCGGGCGGAGCTGTCTCCAAGGATGAGCACTGGCCTCTATTCCTGGGATGATTATGAAGCCAGCGCACAGGTGTGCAATTAGCAAGCCTACCAAAATCAGGCATACACTGCTCATATGCACCTGTGACACGGGGGTCGCATCTCCACAGTTGTTATTATGTTGGAGAAATACGACAGCCACCAAAGGATCAAATAGACCAATTTGAAACATTGTTTTCTGATATTTATTAGTTGCCTGTTTAAACTATGCCTGTGTGTATCACATAACTGTCCTCTGGCTAGTGCCGTTAGGGTTAAGAATCCTGGCACCACCCACACTAGATAAAAGGAGCTCTTGGAGAGCACTGGGTGACCTGAAGAGGGAGGCCACGTCCTCTGAAACGCAATTTCCCTGAAACCACGGTGTGTCCCCTGTCAGCTGGCACAGCCTGGAGTCATGTGATCGCGAAGGCAGGACCTGCCTCCCTGTGGACTTGGGATCCCTGGTCTGAATGAGTAGCTTGCGTGCAGCTTGTCAGTTGCTGCATTCCACTCCTCTCAGCCTCTGTTCTCCCACCGTCCAGATGATCTCACTTCGTAAGCTGGCTTGGAATATTTACACGAACATTCAGCTTTACATTACTCTTGCGAATGTAACTTGTTTTTATCTTTTATCTACTTTAACTTTATTGCACAAAGAGCCCATGCGCTCTGTTTTCTCTTTAGGTCCTCACAGTTTCCAGTGTCCCTCTGCTAGACAGAGCTGCTTGGTCTTGTGCATTAGCTGGGCTTAACCTCTTGGTGAATATTTAGATTGCAATATCTCTCTGTTCCCTACATTGCTTATATAACCTTTTATGTGATCACTTTTTATACCTTTGTATATTGGTTGGTTTCAATAAATGTATTTTTTGACCTGCACCATCGGAGCATTTTATATTTTTTTCCCCACACCTTTTGGTTCTATGAGAAATCGGGACACTCCCACCAGATGTGCTGCTTTCCTTGACTCGGAGGACATCATTACAGTGGTTCCAGTCTAGAGGAGACACCTTTGGAGACCTTGGACCTCTATTAATATCCGGGAGAACCTTCCATCTGGTTCCCTAAGCCTATTTGATTCGGTGTCATTGGCATTTGAATCCATCTGCTCCGGTAAGAGTATTTTCACCTTCTTTACTACAAGAGCTATCATTAGATGAATCATATGTCAGAAGACTTCCTCATATATATATATATATATATATATATATATATATATATATATATAAATAATGTTTGGGGGTTCTAAGTAATTTTCTAGCAAAAAAACCTGTTTTTAACTTATAAACATTAAATCTCAGAAAGGGGCTCGGCCCTTAAGTGGTTAAGGACCCTTGGGTGTAAGCTATCTGGTCCAGGTGACTTATTTATGTTAAGTCTTTCAAGTCTATTTCTGATTCTGTTAGCCACGAGGGTGCTTCCTGTGACATGTTATGAAAATTACCATTACTGTCTTGGTTATTGTAACCCTCTGTTTCCTTTATGTAGACTGAGGAGAAGAATATATTCAGAACCTTTGCCTTCTCTCAGTCCTTTGTAGCCAAATTCCCTTCATCATCCTTTATGGGGCCAATATGTTCTGGTCTCGCTTTCTTACTGTTTATATACTTAAAGAATTTCTTGTTTTTTTTTTTTACTCCCCTCCGCTATGTGCCTTTTTGTGTTCTATCTTGGCCGCCCTGATTTCACCCTTACATTTCTTATTGCATTCTTTGTAAAGTTGAAACAATGACCCCTCAAGCTTTGTATTTTTTGAAGGCTTTTTTTTGCTTTTATATGCAAATGAGGGTTACAACCCAGATACAGTAGGTGACCGCGATATTGTGTCAATCTCGCCGCATTTATCGGTGAGATTTGACACCTGCGAGCCCCATCGAAGGAGCCAGCGCCGAGATGGCTAACTCATCGGGAAAGGAAAACTTTTTTTCCTTTCGCGATGAGTGACAGGCAGTGCTGACAGCTGTCTGGTATGAATCCTGAGGGGGAACGCCGCGCCAAATTTTAAATGAAAAAAACGGCATGGGTTCCCCAAGGGGCATATCAGGCCCTTAGGTCTGGATTGTAAGGGGAACCCCCTACGCCAAAAAATCGGCGTGGGGGTCCCTCCATAATCCATACCAGACCCTTATCCGAGCAGGCAGCCCGGCCGGCCAGGAAAGGGGGTGGGGACGAGCGAGCGCCCCCCCTCCTGAGCCATACCAGGCTGCATGCCCTCAACATGGGGGGGTGGGTGCCTTGGGGGAGGGGGGGGCACCCTGCGGGTCCCCCCACCCCAAAGCACCTTGTCCCCATGTTGATAAGGACAAGGGCCTCTTCCCGACAATCCTGGCCGTTGGTTGTGGGGGTCTGCGGGCGGGGGGCTTATCGGAATCCGGGAGCCCCCTTTAATAAGGGGCCCCCAGATCCTGGCCCCCCACCCTATGTGAATGAGTATGGGGTACCCATTCACCTAGGGAAAAGTGTCAATAAAAAAAAAAACACAGTACACAGGATTTAAGAGTAATTTATTAGGCAGCTCCGGGTCCTCTTCCGACTTCTCCCGATGTTCCGCCTCTTCTCCTGGGCCCCTCCGCTATCTTCTTCCAGCTCTTTTGCCAGTGGGGGCCCGGTCTGCTGCCGCTGTCTTGTCGCCACTGTCTCATCGCTTCTTCTCTTCTTCTGATGTTGACACGATGCTCTCTCCGGCTGGAATGCTTTGTGCGAGCTGCGGAGCCATTTATATAGGCGGTGACCCCGCCCCCTTGTGACGTCACAAAACCCAGCTTGCGCAGTGACTCTGGGGTCACGCCCCCTTATGACGCCAGAGTCCCTGCGCATGCTGGGACCGTGACGTCACAAGGGGGCGGGGTCACCGCCTATATAAATGGCTACGCAGCTCGCAGAAAACATTCCAGCCGGAAAGAGCGCTGTGTCAACATCGGAAGAAGAGAAGAAGCGATGAGACAGCGGCGACAAGACAGCGGCAGCAGACCGGGCCCCCGCTGGCAAAAGAGCTGGAAGAAGATAGTGGAGGGGCCCAGGAGAAGAGGCGGAACACCGGGAGAAGTCGGAGGAGGACTCCCCCGAAGTCGGAAGAAGACCCCGGAGCTGCCTAAAAAATTACTCTTAAAACCTGTGTACTGTGTTTTTTTTTTTTATTGACACTTTTCCCTAGGTGAATGGGCAGGGGTACCATGTACCCCATACTCATTTACATAGGGTGGGGGGCCAGGATCTGGGGGCCCCCTTATTAAAGGGGGCTCCCGGATTCCGATAAGCCCCCGCCCGCAGACCCCGACAACCAACGGCCAGGGTTGTCAGGAAGAGGCCCTTGTCTGCATCAACATGGGGACAAGGTGCTGTGGGGTGGGGGGGCCCGCAGGGCGCCCCCCTCCCCCAAGGCACCCACCCCCACATGTTGAGGGCATGCGGCCTGGTACGGCTTAGCAGGGGGGGGCGCTCGCTCGTCCCCCACCCCCTTTCCTGACCGGCCGGGCTGCATGCTCGGATAAGGGTCTGGTATGGATTTTGGGGGGACCCCCACGGCGATTTTTTTGCGTAGGGGGTTCCCCTTACAATCCATACCAGACCTAAGGGCCTGGTATGCCCCTTGGGGGAGAACCCACGCCGGCCTTTTCATTTAAAATTTGGCGCAGCGTTCACCCTCAGGATTCATACTAGACAGCTGTCAGCACTGCCTGTCACTCATCGCAAAAGGAAAAAAGTTTTCCTTTCCCGATGAGTGAGCCAGCGCAACATGCACAGTACCCTGTCGCCGAGAACCAGCTCGGTCAGGTACTGTAACAAGTAATTGTGCTGCAAGTTTGAAAATGACTTGCTAAGCTCTTGCTAGACCTGCCAAGCTTCACAAGTTTGTTGCACAATTGCAACAAGTCTGCATTGCATGACTCCAGATCAACTTTCTTAGCAAACATTCTGCAAGTCTGCTGCAAGTTCTGGTTTAGTTATGTTGTGTAATAGTTATCCCACCACAGGGGTGACTGTGGCTGAATTTTCATCATTGCTGCCTGCTGTGTGTAAGGCTTTTCTTTAACCGCTTGCCGCCTGTCATATGACGGCCAGGCAGCGCGGCTCTCGTTCTGGGAGGGCATCATATGACGCCCTGCCCTTTAAACAGGGAATGCACATGATCGGAGACACCGCTCGCCACCGAGGGGGGTGAAAAGCCATTGGACATGGCTGTTTACCACGTGATCGGCCGTGATGAAGTCACGCCCAATGACAGATGGTCGCCCGTTGTGCACGGCACATGCACGTGATCAGGAGCACACCGCGCATGCACGTCGGTGGCGGCGTGTTTACCGCGTGATCGGCTGTGATCCTTTCACAGCCGATCACTAAATATAAACACAGAGCGGTAACTAGCTGTTACCAGCTCTTCTCTCCTCACACACTGTTTCCAGTGTGTGAGGAGAGAAGAGCCAGGAGCAGTGAATTACTGATCTGTGTCTGTTTTATACTGCACCAAGCACAACACTTGTCCCATCGCCCCCCCCCCCCCCCTCATTGTCATCTGTCACATACAGTTGCAATAAAAAGTATTTGAACCCTTTTGGAATGATATGGATTTCTGCACAAATTGGTCATAAAATGTGATCTGATCTTCATCTAAGTCACAACAATAGACAATCACAGTCTGCTTAAACTAATAACATACAAAGAATTAAATGTTACCATGTTTTTATTGAACACACCATGTAAACATTCACAGTGCAGGTGGAAAAAGTGTATGAACCCCTAGACTAATGAGATCTCCAAGAGCTAATTGGAGTGAGGTGTCAGCCAAATGGAGTCCAATCAATGAGATGAGGTTGGAGGTGTTGGTTACAGCTGCCCTGCCCTATAAAAAACACACACCAGTTCTGGGTTTGCTTTTCACAAGAAGCATTGCCTGATGTGAATGATGCCTCGCACAAAAGAGTTCTCAGAAGACCTACGATTAAGAATTGTTGACTTGCATAAAGCTGGACAGGGTTATAAAATTATGTCCAAAAGCCTTGCTGTTCATCAGTCCACGGTAAGACAAATGGTCTATAAATGGAGAAAGTTCAGCACTGCTGCTACTCTCCCTAGGAGTGGGCGTCCTGTAAAGATGACTGCAAGAGCACAGCGCAGACTGCTCAATGAGGTGAAGAAGAATCCTAGAGTGTCAGCTAAAGACTTACCAAAGTCTCTGGCATATGCTAACATCCCTGTTAGGGAATCTACGATACGTAAAACACTAAACAAGAATGGATTTCATGGGAGGATACCACAGAGGAAGCCACTGCTGTCCAAAAAAAACATTGCTGCACGTTTACAGTTTGCACAAGAGCACCTGGATGTTCCACAGCAGTAATGGCAAAATATTCTGTGGACAGATGAAACCAAAGTTGAGTTGTTTGGAAGAAACACACAACACTATGTGTGGAGAAAAAGAGGCACAGCACACCATCAAAACCTCATCCCAACTGTGAAGTATGGTGGTGGGGGCATCATGGTTTGGGGCTGCTTTGCTGCATCAGGGCCTGGACGGATTGCTATCATCGAAGGAGAAATTAATTCCCAAGTTTATCAGGACATTTTGCAGGAGAACTTAATGCCACCTGTCCACCAGCTGAAGGTCAACAGAAGATGGGTGTTGCAACAGGACAACAACCCAAAGCATAGAAGTAAACCAACAACAGAATGGCTTAAACAGAAGAAAATACGCCTTCTGGCGTGCCCCAGCCAGAGTCCTGACCTCAACCCAATTGAGATGCTGTGGTATGACCTCAAGAAAGCGATTCACACCAGACATTCCAAGAATATTGCTGAACTGAAACAGTTCTGTAAAGAGGAATGGTCAAGAATTACTCCTGACCGTTGTGCACGTCTGATCTGCAACTACAGGAAACGTTTGGTTGAAGTTATTGCTGCCAAAGGAGGTTCAACCAGTTATTAAATCCAAGGGTTCACATACTTCTTTCCACCTGCACTGTGAATGTTTACATGGTGTGTTCAATAAAAACATGGTTACATTTAATTCTTTGTGTGTTATTAGTTTAGGCAGACTGTGATTGTCTATTGTTGTGACTTAGATGAAGATCCAATCACATTTTATGACCAATTTGTGCAGAAATCCATATCATTACAAAAGGGTTCACATACTTTTTATTGCAACTGTAACAGTCACCACAGTCACCCCCATAAAGTGCACCTGTCACATAAGAGACTGCCATCAGTGACCGTCAGCGGTGCACCTGTCACCCATCAGCCGTCACCCATCAGTGACCGTCAGACATCACCTGTCACCCATCAGTGACGTCAGCCATTACCCGTCACCCATCAGTGACTGCCAGCCATTACCGTCACCCGTCAGCCATCACCCATCAGTGACCATCAGCCATCACCCGTCACACATCAGTGACGTCAGCCATTACCCGTCACCCATCAGTGACGTCAGCCATTACTCGTCACCCATCAGTGACTGTCAGCGGTGCACCCATCACCCATCAGTGACTGTGGCCTGTCACCCGTCTGTGACCATCACCCATCAGTGACCATCACCTGTCACCCATCAGTAGGGATGAGCTTCGTGTTCGAGTCGAACCCATGTTCGACTCGAACATCGGCTGTTCGATCGTTCGCCGAATTGCGAACGATATGGGCCGTTCGCGCCAAATTCGTGTGGCGCGTCACGGCCCATAATTCACTGCGGCATCGCAGTGCATTGCTTGCTGATGATTGGCCAAGCATGCACTATGACCCGCATGCTTGGCCAATCACAGCGCCGCCTTAACAGAGAGCCATAATTGGCCAAAGCCAAGGAGGCTTTGGCCAATTATGGCTCAGGGGATTTAGTACACGCCCCACACTATATAAGGCCGCCTGCACGGCGGCCCTGTGCAGTGTGTTCCGGTGTGCTTAGAGAGAGAGAGACAGTGTCATTTCATTTGAGTTAGCTAGATTAGGCAGGACAGTCAGTCAGTTAGCTGCACTTAAAGTGTATTGTGTATATATATGCATCCCAGGTGTTGCATATATATATATATATATATATATATATATACACTGTATTCAGTTTAGCTAGATCCGTTCCTGTTATCTTCTAGACTATTTACATTTAGTGCAGTGCGTCCTGCTCACAGTGTTCAGCTAGATCCGTTCCTGTTATATTCCTACTGACAGGCAGGCTTGTCTTGTTACAGTATTTTGAAGAAAATTACTGGTGTTCTTTTGATCCTATTAGTACCACAGTCAGGCAGCTAGACTATTTACATTTAGTGCAGTGCGTCCTGCTCACAGTGTTCAGCTAGATCCGTTCCTGTTATCTTCTTACTGACAGGCAGGCTTGTCTTGTTACAGTATTTTAAAGAAAATTACTGGTGTTCTTTTGATCCTATTAGTACCACAGTCAGGCAGCTAGACTATTTACAGTTAGTGCAGTGCGTCCTGCCCACAGTGTTCTGCTAAACCTACAAGTAAGTGGGGTGCGTCCTGCTCACAGTGTTCAGCTAAACCTACAAGTTAGTGGGGTGCGTCCACCTCACAGTGTTCAGCTAAACCTACAAGCTAGTGGGGTGCGTCCTGCTCACAGTGTTCAGCTAGATCCGTTTCTGTTATCTTCTTACTGACAGGCAGGCTTGTCTTGTTACAGTAAATACAGCTACCTGAAGAAAATTGCTGGTGTTCTTTTGATCCTATTAGTACCACAGTCAGGCAGCTAGACTATTTACAGTTAGTGCAGTGCGTCCTGCTCACAGTGTTCTGCTAAACCTACAAGTTAGTGGGGTGCGTCCTGCTCACAGTGTTCAGCTAAACCTACAAGTTAGTGGGGTGCGTCCACCTCACAGTGTTCAGCTAAACCTACAAGCTAGTGGGGTGCGTCCTGCTCACAGTGTTCAGCTAGATCCGTTTCTGTTATCTTCTTACTGACAGGCAGGCTTGTCTTGTTACAGTAAATACAGCTACCTGAAGAAAATTGCTGGTGTTCTTTTGATCCTATTAGTACCACAGTCAGGCAGCTAGACTATTTACAGTTAGTGCAGTGCGTCCTGCTCACAGTGTTCTGCTAAACCTACAAGTTAGTGGGGTGTGTCCTGCTCACAGTGTTCAGCTAAACCTACAAGTTAGTGGGGTGCGTCCACCTCACAGTGTTCAGCTAAACCTACAAGCTAGTGGGGTGCGTCCTGCTCACAGTGTTCAGCTAGATCCGTCCTGTTATCTTCTTACTGACAGGCAGGCTTGTCTTGTTACAGTATTTTAAAGAAAATTACTGATGTTCTTTTGATCCTATTAGTACCACAGTCAGACAGCTAGACTATTTACAGTTAGTGCAGTGCGTCCTGCTCACAGTGTTCTGCTAAACCTACAAGTTAGTGGGGTGCGTCCTGCTCACAGTGTTCAGCTAAACCTACAAGTTAGTGGGGTGCGTCCACCTCACAGTGTTCAGCTAAACCTACAAGCTAGTGGGGTGCGTCCTGCTCACAGTGTTCAGCTAGATCCGTTTCTGTTATCTTCTTACTGACAGGCAGGCTTGTCTTGTTACAGTAAATACAGCTACCTGAAGAAAATTGCTGATGTTCTTTTGATCCTATTAGTACCACAGTCAGGCAGCTAGACTATTTACAGTTAGTGCAGTGCGTCCTGCTCACAGTGTTCTGCTAAACCTACAAGTTAGTGGGGTGCGTCCATCTCACAGTGTTCAGCTAAAGCTACCTGTAGAAGGTTGGTGGTGTTCTCATACTACAGGCAGGCAGTTGATTTTGCTAGCTGCAGTATCAGTACATATATATATATATATATATATATATATATATATATATATCCCAACTTAGTGCAGCTACAGGCCATTAGTATGTCTGGAAGGCCAAGAAGGAGAGGCAGACAGTCACAAGCCAATAAGAGAGGGCAAGCAGGCTCTGTGTCTAGTGCTGGTCGTGGAGACGGTGCATCCTCATCAGCACGTGGCCATGGGACATGCTTGGCCTTTTTTTCGGCAGCTGGCCATGTTGAGCCGCAACATGCGGAAGACTTGGTCGAGTGGATGACCAAGCCGTCCTCATCCTCCTCATCCTCTCTCACCCATGCCCAGGGTACTTTGTCTGGCAAAGCAGCGGCCTCTTCCCTCGGCTCAATGTCATCAGTGACTCCTTCCCTAGCCCCACCATGTCCTCCTGAGGAGTCCCTCGAACTGTTTGACCACAGTGTTGGGTACATGCTCCAGGAGGATGCCCAGCGTTTGGAAGGCTCTGATGATGATACTGAGCTCGATGAAGGCAGTAACACGAGCACGGACAGAGGGGGTGCCCAAGAAGGACAGCAATCTGGCAGTCATGCTCCCCCTGCTGCAGCATACTGCCAGGTTTGCTCCAGTGATGAGGAGGGAGGGAAAGATGAGGTCACTGACTCAACGTGGGTGCCTGATAGGAGAGAGGAGGAGGAGGAGGAGGCGGCACATCACCAACGAGGCAGGATGCCCTCCAGGGGCCAGCCTAAAGGCAGCACATTGACTGCATCACACCCCAAAGCTCCACATGTGCAGGGCGCTGCAGTCTCTGCGCGTTATTCAAAAAGTTCTTTGGTGTGGGCCTTTTTTGAGATGAGTGCATCAGATCGCACCGCTGCTATTTGCAACATATGTCTCAAGCGTATCTCGCGTGGCCAAAACATCTCCCGCTTGGGTACCACATGCTTGACCAGACATATGTTGACCTGCCATGCAGTTCATTGGCAAGCGTATCTAAAAGACCCACACCAAAGAACAAAGACGACCTCTGCTTGCTCCTCATTAGCTGAGATTTCCAACCCCACTAGACCTTCAGTCCTCTCTGAGACCTGCACTGAGAGGAATGAAGGTGTAGAATTAGGTGTGTCACAGCCACGTACTTGTGGGCAATCTGATTTTGGTGCACCGACGTCAGATTGTACCAGGCAAATTTCCCTGCCCCAGCTGCTGCACCGCCGAAAGAAGTTTGCTCCCAGCCATCCACATGCCCAACGGTTGAATGCTAGCTTGGCAAAATTGCTAGCACTTCAACTGCTGCCTTTTCAATTGCTAGACTCTGCCCCCTTCCGTGAGTTTGTGGAATGTGCGGTTCCTCAGTGGCAGGTACCCAAACGCCACTTTTTCTCACGGAAGGCGATTCCGGCTCTCTACCAGCATGTGGAAGGCAATGTCCATGCCTCGCTGGACAGGGCGGTCAGCGGTAAGGTGCATATTACCGCTGACTCATGGTCCAGCAGGCATGGACAGGGACGTTACCTAAGTTTCACGGCGCATTGGGTGACTCTGCTGGCAGCTGGGAAGGATGCAGGACAAGGTGCAGTAGTGTTGGAGGTTGTTCCGCCACCACGCCTCCAAAATGCTAATGATTGTGACACACCTCTCTCCTCCACCCCCTCCTCTTTTTCTTCCTCCATGGCCTCTTCCTCGGAACCAGCGGTGCTCCGTAGTCGTTCAAGGGGCTACGCAAGTACGCAGGCCAAAAGATGCCATGCGGTGCTTGAGCTGGTGTGCTTGGGGGACAGGAGCCACACTGGGGCAGAGGTTCTGTCAGCTCTGCAGGGGCAGGTTCAGAGGTGGTTGACGCCACGCCAACTTAAGGCAGGAATGGTGGTTTGCGACAATGGCACCAACCTCCTCTCTGCCCTCCGACAGGGACAAATGACCCATGTGCCCTGTTTGGCTCACGTCCTTAACTTGGTGGTGCAGCGGTTCTTGGGCAGGTACCCGGGCTTACAGGATGTCCTGAGGCAGGCCAGGAAAGTCTGTGTGCATTTCCGCCGGTCATATAATGCCAGTGCTCGGCTGACGGACCTCCAAAAGGAGTTTAACCTGCCCAAGAACCGCCTAATCTGTGACATGCCCACCAGGTGGAACTCAACGTTGGCCATGCTGCAGCGGCTGCACACGCAGCAGAGGGCCATCAATGAGTACCTGTGCGATTATGGCACCAGGACAGGGTCAGGGGAGCTTGGTTTTTTTTCCCCACGCCAGTGGGCCATGATCAGGGATGCATGCACTGTCCTGTCACCATTTGAGGAGGCCACGAGGATGGTGAGCAGTGACAGTGCATGCATCAGTGACACTGTCCCCCTTGTCCACCTGTTGGAGCACACGCTGCGTGGAATAATGGACAGGGCACTTGAGGCAGAACAGAGGCAGGAAGAGGAGGACTTCCTTAGCTCTCAAGGCCCCCTTTATCCAGACAGTGTTCCTGCGTGCCCGCCGATCACACAGGAAGAGGACGAGGAGGAAGAGGAGGAGGAGGAGGAGGAGGAAGATTGTGTCAGTATGGAGGTGGAGCCTGGCACTCAGCATCAGCAGCAGTCTTTAAGGGATCAGTCCCAAGAAACACATGGACTTGTACGTGGCTGGGAGGAGGTGGCTGCGGACCATGTCGTCCTTAGTGACCCAGAGGACTCCGGACCGAATGCCTCAGCAAACCTACGCTGCATGGCCTCCCTGATCCTGCAAAGCCTGCGTAAGGATCCTCGTATTCGTGGTATCAAGGAGAAGGACCAATACTGGCTGGCAACCCTCCTTGATCCACGTTACAAGGGTAAGGTTGCGGACCTTATCTTGCCATCGCAGAGGGAGCAGAGGATGAAACATCTTCGGGAGGCCTTGCAGAAAGGTCTGTGCAATGCGTTCCCAGAGACTGGGAGGTTACAAACTCCTGTTTCTGGACAACGTGTTGCTGAGGCTTCGGTCAGTCAAAGAAGGAGCGGTGGAGAAGGTGGCCGTCTGACCGATGCGTTCAGACAATTTTTTGGTCCGCAGCCCCAAGGTATGATCGGTTCCAGCAACCATCGCCAGCGTCTGTTTTACATGGTGCAGGAATACCTAGGGGCAAGATCAGACTTGGACACCTTTCCCACCGAAAATCCTCTGGGTTACTGGGTCTTGAGGATGGATCACTGGCCAGAGCTTGCACAGTATGCAATTGAGCTACTGGCCTGTCCTGCATCCAGCGTTCTTTCGGAACGCACATTCAGTGCTGCTGGAGGCGTGGTAACCGATCACAGGGTGCGTCTGTCCACTGACTCGGTCGATCGACTGACCTTCATAAAAATGAATGAGTCTTGGATCACCACCAGCTACCAAGCACCTGATGCTGATGTAACCGAATAATTTTTTTTGAAATCTCAGATCCCTTCAAAGACTGCCTATGCTGATGCTGAGTGACTATCCCTGAGTAATTATCCTCTTCCTCCTCAATCATCACGCTGATAGCTTGTAAGAACATTTTTGGTTCTGGGTGCCACCACCAGTGCCTAAGGCACAATTTTTCAGCCCCTGTTTAACAGGGGCGTGTAATTCCGATTTTTGATGTAATACTTTGCAGCAGGGCTCGTTCCTGCATTCCAACTAGAGTGTCTGTGAGGGGTTGCAGTGTTGTGGCACCAGCACCAGTGCCTAAGGCCCAATTTTTCAGCCCTTGTTTAACAGGGGCGTGTAATTACAATTTTTGATGCAATACTTTGCAGCAGGGCTCGTTCCTGCATTCCAACTAGAGTGTCTGTGAGGGGTTGCAGTGTTGTGGCACCAGCACCAGTGCCTAAGGCCTAATTTTTCAGCTCCTGTTCAACAGGGGCATGTAATTACAATTCTTGATCTAATATTTCACAGCAGAGCCCTGTGAGGGCTTACAGTGTTGTGGCCACAGCAACACCTAAGGCCCAAATTTCTGCTGAGTATATAGGGCAGGACCCTACTTTCAAACAACTAACTTACAAACGACTCCTACTTGCAAACGGAGGGAGACAACAGGAAGTGAGAATAAATCTACCCCTAGGAAGGGAAATTCTCTCCTGTAAGAGTTAATATGGGAAAAACATTTCTCCTTTCCACTGATGCTTTCCAATCCATTGGGACAAAAAGTGAGGTGAAATCTTCTGAAGAGGAGGAAAGACAGCAAAACAAATGTCACAGGGGTGATAACCCTTCCTATGTTTTCCAAAAAGCTTAAAAAAGATTTTTTGGCTGGAGCTAAACACGTTAAAAATGTACCCGTTCAAAATTACAAAGAGATTCTACTTAACAACAAACCTACAGCCTGTATACTGCTGTTCAGAGTATATAGGGCCTGGTGGCCCCACACCTTTCCTTATTTTAATTTGGGTGCGGGGTTCCCCTTAATATCCATACAAGACCCAAAGGGCCTGGTAATGGACTGGGGGGTACCCATGCCGTTTGTCTCACTGATTTTCATCCATATTGCCAGGACCCGACATTACATTAAACCCGCAAGCAGTTTTAAATTAGATTTTTTTCTTTAAAAATGACATTTGGTGCAGGGACTGTTCTAAACACGGGAAACACGCGTCACTTTACAGGCATACTATAGACACCCCTCAGGTACGATATTTAAAGGAATATTTCACTTTTTTTTTTTTACTTTAAGCATCATTAAAATCACTGCTCCCGAAAAAACGGCCGTTTTTAAAAGTTTTTTTTGCATTGATACATGTCCCCTGGGGTAGGACCCGGGTCCCCAAACCCTTTTTAGGACAATACCATGCAAATTAGCCTTTAAAATGAGCACTTTTGATTTCGAACGTTCGAGTCCCATAGACGTCAATGGGGTTCTAACGTTCGTGCGAACTTTCGGTCCGTTCGCAGGTTCTGGTGCGAACCGAACCGGGGGGTGTTCGGCTCATCCCTACCCATCAGTGACCATCGCCTGTCACACTTTCATCACCTATCAGTGAACGTCACCTGCCACCCATCTCACAGCCCATCAGTGACTGTCACCTGCCACCTGTCACACAGCCATCAGAGTCATGTCCAAAACAGTTTACAACAGTGAGGAGGCGTTCCAGATCCTCTCCATGACTGATGAGAGCAACAGGGAGTTCTCATCAGATTCCAATTCTTATTCCGAATCAAATTCGGCATTTAAACCGAATAGTGAATCCGCAAATGATTCGGAGGAAGAATGGGTCCCTCCTAAAAGAGCACAGCACTCTGGAAACCAGGATTATATTCCCAGGCCCAGTACCAGCACTGCTGCCAGCAATAGGCCCCAAGAACAAATTCCCAGGTCCAGTACCATTGCTGCCGCCAGCAATAGACCCCGGGAACAAATGCCCAGACACAGTACCAGTGCTGCCACATCACGCCCGAGTACCAGCACAGGAAATTAAAATCCCCCAACTACTGGAGTGTCACGTCCCCCAAGAGCCAGGGCCTCTACATATATGCCAGATGGTCTTGCCAACCCAACATGACTGCCATCCGACTCGGGATCACCAATTATTCCCCCTTTTACAGCACAGTCAGGTGTGCAGGCCAACACCCACAATTTCTCAGAGATCGATTGCTTTCATCTGTGTTTGCCCTACACTTTGCTGCAATTCATTGTGGAACAGAGAAATTTGTATGCCCAGCAGTATATTGCCAACAACCCCCAATCATCCTATGCCCGTCGGTTTGAGTGGAGAGATTTGAATTTGGAGGAGTTCAAATCGTTTATGGGCCTCACCCTAAACATGGGGCTTACAAAAAAATTATACAAGCTCTGTGAGAGAGCCACGGGATATTTGTATGCGTTCCGCATATATGAAGGAAAAGATTCCCAGCTCCAGCACCCTGAGTGCACAGCCTACATGGGCACAACTGGAAAGATTGAATGGGACTTGGCATACCCACTTCTGAACAAAGGATATCACATATACCTTAACAATTTTTACACTGGCCTGCCCTTTTTCCAACCCCTATACACTGCAAAAACCCTGGCCTGCGGAACCTCCAGAAAAAATAGGAAGGGGTTCCCACAATCTCTAGCAAACAAAAAGCTGCGAAGGGGGGAAAGAGCAGCATTGAGATGCAACAAAGTGCTGGCCTTGAGGTGGAAGGATAAAAGGGACGTGCACATGATGTCCACCATCCATGATGACACTACAATTGAGATTCAAAGAAAACGAGGTCCCATTGAAAAGCAAGTATGTTTCCAAGATTATAATCTCTACATGGGAGGGGGTGGATTTCAATGATCAAATGTTTAAGCCCTATTTGTCGATAAGGAGGTCCCAATTCTGGTACAAGAAGGTAGCAATTTATCTCATCCATTTGGCCGTTTATAATTCCTACGTAGTCTATACCAAATCCACAGAAAGCCCCGCCCCCTTCCTACAATTCATAGAAGAAATTGTTACATCCCTCATCTATCACCAAAGACCCCCCCAGAAGACCTTCGCTCTGAGGCTGTTTGCCGACTTCATGAGCGCCACTTCCACCATTTGAAGACGGCAAAAAAAAGTCGCGTGTGCACCAAAAGAGGATTTCGAAAAGATACCAGCTACCATTGTCCCCAGTGTCCCTCCCAACCTGGCCTTTGCATTGGTGAATACTTCTTTATCATACATCCCTAAAATATTAGCCCATATTTTTAACCATTTCCCCATTTTCATCATATGTGCTGACCATGTTCCATGCTTCCCCAAATAACCATGCCACTGCCTTCCACGTGAACTGACCCTGGCCTGTTTTTTGACTATGCCTCTACCTACCGTTTGGACTGCTTCCATGTGAACTGACCGTGGCCTGTTTTGTGACTATGCCTCTGCCCACCATTTGGACTTCCTCCACGTGAACTGACCCTGGCCTGTTTTATCAACTACGCTACTGCCTAACGCTTGGACTGCTTGCACGTGAACTGACCCTGGCCTGTTTTATGGATTATGCTTTTGCCTACCGCTTGGACTGATCTGTTGCCCTGCTACTGTAGTACACAGCGGTCTCACATATGTGAGGGGCTCCAGAATTGTTTTTCCAAATGGAGAAAAAATGTTTTGTTTTCTCCGGGTTTCGGGATTTCCGGATTAGGGTCTGGAGTCCGGAGGCTTCATAGAAATTTGGGTGGGTCGAAGCCTCTACCCCTGTGCCCCTGTGCACAGGTCTTACCTGATTGCGGCCCTCAGTCTGCTGCTGAATTACTGCCATCATGCCTCTGCCTGCCGCATGAACGGACCACACTGCCAACTGGACTATGCAAATAATTAGCTGTAGCAAGAAGCAGTATGTTTATCAAGGGCTGTGGAGCGTTACAATGAGTGTCTGCAGGTAACAGTGTACCAGGACCAATATTATGGCTGTGCTGGCTGTCTCTGCCTGGACAATTTCTATGGACTGTGCTGTGCTGACAATATCCTTGTGCTGACTATAGACAATATTCCTGCCTGCTGCCTGGATAATTACTATTGCTGTCGCTAAGCACATCCCCGCCTGCTGCCTGGACCAGTGCTCTCCTCTGTGGATACTACTAAAAGCACAGGTAATGTTTTTTTTTTACCCTTTCCGCAATATAATTTATTTTGGGTTGTAATTCTTGGTATGTACATGCTATGTGTTAGAAATATGAAGGGCCTTCAAAAAATGATAGGTTGCCAGGAAATGATATATGTCATTCATGCTCCTAGAATGCCTGATGGTGCTACTTGGATGTTGGGCCTCTGTATGTGGCCAGGCTGTGTAAAAGGCTCACACATGTGGTATCACCATACTCAGGAGGAGTAGCAGAATGTATTTTGGGGTGTCATCTTTGCTATGTACATGTTATGTGTTGGAAATATCTGACAAATGGTCAACTTTGTCTAAAAAAAAATGCGTTTTCAGTTTTTTCCACATTTTCCAAAAAATTCTGGAAAAAAATGAATCGTTCAAAAGACTCATTATGCCTCATACATTATACATTGGGGTGTTTGCTTTCCAAATTGGGGTCATTTTGGGGGCAATTCCATTGTCCTGGTGCTCCAGGGCCTTCAAAATTGTAATAGGTGGTTGAGAAATGAGATGTGTCATTTATGCTTGTAGAACGCCTGAAGATGCTACTTCAATGTGGGGCCTTTGTATGTGGCCAGGCTGTGTAAAAGTCTCACACATGTGGTATCGCCATACCCAGGAGGAGTAGCAGAATGTATTTTGGGGTGTTATCTTTGCTATGTACATGCTATGTGTTGGAAATATCTTATAAACCGACAACTTTGTGGGGAAAAAATGCGTTTTCATTTTTTTCCACATTTTACAAAAACTTCTGGAAAAAAATGAACCATTCAAAAGACTCATCATGCCTCATAGATTATACGTTGGGGTGTTTGCTTTCCAAAATGGGGTCATTTTGGGGGCAATTCCATTGTCCTGGTGCTCCAGGGCCTTCAAAAGTGTAATAGGTGGTTGAAAAATGTGACGTGTCATTTATGCCCGTAGAAAGCCTGAAGGCGCTACTTCAATGTTGGGCCTTTGTATGTGGCCAGGCTGCGTAAAAGTCTCACACATGTGGTATCACTATACTCGGGAAGAGTAGCAGAATGTATTTTGAGGTGTCATTTGTTGTATGCATATGCTCTGTGAGAGAAATAACCTGTTAATATGACAATTTTGTAAAAAAAAATTTAAAAAATACTTAATTTTGCAAAGAATTGTGAGAAAAAAAATACAACTTAAAAAAACTCACCATGCTACTTACTTAATACCTTGGAATGTCTACTTTCTAAAAAGGGGTCATTTGGGGGGTATTTGTACTTTCCTGACTTGTTATTGTCTCAAAAAATGAGGCCTTCAGTACATCAGGTGTGATCAGATGTGATGAATTTTCAGTGATTGGCACCATAGTTTGTAGACTCTATAACTTTCACACAGACCAAATAATTTACACTTATTTGGGTTATTTTTACCGAAGATATGTAGCAGTATAAATTTTGGCCAAAATTTATGAAGAAAAATTACTAATTTGCTCAATTTTATGACAAAAACTAAGAAAAAGGCATTTTTTCACAAAATTTACGGACTTTTTTATTTATATCGCAAAAAATAAAAAACCCACTAGTGATTAAATACCACCAAAAGAAAGCTCTATTTCTGTGAAAAAAAAATGACACAAATTTCATATGGGTATAGTATTGCATGACTGAGTAATTGTCATTCAAAGTGTGAGAGCGCTGAAAGCTGAAAATTGGTCTGGGCAGGAACGGGGTGTAAGTGCACTGTATTGAGGTGGTTAATTGGTGCTGGGGCGCAGTGTGCAGAGAGGTGAGTGGTATCCATGAGATATGATATGGAGTTCGGAGAGGTAGAAATTAGGGTTGTCCCGATACCACTTTTTTAGGACCGAGTACAAGTACCGATACTTTTTTCAAGTACTCGCCGATACCGATTACCGATACTTTTTTTTTAATGTCACGTGACAGTGTTTTTTTTTTTTTTTTTTAACAGTGTTTTCTTTATTTATTTTTTTTTGGGGGGTGGTGAACGGTGTATGTGTGTGTGTTTTTTTTTTTTTTTTTTACAATTTTTATTTTTTACAATAATATTTTTTTTATTCTTTATATGTTTTTTTTGTTTTTTTTTGTTTTGTTTTTAATCAGCCCTAATGGGGGGCTTTGGTGAGATATCAGGGGTCTTAACAGACCTCTGATATCTCCCCCTTGAGACAGAGAAAGAGACAGAGGATAGAGATTCCCCAGTCCCTTTCTCTGCAGCCTCAGCTGCACTGAGAATGAATGGAGAGAAGACAGCGGCTCCTCTCCATTCATAAACTGACACATCGTAATCACAGGAGATTACAATGTTTCAGTTATGTGAATGGACAGAGTCAGCTGACTCTGTCCATTCACAAAGCAGAGAGAGACAGCAGAACGGAGGGGACAGAGAAGGAGAGGGGAACGGAGGGGACAGCGGAGAGGCACAGGGAAGGAGAGAGGAACGGAGGGGGAGAGCGGAGAGACACAGCAGAACGGAGGGGACAGCGGAGAGACACAGGGAAGGAGAGAGGAACAGCGGAGAGACACAGGGAAGGAGAGAGGAACGGAGGGGGACAGTGGAGGGGGACAGAGGAACGGAGGGGGCATGGAGGAGGATGCAGTGACAGTCAGCGGTGAACGATCACCGCTGTATGTCACTAAAGCTGCTGAAAGCCGCTGGGGGAGAATCTTGTAACTCCCCCACGCGCCGATCACAGCTGTCCTCTAGGTATCGGGGGAAGCATTGGGAGCATTTGCCCGAGTACAAGTACTTGGGCAAATGCTCGGTATCGGTGCCGATACCGATACTAGTATCGGTATCGGGACAACCCTAGTAGAAATCAAGGAGTGACTAACCCTAATATCCTATTGGTGGAGCACACTTTGAAATGTTTTATTTTTTCTTGTTTATATGCTAGCAGCTCACCTTAAACAAAGACCACAAAAGATGTGGCTCTTTTAGGAAAGGAGAGTGGAGTGGAATGTGATTTTACCTAAAGGATCTATATATTAAAGCCTTGTCAGACCATCTGTGGATTTTGATGCAGGCGAGAAGAGGAGAGTGGAATGTTAACTGTGATTAAGGATTTGTATACCAAAGCGCCACTAGACCTGTTGTGGTCTTTGTTTAAGGTGAGCTGCTAGTGCACACTCCTGGTGGATTCCTGGATGGTGGAAACAATTTTGTTCACAACTTTCAAGAACTGTTTTTTGAGCACGTGATCTTCACATCTCATTATTTTTTGATGCACATGCACTTTATTATTTGGGACTTATTTTATTGTTTTTTATGTAAAATCAGATGAATACCTGCTTTGATTCGAGCACTTTTATCACTGTTTCATATATCGCATATTATTGTATTTATTTTTTTAAATTAGGAATATATTTGTCTTTTTGCGGTTTAGCTTCTTGAGTTAGTGCACTTTATCACTGTTTCACATAATATTGAATATTATCGCATATTACTGCAATTTTTGTTTTGTACTTTTTTTTTTTATTATTGTATCATTTTTATTGTTTTTGAGAATGTTCTTTTTCATATTGTAAATGCTCTTTTTTATGTTTTGTTAAATGTTCACCCTAATAAAAAAATAACTAAGATGTAATCCAGTGTTATGTATTGATTTTATTCAAATATTTTAATAAATGTTTTTATAGAGATCATTTTTGTTATAATGCACTATTCAGTGAATGGAGGTACATTTTTTTTATAGAAATGGTAAAATATAGGCCAAAAAAGCTGAACTAAAGGCATTTCAATGAGAGCTCTTTTTTTTCTTATACTTCAGCCACTTTGGCTTAGATTTTGCAATTTTTCTGACAATTCACCTCTCTTCACTTATTAGTGAATAAACCCGATAAAAACAGACACTTGGACAAACAACAAGAAAAACTAGTGCCAAATATATTAATGGAAGATTGAGGGATTAAATTAGATTGCTGCCACCTAAGTACCAGTGAATCACCAGCATAGGTGTATGTAGCTTATTGCATTAGGGTGCGCATCCCAAAGATCAAAATCTATACGTGTGTGTGTGTGATTATTTATATATATATATATATATATATATATATATACATACACACACACACACACTCTTATGTTAGAGCTGATACAGTGAAAGAGAAGTACGGTAGCACTTCGTGAATGGCAGACCTGGTCAGAGGGAGATATTTCCCATCTCCTTGCCTGCACACAGAGTGATAATGCTAATGCGCTTGGCATGATTAGGGTATGCCCAGGCACACCTGGCACACCCAATGTGCATGCCTATGATCACCAGTTAATTGGCAAGAAACGCAAATCTATAATCTCACAATCTGGTAATAGTAAACACACTGCTATTAACCTAATCCCTTACTGTACACATGTGAAATACATTCAATCCAACAATCATGTATAATGATAGACTCTGTGTCATTGCATAAAATAATTCATCTGTCATACAAAAATTATTTGTTTCTATAAAATAAAACAAAGGGCAAATGCTGTTAAAAAAGTGCAAAAGAAAAAAATGTGTGCTGACACGGTGAACAAAAAGTGCTTAGTGCAAGAAAATATTATTCATTAGTAAAGTGCATGCATCAAATATTCATGTGTTCAAAATATTTGAAGTCCATTTTGTAATCCAAGGAAAAATCCAAGAAAGTGATGATAATATTGGATTTTTCCTGCGATTGCAAAATGGACTGCAAATATTTTGAACACATATGAATTTTTGATGCATGCACTTTACAAATGAATAATATTTTCTTGCACTAAGCACTTTTTGTTCACCGTGTCAGCACACAGTTTTTTCTTTTGCACTTTTTTTTTTAACAGCATTTGCACTTTAAGTGTTTGTTTCATAGAAACAAATATTTTTTGTATGATAGATTAATTATTTTATGCAATGACACAGGATTTATCATTATATGAGATTGTTTGATTAAATGTATTTCACATGTGTACAGTAAGGGATTAGGTTAATAGCAGTGGGTTCACTATCACCAGATTGTGCAATTATAGATTTGCGCTGCTTGCTTCTTTTTTCTTGCCAAAAATGGAGATTTGCATAACTCTGGCTATAGACTTGCGGGGCTCATGCTGTAGACTTGCAGGGCTCGTGCTGTAGACTTGCGGGGCTCGTGCTGTAGACTTGCGGGGCTCGTGCTATAGACTTGCGGGGCTCGTGCTGTAGACTTGCGCGGCTCGTGCTATAGACTTGCGGGGCTCTTGCTGAGACTTGGGGGCCTCGTGCTGTAGACTTACCACTGCAACTTTGCTCTTGCTAGAGACTTGCCACTGCAACTTTGCTCTTGCTAGAGACTTGCCACGCAAATTTGCTTAAAATTAGAAAAGTGTCAACTAGAACTTGCACTTCAAGTGCTCTGCAAGTGTACAACTTGCCAGGGAAGATGTGCAGCAAGTTCACAAGACTTACAATTCAATACTGCCACAAATGTGTGGCAAGTTATTCTTGCTATCTGGGAATTGTGCTAGAATTATTACTCTCACTCTAACGATTGTGGCGATACCTCACATGTGTTGTTTGAACACCGTTTATATATGTTGGCGCAACTTACGTATGCATTCGCTTCTGCTCGTGAGCTTTACATTTTTTTTTTTTTATTTTACTTTTTATTTTTACACTGTCCCTTTAATTTTTTTTTTATCACTTTTATTCCTATTACAAGGAATGTAAACATCCCTTGTAATAAAAATAAACATGACAGGTCAAAAGACCCCAGATCTATCATTTCCCTTTAGGCCTCATGCACACTGGATTTTTTTTTTTTATATATACAGCTGCTGTTTTTGGCTTCAGGTGTTTTTTTCTGCAGCCAGTAAACTCTCCAGCATGCTATCCTATGTGATCATGCAAACATAGGCTGTTATCAGTGTTTTTTTGGAGGGGCGTTTTCTGGCTGTAAAAAACCCAGAAGAAAAAGAATAATTTGTTTATGCCCGACAACCGGAAAGTGACGTCCGAGGTCGATCCGGTCCTCAAAGGGCATAGAGCCGAGTGGGGGCCATCTTGCCCTCCCTTGTCTTCCTGCCCAGCAAACGGCCACATCAGATTGCTTCCGGCATTACTGACGGCTCCTGTAAATCCGGAAACGACTGGGAAGCAGGGGGGGGCACCTCTCCCGTCACCTCTAAAAGTGATCCCACGGCTAATGCGCCCCCGGGACCACTTTTATCCGATGGGGAATTGCCCATAGTTAAAAATTTTACCAAGCTTTAGCAGCTAGCTGCTAGCTGCTGCCATAACACCGGTATTAGATGTCAAAGCAATGACGTATTTTTACTATGAGACAGTCGGCAAGTGGCTAATATGGAATTCAGGAGTTTTGTGGATATGCATTTAAACTGAGAAATAAGGGCAGAGATTTAAATGATTCTACATTAGCATTTCTGTTCCCAGCAGGTTAAAACAAATGTTAGGCATTTGTGTTGTTAAGGACTGGGCTGATGGGGTAATTAATTCAGTTAAAGTTTCTGGTGCTAAAAATACAGCAGTAGATAGCAAGGTTTGTCACATCATGTGCACTAATTCTCACAGTTTAGGCAAAAAGCTTTGTGAGCGGATAGCTTTTCTGTCTAGGGACATCATGGATTGCGTTACGATTACAAAGACACGATTCAAGGATTCAAATGACTCAGAAATAATCGTACCAGTGTACACATACGAGAAAGACAGAGTAGGGAGGTGGAGTTGCCATATACAGTATGTCAAAAATAGCATAAGGCTAGCATTAAATCAAAAAACAAATGTAATACTTGAAACCCTCTAGGTCTACCTTCCAGAGGCATATTTCCTTAGAACTGGTGTAGTATACAGACCCCCAGGACAGACTGAAGATTATGATAACTTGTTGATTGACAAGATAACCCAAGTAACAATGAATGGGGAGAGGTTTTATTATGTGTGACTTTAACATGTCTGGTATCGAC
This sequence comes from Aquarana catesbeiana, assembly GCF_042186555.1. Lineage (NCBI taxonomy): Eukaryota > Metazoa > Chordata > Amphibia > Anura > Ranidae > Aquarana > Aquarana catesbeiana. The sequence continues at coordinate 135,901,348 of NC_133331.1, read as the reverse complement.
TGGAATTCTCAAACTGCAATTACAAGCAGGAGCAGGGATGTAATGAAAGAACTGAATGGGGTTTCTCTGAAACAGTTTGTAAAAAGCCCGACAGTAGGTAGTATAGAGAAGGGTGATCACATTTAAACCTAGTACTGGCAAATGGGAATCGATTGTCTGATGTTGACGTTCGAGAAAATCTGGGTTCTAGTGATCACCAAACTAAAATAGGAACTGAAAAATAATATAGAAAAACAACATTTTTGGATTTCAAAAGGATAATTTTTGCTGAAATTGATGGATTTCTAAAACATTAATTGAAAGGTTGGAGTACAATGACAGTCAGTAATCAGTGGGCACTAGTAAAGTCTACTATCCTGGAGGCAACTCGATTGTATGTAAGGCAAATTAGTTAAAGTAAACGAAAGAAAAAAAACAATATGGTTCACTAAAGAGATAAGTAAGATAGTAAAGAAAAAAAATTAGCATACAGAAGATTCAAGGAAACAAAAAGTGTAGCTGATACAGAAGTATAAAAAAATGTACAAAGGAGGCAACAAACATTATCCATGCTTCAGTGCGGTCAAAGCACAGGAAGAGGAATAAATGGTTAAAACTATTAAGAAACTTTTTTAGGTACACCAGTGATGGAAGGAATACAAAATGGGATCACTAAAATTAAAACTAGGCACAACACTTGCGTTGAGAGACCTGGATGTAATAAACCATTTAACCACTTGGGCACCCCCTTCCTAACCAGACCAATTTTCAGCTTTTGGTGCCCTCACACTTTGAATGACAATTACTCAGTCATGCAACATTGTACCCATATGAAATTTGTCCTTTCTTTCACACAAATAGAGCTTTCTTTTGGTGGTATTTGATCACTGCTGGGTTTTTTATTTTTTGCGCTATAAAGGAAAAAAGACCAAAAATTCTGTAAAAAAAAAAAAAACATTTTCTTTTTTTCTGTTATAACATTTTGCAAATTAGTAATTTTTCTTCATATATTTTGGCCAAATTTTATACTGCTACATATCGTTGGTAAAAATAATCCAAATCGTTGTATATTATTTGGTCTGTGTGAAAGTTATAGAGTCTACAAGCTATGGTGCCAATCACTGAAAATTGATCACACCTGAAGCACTGACGGCCTAGCTCATTTCTTGAGACACTAACAAGCCAGGACAGTACAAATGACCCCTTTTTGGAAAATAGACATTCAAAGGTATTTAGAAAGAGGCATGGTGAGTTTTTTTAAGTTGTAATTTTTTCCCACAATTCTTTGCAAAATCAAGATTTTTTTTTTTCACAAAATTGTTATATTAGCAGGTTATTTCTCACACACAGCATATGCATACCACAAACTACACCCCAAAATACATTCTACTACTACTCCTCCTAAGTATGGTGATACCACAGGTGTCAGAATTTTACACAGCCTGGCCCCATACAGAGGCCCAACATGCAGGGAGCACCATCAGGCGTTCTAGAGGCATAAATGCCAAATCTAATTTGACTACCTATTACACTTTGAGGCACTGTAGTGGCATGGATGAGCCGTGGATGGGGATGGCTAAGCATGGTTGAGCCATGAATGTGGATGGCTGAGTATGGATGGGATGGCTGAGTATGGCTGAGTATGGCTTGGTGGGTATGGCTGAGTGTGGTTGGGATGCCTGGGTATGGTTGATGATGAATGGATGAGTATTGCTGAGTATGGATTGATGGATGAGTATTGGTAAGCATGGATGGATGGGTGAGTATTGCTGAGCATGGATGGATGCATGAGTATTGCTAAGCATGGGTAGATGGGTGAGTATTGCTGAGCATGGATGGATGCATGAGTATTGCTGAGTATGGATGGATGCATGAGTATTGCTAAGTATGGATGGATGGATGAGTATTGCTGAGCATGGATAGATGGATGAGTATTGCTGAGTATGGATGGATGAGTATTCCTGAGCATGGATAGATGAGTATTGCTGAGGATAGATGGATGGATGAGTATTGCTGAGTATGGATGGATGAGTATTGTTGAGGATGGATGGATGGATGAGTATTGCTGAGGATAGATGGATGAGTATTGCTGAGGATGGATGGATTGATGAGTATTGCTGAGTGTGGATGGCTGAGCATGGATGGATGGATGAGTATTGCTGAGCATGGATGGATGAGTATTGCTGAGCATGGATGGATGAGTATTGCTGAGCATGGATGGATGGATGAGTATTGCTGAGCATGGATGGATGGATGAGTATTGCTGAGCATGGATGGATGGATGAGTATTCCTGAGCATGGATAGATGAGTATTGCTGAGGATAGATGGATGGATGAGTATTGCTGAGGATGGATGGATTGATGAGTATTGCTGAGTGTGGATGGCTGAGCATGGATGGATGGATGAGTATTGCTGAGTATGGGTGACTGAGCATGGATGGATGAATGAGTATTGCTGAGCATGGATGGATGGATGAGTATTGCTGAGCATGGATGAGTGTGGATGGCTGAGTATTGCTGAGGATGGATGAGTATTGCTGAGCATAGATGGATGGATGGCTGGATGAGTGCAGGAATTGTGACATATTAGCGCTGTGGGCAGTACACATCCAGCCCACAGCGCTGCAGCACTTGATCTCTCCCCTCTCCCTGTACCGATCAATAAGGAGAGGGGAGAGAGGAACCGGACATGACGCTGGTTTGTCATTTGACGGAGCAATCACGTGTTAAACGGACAATTTTTTACTAGTAATGGCGGCAATCAGCGATTTTTTTCGGGACTGTGACAATGCGGTGGACAGATTGGACACTTGACACTTTTTTGGGACCATTGACACTTATACAGCGATCGGAGCTAAAAAAAAAACACTGATTACTGTATAAATGTCACTGGCAGAGAAGGGGTTAACACTAGGGGCAGATCAAGGGGTTAAATGTGTGTTCCCTAGGTCTGTTTAACTGTAAGGGGATTGGACTGACTGGTGGAGGAGACAGATCGTTGTTCCTACTTCCTAGGAACACACAATCTGTTTCTCCTCCCCTGACAGGACAGGGATTTGTGTGTTTACACACACAAATCCCCGTTCCTGCTCTCGTTCCCGCAATCGTAGGTGGCCAGCAAGGATCGCACCCGCTGGCCACGTGTATTGGGTCCCCTGATGCCGCAGTAAATATACAGCGCAGGAGCCACAGTATATATACGGTTTTTTGTGCAGCAGCGCCATTCTGCCGTCGTATATAAACAGGCGCTGGTCAGGAAGCGGTTAACTGATTTTTTTCTAATCAATCTCTTCCAACAGGAGAAGTTCCCCATGACTGTGGACAGTTAATATTGTACCTATCGAAAAGTAGGATAGCAAGGTAGAAGCTGGCAATTATAGGCCAATGAGTTTAACATGTCTTGTAGTCAAATTAATGGAATCACTCAGAAAAAGAAGGATCATTGATCACTTAAAAATACACAACTTGCTGGACCCAAAGCAGCATGGTTTTACTGGGGGCAGATCATGTCAGACTAATCTGACTAAATGTTTTGACTATATTACTAATGTATTGGACCAGGGTAGTGCTGTGAACATAGCATATCTTGATATTAGCAAGGCATTTGATACAGTATCCAAAGTATCCAATGTTCAAAACTCATCATCTGTGTCCATTTCCTCTTCATACGCAGTCAGAATCAATAGGAATAGTTAATAATTTGTTTTTACGTGTTGGTATGTTCTAGGCTCTTCATCAATAATAAAACAAGATATTAGTGCTGATTTCAGTATACTGCTAATGACTGCTAAAATTGAGCTCCAGGCACAACTATTCCTAAATTAATGTAATGCTATGTTCAGCTACTGAAGGTTTAAAGTGGTTGTAGACCCTTACATATACCCAGTGGCGTGACTAGCCTCAGGCGATACACAGACATAAAAACAAATCCTCATACACATGTTGTAACTGTTTATCTGCAGTCATCTGTCCTCCACAGTCTTTCAAAACACACATTTTACACAGAATATCTGAGCTCTGAAAAGTTGGCAGCGGGAATCGGAAGTATCACACTGCAGAGCTCAATGAGGAGAGCTCTGATTGGAGGAAAAGGACACACTCCCCTCCTCACAGTACACAGGAACATGCACAGCTGTGTACCGGAGCTCTCCTCCCCATCATCAATTATCTCTTGGTGTAGAGAAAAGCTGTCAAAATTGACTCATGCAGATAACAGAGGAACAAAGCAGCAGAGAGAAATCACACTCAGGGCTTTGGATAGAGACATGTACACAGTATAGAAGGATATACTTTGTTTATATTTCATAACCCAGACTTGGAGCAGATATAAAAAGGGGTATGTCCAATTATATTTCTAAAAAGCACATTCTTATTCTTTAGGAACAGCAAACAGGTTACTGGGCTTTGAATTTAGTTGCTGCCCATAGTTCAGCTTTAAGCTGGACAAGGTAGAAAATGTAGCAACAAACAGAGACAGATCAGAAACATAAAAATATCAGTGTGAACCACTTAGGTATTTAAACGTACTCTATACGGGCAATTGAATGTTAGCTGAACTGAAACAGCCTTTGCTGTATACTATGATCATAGTAGCAAATCACGGAGAAAGGATAACAAGTACATTTATACTCTTATTGCCTCGGGTCAAGAACTTTGTGGTTAGAGGGGAAAACACAAAAATCCATTTTATTGGGCAAGTCAATACACAGCGGAGTGCAGCTTATAAATTCACTAGGTCCATCAGAGAAGGAAGAGGCACACAGTACCTTAATACCTTAAAGAATAAGTTTACTTTTGTAAAATAAATAAAATCAGTGGATGTCATAGTAGATATGATGTCATCATCAAGCTGCCAGTAGAGAACTGGCAAGCAGTACTTAAATTCTCCTGGTGCCCCAGTCTGAATCAGTTCCTCCTTTTATTACTGCATTTACACATTTTATAGAGTCAGGCTCTGACATAAAGCCAAGCTGATCAAATACAATGCATGCTAGAAAGTCACTGAATGCTTCTATTATCACACATATCTGATTACAACCATTTATAGAGAAAAAACATGGAAATAAAGGTCATTGTCAGCACCATTTTAATGAGCTGAGGAATGTGTTGCCTCTGTATGAATGAACGTTATTAATATTCCTATGCATCGTTTCATTCCTCTGTGGACACTGTAATCTCATTTAAAGAAAAATCCAGGGCACCTGAGACATGAAGTTGAGTAGCGCTAAATCTTTTATCTGGTCTTCACAAGACTCTGCATCAATATGCGGAGAAATAAATCTACACTAATACCATCACGTACAGCACTCAAGCCAACCTCAGCAATGACAGCTCAGGGTAAGGGAATACTATAAATTAGCCAGAAAAAAATAAAGCTAAGATACTACACACTCATGCAAAGAGAAAATCTTCTTCAATCCACAAATAAAGAAAAAGCAGGACAGCATTAATTAAATCAGTATTAACATATCTTTGTAAAAGAGCAATCAGTGTGTCTTACGAAAGGCAAAGAAAATCTATATGACATCAATTTTCATGCCAGATTTGTGTGGAAAATGAACTCTGACCGTTTCTTTAAACCCAGTTTCAGCTATTTTACAGACATAATCAATAAAAGTGCCTTAGATATACCAGCTTTAACGGAAACCCATTGGTAGAAATATTATAATCTAAAACACTCTTATTGCTATGCCCGATTGCAAAGTACCAGTTTCCACACTTGACAACCATTTAGCTTAAATGATCATCTGGCTGGTTGTAGGAGATGAGGTCTAGCCATAGAGAAAAGCAGACATACATTTTAAGCTAGTCAATGGCATACAAGGTAGAGAGGCATTAGCTATGCATTATGCCCATTCATCTTCCTCTATCAACATATACAGGCCCAAACATATGAGCTTTAGCTTGTTTAAGAGCATTGGGGTTGATTTACTAAAACTGGAGAGTGTAAAATCTGGTGCAGCTGTGCATGGCAGCCAATCACCTTCTTCCGTACTTGTTCAATTATGCATTGACAAAAAACTGGAAACTGGTTTCTATGCAGAGCTGCACCAGACTTTGCACTATCCAGTTTTAGTAAATCAACCCCATTGCGTTCAGCAGGCTTCTACAAAGCATTGACAAAGCTTTCACCCAACTTTAAGCAGTTTTAGTGAAGCCCTTAAAAAAGCATCCTTTAGCTTTAGTTTGAGGATGTTAATAGGAGTGCTGACTAACACTTTTAAACAAGATGCTAGAAGGCTTCAGTATCACTCGAAGCTTGTTGAAAGCCTGCTAGCAGTTTAATGTGTCAGTCAGCAGTCCTATTAACATCCATGTTTAAAGCATAACTTTACTGCCTGTGGGGTGGGGGGCTCTTGCCATAAGTAGGTAAATATGCACAGCATATTTGAACATTATGGCAGGCTTACAGTCAGGTCCATAAATATTTGGACATCAACACAATTCTAATCTTTTTGGTTCTATACACCACCACAATGGATTTGAACAAGATGTGCTTTAACTGCAGACCTTCAGCTTTAATTTGAGGGTATTTACATCCAAATCAGGTGAACGGTGTAGGAATTACAACAGTTTGCATATGTGCCTCCCACTTTTTAAGGGACCAAAAGTAATGGGACGGATTAACAATCATCCATCAAACTATCACTTTTTAATACTTGGTTTAAGTCATTTGCAGTCAATTACAGCCTGAAGTCTGGAATGTATAGACATCACCAGATGCTGGGTTTCATCCCTGGTGATGCTCTGCCAGGCTTCTACTGCAACTGTCTTCAGTTCCTGCTTGTTCTTGGGGCATTTTCCCTTCAGTTTTGTCTTCAGCAACTAAAATGCATGCTCAATCGGATTCAGCTCAGGTGATTGACTTGGCCATTGCATAACATTCCACTTCTTTCCCTTAAAAAGCTCTTTGGTTGCTTTCACAGTATGCTTCGGGTCATTGTCCATCTGCACTGTGAAGCGCCATCCAATGAGTTCTGAAGCATTTTGCTGAATATGAGCAGATAATATTGCCCCAATCACTTCAGAAATCATCCTACTGCTTTTGTCAGTAGTCACATCATCAATAAATACTCGAGAACCAGTTCCATTGGCAGCCATACATGCCCACGCCATGACACTACCACCACCATGCTTCACTAATGAGGTGGTATGCTTTGGATCATGAGCAGTTCCTTTCTTTCTCCATACTCTTCTCTTCCCATCACTCTGGTACAAGTTGATCTTGGTCTCATCTGTCCATAGGATGTTGTTCCAGAACTGTGAAGGCTTTTTTAGATGTTGTTTGGCAAACTCTAATCTGGCCTTCCTGTTTTTGAGGCTCACCAATGGTTTACATGTTGTGGTGAACCCTCTGTATTCACTCTGGTGAAGTCTTCTCTTGATTGTTGACTTTGACACTCATACACCTACCTCCTGGAGAGTGTTGTGAAGGGTGTTTTCTTCACCAGGGAAAGAATTCTTCAGTAATCCACCACAGTTGTTTTCCGTGGTCTTCCAGGTCTTTTGGTGTTGCTGAGCTCACCGGTGCGTTCTTTCTTTTTAAGGATGTTCCAAACACTTGATTTGGCCACACCTAATGTTTTTGTTATCTCTCTGATGGGTTTATTTTGTTTTTTCAGCCTAATGATGGCTTGCTTCACTGATAGTGACAGCTCTTTGGATCTCATATTGAGAGTTGACAGCAACAGATTCCAAATGCAAATAGCACACTTGAAATGAACTCTGGACCTTTTATCTGCTCCTTGTAAATGGGATAATGAGGGAATAACACACACCTGGCCATGGAACAGCTGAGCAGCTAATTGTCCCATTACTTTTGGTCCCTTAAAAAGTGGGAGGCACATATACCAACCGTTGTAATTCCTACACCGTTCACCTGATTTGGATGTAAATACCCTCAAATTAAAGCTGAAAGTCTGCAGTTAAAGCACATCTTGTTCGTTTAATTTCAAATCCATTGTGGTGGTGTATAGAGCCAAAAAGATCAGAATTGTGTTGATGTCACAATATTTATGGACTTGACTGTATGTACTAGTTTTTCCTACTCTAGTGCTGGCCAGATCTAAGCTCCCTGTCAGCATCTTATCAGGTGTGTCCTTATAAGTCTGAAGGACTTCTTTCTTTTGCCATTCCGTGGCCATTGCAGACATGACTCCTGCGCATGTGTGCTGGATTCATATTGTTTGGGCTCCATTCTCAGCTTACAAGATGCCAGGAATCAGTCAGGAGTAAACACTTAAGTGTGCATATGCCAAAGGCAAGTATACACAACATAACAATTTGGTACCAGGCTAAAGAGAACAAACCTGCAATGGCAAACAAACACTACCTCCTAGGTAGTTCTTAGTTATTGACTTTAGTTCACTTTAACACCCTTTCTGACACTAAATGATACTTAAAGGCTTCAATAAAGCTGCTTAAAGCTTGCAGAAAACTTTGTGAATACTTTTTAAAAGCTTGCAGTACACACTGGTCTTTAAAATATTGACACCCATATGTACAAAAGCCTTAGAGAGTCCTTGTTAATTTCTCCTTTTTGTACTGTCAGGGCTGGTCTCAGCCCTTCCTTCTCTGAGCTGGCTGCTCAGCTGTCGGCTAATTGACAGCTCTTATCTCTCCACAGTTACTCAGCTGTTCATGATATCCTGCTTGTCAGTCCTGCCTACTTAAGCAGTCCAGTCCAGAGGAGCTCTGCCTTCGCCTTGGTCAATATCACAGAAACTCTCCTGTGATCCTGTTCAAGACTTGCTTTTCTGACATCCCTTCTGGCTCCAGATCCTGCTTGCTGTTCCATTACAATGATCCCTGACTTCTGGCTTGGCTGACTATCCGTTCCGGTTACTGAACTTTAGCTATGTCAGCTATGTTTTGACTACGTTTGTTCTTTTTACTTTTATTATTAAACAAGTGTGATTTAACTGTACTTCTGTCTCGGCCTGATTTCATGGTTTCCAACATGTACTTAAAGTGGACCTTCACCCTAATAGGGCATGTTGTGCTGAACTGCCCCCTCCCCTTTTACAAATGGCATTTTTTTAAAAGTGATTTATTTGTGCTACACAGCAGCACTTCAGAAATTTTTACCTAGGTGAGTATTTCTCCCCACCCCCTGAACATGTACAGATGTGCCGCAGGGCTTGGGTCCCGAAGGAGCCCTGTGGCACATCTACAGCTGTGCTAGTTTCCCCAGCCATGTGCGCACATATGGGGTTTCCCACAAATGCACAAAGACTGCTACCAGGGAAGTCCAAAAAATTTTCTGCACATGTGCATATGTGTCAACGGTCTCTGCCAGGACCCAAATGTTGCCTTATGCCATACTGATTGTGCTCAAAGGGGTTGGAGCAACCTGATTGAAGCATTGAAGTTCTGCTTTAACCAAAACTGTGGCAACGAATGGTAATTTCGTACTTTGTGAAGTGCCTGTATGTAGGTAAAGTGTTATTGCACCAAAATATTTAACAATTTAATAATAAGCTCAGTCTCACCTTAAGAACATGGTATATGTTACAGTTTATTCAGCAATTTTATGGGTTTGGTTTTTTTTGGTGAGCAAGTAATTTGATCTATTTTTCTATTGCTATTTGCCCTAAAAAGTTAGGTTTGAATTATGACTCACCTTAATGGCCATAAAACTATTCTGACTTAAAGCGGGGGTTCACCCACACCGACAAAAAAAAAAAATATTAAAAGCCAGCAGCTACAAATACTGCAGCTGCTGACTTTTAATACATTGCCACTTACCTGTCCCGGGGTCCAGCAATGTCGGCAGGGGACGCCGAGAACCCGCTCGGTTCTCGGCAGCTGCCGCCGCCATCCTAGGTGAGGGAATCAGGAAGTGAAGCGTTGCGGCTTCATTTCCCGGTTCCCTACTGCGCATGCGCGAGTCGCGCTGCGCGTCCCTAGTGGTCCCTGCTCTCTGCTGGGAGCTGTGTGTTTGGGACAGGAAGAAGCATAGACTCCCATGGGAGTCTATGCCGGAAGTAGGTGCAAATACCTGTCTTTGACAAGTATCTGCACCCCCCTCCCCCCTGAAAGGTGCCAAATGTGACACCGGAGGGGGGGAGGGTTCCGAAAAGCGGAAGTTCCATTTTTGTGTGGAACTCCGCTTTAAGGGGAAATTTTATAGTAGATCTGGCAGAGTCATTTGATTTTAATAGATAAAATATACTATCCAATTAAAAATGATCATATGTGTGCATGTATAAAACTTTGATCTGCTACAAATTTTATGTATGGGCAACATTAGTATCTGCCTCTTTACCCTGCTCTCCCAGATATACAGCAGCTTCTGAAATAAGGTATTTGCTTAGGATATTCAGAGTGCTGCCGAAGTGGAGTAAAAAATGTACATGAATAGTGCATTTGGGGGTAGGCAGCAGCAGATTTCACACTGAGGCAGGTTTCAGGCGTTTTAGCGCTAGAAATAGCACCTGTAAAGCGCCTGAAAACCGCCTCCCATTCATTTCAGTGTGACTTCACACTGGGGCGGTGCGCTTGCGGGACGTTAGAAAAAGTGCTCAGAGTTCTCAGCATAGCCAGACCACTGACCACACTATGATGGATGTGATCTCATGCCTACTGTTGTCAGTTTTTAATAGGAAAGCAGAGGGACTGGCAGAATCACTAAGTATTTCACACAAAGGAAACAATACAAAGAGAACAGTTTACTTTTTTCATACAAGTACATGGTACAGCAGGCATATATCAGGAATATGACATTCTGGGTTTACATATTCTTTAAATAGCAGAAGAAAGCTCTGTCTAAAAAAAGACAAGCAATTATTTTGGTTACAGTGTTGCATGACCAAATACTTGTCAGGCAAACTATCAGAGCGCTGAAAACTGAAACATGGTCTGGTAATGAAGGAGTATATACAGGCAAGTGCTCAAGTGGTTAAGAAAGTTTTACATTTTCTTTTGTTAACCAGTTAAGGACCGCCCTATAGCAGATTTACAGCTACAGGGTTGCCCTCCTGTGCAGTATCACGTATGTATACACCCGCCGATCGTGAGGCAGAAACACAGAACGGAGCTCTACCTATGTAAACAAGGCAGATCTCTGTTCTGACGGGGGGGGGGGGTGGATTTTGTCCATCACTTCCCTTAGTAAATGTAGCACACATAGTACAGTAAAACACTGGCTAAGCCCACAGTTAACCCTTTGATTGCCCTAGATGTTTAACCCCTTCCCAGCCAGTGTCATTAGTACAGTGACAGTGCATACTTTTAGCACTGATAGGTTTATTGGTGTCACTGGTTCCCACAAAGTGTCCGAATCAATATTAGTCCCACTATAAACTGCTGATCGCCGCCATTACTAGTAAAAAAAAAAAAAAAAACTCCATAGTTGTAAGCGCTAGAACTTTTGCGCAAACCAATCAGTATACGCTTATTGGTATTTATTTTTTTTGCCAAAGATATGTAAAGAATACATATTGGCCTAAATTTATGAAGAAATTTAATTTTTTCAAGTTTTTTATTGGATAAGTTTTATTTGCCTGAAAGTAAACAATATTGTTATTTTTTTCAAAATTCTCGATTTTGTTTATAGATGATCAAATACCACCAAAAGAAAGCTCTATTTGTGGTAAAAAAACATATCAATTTTATTTGGGTACAGCGTCGCACGACTGCACAATTGCCAGTTAACCACTTCAGCCCCGGAAGGTTTTACTCCCTTCTTGACCAGGCCATTTTTTTCGATATGGCACTGCGCAGCTTTAACTGACAATTGCGCGGCTGTGCGACGTTGTACCCAAACATAATTTGTGTCCTTTTTTCCCCACAAATAGAACTTTCTTTTGGTGGTATTTGTTTACCTCTGCGGTTTTTATTTTTTGCACTATAATAAAAAAAAAGAGCAACAACTTTGCAAAAAACACAATATTTTGTAGTTTTTGTTATAATAAATATGACAAATTTATTTAAAAAAACTATTTTTTTTCCCAAGTTTAGGCCGATATGTATTCTTCTACATATATTTGGTAAAAAAAACCCCAAAAAACGCAATAAGCATATATATATCGATCTTGCGCAAAAGTTATAGCGTTTACAAAATAGGGGATAGATTTATGTCATTTTTATTATTATTATTTTTTTTTTTTACTAGTAATGGCGGTGATCTGCGATTTTTATCAGCACTGCGACATTGCAGTGGACAGATCGCACACTTTTGACCCCATTTTGGGACCATTGACATTTATACAGCGATCAGAGCTAAAAATAGCCATTGATTACTGTATAAATGTCATTGGCAGGGAAGGGGTTAACACTAGGGAGCGATCAAGGGGTTAACTGTGTTACCTGGGTGTGTTCTAACTGTAGGGGGGATGGGACTGACTAGGGGAGGAGACCGATTGGTTTTCACACTTAGTATGAACACACGATCTCTCTCCTCTCCCCTGAGAGAACCAAGATTTCTGTGTTTACACACACAGATCCCAGTTCTCGCTCGGTCAGGAGCGATCGGATGTTCCCGGCGGTCATCGCGCCTGCCGGGCACGTGCATCAGCTCCGAGGACACGTGGTGTGCGCCTGCTGTGACGTCTTAAAGGAGTGACGTACAGCTATGGCGATTGGCCCAGCCAAGCCAACCTACCGCAGTATAACTGCGGTGGCTGGTCGGCTAGTGGTTAAAGTAACGCAGCGCCGTATCGCAAAAAACAGCCTAGTCACGAAGGGGGGTAAATCTTCTGGAGGTCAAATGGTTAAACTCTGACCACCTTTGTTTATTACATTCTATGAATTTGGGCACATGATAGAACAGCCTTACAGCCTGGTAATTTTGCTCTGACAGGGCGAGGATGCAAGTAAATAATCAGAAATCAAGCAAACCTTCAGTGGTAAGGCTCCATTATCATATGAATTCAAGAGTAGCTAAATAAAAAACTTGAGCATTAGTAAAATACATTTACGTTCAAAAGATTTTTATTTCCATATTAAGAACATCAGTGAATTGACATTAAAATATCAGCCAACTTAGTACAGGATAAAAGCATTCAAAACTAAATAAAAGAATACAAGAACTGTAACAATGGCCAAACAGACATGAGCTAGACACATAGGATGATAAAACCGGAAAGAACATACAGTGCCTTAAAAAGTATTCCTACCCCTTGATATTTTCCACATTTTCTCATGTTACAAATAAAAATGTAAATGTAGTTTATTGGGATTTTGTGTGACAGACCAACACAAAGCAGCACATAATTGTGAAGTGGAAGGAAAATGATGAATAGTTTTCAAAATTGTTTACAAATAAATATCTGAAAAGTGTGGCGTGCATATTCAGCCCCCTTTACTCTGATACCCTAACTAAAATCTAGTGGAACCAATTGTCTTCAGAAGTCACCTAATTAGTAGATAGAGTCCACCTGTGTGTAATTTAATCTCAGTATAAATACAGCTGTTCTGTTAAGCCCTCGGAGGTTTGTTCCCCCAGAGCAAAATACAGGGAAATCTTAGAAGAAAACCTGTTATGCAGCGCACACACGACCGGACTTTCTGGGAAACTAGGTCCGACGGTCTTCCCGACGGACTTCCGGCGGACTTCCGACGGACTTTCTGAACGGACGGACTTGCTTACACACGACCGGACTTTCTGGCAGACTAGGTCCGCCGGCCTTCCCGACGGACTTCCAATGGAGTTACGGCGGACTTTCCAAATGAACGGACTTGCCCACACATGGACAAGTCTGTTCATTTTGAACGTGACACGGGTACGACGGGACTAGAAAGGAAGTTCATCTCGCCGAGATTGACACCTTGCAAGCCCCGTCGCGGGCATACCAGGCCCTTAGGTCTAGTATGGATTTTAAGGGGAACCCCCTACGCTGAAAAAACGCCGTGGGGTCCCCCCCAAAATACATACCAGACCCCTATCCGAGCACGCAGCCCAGCCGGTCAGGAAAGGGGGTGGAGACGAGCAAGTGCCCCCTCCCTCCTGAGCCGTACGAGGCCGCATGCCCTCAACATGGGGGGGTGGGTGCTTTGGGGGAGGGGGGCGCCCTGCGACCCCCCCACCCCAAAGCACCTTGTCCCCATGTTGATGAGGACAAGGGCCTCTTCCCGACAACCCTGGCCATTCGTTGTCGGGGTCTGCGGGCAGGGGGCTTATCGGAATCCGGGAGCCCCCTTTAATAAGGGGGCTCCCAGATCCCAGCCCGCCACCTTATGTGAATGAGTATGAGGTACATGGTACCCCTACCCATTCACCTAGGGAAAAAGTGTCAATAAAAAAAAACATTCTAGACAGGTTTTTAATGTAATTTATTAGACAGCTCCGGGGGTCAGCCACGCCCCCTTAAAACGTCATAGTCCCAGCATGCCCAGGGACTGTGATGTCTTAAGGGGGCGGGGTCACCGCCTATGTAAGTCATAGCGGAGCACTCAGAGAGTATTACAGCCAGAGAAAGCGTTGTGTCAACATCGGAAGAAGAGAAGAGGGAAGAAGACAAGAAGGCAGAAGTCTGGGCCACCGCTAGGAAAAGAGCGGCAGAAGATAGCGGAGGAGCCAGCAGAAGAACCGGACACCGGGAGAAGAGGCTGGAGAGACCCCGAAAGTCGGAAGAAGACCCCCGGAGCTGCCTAATAAAATTACATTAAAAACCTGCCTAGTGTGTTTTTTTATTGACACTTTTTCCCTAGGTGAATGGGTAGGGATACCATGTATCCCATACTCATTCACATAGGGTGGGGGGCCGGGATCTGGGGGCCCCCTTATTAAAGGGGGCTCCCGGATTCCGATAAGCCCCCGCCCGCAGGCCCCGACAGCCAACGGCCAGGGTTGTCAGGAAGAGGCCCTTGTCCTCATCAACATGAGGACAAGGTGCTTTGGGGTGGGGGGGCCGCAGGGCGCCCCCCTTCCCCAAAGCACCCACCCCCCATGTTGAGGGCATGCGGCCTGGTACGGCTCAGGACGGGGGCGCTCGCTCATCCCCACCCCCTTTCCTGGCCGGCCGGGCTACGTGCTCGGATAGGGGTCTGGTATGGATTTTGGGGGGACCCCACGCCATATTTTTGGCGTAGGGGGTTCCCCTTAAAATCCATACCAGACCTAAGGGCCTGGTATGCCCCGAGCTCACCGCAATAGGAACATTTGTTTTTCCTATTGCAGCGAGCGCAAGATGCAGTACCCTGCCCTTGCGTCGTATCTGGTCCTTCGGACCAGCATACAGACGAACGGGCTTTCCGTCAGGAACTGGAACCGGCGGAGTTACGACATAAAGATTTAAAGCAAGCTTCAAATCTAAGTCCGTCGGATTTCCGACCGAAAAGGTCTGTCGGAAGTCCGATGCAGCCCACACACATCGGACTGGTCCGTCGGACCAGTCCGGTCGGAAGGTCCGCCCGTGTGTCCGCGGTGTGTATGAGTCTGCAAAAGACTTGAGACTGGAGCGGAGGTTCATCTTCCAGCAGGACAACAACCCTAAACATACAGCCAGAGCTACAATGGAATGGTTTAGCTCAAAGCATATTCATGTGTTAGAATGGCCCAGTCAAAGTCCAGACCTAAATCCAATTGACAATCTGTGGCAAGACTTGAAAATTGCTGTTCACAGACGCTCTCCATCCATTCTGACAGAGCTTGAGCTATTTTGCAAAAAAGTAACAGCGCCAACGATATTAATGGATGGTTGGAGGATTTTACCTGGAAATGCTGCTACTTAATACTAGTGAAACACTAAAAAATCCTGCAATCGTGTAACAATGAATAGCTTGCAACTAACATGTGAATCAAATCAATACACCCTATGATTATTATGCTATTGCAAGCAATTTTATCCTAACATATAACAACATATAAATCAAATGTATAAACAAATACATTTCCTATAAATCAACAAAAATGTCAGCACAATAATATGTGTAAACCCACACTTTTGTGCAAACAAATTTGTGTGTGAATATAGTGCTCACATCCAAAAATCTATATATTAAAAAAATATTTCAAAAATAAAAGTGAATACATACAATATGTGTTTCTAAATCTCAAAAATATAGTTCGCAAATAATGAAATTAATTATTGAATTCATTGAAAGCTGGTAGAGACATACCCATAAAGACCTTCAAGTGTAATTGCACTGAAAGGTGGTTCTACAAAAGTATTGACTTGGGGGCTAATAACAAATGCACACCACACTTTTCACATATTTATTTATTTAAAAAAAAAATTGAAAACCATTTATCATTTTCCTTCCACTTCACAATTATGCGATATTTTGTGTTGGTCTATCACATAAAATCCCAATAAAATACATTTATGTTTTTGGTTGTAACATGACAAAATGTGGAAAATGTCAAGGGGTGTGAATACTTTTTCAAGGCACTGCATAAAATGTGTCGGCTAAACCATTCACACTATATTCAATGATACTGTGAGAAAAAACATTAAAAAAATGAAAAAAAATGAAAGACTATCCGGAGGGCCTGTCTAGGCATTAAACAGTAGTAATATTTACAACCAGATTCACATTAGTGATGGTAAAATAACTGTCATAAAATTGAGAAATTAAGGAGTGACGAGGGATAGAAGAACAAAAAAGGCGGAAGGAAGAAACAAAATAATAAGCCAAGGTGAAAGATGTATCCTGAAAGTGGAAGAAGTCCTAGGGCAGTGATGGGGAACCTTGGCACCCCAGATGTTTTGGAACTACGTTTCCCATGATGCTCTTGCACTCTGAACTGTA
Source organism: Aquarana catesbeiana (assembly GCF_042186555.1). NCBI lineage: Eukaryota > Metazoa > Chordata > Amphibia > Anura > Ranidae > Aquarana > Aquarana catesbeiana. Next base: position 135,884,674 of record NC_133331.1, on the reverse strand, counting down.
GTTGAGCATCATGGGAAATGTAGTTTCAAAACATCTGGAGTGCCAAGGTTCGCCATCACTGTCCTAGGGGGTAGAGGAGAAGCCAAGAAACTACATGGAACTGAGTTGCGAGGATAGACGAACGTGTATGTATGTCGCCCACTGTTCCCAAGTCCGTTCAAACATACTGTGCCTATCACTAAAAATTCTAGCAACCTTCTCATGAATCATTATCCAAGAGATTTTGTGTTTTAGTCCTCAAAAGGATACTGAAGGTGTCTTCTCTGCTCCTGCTAAAGTGATTTTAGCTGCCAGTGGTAAAATAGTAAAAGTAAAATACATTTAACATAATTTGTTGTGTTTGGTTTGTTTATAATAAATCTCATTTATTGTGCCATTTCTCCAGTCCTGGCCAAATCAAGATTCTACATTTCCATAAGCTCTTTGTGTAAGCCTAATGCAATCTTCACAAACCATAAACTAGACAGTGCAGTTTCAGATAACCAACAATGCAATTTATATAAATTCCTCCAGTTTGTGTGGCTTTCCTACAGGTACACTGGTTTAAATCTACAATCCCCCCACCAAAAAACTGTCCTTTGAGAAATGAAGTGCTGCTGTAGGTGATAGGGGCATTGGAGTGTAAACTCCATTTGGACTGATGTGACTGGTTCCATGTACTCTGTAAAGCAGTGCCCAATATCCTTGTGCTATAAACATTCAAGAAATGAAGGAAGAAAAAAAGGGGCATTTTCAAGGACGCATTTTGAAAATCCAGAGCTGCTGGCAATAAAAGAACATTGACAACATCGTATTACAAAACAACAAATAGCTTTCTAAGAATGTAAACATTGGCAATACAGTACAGTATTAACAGGCAGTTGTTCTTTGTCTTTAGAGTCATGGCAATATGGCTTACAGCTAACAAAAGCTGGGAAATTACACATTACTATTCATGAAGGCAATGCTGTGCAGTAGAACTACTTTTCTGGGAACTTCATTATTAGCTGACTTCACTGTATTAACAAAAGTGGGGAAAGAATGTGGGAATTGTGCAATGGGGGAATAAATAGGAATCCAGGAAGGAGCCTATGATACAGGGATTTTCAGAAGTTAGAAACATTACAAATAAGCATGTAAATTGAGCACTGAAAGAGTTGGAAAGTCTTAAGCTAAGCATTAAGCTGAAACTGTTGTTGGTATTTTTCACACAGGGAATTCAATCGCTATTTTGATTGCTCCAAATAAGTTAAGACAAAAAAAAAAAAAAAAAAAAGGTGTTTCTTTGAAAAAAAAAAAAAAATGACTTAAAGCGGACCTTCACCCTCTCGATGAAGATCCTGCCTCTGCACCCCTCCTCCCTTTCTCTGGTGAATAGCGTATTTTTGGTCTACTCAAGGTCTGCCCCACCCTGCCTCCCCATGCACGTTGCTCGTCTTAAGCGAATGATGAGCACACTGCCACTGTGCCTCATGGGATAAGTATGTCACATATCTCAAGATAAATAGGCTTTCTTTAAAGAACAGGAGGAGGAGGGGGCAGGCCTATCTGCTCATTATCAAGAGTTTAAATCGGGCTGAAATCGGACAATGAATGGACAATGAACGGTGAAAGGAGATGCATCAAACTCCTGCCGTGAGCCGCTGCGTGCTGTAGTGTGAACCCAGCCTTAAAGGTGTTGTAAATCCTATGCATTGAGATGAAAAACCTCTTGTAGTGCACCAGCCTCCCAGAGCCCTTCTTTTAGTTACCTGAGCCTGATTGTTCCTGCGCCGGGAACAAGCACACCTGCTCCAGCCGGTGTCTCGGGTCTTGATTGGATAGATTGATAGCAGCAAAGCCATTGGCTCCCGCTGCTGTCAATCAATTCCAATGAGGCAGGAGCTGGGGGCGGAGCAGTGTCCTGCTGTCTGTGTCTATGGATGCAGCAGCAGGACACGGGAGCACTCCCGCACGGGTGCCCCGAGGGAGCATGCTTCTCCGACGAGGCACTTGAGAAGAGGAGGAGGCAGGAGCGTCGCTGAGGGACAGGATGTGGGCCACTCTGTGCAAAACCAACTGCACAGAGGAGGTATATGTTTGTTTTAAAACAAAAAACCCTGAATATTTACATATTCTTTAAGGACTACATATCACATGGTACCTTGCTGCTTCCAAGCAGAGATTCCTGTACTGACTCATGAAACTGTTCTTTTCAGCACCTCCGTAGTTTAAAAGATAGGCTCTGTGAAATGTGTGACATAGCAGTGCCTACCTACAGGACATAGTGAATATGTGTCACAGACTTTACCCACTTCAAGCATGGACTGTTTCACACTGTTTTCCATTTTCAAAACGTCAGCGCTGTCGCACTTTGAATGACAATTACTCAGCCATGCAACACTATGCGCGCTACGCCTGAGAAGGCCTGGCTCACAGTCTCTGCACTAATTCATGCCAAAAGTGTTCTTTCGGGTTGAGGTTAGGATTCTGTGCAGGCCATTCAAGTTCCTCCACCCCAAACTCGCTCATCTAGGTCTTCATGGACCTTGCTTTGCGCAGTGGTCCAAATAATTTGGTGGAGGGGGGATTATGGTGTGGGTTTTTTTTCAGGGGACTGGCTAGGCCCTTTAGTTCCAATGAAGGGAACTCTTAAGGTTTCAGCATACCGAGACATTTTGGACAATTCAAGCTCCCAACTTTGTGGGAACCGTTTGGGGATGGCCCCTTCCTGCTCCATATGACTGCGCACCAGTACACAAAGCAAGGTCTATAAAGACATGGATGAGCGGGTTTGGGGTGGAGGAACTTGACTGACCTCCACAGAGTCCTGACCTCAACCCGACAGAACACCTTTGGGATGAATTAGAGCAGAGACTGCGAACCAGGCCTTCTCGTCCACATCAGTAACTGACCTCACAAATGCGCTTCTGGAAGAATGGTCAAACATTCCCATAGACACACTCCTAAACCTTGTGGACAGCCTTCCCAGAAGAGCTGAAGCTGGTATAGCTACAAAGGGTGGGCCAACATAAAATTGAACCCTATGGACTAAGACTGGGATGCCATTAAAGTTCATGTGCGTATAAGAGGATAATTTGTACCCAGTTGTACAGCAATTTACACAAAAATGTTCGATCTGGAAGTCCCAAACTGAGTAAATTTGGTTTAAATGTCCTACCTCCCCAAATTTTTGTATATGTTTAGAAATACTTTGGTGACTGTTATATTCTTCACCAAATTGGAACGTGTCATTTCACCTTTTATTTGGGTGGGACAGAAGCCCAGACTAGCAAAAACCATTCTGCAATTGCCCCTTACTGAGGGAGGCCTGGCTCTGCCGCGTATTAAGTTCTATTACTGGGCCGCAGTTCTAGCGACAGTGAGGTGGTGGTTTGAGCAACAGGATACTAACCCTGCGGTTAATCTAGAGGCGGCTCTATTGGGGTCATACTCGGAGCTCATCAATCTGGTTTACAGAGGACCCCAGTCTAATCCCAATATCACTATTCCGATGAAAACTACCATCTTTGTCTGGAGAGAGGTGACTAGGGCACTAAGTGGAGATCATAACTCGCCTCATACTCCGTTATGGGGTAACCCCAGTTTAACCCATTTACGAACCGTGCTGGATCCGCGGGTATGGGCTGGGCGAGGTGTAAAGACTTTGCAACATGTCATGCCCGAGGGTCAACTCCTGTCTTCTGTAGATCTGAGGGGATTCATTTTCATTGCCCTCCTGGATGCTTTTCAGATTCCTGCAACTGAGACATGCCGCACAGGTGCAGTTCCCTGACCCTGTTGTTTTGGCCTCTCATTCGGTGGAAAAATTGCTGACAGCACATAGATAGACCATTGTCCTCTATATACCTTAGGCTGACTGTCTCTAGAGATTCTCAGACTGACAAGTTATTTCAGAAATGGCAGAGAGATTTGCTGTAACTGTCTAGGGAAGACTGGGATGCAGGGGTCCAGCAGTACCTTACTTTGATGATTTAAGCCTGAGATAGACTGGTGAAAATGAAATTCATTCATTGAGTCTATTATACTCCCCTAAGATTGTCAATGATATACCGGAATTCACAAGCCGAATGCCCTAAATGTCAAACAGAGGTAGAGAATTTTATTTATATGTTGTGGTCTTGCCCCCGAATTCAGGACTTTTAGAGGGTGGTGGCCACTGACATAAACAGTCTTGGAGAGGTACGGATCTCCCTAGACCCCTTAATTCTGTTGCTGGGTATAACTGATAACTTACAGGCCTCCACACATCAAAAGCTGCTTATAGTTTACACAACGTACTATGCTAGAAAGACAATTCTTTTAAAGTAGAAACTTGCTGAGCACCCCACGGTGATGGCTTGGAGATCGATTGTTAATGCAGTACTCCCCCTCTACCATCTTACTTATATGGGGTGTAATTGTCCCAAAAAGTTCAACAAAATTTGGTCATCTTGGGTCGGGGACAGGAGCCTTGAATTTGAGGTTTAAAGGTTGCTTTTGGCCTTTAGGAAACAGATTTTCACAGACCAATTATTTTTGACTGTGTCATGCCCCCCCCCCCCCCCCTTCCATTCCTCCATGACGACATCAAAGAGCTGGTGGATGTTAGAGACCTTGCACTCCTCCACCATCTTTTTGAAGATGCCCCACAGATGCTCAATAGGGTTTAGGTCTGGAGATATGCTTGGCCAGTCCATCACCTTTATCAAAGCAGTGGTCATCTTGGAGGTGTGTTTGGGGTCTCTATAATGTTGGAATACTGTCCTGCAGGCCCAGTCTTTAAAGGGAAGGGATCATTCTCTGCTTGAGTAAGTCACAGTACATGTTGCCATTCATGGTTCCCTCAATGAACTGTAGCTCCCCAGTGCAGGCAGTACTCATGCAGTCCCAGACCATGACACTCTCACCACCATGCGTGACTGTAGGCAAGACACACTTGTCTTTGTACTCCTCACCTGGTTGCCGCCACACACACTTGACACCATTTGAAACAAATAAATTTATCTTGGTCTCATTAGACCACAGGACATGGTTCCAGTAATCCATGTCCTTAGGCTGCTTGTCTTCAGCAAACTGCTTGCAGGCTTTCTTGTGCATCACCTTTAGAAGAGGCTTCCTTCTGGGACGACAGCCATGCAGACCAATTTGATGCAGTGGGCTCTGGATATAACGCTGAGCACGTGCATTCAACTTCTTTGGTGGACCATGGCAAGGCCTGTTCTGAGTGGAACTTGTCCTTTTAAACCGCTGTATGGTCTTGGCCACAGTGCTGTAGCTCAGTTTCAGGGTTCTGGCAATCTTTTTTATAGCCTAGGCCATCTTTATGTAGAGCAACATTTCTTTTTTTTCAGACCCTCAGAGAGTTCTTTGCCGTGAGGTGCCATGTTGAACTTCCAGTGACCAGTATGAGAGAGTGAAAGCGATAACACCAAATTTAACACACCTGCTCTCCATTCACACCTGAGACCTTGTAACACTAACGAATCACATGACATTGGGGGAGGGAAAATACCTTTGTTCCCAATTTGGACATTTTCACTTAAGGGTGTACTTTTGTTGCCAGCAGTTTAGACATTATTGGCTGTGTGTTGAATTATTTTGAGGGGACAGCAAATTTACACTTTTATAAAAGCTGTACACTCACTACTTTACATTGTAGCAAAGTGTCAATTCTTTAGTGTTGTCATATGAAACGATATAATAAATTATTTCCAAAAATGTAAGGGATGTACTTACTTTTACGAGATACTGTATGTGGTCAGAAAATAGCCAAAGGATTAGCCCAAGCAGCAGCCAGAAGTATAAGGCTTAGGGCCTCAGTCAGGTAAGACCTGGACACAGGGGTAGAAACTGCCTCCCTCCCAAAGCTCTTTGAAACCTCCAGACCCTGAACCGGGAAATACAAAACCCAGAGAAAACCAAAAGCTTAGTTATCTCTACTCTGAAACACTACTATGGAGCCCTTTACTCTGCATAAGTAAGAACCCTTTGTTGTCTTCGATTCCACTACTACAGTGAAAGGGCCTTGCCTCACAGCAGGCAAAAGTTCAATCCAGGCAGCAGGCAAAAAAACAGTCAATTAACAGACCCAGGTCAGTTTAGTTCAGACAGAAGGCAGAAATATGGTCGATAAACAGGCAAGGGTCATTTCAAAAGGCAGACAGAGACATGGTCAGTATGCAGGCAAATATTTACTCCTGGCATGAGACATGGGTGAGAAAAAAGGCAAATGGTCAGTACACATGACATCAGATATAGGGAAATGGCAGGTAGTCGTTAGAGACACATGGGAACTTTCTTCACCATACCTTCACTAATATTGTGGTGAGGTATGGTAGCTACAGAGTAGTCTCTTATACAGAGGCCAGGCTGGAAGGGACATTGGGGACAATAGTATTGGGTGTCATGCCCCATTCTATTACTGGTGCATACACAGCTGGGGGGGAGTTTAGCCCGTTTTTTGTTTTTTTGGTAGGAGAGATAATATCAGAGCAGTGTCTTTCACACAGCCTGCTCACTGCATTAGAACAAAGGCGTTCAGGTGCAAGGCCTTTCTGATAAATAGGGGCTGTTAAAATCTCCTATTGATACTTTAAGTAGGAGCCATGTCTTTCTATAGACTTATTATAGATGATGTAGGAGTTGTACCGGCCAATTGGAAAGGGACACATTTTTTTAAACCAATGGGTGGATCTAGGTGGTAGCTAGGTAGGGCTGCATCACTTGGTCGGTATAATCTACACCTCTCCTGAACTGATTGTAGTTGTGTCTGCAACCGTGACTTCCTTGGATTTCCACTAAGGTATCTTGGTGGATGGAGGAAAAGACATACACAACCCACTTATCCTTCCATTTAAGGGCCAACATTTCTTAATTTCGCAAACTGGCTGACGCCCCCCTTTTCAGCTTTGTGGCGATCATTCATCATAGGAAGCCCTTTTGATGTGCAAAGACTACAGTTTTCAGTCTGTAAAGATTTCTGTTTTGGAACAATTCTACTTCAGTCCAATCACCTGTTGAACACATCGCTTTAACCAAAGGGCCATGCTAAACTATATAGACATGTTGTGGTAAACAAATTAGGATTGGATGGATTGGTTAATTAAAGGCGCTGCCAGTTTATATGCAGTTATAAATAATTAAAAGTGGTAAATACTTTTGGGTATTTGCCTAGCGAATACCAGTAAGCATAAACATTGTTTTAAATGTGCTAAATGGTAATCTATGCTGCTTTCAAATTCTTTACCTCTGTCCATAACACTATGATGTTTATTTTGCTTTCTTATTGTCTATACCTAAATTATGAGATATTCTTATCTTTATAACCGTGACCCTTCTGCTCTCTTGTTGTGGCTTATAGTCTGCCTTTGGTGTGAGAAGGTTGTTCTGTTAGCCATGTGTTCCTCCTATGCAATCCTGACTTATTAATCGGCAATACCCCCACCTAACTCAGTTTAAATGTAGGCCCTCTCTAGGGGATGCACAGACAGGGGTTTGCACAAGCAGGGATTGCATTGGCAACTAACATCTTGGATAAAAGTATTTATATTGGATTAAATATTACACTTCGGCTCAGCACTTCAGCGAATGCACAAAGCGAAAATCCAGAACAGACTACTGCAGAACACTAAACAGACTACAGGTGACCTGATTCCTCATAGAACTTTTTCATCTCTCAATCTCACCACTCTGCATCATGCACTCCCTACTCTTCCTTCTCACAGTTGCATCTTCTCTCCTTAAATTCTCTCTCCTTCACCCATCTTCTCAACCCCACAGCTTATATATTAACCTCACTCCTATCTTCACCTTATTACTGCGCGCATCAGCTCCTGCTAATTCTGAACCCATATACCAATAAAACCTTCAGGACACTGGGACGTGTCTCCCCCCCCCCCCCCCACATAAGTCACACTCCCATATCACCTCTTTCACCCTTCTGCTTCTCCTAACTTCTGGAGATATTTCCCCAAATTCTGGACCACCATCATTTACCTTCGGCCAGCATTAGGGTTGTCCCGATACTGATACTAGTATCAGTATCGGCACCGATACCGAGCATTTGCCCAAGTACTTGTACTCGGGCAAATGCTCCCGATGCTTCCCCCGATACCTAGAGGACAGCTGTGATCGGCGCATGGGGGAGTTACAAGATTCTCCCCCAGCGGCTTTCAGCAGCTTTAGTGACATACAGCGGTGATTGCTCACCGCTGACTGTTACTGCATCCTCCTCCATGCCCCCTCCTTTCCTCTATCCCCCTCCGCTGTCCCCCTCTGTTCCTCTCTCCTTCCCTGTGTCTCTCCGCTGTCCCCTCCGTTCCTCTCTCCTTCCCTGTGTCTCTCCGCTGTCCCCCTCCGTTGCTCTCTCCTTCCCAGTGTCTCTCCGCTGTCCCCCTCCGTTCCTCTCTCCTTCCCTGTGTCTCTCCGCTGTCCCCCCCTCCGTTCCTCTCTCCTTCCCTGTGTCTCTCCGCTGTCCCCCTCCATTCCTCTCTCCTTCCCTGTGTCTCTCCGCTGTCCCCCTCCGCTCCTCTCTCCTTCCCTGTGTCTCTCCGCTGTCCCCCTCCGTTCCTCTCTCCTTCCCTGTGTCTCTCCGCTGTCCCCCTCCGTTCCTCTCTCCTTCCCTGTGCCTCTCCGCTGTCCCCTCCGTTCCCCTCTCCTTCTCTGTCCCCTCCGTTCTGCTGTCTCTCTCCGCTGCGTGAATGGAGAGAGTCAGCTGACTCTGTCCATTCACATAACCGAAACATTGTAATCTCTTGTGATTACGATGTGTCAGTTTATGAATGGAGAGGAGCCGCTGTCTTCTCTCCATTCATTCTCAGCGCAGCTGAGGCTGCAGAGAAAGAGACTGGGGAATCTCTATCCTCTGTCTCTTTCTCTGTCTCAAGGGGGAGATATCAGAGGTCTGTTAAGACCCCTGATATCTCACCAAAGCCCCCCAACAGGGCTGATTTAAAAAAAAAAAAAAAACATATAAAGAATAAAAAAAATATTATTGTAAAAAATAAAAATTGTAAAAAAAAAAAAAAAAAAAAACACACACACACATAAACCGTTCACACCCCCCCCCCCCCCCAAAAAAAAAAGAAAGAAAACACTGTTAAAAAAACCAAAAAATAAAACACTGTCACGTGACATTAAAAAAAAAGTATCGTAATCGGTATCGGCGAGTACTTGAAAAAAAGTATCGGTACTTGTACTGGGTCCTAAAAAAGTGGTATCGGGACAACCCTAGCCAGCATACCCGGCACCCCCTATCCTCTGATAGCAGCCGCAATCCACACAATCTCATTTCTATTCCTCATCTGCCTAGAACCAGCCTCCCCTTCTCCTGTGCCCTTTGCAATGCCTGCTCTGTTTGTAACAAACTCTCCACCGTCCATGACCTATTTATCACAAACTTCCTGCACCTAGTTGCAATTACTGAGACCTGGCTTCAAAAATCTGACCTTCTGCTGCCCTCTCCTGTGGTGGCCTCTGTGGGCTCACTCTCCCAGGCCTAGTGGATGGAAAGGAGGTGGTGTTGGAATCCTCCTATCCCTCAAAGCACTTTTCAGGTTCTTCATCCACCCCCCTCTCTGTCCCTCTCCTCATTTAAAGCTCACTGTATTCGTCTATTTTCTCCAGTTTTATTGAGAATTGCTGTGATCTATCTGCCTCCTGGACCGGTATCAAGCTTCCTTGACGACTTCTCTGCCTGGCTACCCTACTTTCTCTCTTCTGAAATTTCAACAATCATTCTTGGTGACTTCAACATTCCTGTTAATCTTAACACTTCCACTACTTCTAAACTACTAAGCCTAACCTCCTCTTTTGACCTAAAGCAATGGACACACGCTTCTACTCACTCTGATTGCAACTGCCTTGACCTCATATTCGCCTACCTATGCACTCCGCACAACCTCTCCAACATTCCTTTTCCTCTTTCTGATCACCACCTTATTCGTTTCACTCTCTCCTTATCTTCCTCCTCCTTGCCTTCCAACTACCAAACTATTACCCGTAGAAACCTTCGCCATCTTAACCCTTCCCTTCTTTCTTCTGCTACAGATTGTCTCTATGACAAAATCTCATCCTTGTCCTGCCCCAACCTGGCCAATTCTTTCTACAACAGTTTACTGTCATCCACCCTGGATACCTTGGCCTCCCTCACTACACACAGAATCAGGCCCCGACCGCTACAACCTTGACAGACAGACAATACCAAAAGTCTCAAAAAATGCAGCCGTGCTCTTGAGCGTCTGTGGCCTAAGACTAAGTCACAACAAGATTTCAGCCAATATAAATCTGCCCTCCAAAAATACCATGCCTGCCTCCACACTACCAAACAGACCTACTTTATCACTCTCATTAACACCCTCTCATGCAGTCCCCGTCAACTCTTTTCTACCTTTACCGCTCTACTTCGTCCTCCATTAACTCCACCCACTAACTTACTCACTGCCCAAGAGATTGCTAATCACTTCAAAAATAAGATTGAGACAATTCGTCTCGAGATCTCCACTCTACAGATATCTCCCTCACTTTACACTCCTTGTTCTCCTGCACAATCAATACTTCCCTCTTTTAACCCAGTTACTATAGAGGAAGTCTTCAAACTTTTTTCTAACGTCCACCTAACCTCCTGCCCCCTGGAACCTGTTCCTTCTCAAATACTATGGTCACCCTCTGGCTCTATCCTACACTCTTTAACTCATATCTTCAACCTCTCCCTCTCTACTAGCATCTTCCCCAACCTTCTAAAACATGCGCTAGTCACTCCCATACAAAAAAAGGCCTCACTGGACCCCACCAATCTTAACAACCTAAGATCCATCTCATTACTCCCTTTTGCCTCTAAACTCCTTGAATGATTAATCTACAACCAACTGAGCGACTGTCTCATTGAGAAAAACCTTCTTGATCCCCTTCAGTCTGGATTTCACCCACAGCACGCCACAGAAACTGCCCTCCTAAAACTCACAAACAACTTACTAACAGCCAAAACCAACAGTCATTATTCTGTACCCTTACTCTTGGACCTTTCCGCTGCCTTTGATACAGTTGACCACCCCCTCCGTCTAAAAAAACTCAATTTGTTGGTCTCCATGGCTGCGCTCTGTTGGTTCGAATCTTACCTATCTCACCGCACCTTCAGTGTCACTTACAACTCCACTTCCTCTTCTCCAACTCCTCTTACTGTTGGGGTTACCAAGGTTTTGTCTTTGGACCTCTATTATTCTCGATATACATGTCCTCCCTGGGTCAGCTGATAGCCTCCCACGGCTTCCGCTACCATTTACATGCCAGTGACACCCAAATCTATCTCTCTGCCCCTGAGCTCACCCCATCAGTCTCCTCACACATTACTAATTTACTAACAGACATATCAGCCTGGATGTCACACCACTTCCTTAAACTGAATCCATCTAAAACTGAGTTCTTAATACTTCCTCCCCCACATGCCCCTTACCCTGATTTCTCTGTCAAGATCAATGGCACATATAGCAGTCCATCCGCACATGCCAGGGTGCTAGGGGTAACCTTAGACTCTGAACTGTAATTTTAGGCCCACATCCAATCCCTGTCCAAATTTTGCCACCTTAGTCTCCGCAACATTTCTAGAATATGCCCCTTTTTAACTAATGACACTACCAAGCTTCTAATTCACTCCCTGGTTATCTCTCGCCTCGACTACTGCAACTCCTGCCTCATTGGATTACCTTTACATGGACTAGCCCCCCTTCAGTCCATAATGAATGCCGCTGCAAGACTCATCCATCTTACCAACCATTCAGTGTCCTCCACTCCTCTCTGCCATTCCCTCTACTGGCTTCCACTCACCCAATGAATAAAATTCAAAGAACAATAATTTACAAAGCCATCCATAACTCTGCCCCCAGCTACATCAGTAGCCTAGTCTCAAAATACCAACCAAGCCGCTCTCTTTGGTCCTTCCAAGACCTCCTGCTCTCTAGTTCCCTTGTCACCTCCTCTACTGTTCGCCTCCAGGATTTCTCCAGAGCTTCTCCCATACTTTGAAACTCCTACCACAATCTGTCTGACTGTCCCCTAATCTATCCATCTTTAGACAATGCCTGAAAACCCTTCTCTTTAAAGAAGCCTCTCCTGCTTCTAATACACTGTTTTACTTTCTCCATCAGCTCACCCCCCACAGCTATTACCTTTTGTTTCAATTGACCCTCCCTTTTAGATTGTAAGCTCTAGTGAGCAGGGTCCTCTGATTCCTCTTGTACCAGATTGTAATGTAACTGTAATGTCTGCCTTCATTTTGTTAAGTGCTGCGCAAACTGCTGGCCTTATATAAATCCTTTATAATAGTAATAATAATAAACCGCAATATTTTGTAACAAAACGAAATGCAAGTAATTTTTCTACTTTTGTCAGAGAGTTTTTTGTTTTTTTTAAACACTTTATTATATCATTCTCCTATTTAAAATGAGATTTAAAATATGATTCGCATACAAGGCATTGCAAATGTATTAACAAATGAAAATAAGTCTTTTAAAAAATCAACAAACAAAATTAAAACAAGTTTAATAGTTGGAAAAACAGAAATACAGAAATCAGTAGAAAAATAAGTTATGCGGAGAACAAGTTAATTAGGGATGATTATGGTAAACTAAGGGCTAATAAGGGTTTTAACAGGAATACATTTAATTTTTTTTTAAACACATATATATATATATATATATATATATATATATATATATATATATATATATATATATATATATATATATACATACACACACACACACACACACAGTATATATACACTTGTCTGGTTGGTTTAATTGAAATCATATGTAGATCAATATTCTTCCCTTTGATCTACAGATGGGAGTAGATAAAAAAGTAACAATTAAATGTTGTATCTTTCTATCTTGTGTCTGAACAGTGTCTATAAACATTAAGAATTTATCAACACAGTTGAAGACAGAATCTGGGGCAGCTGTGCATGGCAACTAATCCGCTTCTATGTTTTATTTATTTATTTTTAAAACTTAACTGAACAAGCTTAAAGTGTTACTAAACCCACAACAGTAAAATCAGTGTGTATGTGCAGTAAAGCATGCTTGTTATACTTACTGTGGAACCTAAGGGGTTAATCCTCTCTATTGTGTATAAAGGCTGTGTGATCCCCCTGTCTTCTCTGATCCTCCTCTTCTTTAACTGACTCCAACCCATCTCTCAATAGAACAGAGCATTAGGGGACTGGCTGCACATGCTCAGTTTGGTGTGTATTGCTAGAGAGATGTTTTTCTTTCTTGGAAGAGTGCATGTGGTCAGCACAAGGCCAATCTGCACTGTCCAGACAGAGGATCAGGGGAGAATGAAAACTCCCCCTACAAGCTTAAGCAGACAGTGATACAAGTCATCAGACTGCTGATGAGAAAAGGTATTTAGAAGTTTATATTTACTAAAGCTATTGCATTTCCATGTTCTCTGTACTGTGGGAGACTAGATATAGTGAATGCAGTGTCCTGGGTTTAGTAACACTTTAAGAAAGGCTATCTGGTTGCCATGCACAGCTGTGCCAGACTCTGACTGCTTCAGTTTTGATAAAGTTCCCCACTGTGTCAGATAGTCCCATCTTTTGACAGCAGCAGCTACTACAGCAGCTATATTTACCTAGCAACTCACAGCTGTCATTTTGGCAGTTGGGAATTGCTGGAAAATACAAGGACAGAACAACAGAGGGACAAAAGGTTAAGGTGTTCTACACATGCCCCTCAATGACATCTTTTTTGGTCTGTGTAGTACATCCAGTGTCCACAGGTGTCCACAGCTGGTTAAAAACCTCCTAAAGCAGGTCTAAACAGTAATGTTTCTACTGTTTCAAATGGTTTAACTGCGTAGATCTCTAAATGTAACCTAATGCAAATTATCTGATATAAAGCAGCCACCCAGAAGTATCGCTTTGTATGTCTACAGGTAAAGGTCTGTGGAGGTCATTGGAACAGATGGTGTGCTTTATTTTGTTCCTGCTGTGCTATGGCTATGGAGAAATTGCATATAGACCTAATTTTTTTTAATGATTCCATATGTATTAAAGGGAACAGTCAACAACGAGCATCTAATAATTTGAATCTCCACTCCTGAATTAGTCAAGTATTACCGAATGCTCCCTGTAAGAGCAGAGTGTATGAGCATGTCACATATGTTTTATCTAATGTTTGAGCTCAGTGCCAATAACAGATGGTCACTAAATATTCCATATTTCTTGGGGCATAGAACACCTGCTCCCCTGCCACATGCTGTGGTTTCTCCTGCCAGCTTGTACATCTTTGCAGGATGTACAAGCAAGCAGAAGAAACCACTGTGTGCAATTGGGTAAACAGGCATTCAATCCATTCAACCAGTCAAATATTTGCAACAGCATTTCAAGGCATAGGCTGACGGAAAGGTAAGCATGTTGACTCTTACTTCAGCAGGTAAGGCTACTTTCACACTGAGGCGTTTTAGCACTAAAAATAGCACCTGTAAACTGCCTCTTCTGCAGCCCCAGTGTGAAAGCCGGAGTGCTTTCACACTGGGGCGGTGTGCTTGCCAGATGGGAAAAAAAGTCCTGTAAGCAGCATCTTTGGGGCAGTGCAGGAGCACACCGCTCCTAAACCGCCAATGCATTGAAATCAATGGGCAGCGCTGCCGAAGCACCTGCAAAGCGCTTCAGCAGCGGCGCTTTTCAGGCACATGTAACCGTTTTTAACCCTTTCTTTGGCCACTAGCGGGGGTTAAATGCGGTAAAACGGTAAAAGCCCCCCCAGTGTGAATGTAGCCTAAGTTATTGAATAAAAGATAAGCTATGCTGACAGTGTCACTTTAACTGAGGGTTTCACATTCCTCTATTAGCCTGGATAGAGTGTAATCATCAGTCTTGATTTCAGGAAGCGGCAAGTCAGCCACCATGGGGGCCTTATATTCCCATACTAAGCTGCAATTTCTGAAAGGAAAATAACACAAGTTATCAGCACACACTGATCCCTGGGAAATAAGACTGTGCTAGGTTCTTACAAATGTTTCCACAGACTAATTCTCTTTAAAAGCTATTGAGACTCAAAGAACCATATTTTCTTAAACTGCACGGGGGTTAATATGTGAGAGAAAAACTTGAATTTATCAATAGGATTCCTATGCACGGTCATATCTGCTGTACAATGACCAATGGCACCTATGCCTTACATGCCAGGGTGTACACTATGTTCTGATATCTGTTTACCGAAATAAAGCCCACATTTCATTTTTATACTCTGGTACTTCTCTCAATGCCTTTCAGTGGGGTGGTGAGGGATTATTTAGTATGACCACAGTTATTTGGCCATAATAGGGTAATAAACTACAAGTGATCACTAATTACTGAGAGTCAATTTGCTGGGTAGAGAGCATAACAATTTTGGTGTTAATTGTTTGCCCAATATACTATGTCACCAAAAGCATGTGGACACTATTCCAAATTATTGTGTTCAGGTACAAAAAGCCTAAGGAGGGTGTTTTTCAAAGTCGTTTCTCAACAAAATAAAGCATGGAGACATGCATGTATGGGTGTTTGCTTTGAGTATTAAAAATGAATTAAATGGCATTTTCAGTTTGTGGTTCTCAGATACAGTTAGGTTCACTTTTAACATACTTCAGCATTGCTTTACAGATGCATATTAGCTCAATTACACAGGAAAAAAAGGTCTGCTTGACTGAATCCAGAGGGGAGCAGACTACAAAGAAAGGGTTAATTACGTGGATAAAGGTCTTACCTTCTATTAAAGTATCTGAAAATGTTACAAGACATCATTAGCAGCTAAAAAAAAAAAAAAAAATCTACATAGATTTTATTATATTGAAAAGCCAGAAAGTGTTCCCTCTTTCAGAAAAAACACTCTCCAAACATTCATTATCTTTAACATTCAGTTACAGAACATGCAACATTAAGAGACTTTCCAACAACGCAAGGCATTAGCGAAAAGGCTTTCTCCACCTGGAGTACATATGGCAATAAATTACAGAATAATATCAAATTAAGTGTAGTGAAAAAGAAAAGATTGTCTCATTATACTAATGATTGCTAAAATAAAAGGTCATATAATGGTATAAATTGTAACGCACAGCCCATAAGTGGCAATAATGTAACAATGGTAGAAGGCTCCTTGGATACAGAACCTTGCAGAAAAGCTGATAATTATAATTAAACTTTGGGGCTGTCAAGATTTTTCGGCAAAATGAATAAAGACACATCTCCAGCAATAGCTCAGAACTGCAGAAGACAAGTTGAAAATAGAGAAATGTAATGAGCCACGGAACAATTATGCTCACATTGTTTTAGAACCCTTTTTAGACATTCCTTCGCATTACAATTCTGACAGTATAGATCGACTGCAAGAAGAAGTGATGTTTCACTGCTGGCATTTAATGACAAACAGCGCTTTGCAGTTCTGTACATAGAACAGAGATACTTAGAATCTTAAAGACTAGCAAAAAACATCTTACTACATTATCATTGGGAAATAAGAAGCCTGAAAACCCATTCAACTGAAGTGTTAGGAACATTCAAATTGCTTTCTGGGAAAACAAACTTTCTGCACCCTTTGTGTAGTAGTACAGAAAGTATATTTTTCCCATACCATCTCCTGTCACAATTTATGTTCTCAGTAGACTGAAGCATGACTGCTTACTTGTATTCATGCCTACAGTTTGATTTTCTAAATGTTTGTGATGCATTTCCAAATTTCACCAGAAGATGGAGAAGTGGGCAAAGTCTAATGTTGCGTCTCCCAGTCCATGTAAAATGGGAAATCTAAATGAAAACTGCAACACAGAGGGGTAAGATATCTTAACATTGAAGAAGATAAGGGCATTGTGGGAATCTTTTGGGGATCAGCTTCCAAAAAAATGATTCACTGTCTCTGCAACACAAAACACTAAGCAGGTTTACCTGTATAGAAGTATAGTATTACCAAGAGTATTGGGACACCTGCCTTTACACACACATGAACTTTAATGTCATCCTGGTCTTAGTCTGTAGGGTTCAATGTTGCGTTGCCCCACCCTGTGCAGCTATAACAGCTTCAGCGCTTCTGGGAAGGCTGTCCACAAGGTTTAGGAGTGTCTATGGGAATGTTTGACCATTCTTCCAGAAGCACATTTGTGAGGTCAGGCACTGATGTGGATGAGAAGGCCTGGCTCGCAGTCTTCGCTCCAATTCATCCCAATGGTGTTCTATCGGGTTGGGGTCAGGACTGTGCAGGCCAGTCAAGTTCCTCCACCCCAAACCCATTCATCCATGTCTTTATGGACCTTGCTTTGTGCACAGTCATTTTGGAAAAGGAAGGGGCCATCCCCAAGCTGTTCCCACAAAGTTGGGAGCATGAAATTGTCCAAAATGTCTTGGTATGGTGACACCTTAATAGTTCCCTTCACTAGAACCGAGGGGCCAAGCCCAACCCCCTGAAAAACAACCCCACGCCATAATCCTTCCTCCGCCAAATGATTTGGACCAGTGCACAAAGCAAGGTCCATAAAGACATGGATGAGTGAGTTTGGGGTGGAGGAACGTGACTGGCTTGCACAGAGTCCTGACCTCAACCCGATAGAACACCTTTGGGATGAATTAGAGTGGAGACTGTGAGCCCGGCTTTCTTGTCCACATCAGTGCATGACCTCACAAATGCGCTTCTGGAAGAATAATCAAATTTTCCCATAGACACACTCCTAAACCTTGTGGACAGTCTTCCTAGAAGAGTTGAAACTGTTACAGCTGCAAAGGGTGGGCCAACTCAATACTGAACCCTACGGACTAAGATTGGGATGCCATTTAAGTTCATGTGCGTGTTAAGGCAGGCGTCACAATACTTGGTAATAGAATGTATATGAGACCTCCAGAACAACAAGCAATAGCAATCACAGTCTGGTTCCCAGGCTCTGAGCAACCAATGCAGCCTGAGTAACTGAAGAAAGACCACAAATCTGTTCATTATTTCAAAGTAAAAACAAAAAAGACACATGTCTTACTCACACAGGCTTCAGCTTTTAGAACAGCAGTATGTAAAGCAAACTTTTGCTAAACTTTTGGTAACATTTTCAATGCATTTGAGAAGCTTTTGGCAAGCTACAGTTTTGTTAAAGCCTTTCATCACCTCCCTACCATCCGTTGCACTAAAACTGCCACTGGGGGGCGCAGTTATACTAAATCGATTAATTTAAATGTAATTTCCTTCACTGTTGTGCACACATCTTGCATGCACACAATACCTATGATTCCGCCATCAGAAGAGAATATAGGCTAAAGGCACCATACCCACCTCCCCTCTGTGATGTAAGAAACTGGAGGCGACAGCGATTTTGTCACTTCTGGTTTCGGTGTGCTGTTTGAAAGCCGTTATCGGCTTGTAAAGCATCTGATCAAACCAATCTTGGTGTGCTCAGATGTTTTTGAGGGGAAAAGAAGAGATCTGGAGTCTAATGGACTTCAGATCTCTCAGTAAAGTGTACCTGTTAACTGCCCATGCAATCACAATATCGCATGTTTGGGGGTTCTAAGTAATTTTATAGCAAAATTTGCAGATTTTTACATGTATGTGAGAAGTGTCAGAACTGGCCTGGTGGTCAAATGGTTAAAAATAAAAACTAGTGTTTATTAAAAAGCACCAAAAGAAAGCTCTGTCTCAAAAGTGGTATACAGTCAGTGGCGTCTCCAGCTTTCAAATTTAGGGGGGGCACATGGGGGGACAGGGACAAAAGTAGGGGGCAACTATAAAATGCATATATATATATATATCCTGGGGCCCTTTACTACGACCCCACAACGGGCCCTTTCACATATTCTGCAGTGAGCTCCCTTCCTACTGTATTGGGGTCCCCCAGGGTGGCAGAAAACAAGAGATATATGTCACCAGCATATCAAGAAAATAAAAGGATCCAAAGCAGTGGGAGAACTATCAGGGTTGCAAAGGTTGTCTTGCCTCCGGGCCCTGGTGTTCTGCCACTGTGGGGTTCCCCAGCCTCCTCTTGCTGTCCTGCCCCTGCTATTGACAGCGCTGGTCTGGCATCTCTTGGAATTTACAGGCTGGTCCTCCTGTCCTAAGGACAGGAGAAATCAGTCTGTTTTTTCAGTAACTGAGAGTCCTGGTGGAGTCCTTCCTGCAACTCGCTCTTCTCCCTGCCAATGAGGATGCAGGTGAAGGAGCAGATCGGGCGGCCGTGGTTGTGTGAACGCTCGCATTATGCAGTGTCAGCGAGCAGGGGAGGGGGGAGGAATCACCCGCAGGAGCTGACGGGGGACTCTCTCCCTCTTAGACATTGATTTTTTGTAAAAAAAAAAAAAAAAAAAAAAATTTTTTTTTTTGGGGGGGGCACATCATAATGTTGGGGGGGTCAGGGCCCCCCCCCCTAGGGTCGCCATTGTATACAGTTAATTTGAGTTCCCTGCCCAAGAAGAAAGGGGGAATTGGCTTCCCAGGCCCCTTTAAACATTATTATGTGGTCCATATGTCTCGCACATTAGACTCCCTCCCTCTGCAGACAATTACGTGGCAGACTATGCTTCTCCCGCTAGAGGTGAAAATTCACTCTATGATAGGTACCACTGTAGCGGTACTGACCAATATGGGCTGTCCAAGGTCTGATCCACAGACATTTACTCCAATGTCCCTGATAATAGGTGCTCAGGAATTTATCATGGGATTGGAGAATACAAGGTTCAAAGATTTTCTTTTGACCAACCAATTCCGAGTTCCCTATGTGTCACATGCTCTCAACATCCTACGCTCTGCTTTACAAGCCACCTGAGAACTTTGTTCCTCCCTTCCTTCAGAAATGGGAGCGTGATTCAGACTTGACCTTGAATCCCACGCAGACAGACTGGGCCCTTTACTTTTGTTCATCGGTTCTCCCTGTCCAGCAGATACTAGGAGGCAGGATACACACTGCTGACTCACTGGTATAGGACCCATGCACTTCTCCATAGGATCTATCCCACTGTATCTCTGTTATGCTGGCATTGCCAACAAGAACCTGGCACATTGCTACATATCTTTTGGTCGTGCCCTTGCTTACAACCCTATCAGACGGCTGATTCATAAGCTTACTGATCTATCTCTGGAGATGCACCCTGAGACATTCCTACAAAACATCACCCCAACGCTTGAGACATAGGTACAAGAAATCCCTCCTGATCCACTTGCTTAATGTGGCCATGGTTTGCAACCCACAAAAATGGAAACACACTGACCATCCATTGGTTGGTCAATGGATAGCTGTGGTAAACGAGATTAAGGCTATGGAATGTTTAACAGCGGCTATAAAACGCAAAGCGGAACAATTCCGTAAAACATGGTATTAATGGCATGACTTTCAATGTTCATGAGACTATACTTCGTATCTGTCCTCTTAGGTCAGGTTTAGCTTTCTAGGTAGGCACCACTCCCTGTACCCCTTATCCCCACCCCACCCCCTTTTTTTTTTCTTCTTCCCCACTAATTTCTCTGAATCCCCATATCTGTTATAATTTAGGTTAAAAAATGCTGTTTTGGCTGAAGCCTACATGGATTGGACCCCCGCTTAGGAATTTTTACTATGTGGCCACAAATTATATGTTCTAGGGGCCTTGTTTTGCACTACTGTTATCCATGTAATCAGATCTCTAATGGTTTAAGGCCCCATTCACACCTGAGCGTAGCGTTTTCAGGCAGAAAGTCGTGCGATTTTGTACGGGTCAAAATGTCACCAATGTAAAAAGCAGAAAAATGGCTGTAATCTGCCTAAAAAAAAGTTCCAGAACTTGTTTGAACTTCAGGCATTTTGGAGCTTCTAGCTTCAGGTGTTTTGCAGCGGAGATGTGAACCATCTCCATAGAGAATAACTGATTTTTTCCCCT
Organism: Aquarana catesbeiana; assembly: GCF_042186555.1. Taxonomy (NCBI): domain Eukaryota; kingdom Metazoa; phylum Chordata; class Amphibia; order Anura; family Ranidae; genus Aquarana; species Aquarana catesbeiana. Next base: position 135,863,850 of record NC_133331.1, on the reverse strand, counting down.
CCAGCGTTTTGTAGCTTCAGGCTTCAAGCTACAAGCTACAAAACGCTCAGGTGTGAATGGGGCCTTAGAGTCGTACAAGATGACGAGCAAAATAAAAACTAATAACTAAAACTAAATGAAAAAAAAATAAAAAATAATAGTTTGGGTTTAGTGTTGCATGATCGAGTAATTGTCAGTCAAACAGAGCAATAAAAACAATGGCCTGGTAATGAAGGAGGTGTAACATGCTGACATTGAGGTGGTTTAAGAATTCTTCAGTTCTAATTTGAGAATGTTAAACACAAATCTTAATGAGAGGGCTGACTCATTTTAAACAAGCTGCAACCAGGCTTTCAACAAGCTTCAAGTAGTTCTGAAGCCTTCTATAAACTTGTTTAAAGTGACGGCACTAATATTAAGATTCACATTTAACATCTGATTGGCACTTTTAAAGCTTCAACAAAGCTGGCTTAAAGCTTTACAAATGCTTTGTAAAAGCTCGATGTACACACTGCGGTTGGGGGGCAGTAAGAATAAGTGGTCAAGCCATAATTTTATCCTCCTCGTCCCAAGCTTCAAAAGGCACCTGGCATGTACACACGCTGCAGCTGCTTTTCTTTGCTTCCCCACAGTCGTTGGGCAGTACCTCTAGCAAATGTGACATATTCAAGTTAAAGGGGTCATGCCAGAAATGCAAGCAGAAGGCAGCAGTATCGGATCTTGAATGCTTGTAAGCCATGCCTGCACCTCTTTGTGAAATGTGACCCACCACAGGATCACGCTTCACAGAGCCTTAAAGGAATAAACAAACCCTTACTTTGCTCTGACTGCATCTGCTGCATACTTGCAGGCACAGCCAGATATCCAACATCATAGTGTTCAGTTCCTGAAACACTTCTTCATAATCTATAGTCATCTCTTACCCTAGTCAATTCACATCCTTCTTATTATTGTTTCATCCACTCCTCTCTCCATCCACTATTCTGGCTTGTTTGTTGTGTACGTCTTTATTCTCCTTTATTACTTTCCATCTCCAAGATTCACCTACTTCATGACGCCTACAAGATTCTCCTACTAATATCTGCTCCCCTACACTCCCTGAAGCATTTCAGATCTGAACTCTGATATATACCAGATACATGACAGGTTCGTTAGCAGCTACTGAGTGCATTTTTAATACTGATTTATAATGAAAAATACATAACCCATCATTTCCTTTAAAGATCTAATATGCCTTTTTATAGTTAAACTCTATGATCATACAATTAGGTTCTGGTTACACCCAGTGAACTGAAAGTGATCCGTGAGTGGTATGCAGAACCTGGGGGGGAAATGTATTCTGACTGAGGCTGGGTTCACACTGCTGCGGTGCGGGAACGCAGCGAATTTACTGCGGGTTCCCGCATCGCACCAACTCGTACGGCAGTTCACACTGCCATATGCGAACTGCTGGGGAGTGTCATACAATGTTAATGACACCCCCAGTTCAGCCCGCATATCGCAATGCGAACTGACAATTCGGACATTTTCGGATCGCATAGGTGTGAACACACATGCGATCCGATCTTGGTCCGAACAAAAAAAAGGGTCCTGTGCGAGTTTGGACCGAATGCGGTGCGATATCAGCCATACTATCTGTATGGCTGATATCGCACAGCACAGACATCGCATGTGATGTGAACAGCAGTGCGCTGCGAATCACATGCGATGTCTGCCACCGCAGCAGTGTGAACCCAGCCTAAAGGGTATTATTATTAACTGCCTTTGAACCAATCATATATATAATGAGAACATAGAATACCATACATAGGTATTATAGCACATTGCTGAGCCTATGTTAAATGACTATCGTAGCAGCCCTTAATTAAAAAATGAAAGTGTTACTAAACCCACAACAGTGAAATCAACCTGTATATGCAGTAATGCATGCTTGTTATACTCGCTGTGAAACCAAAGGGGTTAAACCCCTGCATTGTGTAAAAATGCGGTTTGATCCTGTATGCACAGATCCTCCTCTTCTTCCACTGACTCCAAAACAGGTCTGGATAAAACAGCGTTACTTGAGTCAGGCTGCACATGCTCAGTTTGATGTGTATTGCAAGAGAGTTTTTTTTTCTTGGGAGAGTGCATGTGATCAGCACAGGGCCAATCAGCACTGTCCAGACAGAGGGTCAATGGTCCTGGATCCTGATAGGACAGCCAGTGCAGTATGAAAACTTCTCCTACAAGCTTTAATCAGACACTGATAGAAGTCACAAGTTTGCTATATACTGCTAATGAGAAAAGGTATTTAGCCGTTCATATTTACTAAAATAATTGCATTTCCATGTTCGGTGTACTGTGGGAGACCAGATATCGTAAATGCAGAGTCCTGGGTTTAGTAACACTTTAAGACTGTACACAATTCATCAGGAGAAGAGAAATAGGTTTTATCCATAGATACCACTTTCAATGCCCAGTTACTAGTACAGTACAACCACAATTAGCTATAAAGACAAGCATTAGCAGTATCTGAAGGTCAGCAAGATCTGGTTTTAAAACTTATTTACAGCCTGTCAAAATATGTAAATATTTGAATATCCATAGTCTGGCCGCGGTTACACTTTAGGCCAAATAGTCGAGTTTCTGCTTTACAATTGGAAGAAAAGTTGTTTTCATAAGACAAAAAATAATGAATACCAAGTCCCTTTGTGTTAGCAGGGTAAGGTATTGTTTTTAAATTGTTACTTACCAGTTCTGTAGCCAGTGGTATATCTTTTAAAACAGTATGGATTATATTTTCTTGTTATAGGTGCAAATCTGAATTATTTTCACTAATTTAGGTATTCTTTGAGTTTCCTAATCCTGTGCCCTTTCCTTCAGGAACAATATGCAACTCTACATCCAGTTAAAGTATGAAGATGTAGGTGGAATATGTGAGTATATCTCTAACATGAACCATGATCAACTTAACCATTGACACTTGTTTACACCACTCTGAGAAATCAAGTACCCTGAGGTGCCCAATGGTAGGACAATTGTATCATCACAGATAGTTTCAATATAAGTTTCAGGGGTCCAATGATGGCGTCCTCCATGAGGCAGTGTACAGTTGGCTAATATGATCATACTGAGAAACACAAGTTCCATCATATTTGCAGATTCAAAACTGGATAGTAAAAATATAATGGCTAATCTGGCACATAAACTCAAACGTTTGTGGCAAATTAAGGCTAAACTCTGCTAGTAGCGGTGTCTCTGAAAATGGTGCCTGTGGATAGGACCCTCTATCATTTGTCTCCGGCTCCACTGTGTGCCCTTTTAGATTCAGAAAATCATATTACCAGTCAATCACTGAAGACTCTCTAATAAGGTGTTTTATTCACCTCAGACTTCATCCTGTGCTCTTTTTACTTTAGAAAATCCGGTTGAATAATCAGTGATTGAAGACGTGATAATAATAGTATGCCAGTAATACCCAATTGGGCTTATTGTTTGTGGTATTTATCGAAGAGTCACCCAGGCTGCAGGCTGGGATTTATTGAGGTAGTAGAATTTGCAGCTGAAGGAACTTATAGCACAATTATGCTGTTATAGCACTTAATCTTGTCCAAGCTGGCTAGATTTGTACAGTGCCTTGAAAAAGTATTTATACCCCTTGAAATTTTCCACATTTTGTCATGTTACAAACAAAAACGTAAATGTATTTTATTGGGATTTTATGTGATAGACCAAAACAAAGTGGCACATAATTGTGAAGTGGAAGGAAAATTATACATTTTTTTACAAATAAAATTCTGAAAAATGTGGCGTGCATTTGTATTCAGCCCCCTTTACTCCTTTACTTAACTAAAATCTAGTGTAACCAATTGCCTTCAGAAGTCACCTAATTAGTAAATAGAGTCCACCTGTATGTAATTTAATCTCAGTATAAATACAGCTATTCTGTGAAGCCCTCAGCGGGTTGTTAGAGAACCATAGTGAACAAACAGCCTCATGAAGGCCAAGGAACACACCAGACAGGTCAAGAATTAAGCTGTGGAGATGTTTAAAGCAGGGTTAGGTTATAAGAAAATATCCCAAGCTTTGAACATCTTACGGAGCACTGTTCAATCCATCATCTGAAAATGGAAAGAGTATGGCACAACTACAAACCTACCAAGACATAATAGAGCAATAATCAGAGAAGCAGCCAAGAGGCCCATGGTAACTCTGGAGGAGCTGCAGAGATCCACAGCACAGGTGGTGGAATCTGTCCACAGGACAACTATTAGTCGTACATTCCACAAATCTGGCCTTTATGGAAGAGTGGCAAGAAGAAAGCCATTGTTTAAGGAAAGCCATAAGAAGTGCCGTTTGTGAGAAGCCATGCGGGGGACACAGCAAACATGTGGAAGAAGATGCTTTGGTCACATGAGACCAAAATTGATCTTTTTGGCCTGAAAGCAACTTGCTATGTGTGGCGGAAAACTAACACTGCACATCACCCTGAACACACCATCCCCACCGTGGAACATGGTGGTGGCAGCATCATGTTGTGTGGATGCTTTTCTTCAGCAGGGACAGGGAAGCTGCTCAGAGTTGATAAGAAGCTGTATGGAGCCAAATACAGGGCAATCTTAGAAGAAAACCAGTTAGATTCTACAAAAGACTTGAGGCTGGGGCAGAGGTTCACATTCCAGCAGAACAATGACCCTAAACATACAGCCAGAGGTACAATGGAATGGTTTAGATCAAAGCATATTCATGTGTTAGAATGGCCCAGTCAAAGTCCAGACCTAAATCCAATTGAGAATCTGTGGCAAGACTTGAAAATTGCTGTTCACAGACACTCTCCATCCAATCTGATAGAGCTTGATCTATTTTACAAAGAATGAGCAAAAATGTCACCCTCTTGATGTGCAAAGCTGGTAGAGACATCCCCAAAAAGACTTGCAGCTGTAATTGCAGCAAAAAGGGGTTCTGCAAAGTACTGACTCAGGGGGGCTGAACAGTGGCGGCCCATCCATATGGGGTGCCCGGGCGTCGCCCCCACCTCCTGTAGTCAAAAAAAAAAAAATGTAAAAAAAAAAATTAAAAACGGCCCCTTTAAGGAAAAAAAAAGTCCTTTAACAAAGTGCACTGTGGCGCCGGACGCAGTGCACTGTGGGAAGTGCCACGTCAATGCAATCACGAGATTGCAGACGTGGCACTTCATTTGCGGGCGTTTAACCTGCGGTGCAATACAAAGCGCCGAGTAGCTTCCGCCCATAAAATCACTGTGATTCTACGGGCGGGAGCATTGTTTTTCAAATCTCAAGGTCACTTCCGGGTTTCGTGAAACAGACAAAAGCTGGAAGTGACGTCGGCAGCTCCGTTCTTCGGCCCGAGCAGAGCTGCAGGAGAAAGGTAAGAGAGCGCGCCGCTACGCAGCATGAGGGATGGTTTTAATTCATAAAGATCACGTCATTAAAAATAAAAACTGAAGGCAGGCACTTGAATATCAGATCAGGACCAGACAGTAACTGGAACAAATGGGTGACAAAAAAATTACAGGCACAGCCACACACGAACAGCAGCCAAATGATGATGAGAGTGAACAGAAACACACTGTACAGTGATGGCACACTTTTTAATAAGACATTTCCTGTGCCACTGCCATGGAAGGCTCACATTAAAAATAAAAACTGAAAAGGCAGGCACTGGCACTCTGGCAGAGGTCAGTAACTGGAACAAATGGGGGGAAAAAAATTACAGGCACACTTGATCTGCAGAACAGGAAAATGTGAAAACACACACTGGTGGCCTGATGCACTTTTTAATAAGACATCTCCTGCACCGTGGATGGAACTATCCCAGAGCTAAGGACATGTGGTCAAAGAACCCTCCCTACCAGTTACTGATAACCACTTGCCTGGAGCTTTATTACTAGAGGGTACAGATTTTTTTTTTTTACTATTTTGCTGCATCACGTGGCATGTATGGAATTTATTCTTAAAATTTTTTGCCAAAAATGCTTTTAAGGACCGGTTCACACTGCTGCGTAGTGCAAAATTGCATGTGATTTGCACCACACTGCAGTGCCAATCACATGCGATGTCCGTGCGATGCGATTTCAGCCATACAAATAGTATGGCTGAAATCGCATCGCATTCGCACTAAACTCGCACAGGACCCTTTTGTTGGTCCGCACCAGAATCGGATCGCATGGGTGTTCATACCTATGCGATCCGGTTCATGTCCAAACTGACAAGGGGTGTGGTTTATGAGAAGTGGTTGGGGTCAAAAATGATGGTCGGGTCTAGCGCCCCCCCATCCAAAAACTTCACCAGCCACTGGAGCTGAATACAAAATGCATGCCACACTTTTCAGATATTTATTTGTAAAAAAATGTTGAAAAACATTTATCATTTTTCTTTCACTTCACAATTTTGTGCCACTTTGTGTTGGTCTATCACAGTGATGGCGAACCTTGGCACCCCAGATGTTTTGGAACTACAATTCCCATGATGCTCAACTACACTGCAGAGTGCATGAGCATCATGGGGAATGTAGTTCCAAAACATCTGGGGTGTCAAGGTTCGCTATCACTGGTCTATCACATAAAATCTCAATTTAATACAGTTACATTTTTGGTTGTAACATGACAAAATGTGGAAAATTGCAAGGGGTATGAATACTTTTCAAGGCATTGTATGTGTAGCTCATTTCACTGTCATTTAAAAAAAGACATCGTCATGCTAAAAAATATGTAAACTGACAATTATTGCCTTCTTGTGTAAATTGTAGTTGCATGCCAGTCATATCAATCCTCTCAATACTCTCTAAGGCACTGGCTTCAAGCAAGTGTAAAACACAATTGAGTTAAGAAAAAAACACCTTGGCATAGCCCCCAAAAAAATGTTCAAATTAGCTCCAATAGATATAAAAATTCCTAAACTATCCCCAAAGGATACTCTTCTGAATCAACATTATACACATGAATTCTCAAGGTGCTCATCAGATACAGTATCTCACAAAAGTGAATACACCCCTCACATTTTTGTAAATATTTTATTATATCTTTTCATGTGACAACACCGAAGAAATTACACTTTGCTACAATGTAAAGTAGTGAGTGTACAGCTTGTATAACAGTGTAAATTTGCTGTTCCCTCAAAATAACAACACACAGCCATTAATGTCGAAACTGCTGACAACAAAAGTTTGCACAATTAGCCATTTTCCCTCCCCGGTGTCAATGTGACTCGTTAGTGTTACAAGGTCTCAGGTGTGAATGGGGAGTAGGTGTGTTAAATTTGGTGTTATCGCTCTCACTCTCTCGTATTGGTCACTGGAAGGTCAGCATGGCACCTCATGGCAAAGAACTCTCTGATGATCTGAAAAAAATAATTGTTGCTCTACATAAAGATGGCCTAGGCTATAAGAAGATTGCCAAGACCCTGAAACTCAGCTGCAGCACGGTGCCCAACACCATACAGTGGTTTCACAGGACAGGTTGCACTCAGAACAGGCCTCGCCATGGTCCACCAAAGAAGTTGAGTGCACATGCTCAGCATCATATCCAGAGGTTGTCTTTGGGAATTAGATGTATGAGTGCTGCCAGCATTGCTGCAGAGGTTGAAGGGGTCGGGGGTTAGCCTGTCAGTGCTCAGACTATACGTCGTACACTGCATCAAATTGGTCTGCCTGGCTGTCGTCCCAGAAGGAAGCCTCTTCTAAAGATGATGCACAACGAAGCCAGCAGTTTGCTGAAGACAAGCAGGCTAAGGACATGGATTACTGGAACCATGTCCTGTAGTCTGATGAGACCAAGAAAAACATATTTGGTTCAGATGGTGTCAAGCATGTGTGGCCGCAACCAGGTGAGGAGTACAAAAACAAGTGTGTCTTGCCTACAGTCAAGCATGGTGGTGGGAGTGTCATGGTCTGGGGCTGCATGAGTGCTGCAGGCACTGGGGAGCTACAGTTCATTGAGGGAACCATGAATGCCAACATGTACTGTGACATATTGAAGCAGAGCATGATCCCCTCCCTTTGGATCTGGGCTGCAGGGCAGTATTCCAACATGATAGTAACCCCAAACACACCTCCAAGACGATCACTGCCTTGCTAAAGAAGCTGGGGATAAAGGCGATGGACTGGCCAAGCATGTCTCCAGACATAAACCCTATTGAACACCTGTCGGGAATGCTCAAACGGAATGTGCAGGAGCGCAAGGTCTCTAACATCCACCAGCTCTGTGATATCGTCATGGAGGAGTGGAAAAGGACTCCAGTGGCAACCTGTGAAGCTCTGGTGAACTCCATGCCCAAGAGAGTTAGGGCAGTGCTGGAAAATAATAGTGGCTACACAAAATATTGACACTTTGGGCCCAATTTGGACATTTGCACTTAGGGGTGTACTCACTTTTGTTGCCAGCGGTTTAGACATTAATGGCTCTGTGTTGAGTTATTTTGAGGGGACAACGAATTTACACTGTTATACAAGCTGTACACTCACTACTTTACATTGTAGCAAAGTGTAATTTCTTCAGTGTTGTCACATGAAAAGATATAATAAAATATTTACAAAAATATGAGGGGTGTACTTACTTTGAGATACCGTATGTTGGTTCTAATTTTGCCAGCAGCGGCCCAATCATTAGGGGAGCATGGGCGCCACCCCCCTATACATGTGTCCGGACCCCTGATATACATACAAGACGCCGAACGCATGGATTCCAAATAGCAGGGGTGTGTTTTTAAAGCATGTGATTGGAGCCAGAGGCTCAAATAGGCTTCAAAAAAGGGTGGGCTCAGGGCACAGATCCCACCCAGTTGTGTGACAATAGCGAATGAATATTCGCTATCGCCACACTGATCCTCTTCTTGCCCAATCAGGAAGTAGGTCTTGAGACCCATCACCTGATTGGCTGAAAGGACAGGCAATCCTATTGGATGCCTAGGAGGAGGAGGGAGGAGCAGCACGGAGGAAACTGCGGTGATGCAGAAAAGAAGGAGAGGACACAGGAGCTGCTGCCCGCCGTCCTTTGGAGTCTGCAACCCGCCCGCAAGAGCCTGCAACCTGCCCGCTGCCTGTAGGAACCCGCAACCTGGCCGCTGACTGCCGTCCACAGAGGCCCGCAACCTGGCTGCTGCCTGGAGCCCGCAACCAGCAACCTAGATGGGGTAAGAGCCGGGGGGTGGGGTTGTACCACCACTGAAACACCAGCCGCCACTGAACTTTGCCCTTCGTGTGCTTCATCCTTGAAAAAAGTTGCTCAAAAATATAGGTGCTGCTGAAAAGTAATGACATGAATAAGGAGTGATTGTGAACAGTGGGATACTTTTCTTTGGGAAGATAAAACGTAAAAAAGTCCAGTGAAGAGACGCTGTCAAATTTTTCTTTGGCTGCATGTGTTCTTTAAGTGTTAACATGGTTTTACAAAAAAATCCCCCCCCCCCAAAAAATAAAAAAATTTTAATTAACCACTTGCCGACCGCCGCACGACAATGTACGTCCAAACTTTGAAGGGGTATACCGTTGTTATGGCAGCAGCTAGCTGCCATAACCCCGGTATCCCCATTTTCGTGCGGCGGCCGGCCTTCAGATAAAAGTGGTCCCTGCGGCGGATTCGCCGCAAGATCACTTTTATCAGTGGCGGGAGAGGGCCCCCCTCCCGCCGCGATCCGGTGCCCTCCGCCGCTTACCGGAGCCGTCGGTAGCGGCGGAGGCGATTGCATCATTCTCCGTGCTGTGCCTGGAGATGAGTGAGGCTAAGATGGCGCCCACTCGTCTCCATGACACTGCTGAGCGGAAGCGACGTCAAAACGTCACTTCCGTCCACGCCTCTTAAAGGCACATTTTTTCAAATGTCATTTTTTTAAATTACTTTAATGCTTTTTTCTATTACAAGGGATGTTTACATTCCTTGTAATAGGAATAAAAGTGACACAATTTTTTTTTTTCGAAAAACAGTGTAAAAATAAATAAAATAATGTAAAATAAATAATAAAAAAATGTTTTTAAAAACCCCCCGTCCCCACGAGCTCGCGCGCAGAAGCGAACGCATACGCGAGTAGCGCCCGCATATGCAAACAGTGGTCAAACCACACATGTGAGGTATCGCCGCAACCGGTAGAGCGAGAGCAATAATTCTAGCCCTAGACCTCCTCAGTACCACAAAATATGCAACCTGTAGAATTTTTTTAAACGTCGCCTATGGAGATTTTTGAGGGTAAAAGTTTGACGCCATTCCACGATCGTCCACAATTTTGAAGTGTGACATGTTGGGTATCAATTTACTTGGTATAACATTATATTTCACAATATAAAAAAAATTGGGCTAACTTTACTGTTGTCTTATTTTTTTATTCAAAAAAGTGAATTTTTTCCAAAAAAAGTGCACTTTTAAGGCCGCTGCGCAAATACGGTGCAAAAAAAAGTATTGCAACGACCGCCATTTTATTCTCTAGGGTGTTAGAAGAAAAAACATATATAATGTTTGGGGGTTCTAAGTAATTTTCTAGCAAAAAAAACTGTTTTAAACACCTAAAATCAGAAACGAGGCTTAAGTGGTTAATGATTTAGTGTTAGGCTGCATTCATAGCCATCTTGGGCCATAGGCTGGACACCCCTGCACTATAATGTTATATTAACCGCTTGCCGACCAGCCGCCGTCGGTATACGGTGGCAGGTTGGCTCTCCTGTGCAAATCGCCGTAGCTGTACAGCGGCTCGTGCAGGTGCGATTGCGGGCGGGCTCATGCCCGCTGTGGTAGCGTGCCCGCAGGTCGGGCGCACTCGATATCCGCTGGCGACCTGCGACCGCCTATTACAGAGGCAGAACAGGGAACTGCCTTTGTAAAAAAGGCAATTCCCCGTTCTGACAGGTGACATTACAGAGATCTACTATTCCCAGTGATCGGGAATAGTGATCTCTGTCATGTCCCCGGCAGCCCATCCCCCCTACAGTTAGAACACATTAGGGAACACATTTAACCCCTTGATCGGCCCCTAGTGTTAACCCCTTCCCTGCCAGTGACATTTACACAGTAATCAGTGGCTATCAGTGGCTATCAATGGTCCCAAAAAAGTGTAAAAGTGTCCGATCTGTCCACCACATTGTCGCAATCATGCTAAAAATCGCAGATCGCCACCATTACTAGTAAAAAAATAAAAAATAAATAAATATGTCATAAATCTATTCCCTATTTTGTAGACGCTATAACTTTTGCACAAAACAATCAATATACGCCTATTGCGATTTTTTTTTACCAAAAATATGCAGAAGAATATATATCGGCCTAAACTGATGACTACATTTGTTTTTTTATATTTTTTTTTCCATAATTGACGCTCTTTGTTTGTTTATAGCGCAATAAAGAAGTGATCAAATACCACCAAAAAGAAAGCTCTATTTGTGGGAAAAAAAGGACGTCAATTTTGTTTGGGTACAACGTGGCAGTTAAATGTCAGTTAAAGCGATGCAGTGCTGTATGGCAAAAAATGGCCTGGTCATTAAGGGGCCAAATCTTTCCGGGGCTGACGTGGTTAAAGTATTTTTTCCCAAATCAAATCAAATAACATAGCTCACATGCAATAAAAAAAATTGTATTGCCTCCTTTTCAATTGTTCCCTGGCCGTGCTGCTATAGTCCCAAGCTGAGATTTATGGAGTGCTACATGAGTCTCTACAATGTGCGCTCTCCCACTCTGCACTACAACTCCATGTGCAGCTATTCAGAGCAGCACACACAAAACCAGCCCAAGAAGGACACAAAGCTGCTTTTGATCACCACTAAGGAGAAGGAGGAGAGGCATGGCTTTTACTAAATGTCCTTCTTGCTCTGACTTTGTGTACGGTGCTCTGAACAGCTGCATGTAAAGTTCTAGTACAAGGTGGGATTGCGCACATAGCGCAGACCTGCACGTGACACCATAAGTCCCAGTAGGACAGAGAGAATGGAGAATCAAATTTATGTGAGTTATGTTATTTTAAGGGATAAGTTCACCTTTTAAAAAAAATAAATAATTTTTTTTTACTTTTAGCAGGTAAAAAAATATAATTTTCATTTTTAAAATTTTTTTTTTCACTTGGAGCCCGTAAAGCATTGCACGTGTGATCACAGATCACGGGAGCCATAAAGGACTCCTGCAGACTTGTCAGTTTATCTGTCTGCTCGCACCTCGTACTGACAGGGAGAGAGAATGAACTACCACAGCACTGGGAACTACAAGCCAACAGCCACAAAGGTTGTCGGGACTTGTAATTTTTCAATTCACAGATTGGCGTGGCCAGGACAGCACAGCTACATTTTCTCTAGATAGTGGCAGCAAGCAGGGGGAAAAGATCCCCTGCTTGCTGTCAAAACAGAGACTCAGGGAGGTGCGGGTGAAATTGTGACATGTTATACCCTGAATATGGGTGTAACATGTTACAAAAGGTAAACTTATCCTTTACCGATTCAGGCCCCTTTCACACTTGTCCTACGATTTGGGACAGCAAAGTCGCATTACAAGTCATTCCCCATGATTTCCAATGACAACCATTCATATTAGTACGACTTCAAGTCGTGCCGACTTCAAAGTAGCCCCAGCACTACTTTGGTCCGACTCTGATGCGAGTTACATAGGCATTCCCTGAAAGCGCGACTTTGAAGTCGCAGTAGTGTAAAAGGGGCCTTATGCAAAACATAATTGATTTTAATACCACTTTAAGCCTTACGATCTACTGGTGCACGCAGTCCTTTCTCCATTATTGATTCACCCAGTTTCACTCCCCAAGTATTATTATTTTTTGTTGCCTGTATGTTTTTAGCCCCCAAATGAATAACTTTACATGGAAAATGAGCTTTAATGTTGATAGTAACCATCCATTAATTTATGCCATCTGAAAAAAAAAACAGTACTTTTTAATCCCATATAAAACTAAAACAAGTTACAATTTATGACCTGCATGTTTATTCTAGGTCTGTGAATTAAAGTATTGAACCCACTGGATCAGCGCGATAGTCAGGTACCATTTTCTTCAGGTCAGCATTGCAAGTCCATCTTCTTTTAATATCAGATTTTGTTGGGTAAATTAAAAGTGATGTACATAAATCAATGGCGATTTGATTTTCTATCATGTCCATAAATGAAAAAAACAAAATATAATTTGCAAAGTATAATTGCCACATCCCTATATCTAGTCTAGCACCTTGAAACATGGTAGTATCAAAAAGTGGGACTTTTGAGGCAACCATGGTTTTCTATAGTAAAACTTATTTTATTAATTCATCTAAAATATAATATTCATACATAAAATCATTTATATGACATGGTACATAATCATAGAAATCAATATTGACAGTATGATGTATCTTGTTCACATGGGATGATCTTAGAGGCTCGACGCGTTTCCTGAAACTAGTACACTTCCTCAGGAGTCAGAGATACACAATTTATACAATGAACAATCTTGACATTGTGGCGACATGCCTGTGTTGCTTATTATATTAAAACTAGAAGGAACATGTTGCAGATGATAAAATCTCATTAGATCTGAAAGGCAGTTGGTTGAGAACATTAGTGGCACTACCACAACTAGCCATTTATTAATGCAATATAGGAGGGCAAAAAGGGCCGAGCAGCCCATCATTGTAGTCCCATTCCTAGGATCTTGCAAATTATAGCCTCAGGCTCAAGCCTTGCCAAAATTCCAGATGGACAACTTAAAGGTGTATATATATACCTTATAAGGCTTTCAGTAATCCTCAAGCAGTTTGCCGCCTCGGATATCCACAAATGTCTACCTCCAGCCTCACCTAGCTCCTGAGGAAGTGGACTAGTTCCAGGAAACGCAGTGAGCCGCTAAGATCATCACATGTGAACAAGCTACATCATACTGTCAATATTGATTTTTATGATTTTGTACAATGTCATAAATGATTTTATGTATGAATATTACATTTTAGATGAATAAAATATGTTAATATACACTTTTTTTGGTTTCAATGTTTTTATTAATGTTTTCAAATTCACAAGAAAAACAAAGAAGCAGTTACAAGTCATGGAAATTACAGGATGTAAATATACACAAGATATAGATATTGTAAGCAATATGTAACTGAACAGAAAAATGTATTTATTTGCAGAACTTTAAGGGTGAAACCCGGAGAGGTCTGGGGTGTTACAAATGAGGGACTCTGAGACGTAATTACAGATAAACCGGGCATGCCACCATGCACATAAACACCCCTGTTGGGAGAAAACTGAATGGGTGGGGGCTCTTAGAGCTGGTACTTTTCTGTCCATCATACCGATTCTTCAAGAAGTTTAAGTGAGTCACTTTACTGTTAACTGACATGTATCAGAATTTCTCATCGGGGACGATCTTCCAGTGATAATTCCCAACCACCATATGGTACTACAGTGGTATGTTTTTTGTTTGTTTGGATTGGTGCTGGGTCCTACTGGGAAGCTGTAGCCTCTGTTCAGGTGAGGGGAGGGTAAGGGACAGGGGAGGTGGGGAGGGTCTGATGTGTTGGTACGCACCTATAAGTCAGGTAAAGTCATCTGACGTCTTGTGGCTGTCCCCGGGTCTAGCTATTGTGGTACGTTTAGGAGGTTGCGGAATTCTACAGATTCTGTAAAGTGTAACCAGCAGGCCCAGGTTTTTTGGAATTTTTTCAGGGTCTCTCTAGTTTGGTGGACTAGGTCCTCCATGTCTGCGATTTTCTCTATGCGTTGAAGCCACTCTGAAATACTAGGGTGGGTGTTATCTTTCCAATGTATGGGTATGCAGAATTTTGCTGCGTTAATGAGGTGGAGTGTGAGAGATCTTTTGTAGGCCGATTGGGGTATGGACGTGTGGTGAAGTCAGGAGAGTAGATTGTTATTTGAATGGTAAGGCGGTGTACTTCTTTCCCGAAAGGTTGTATTAACGGGCAACACCACCAAATGTAGAGCAGGGAACCATGAGCTTCATTGCATCTCTAGCACACAGGTGAGACACCGGGCTGATATTTGTGGATCCTATCCGAGGTCCTGTACCATCTGGAATATATTTTGAATCTGTTTTCCTGTGCTGATATGTTAGTGGACCCTTTGTGGATATGGGTGTAGATTCGCTCCCAGTCCTCTTTTGATAGATCTAACACAAGGGCTCTTTCCCATTGTTGGCTAATTGTGTTTACCTTGGGATCACAGCCTGAGAACATGAGTGTGTATTTGTCCGAAATCAGAAGTCTATGGGTCTCTGATCTCATGCAGAGTGCTTCAAAGGGAGTGTGATCTCTGTGCCAGTTGGAGAGTGGTTTAGAGCGATCGAGGAAGTGTCTGATCTGTAGGTATTTGAAAAAAGGAATGGTTCAGTTAGGGAATCGAGAGGAGAGGGCTTGATTTTGCAGAAGCTCGCCTTTATCAAAAAAGTTTTCCCGCTCTAATTGAGTTTAGGTTAGATTGAGCTCTTTGAGTCTAGAAGGGAAGTCTGGGTTTCAATCTATAGGGGTTAAAGGTCCGGTTGAGGAAGCCAGATTTAATTTTGCATGCCACCTGGAAGTTCTGTAGGGTCAGGCCTATTAGGAGGTAAGTTGCGCTCTCCTTAGGGATCTTATTGAAATTGATCCATGGTAAGTGATAAATTGGGACATGGGAGAATGGCTCCTCAATATTAATCCATTCTTTAGTGTTTGCACGGACGTGCCAGATGATTATCCTAGCCAAGTGGCAAGACCAGTGGTATTTGTAAGTGTCTGGAAGTCCAATTCTTCCTTTCAGTCTAGGGAGGACCAATCTGTCCCAGTCGAGGGGGTTTGGAGGACCAGATGAAGTTTTTACATATCTGTTTGTATGTTGTAAAGAATGATAAAAGGAATTTTTATCAGTAAGGTCTGGAAGGGATAAAGGAGTCTGGGTAGAATATTCATCTTTATAATTGCTGCCCTACCAAACCAGGAGAAGGGGCCCGCGTTCCATTTTTGGAGGTCCTATTGGATGATTCTGAGAATAGGGATGAAGTTTCTGGCATACAAATCAGTTAATTCTGTAGGGAGCTAGTGTAACGAGCCCCTTACTCGCTCGGTTCCACTCTCCCGACACTCCTCTACAGCTATAGAATCAGATTGCAACGTCTGATGGTTCGGTCATCCAATGCTCCGGGATTAGAACATGTGCCGTTCTAACCCAGTTGTGATAGCTCAGAACAAACACCAGGCAGGCTGTATGTAAGTTCAAACAGGAATCTCTCTTTATTGACAAAATACAGGCTTTTATACACTCAAAGTGGAGGTGCAGACCTCCTGCTCATATTACTCTAACAATACAGCTGTAACCTAATTAACCTAATTAACATGAGCTAATTAAGTAATCCCTTTAGACAGACTAGATGACTCAGACATGACCGTTAGGCCAGACTGGCCGTCTTGTAGTTCAGAAAATCCAATCAACATTATCACAATCAACATAGACTCTTCTTCACACAATAGCAGAGTTAATTAACACAAATAACAATGGGGATCTAATGACTCTTAGATCCCATAGTAGACTTATTTACAATACACATTTTCAGCAGACAATAGACAGACAGTTGTTGGAATTTACATCAGCATCTCCTAACAGTATCTGTCCCAGCATTATGAATCAGCCACTATTCCAATATGGCAAATCCAGGGTCCCCAGGCATACAGCTCACAAAGAGCTCCGTTCCCCCAAATGCAAGGGTCCCCGATCGATCGGCAAGAGGCTAGCATACAGTCCCCTCCAAAAGTCTCTCTCCCGGCTAGGTCTGACACATTTCTCCCCTTTCGGCAGGAGACTAACACAGGAGGAGACCCCAGACGGGTTGACTCCGAAGTTAGTCAGTAGTTCCAGTCCTCTAATGCCTGTACCCACACAGTACCCCAAACAAATTGTTCCAAACAAAGCATTACTCACCCAGCCAACCTCTGCCTCTCTCAGAGAATATATCTGCCGCTGGGGAGAGGCCTGGACTGGCCCTTCTCCCTGGAGTCCTTTTTGCCGTTGGAGAGAGGACAGGGTGTCTGGGCTCACTTCGCCATGCTGTTGGGGATCTGGGCCGACTGCCCATCATCCCTGGGGTATACAGGTGGAGACTGAAGTCCCATCCACCTTCACAGGACATCCATGCTCTGTTAGTTGAGGGCAGAGTCCAGCAGTACTCGGCCCTGTTGCCAGCCCTTCTACTGGAAACCCCACACCATCTGCTCTGGCTAACTGTTGGGGAGGGACGACGAACACCTCCTCTCCCTTCTCCCCCTGTACCCTAAACTGCTGCTGGGAAGTGACCACCTCCTTCTCACCCTGAGCCTCCGGAACCGCTGCAGGTGTAGGGCAGAGATCTTGGACCCTCTGTTCGGTTGCCAGCGCTTCAGCTGGGGAAGTTCCTTGTAACTTCACAGATACTTCTGTTGGTGCTGGGCAGAGCATAGTGAAGTTTGGCCCTAATAACAGCTCTTCTTCTGCTGGAGGCTCACCAGGTTGTTCTTCCTCAGCAGAAAAGTCTATCAAATCCCCTATCTCTATAACTGGTGTCTGGGGATAAAGGTTCACCATCTCCTGTCCCTGGAACCCAGAAGATGCTATCAGTGCTGGGCAAAGCACAGTGAAGTTTGGCCCTAACAACAGCTCTTCTTCTGCTGGAGGCTCACCAGGTTGTTCTTCCTCAGCAGAAAAGTCTATCAAATCCCCTGTCTCTGCAACTGGTGTCTGGGGATAAAGGTTCACCATCTCCTCTCCGTGGAACCCAGAAGATGCTATCAGTGCTGGGCAGAGGTTAGCAGAGCTCTGCCCTGTTGTCAGCACTTCAGGTTTGGGGACGGCAATCTTCAGATTTTCCACTGCCGATTCTCTGGCATTCTGCTGGACAGGCACATTCCTCCATCCAAGATCATCCAATGCAGAAACAGGTTCATCAAGGTCAGTCAGCACTTGCTGCATCCGCCATAAGACCTCCGCCTCCATAGCTGCGGGGGCAGGTTGGCAAAGTACACCGTTACTCTGCCACATTGTCAACTCTTCAGCCAGGATTTCAGAGTTGTCAACTGGCATTTCATGATAGTCCCAGGCAAAGGGAGCACCACCCTGCTGCTGAGCAGAGTCTAACAGCTGTTTGTAGGCGATCTCCAACTCCCATTTCCGAACGGCCAGAAACTCCAAATCTTCCAGTGCCCAGTGCACTTCTGAGACATTCAGTCTCCGCTCTCTGTGCTTCATTATTTCCTCTAAACGCCACTCCTGATCACTTCCAAAGTCAGGGTCCCTGGACAGCCTCCAGTATAACAATCCCAGGCCATCGTAGTCAAAGCCTTCCGTGGGGCTGTCATCCGCTGTCCATGGGCACACTTGGGCTACATACCACTGGAGGGCTCTGTAGCTCTCGTCCAACCGCATTTCTGCCCGGATCAGCCTGCTTAACTCGGCTGTCCACTCCTGGTTCGGCTGTTCCCCCAAAAACAGCATTCGCACTTCATACTGCGACCAGTATCTCACATGGACGGAGGGGAGAACTTTTCCCTGGTGTCGCTGCTCACGGGCTAGCGCTTCCTTCCAGAGCTCACAGCGGACAGAAACAAACCATCCTAGCAGGACCTGCTCTGATACTGGTCCTCTGTGCTGTATCTCCTCTCGCAACCTCCTTCTGAATTCCTCATCCATGGTGGCTGGTATTTCTCCTCTCCTGCTATCCTGCTACCTTGGATCCAGGTGATGGTTTGGATGTGTTCAGGGCAAGGAAGCACGATCCCACCATTCCCTCCACAGCTCTCAAGTAAGTCTTTCAGCGTGGCTCTCCTGCAGGCTGGTTTAGAGTGTCCCAGTAACTGGAGAGCAAATCCCACGGCTGCCAACCAATGTAACGAGCCCCTTGCTCGCTCGGTTCCACTCTCCTGACACTCCTCTGCAGCTATAGAATGTCTGATGGTTCGGTCATCTAATGCTCCGGGATTAGAACTTCAGCTATGTGCCATTCTAACCCAGTTCTGATAGCTCAGAACAAACACCAGGCAGGCTTAAGTTCAAACAGGAATCTCTCTTTATTGACAAAATACAGGCTTTTATACACTCAAAGTGGAGGTGCAGACCTGCACATATTACTCTAACAATACAGCTGTAACCTAATTAACCTAATTAACATGAGCTAATTAACTAATCCCTTTAGACAGACTAGATGACTCAGACATGACCGTTAGGCCAGACTGGCCGTCTTGTCGTTCAGAAAATCCAATCAACATTATCACAATCAACATAGACTCTTCTTCACACAATAGCAGAGTTAATTAACACAAATAACAATGGGGATCTAATGACTCTTAGATCCCACAGTAGACTTATTTACAATACACATTTTCAGCAGACAATAGACAGGCAGGTGTTGGAATTTACATCAGCATCTCCTAACAGTGTCTGTCCCAGCATTATGAATCAGCCACTATTCCAATATGGCAAATCCAGGGTCCCCAGGCATACAGCTCACAAAGAGCACTGTTCCCCCAAATGCAAGGGCCCCCGATCGATCGGCAAGAGGCTAGCATACAGTCCCCTCCAAAAGTCTCTCTCCCGGCTAGGTCTGTCACAGCTGGATACCGAGATATAGATATAGCGTGGGAATCCCAACCAAAGGGAAAGTTAGTTTGGCATTGTGTCACAATGGCTGTGTTCAATGCCCTGGATTTTGAAAAGTTAATTTGGAGATTGGAGAGCGATTTGAAGAGAGAGAAGTCTTTTAGTAAGTTGGGTATAGTGGTAATGGGGTCTGTAAGGAATAACAGGATCTCATCTGCATATACCGCCAATTTGTATCGTCTGTTTTTTATTTCGACCCCTTTAATGTCGGGGTTAGCCTTGAGTCTGCAAAGTAGAGGTTCAAGGGTAAGCATGAATATGAGGGGGGATAAGGGGCATGTGCCATTGGATATGGAGAAAAGTCCCACTTTTTGATACTACTATGTTTCATGTCCATAAATCGATGATTGTCAGAATGATGTTTCTCTCTTGTTTTGTAGATATTCAAGTGTTTGGCCACCCACGCAAACCATGACATTTATTCTCGGTTCACACTGGGCGGCTTCAAAGTTGTCCGACTCCGAAGCCGCCCCGTACAGCACGACTTCAGCATGGCTTGCAAACGACTTTTGTAATAGAAGTCAATGCAAGTCACTCTGAAGTCGCCACAAACGGTACAGGAACCTTTTTCTAAGTTGGAGCGACTTGAGTTGCTCCGAATTAGAACGGTTCCATTGCACTGAATGGAGCGAGACTTGTCAGGCGGCTAAAAATTCTGGATGGACCCTCTGCACCCTGCTACACCCTTCCCAGCAAACTATGCAATGAAAAACAGGGATATTTAGTTCACATATTGTATATTGCAATACATGTTTAAGCTGATCAATTGCGTCAAAGTAATCCCTCTTCTGGTCAGTCTTACACTGCCATGCCACTGCAAATGCTAGGGTGATCACACACCTAGCACCTGATACATGTACAAGTTATTGGGATTTGAGCACAGGTATATTTTTTCTCTGTTGTAATGCAGCTCAGTGACCAGATTTGAACCTAGTTTTTCATTGAATAGTTTGCTGGGAAGGGCCTGACAGGTCGCCTCAGTGTGAACGGAGCCTTAATCAGCATTCTATGTATTAATATTGCTGTGAAATCGTTGTTTTATTTTGCTTTTCAATGTTTACTCTTTACCATATAA
Organism: Aquarana catesbeiana; assembly: GCF_042186555.1. Classification (NCBI taxonomy): domain Eukaryota; kingdom Metazoa; phylum Chordata; class Amphibia; order Anura; family Ranidae; genus Aquarana; species Aquarana catesbeiana. Next base: position 135,843,235 of record NC_133331.1, on the reverse strand, counting down.
ATTAAATCTACAATATTCTTTAAGGCACCTGTGTCAAACACAAGGCCTGTGGGCAAAATCCGGCCCTCCAGGCCATTTAATGTGGCCCTCGCACCCAAGGGGAGGGGTGGAAGAGAGATGTGAACAGCCTGTGAAAGAGCAGGTTCTTGCACCTTGTACGTAGGGCCCCTGAACTCCGCACGAACTCTGCACTGCTGCCATTTATTGCGCCTTTAAGATCCTCCTGCTGTTAGTTGACCACACCCATTTGATGCGGTTTGGTGAGGGGCGTGGTTGAGTTCCCGCACCTATTCTGAGACAAAAAGCCCTGCATAAATTTATATCTGTCTTATAGATACAACTGGCCCTTTGAGGACAACCATAATTCTGATGCGACCCACAGTGCAATGGAGTTTGACACCCCTGTTTTAAGGCATCCAGAAGTCTCTTCTGCACATGGAAGTGTTTGTGGGTAGCTGCAGACACATCCTTATAGGTGAACTGATTTTCAGCAATACATTGTAATAAGCCATTGTTGCCATGCATAATCAAGATGGCAAAATACTTGTAGAGCACAGATGAAGAGAAAATGTAAGAAGATAGGGCAGAATGTTTTTACCAAAATCAACAAGCATTTTCAAGCCCTGCAAATAGACACAATGAATTAATTGTTAAGCTTATGCAAGATTTAGTATCTAAGCAATTTTCCTAATGTCACAAAACACAGAATGAACCTAATAATCTGCTACTGATTCATGGATTCTCTGTTCTGCAGCCTAATAGCAGGAACCACCTGGACAACACTCAACTAATTCTGACATCTCAGGTCTGTCAAAGTGACTCTTGAATTAAATGAGCTTCTCTCATAATGGTCACAGGGCATTTATATGGCAGTAAGATTTTCAATAAACAAAGCAATTATTTTTTTATATTAGGAGTCCACATTCACCATTAGTAACTATAGCACATGGAAATGCAGGTGACAGATGGTAATCAGCAAGATGAGGTTTATACCAGATCAGTGAACACATTAGCAAAATAGTCCTTCGAAATAGCTCCCTATTCCCATTCAATATTTGTACTGGGATAGGAGAATTCATAAACAAAATGTTTTTTCCAGCAATACAAGGTACTTAAAGCTGAACTCTAGCCTATTCAATCATGCACAGTTGTACAGGCTCCTCTCCTGAACTAAAAATACTTGGTCTGATCTCACTCCATGTTGTGAACGTCTCAGTGTGCATTAAAAGCTGAAGCAGGACAGAGCCTGCCTCCTAACCTAGCTAGAGGACATACAGTATATATTACACTGGTTTCATTTCTTTGGGTTGGCTTAGTTTTGTGCCTTTCTGCTCCCCCCTTCCAATCCTATGTGTTGGATAGGGGCCCTTCCCCCTCTCAAATTTTTATTGCCCGATTGGAAGAACTGTTATACAGGTCTGTGTAATTGTGTCTATTATTGGTATGTACTTATGAGCTCAATTTATTTTGCAGAATGGACCATCTAATACATCGTTTTGGTGTGAAGATATGAACCAATTGCGAAACACATTGATATCAGCAGCCATACATGGACAGATTTACATATATGATGTATTTTATGATGGGATTTACCAAATATTTATAGATGGTCATATTAGAGGAGGGCGAAACATACTCTTCTGATTTCTATCATTATAATAAAAGGTGTTATTCTTCAGTTTTATAAGTGTGTTTGCTCTCTCTGTTTGGCACATAAGGCCGGGTTTACACTGGTGCGACACATCAGCCGTCCTACTTTGGATCAGACTTTGCCCTGCGACTTGAAGCCGACATACGTCCGACTTTTAATGAACAGGGAATCGACTTGGATCCCCGCCAATACCAGGCACTGTGCTTGGCATGAATCTTTTTAAATAAAAAACCGGCATGAGCAACCAGGCCCTTCCGTCTGATATGAATTCTAAAGGGAACCCCCTACGCCGAAAAGACGGCGTGGGGGTGCCCCCAAAATCCATACCAGACCCTTATTCGAGCACGCAGCCCGGCCGGTCAAGAAAAAGGGTGGGGACGAGTGCCCCTCCTGAACCATACCAGGCCACATGCCCTCAACATGGGGGTGGGTGCTTTGAGACAGGGGGGCGCCCTGCGGCCCCCCCACCCCAAAGCACCTTGTCCCCATGTTGATGAGGACAAGGGCCTCTTTCCGACAACCCTGGCCGTTGGCTGTCAGGGTCTGTGGGTGGGAGGCTTATCGGAATCCGGGAGCCCCCTTTAATAAGAGGGCCCCCAGATCCCGGCCCCCCACCCTATGTGAATGAGTTTGGGGTACATCATACCCCTACCCATTCACCTGGGGAAAAAAGTGTCAATAAAAAATACACTAGACAGGTTTTTAAAAGTAATTTATTAAGCAGCTCCGGTGGTCTTCTACCGACTTCAGGGGGTTTCTTCCGACTTCTCCGCGCTCTCTGGCCTCTTCTCCTGGCCTCCGGTTCTTTTCCCACTCTCCGGTGTTTTCTGCCGGGCTCCTCCGTTATCTTCTGCTCTTTTGCCCGCTCTTTTGCTAGTGTTGCCCCAGTCTTCTCCGTTGTCTTCTTCCCTCCAGTCTTCTTCCGATGTTGACACGGCACTCTCTCCCGCTGTAATGCCGTGTGCGTGGTGCGCAACGACTTACCCCGCCCCTTATGACATCACGGCCCGCGGCATGATGAGGCGGTGGTGTCTTAAGGGGCGGGGCCACCGGGTGACATCACCCAGTGACCACGCCCCATGGCTATATAAGTCGTTGTGCACATGGCATTACAGCGGGAGAGAGCGTTGTGTCAACATCGGAAGAAGACCAGAGGGAAGAAGACGACGGTGAAGACCGGGCCAACGCTGGCAAAAGAGCGGATAAAAGAGCAGAAGATAGCGGAGGAGCCCGACAGAAGATACCCGGAGAGCGGGAGAAGAACCGGAGACCGTGAGAAGAGGCCAGAGAGTGCGGAGAAGTCAGAAGAGACCCCAAGTCAGAAGAAGACCCAGGAGCTGTCTAATAAATTACTTTAAAAACCTGTCTAGTGTGTTTTTTTTATTGACACTTTTTTTCCCAGGTGCATGGGTAGGGGTATGATGCTTTGGGGTGGAGGGGCCGTAGGGCGCCCCCCTGCCCCAAAGCACCCACCCCCCCATGTTGAGGGCATGCGGCCTGTTATGGTTCAAGAGGGGGGGGCGCTCGCTCGTCCCCACCCCTTTTCCTGACCAGCCAGGCTGCGTGCTCGGATAGGGGTCTGGTATGGATTTTGGGGGGGACCCCCACGCCGTTTTTTTCAGGTTAGGAGGTTCCCCTTAAAAACCATATCAGACCGAAGGGCCTGGTATGCTCTTGGAGGGGGAACCCATGCCTTTTTTATTTAGAAATTGGCACGGAGTTTCCCCTCAAGAGAACCAGAGCACAAGTCGCATGCCAAGGTCGGATCATGCAAGATGGCAATCCCACTTTGATCTGACTTCAATGATAGTCAATGGGCTGAAGTAGGATCAAAGTCAGACCAAAGTAGTACAGGGAGCATTTTCAAAGTCGGACCGACTTGTGTCGGACCAGTTAAGACGGCTCCTATAGGGAAACATTGATTTTCACATATCATGCGACATGAGCTCCCAATGTCGGAGCGTTTGTCACACCAGTGTAAACCCGGCCTTTGGGGGTTTCTTCCGACTTCTCTGCTCTCTCCGGCCTCTTCTCCCGGTCTCCTGTTCTTCTCCCGCTCTCTGGTGCCTTCTGCCGGGCTCCTCTGCTATCTTCTGCTCTTTTGCCCGCTCTTTTGCTAGCGTTGGCCCGGTCTTCTCCGTCGTCTTCATCCGATGTTGACCCGATGCTCTCTCCCGCTATAATGCGATATGCGCAGTGCGCAATGACTTATATTGGCATTGGCCGTGGTCACGGGGTTATGTCATCCGGTGACCCTGCCCCTTATGATGTCCCCGCCCGAGGCATGATGGGGCGGTGACGTCAAAAGGGCTGGGTCACCGGATGACATCACCCGGTGACCACACCCCATGCCAATATAAGTCGTTGTGCACCGTGCACACGCCATTACAGCGGGAGAGAGCATTGAGTCAACATCGGAAGAAGACCGGAGGGAAGAAGACGACGGAGAAGACCGGACCAACGCTAGCAAAAGAGTGGGCTAAAGAGCAGAAGATAGCGGAGGAGACCGGCAGAAAACACCGGAGACCGGGAGAAGAACTGGAGACCGGGAGAAGAGGCCAGAGAGCGCGGAGAAGACGGAAGTGACCACCTGAGCTGCCTAATAAATTACTTTAAAAACCGGTCTAGTGTGTTTTTTTAGTTGACACTTTTTTCCCCCCAGGTGAATGGGTAGGGGTACGATGTACCCCATACTCATTCACATAGGGTGGGGGGCTGGGATCTGGGGACCCCCTTATTAAAGGGGGCTCCTGGATTCCTATATAGTCTCTCCCCTGCTGGTTTGGGTTGAGAGTTCACTGAATTGGAGGATGGTGCCCACAAAAAATTGTAACACGAATCCACCCTTTGATCCTGCTGAAAATAATCTTTCTGGACTTAGTCAGTTTTTAGTGCCCAGAGATGTTTGTTTAGGCTGGTGTGTACCGCTTAAACCAGTATATTAACATTTGTCCTAAGGACGCAGATTGTAGCTTAAAAAATGCATGGGAAGGAAAATCATCTGGAGTTTCTGCAAAAGCAGGGTTCTCAATACTTTTCTCCATAATATCCTTTAGGAACTGATGTTCCACTTCTAAATCCTAAATCTTTTGTCTCAGCTTCCTTGCACCTGTAATCTGCCATTGCTAAATAAGGAAATCCTCAGTGAGGTACTCATGGAATGGAGGACATAATGAATGAAGTTTCGCTTTTCCAGATATAGGAGTGGCTTTAAACCAGGTGCTGACCATGTTCTTGTGGCTGTCTCTCTATTGAAGATGGCAGCAGGAGCGCAGCAACATGCTGTGTGCATTCTTGGAGAATAAGCATCACCAAGGAGGTATGAAGCTTCCTACTAAGACTAATATTTTGTTAGTACCAGATGCGGTGGGACTGCCTTGGGCAGCTATTTCAGTGCAGTCCCACCACACAAGACAAAATGCCTTCTCCTTATCTGCCCGGTTCACACCACAGTGTTACGGTGGTGTACAGGTGGTTGTGTGCTGAAAAAAAAAAAAGGACCGTGTGCAATACTTTTTTTCAGTGCAGTGTGAGGCAATCCACTGTTTCACACAGCCCAGTGGCCAATTCAACTGTGTGACATTTCTTTGCAGTTTGTTAAGAAAAAAAAAAAATCAGTGCTGCCCTCATCCAGCCAGAACTCACCACACACCAGCCGCTGCACTGTAACACAGCGGCTGGTGTGAACAACACCCTTAGGCTGGATAGTAGGAGGAAATCCACCAATTTTAAAATTCCCATGCAAAGAAACATTAGAGAACAAATGGCAGGGGTTATAACAAAAGTACCCAATTCCTCTGCCTGTAGTAAAATGTACAATGAAATGTGAATGGGAGTCCTGTACTACAGAATTAAAGTGATTGCAAAGGTTTTTTTTTGTAAAATAACAAACATGTCATACTTACCTGCTCTGTGGCCCTGATCCTCCTTTTCTGGGATGCCCCGGCGGTGCTCCTGGCCCCTCCTCTTCAACAAGTGCCATCACGGTGAGACGCTTTCCATCGGGGCACCCTAGCGGACATGCTCTTGAATCCTGCTGCTGCGTCCATTGACACAGACAGCACGACTTGGCCCCACCCCTGGCTCCCTTGTCACTGGATTTGATTGACAGCAGCGGGAGCCAATGGCCAATCTAATGATGACCGAGACAGTGGCTGGGCTCGTGCTCGTCACTGGAATGATTGGGTTTCAGGTAAGAAAAAGGGGGGCTCTGGGGGGCAGCTGCAGCGCAGAAGGTTTTTCACCTTAATGCATGGAATGCATTAAGGTGAAAAACCTTGAGAGCAGTGGCGTCGGCGTGGGGGGGCTCACCGTGGCTGAAGCCCCGAGTGGGTCCCCAAAAAGCCCCGTGTATCGAGTGGGCACCATTCTATTAATAGCCCCGAGTGCCACCGAGCGAAGACCGATCTTATCCCAAGCACCGCGAAGTGCAGTCGAGTCACATAGCAGGTCCAGCCCTTCTGGAGCCTGCAGCGCTGATGGATGTCCCACTGGTCCAATGGTGGGATCGCGGGACGTCCATCATAGGCGCTGTAGGCTCCAGAAGGCGGGAATTACAATGCGGCCGCCGCAAGGGATGCCCGCTCAGCGCTAGGCTCTCCTCCAGCTGCCTGCTGTGATGATGGGCGCGCACCGCACACCACGGCTGAGCTGCTGCTGCAGGACACATGAAGTTTCCTGGTCAGGTAGGTCAGTGTGTGTCACTACCATCAGTGTATGTAGGTCAGTGTATGTCAGGTAGGTCAGTGCGTGTCAGGTAGGTCAGTGCATGTCAGGTAGGTAGGTCAGTGTATGTATGTCAGGTAGATCAGTGTATGTATGTCAGATCAGTGTATGTATGTCAGGTAGGTTAGTGTATGTCAGGAAGGAAGGTCAGTGTGTCAGGCAGGTAGGTCAGTGCTGGCCTTGGACTTCGGGCTGAAGCCCCTGGTCTTTATGCCACCTAGCAACTCCCCTGCTTGAGGGTTTACAACTCCTTTAAGATAAGCCTGATAACAGTATAGCAATAGATGCACAGGCATGCATTATAACATGCGCCTTATGCAAGTAACGCTCTAATGCATGATAACCAAAGTTGTTGATGTGTTTTTACATTTCATTTTTTACTAAGAAAAATTCCACAACACTTCTTTTCAGTAATTTCAAGTATGTATAGTAGAAGTAGAACAAAAGATTTAAAAAGCTTTCATGGGTGAAAAATAAAACATTTTTAAATAGAAATGATTCAGCAGAAGGTTAATAGTAAACATTTGTGCAGTTTTTGACATTTTATCATTACGAAGTGCTACATTGTAAAAAAAACAATTAATTATAAACACATTTCCTAATTCACGCAGAAACCCAGTAATTATTATTACATTGCTGCAGAGTACTTAACACATCACAATTTCCAGCTTCATTTTAAGGATTTACATATACTTATCCCAATCATTTTAAAGTTATTTCAAAGAATTTGTTCAACTTCTGCTTAAGGGCTTTCACAAGTACCTGAAAGCTTTGATTAATTGGGACCTTTCATCATCTTCAAGATTTCAGTCACATTCAAAAGGTTTAAACATTCTTAACAAAAAAGGAATCCTCATCAAGCTCACCATATTGTGGCATGGTTATAATAACATATGGAATGTTTACAGAGGTTCGGATGGCAACCTTCAGGACCGTGCTAGTCTTCCACGTGATGCCTAGCTTCTCCAGGTTGCTGCACATTATTAATGTGCACTAGTTGTTTTAAAAGCAAAAATTTTTTGCAAAAAGAAAGAAAGGGGCTTGATGTTTACCCCTATTCTGAGTGTCGACTGCCTCAGGCGACCTGGACACGACAGGAGCGGCGACTTGCAAAACGACTTTTGTATAGTAGTCAATGCAAGTCGCCCCCAAAGTCGTACAGGAACCTTTTTCTAAGTCGGAGCGACGACGGTTCCATTGTACAGAACGGGACGCGACTTGTAAGGCGGCTAAGTCGCCTGACAAGTCGTCCCAGTGTGAACCGGCACTGAAGGTTTTATTGTGTTTTGGAAAGTAACATTAAAGTTTATCTAAAGCCAAAACATTTTCTTACTTTTGTACAGAGTAGGTAGGGGTTAATACCCCTTTCCGTTTTTTGCCATCTATGTGCCATTGGGGAGAATCAGCGTCCATTTCTGTACCATAGACACAACAAGAAGAGAAAATTTCTTTAAAAATAAGGTAAACCCCTCTTTGCTTTTAACAAAAAACTGACCCCGATGGTAGATTTCCCCAGTTTGAGTGACAACTCAATATTTTGTTGCAGCCTTCTTTAGCCCTGGTGAAAATGGCACTCTGTGACCGCTTTGTCTTTTGGACACAGCTGATCCCAGATCAGGGGAAAGGGCCAATCAAAGGAGCCCTCTACCATGTGATCAGCTGTGTCCAATCAAAACTGGTCACACATAAAAAGACAGCCAGTTATCGGCATTCCTTTCCTCACACGCTCTCCAACAGGGCAAAGCGAGTACATTGTTTACACTGATTATCATGATTATCAGGGCACTGATCATCAGTGCCCTGATGATCAGTGTCCATCGGTGCCTCCTCATCAGTGAAGAAGAAAAATAACTTATTTTCAACATTTTGTAACAGAAGCTAGGAAAAACGTTTTTTCTCCAAAATTGTAGGTCTTTTTTTAATTTGTTTAGCAAAAAATAAAAAAACAGTGGTGATGAAATACCACCAAAAGAAAGCTCTATCGGTCCGTGCAGTTGTCATTTAAAATGCAACAGCACTGGAAGCTGAAACATGGCCTGGGCAGGAAGGGGGTGAAAGTGCCTGGTATTGAAGTGGTTAAACTATCCAAAACGAAACAAAAAAAAAGTTTTGCCTTTAAGTACACTTGTATAGCCTACCACTTTGTATATGTATTTGCCACTACAACTCTAGGAAGGATGTCTGTTGGGAAAGAGAGTGAAAAACAGCTGGTATTGGTGCCACAGAGAAGGATATGGATAAAAAAAACAGAGCTAAAACTAGGTGACAAGACTCACATCACAACAGCATAAATATTAAAGCTCAAAAGGTAAAGAGAGAGTGGGCTGCTGCTATAGCAGGTAAAAAAAAAATCAATGCTCCACAGCTGTAACCAGTGATATTTTTCCCAATGGTTAAATAAAGAGGGGTGTTTTGGAGGTAAAATTATCATTACAAAAAATTTCCACAAAGCATAAGTCAGAGGAGGAGGGGATCCCAGATGCCCCAAAAAGGGTCAAGTTTAAAAGAAAAAAAAATAGTGACACAAACCCAAACAGCTGGGAAAGACTTATGTAATAACTAGAAAGAGCAAAAATGTGAACAAGAGCGGTGACGAACAGCACGTACGACAGGACTAGAAAAAGGAAGTTCAGTAGCCAATAGCTTCCGTCTCGTACTTGCTTCAGAGCATGCGTCGTTTTTGGTCAGTCGGAACAGCATACAGACGAGTGGTTTTCCCAATAGGAATTGGTTCCATCGGAAATATTTAGAACATGTTCTATTTCTAGGTCCGTCAGAATTTTCGAAAAAAAAAAGGCAGATGAGGCACACACACACGATCGGAATAGACAATGAAAAGCTTCCGTTGGACTTTTTCTGTCGGACATTCCGCTCGTGTGTACGCGGCTTAATTGATGTCAAGAAAAATGTCCCTAAGCAAGTTATGCTAGTAATTAGAAACAAAGAACAAGACACATGCCTAAGATTTAGTGAACTGAAATGACAGGCATACTATGTGCACTAAAAAAAGAAAATAGATACAGTTATGTACATATACACTTGCTAGAGTGTCTCAGAAGAGCGTACCATAAAACTCTGCCCACTCCTATATTTGTAAAAATAAAATAATGTACAGTATCTCACAAAAGTGAGTACACCCCTCACATTTTTGTAAATATTTAATTATAGGTTTTCATGTGACAACTAGGGATGAGCTTCGAGTTTGAGTCGAACCCATGTTCGACTCGAACACCGCCTGTTCGACCGTTCGTCGAATTGCAAACGATATGGGCTGTTCGCGCCAAATTCGAGTGGCGCGTCGCGGCCCATAACTCACTGCGGCATCGCAGTGCATTGCTGGCTGATGATTGGCCAAGCATGCACTATGACCTGCATGCTTGGCCAATCACAGCGCCGTGTGTACAGGCAGCCGTAATTGGCCAATTTAATTTAAGTTAGATAGAGTAGGCAGGTCGAGTGGTCGAGTCAGTCAGCTGTACTTACAGTGTATTGTCTATGTATATATATATATATATGCATCCCAGGTGTTGTGTGTATATATATATATATATATATATATATATATATACACACACACACACAGTATTCAGTTTAGCTAGAGCCGTTCCTGTTATTTTCTTCCTAATATACTGACAGGCAGGCAGGTGTTTTTACAGTATTTACAGTTAGTGTACTGTGTACCCTGCACAGTTGCACCTACAGTATAGCTACCTGAAGACAAGTGCGTGTGTTCTTCTTTTTTTCTTCTGATCCTATTAATAGCACAGGCAGGCTCTTGAAGTATTTACAGTTAGTGTACTGTGTACCCTGTACAGTTGCACCTATAGCTACCTGAAGACAAGTGCGTGTGTGCTTCTTCTGATCCTATTAATAGCACAGGAAACCTCTTGAAGTATTTACAGTTAGTGTACTGTGTACCCTGCACAGTTGCACCTACAGTATAACTGTAGCTATACAGCTATACTGTAGGTGCAACTGTGCAGGGTACACAGTTAGTGTACTGTGTACCCTGCACAGTTGCACCTACAGTATAGCTACCTGAAGACAAGTGCTTGTGTTCTTCTTCTGATCCTATTAATAGCACAGGCAGGCTCTTGAAATATTTACAGTTAGTGTACTGTGTACCCTGCACAGTTGCACCTATAGCTACCTGAAGACAAGTGCTGGTGTGCTTCTGCTAGCAGAATGCCTGCCTGTGGTATTAATAGAATCAGAAGAAGCACACCAGCACTTGTCTTCTTCTGATTCTATTAATACCACAGGCAGGCATTCTGCTAGCTGCTGTATAATCAGTATATATATACATCCCAGTTTTGTGCAGCTACATCTCACTGCAGTGCAGGCCATTAGTAGGTCTGGAAGGCCAACAAGGAGAGGCAGTCACAAGCCAATAAAAGAGGGCAAGCAGGCTCTGTGTCTAGAGGCAACAGTGCTGGTCATGGACATGGTGCATCCTCATCAGCACGTGGCCATGGGAACGCTTGTCCTTTTTTCGGCAGCTGGCCGTGTTGAGCCGCAACATGCGGAAGACTTGGTAGAGTGGATGACCAAGCCGTCCTCATCCTCCTCATCCCCCCTCACCCAGGCTCAGGGTACGTTGTCTGGCAAAGCAGCTGCCAACACGGCCTCTTCCCTCGGCTCAATGGCATCAGTCACTTCTTCCCTAGCCCCACCATGTCCTCCTGAGGAGTCCCCCAAACTGTTTGACCACAGTGTTGGGTACATGCTCCAGGAGGATGCCCAGCATTTTGAAGGCTCCGATGATGGTACTCAGCTAGAGGAGGCCAGTAAAGTTAGCGTAGACAGAGGGGGTGCCCAAGAAGGACAGCAATCTGGCAGTCATGTTCCCCCAGCTGCAGCATACTGCTAGCTTTGCTCCAGTGATGAGGAGGGAGGGGATGATGAGGTCACTGACTCCACGTGGGTGCCTGATAGGAGAGAGGAGGAGGAGGAACATCACCAACGAGGCAGGATGCCCTCCAGGGGCCAGCTTAAGGGCAGCACACTGCAGAGCTCCACATGTGCAGGGCGCTGCTGTCCAAAAGTTCTTTGGTGTGGGCCTTTTTTGAGATGAGTGCATCAGATCCCACAGCTGCTATTTGCAACATATGTCTCAAGCGTATCTTGCATGGCCAAAACATCACCCGCTTGGGCACCACATGCTTGACCAGACATATGTTGACCTGCTATGCAGTTCGTTGGCAAGCGTATCTAAAAGACCCACACCAAAGAACAAAGAGGACCTCTCCTTGCTCCTCATCAGCTGGGATCTCCAACCCCACTATACCTTCAGTCCTCTCTGAGACCTGCACTGAGAAGAATGAAGGTGTAGAATTAGGTGTGTCACAGCCAAGTACTTGCGGGCAATCTGCTATCGGTACACCGACGTCAGATTGTACCAGGCAAATTTCCCTGCCCCAGCTGGTGCACCGCCGAAAGAAGTTCGCTCCCAGCCATCCACATGCCCAGAGGTTGAATGCTAGTTTGGCTAAATTGCTAGCACTTCAACTGCTGCGTTTTCAGTTGGTAGACTCTGCCCCCTTCCGTGAGTTTGTGAAATGTGTGGTTCCCTCATTGGCAGGTTTCCAAACGCCACTTTTTATCACGGAAGGCGATTCCGGCTCTCTACCGGCATGTGGAAGGCAATGTCTTCGACTCGCTGGACAGGGCGGTCAGAGGTAAGGTGCATATTACCGATGACTCATGGTCCAGCAGGCATGAACAGGGACGTTACCGTATCTTTCACGGCGCATTGGGAGACTCTTCTGGCAGCTGGGAAGGATGCAGGACAAGGTGCAGTAGTGTTGGAGGTTGTTCCGCCACCACGCCTCCAAAATGCTACTACTGGTGATTCTGACACACCTCTCTCTTCCACCCCCTCCTCTTCTTCTTCCTCCATGGCCTCTTCCTGTGCTTTGTCCTCTGAACCAGCGGTGCTCCATAGGCGTTCAGGGGCCCACGCAAGTACGTAGGCCAAAAGATGCCATGCGGTGCTTGAGCAGATGTGCTTGGGGGACAGGAGCCACACTGGGGCAGAGATTCTATCAACTCTGCAGGGGCAGGCTCAGAGGTGGTTGACGCCACGCCAGCTTCAGCTGGGAATGGTGGTTTGCGACAATGGCACCAACCTCCTGTCCGCCCTCCGACAGGGACAAGTGACCCATGTGCCCTGTTTGGCTCACGTCCTTAACTTGGTGGTGCAGTGGTTTTTGGGCAGGTACCCGGGCTTTCAGGATGTCCTGAGGCAGGCCAGAAAAGTCTGTGTGCATTTCCGCAGGTCATATAATGCCAGTGCTCAGCTGGTTGACCTCCAAAAGGAATTTAACCTGCCCAAGAAGTGCTTAATCTGTGACATGCCCACCAGGTGGAACTCAACGTTGGCCATGCTGCAGCGGCTGCACACGCAGCAGAGGGCCATCAATGAGATCAGAGGGCCTCCCAGGTACGATATTTAAAGGAATATTTCACCTTTTTTTTTTCCACTTTAAGCATCAATAAAATCACTGCTCCTGAAAAAACATACGTTTTAAAAACTTTTTTTTTGCATTGATACATGTCCCCTGGGGCAGGACCCGGGTCCCCAAACCCCTTTTAGGACAATACCATGCAAATTAGCCTTTAAAATTAGCACGTTTGAGTCCCATAGACTTCAATGGGGTTCTAAAGTTTGCCCGAATTTTCGGTCCGTTCGCAGGTTCTGGTGCGAACTGAACCGGGGGGTGTTCGGCTCATCCCTAGTGACAACACTGTAAAGTAGTGAGTGTACAGCTTGTATAACAGTGTAAATTTGCTGTCCCCTCAAAATAACTCAACACACAGCAATTAATGTCTAAACCGCTGGCAGCAAAAGAGAGTACACCTCTAAGTGAAAATGTCCAAATTGGGCCCAATTAGCCATTTTCCCTCCCCGATGTCATGTGATTCATTAGTGTTACAAAGTCTCAGGTGTGAATGGGGAGCAGGTGTGTTAAATTTGGCGTTATCGTTCTCACTTTCTCATACTGGTCACTGGAAGTTCAACATGACACTTCATGGCAAATAACTCTCTGAGGATCTGAAAAAAAGAATTGTTGCTCTACATAAAGATGGCATAGTCTATAAGAAGATTGCCAAGACCCCGAAAACTGAGCTGAAGCATGGTGGCCAAGACCATACAGCGGTTTAACAGGACAGGTTCCACTCAGAACAGGCCTCGCCATGGTCGACCAAAGAGGTTGAGTGCACATGCTCAGCATCATATCCAGCGGTTGTCTTTGGGAAATAGATGTATGAGTGCGGCCAGCATTTCTGCAGAGGTTGAAGGGTGGGGGGTCAGCAATAAGCTGCACACTGCATCAAATGGGTCTGCATGGCTATCGTTCCAGAAGGAAGCCTTTTCTAAAGATGATGCACAAGAAAGCCTGCAAACAGTTTGCTGAAGACAAGCAGCCTAAGGACATTGATTACTGGAACCATGTCCTGTGGTCTGATGAGACCAAGATAAACTTATTTGGTTCAGATGGTGTCAAGCGTGTGTGGTGGCAACCTGGTGAGGAGTACAAAGACAAGTGTGTCTTGCCTACAGTCAAGCATGGTGGTGGGAGTGTCATGGTCTGGGGCTGCATGAGTTCTGCCGCAGAGGGAACCATGAATGCCAATATGTACTGTGACATACTGAAGCCGAGCACGATTTCCTCCCTTCGGAGACAGGGCAGTATTCATAACATAACGACCCCAAACACACCTCCAAAATGACCACTGCCTTGCTAAAGAAGCTGAGAGTAAAGGTAATGCACTGGCCAAGCATGTCTCCAGACCGAAACCCTATTGAGCATCTGTGGGGCAACCTCAAGAGGAAGGTGGAGGAGCGCGTGGTCTCTAACATTCACCAGCTCCGTGATGCCGTCATGGAGGAGTGGAAGAGGACTCCAATGGAAACCTGTGAAGCTCTGGTGAACTCTATGCTCAAGAGGGTTAAGGCAGTGCTGGAAAAAAATGGTGGCCACACAAAATATTGACACTTTGGGCCCAAATTGGACATTTTCACATAGGGGTGTACTCACTTTTGTTGCCAGCGGTTTAGATATTAATGGCTGTGTGTTGAGTTATTTTGATGGGAAAGCAAATGTATACTGTTATACAAGCTATACATTCACTACTTTACATTGTAGCAAAGTGTCATTTCTTCAGTGTTGTCACATGAAAAGATATAATAAAATGTTTACAAAAATGTGAGGGGTGTACTCACTTTTGTGAGATACTGTATATAGTTTTATTTCATACAAATTTTAAAAACATCAAATCTTTCCCCATATAAAACAAATCACATACAAATAATCCAAACTACAATCATAAGTACATAATACATCAATTTAGAAAACTCAGGCTGCACAATGCATTAGTCATCAGCATACATGTTTCGTTGAGTTACAGCTTTAACATGACTGCTAAATAAACTTTCATGAGACAGCACTGAGTTTATAAAATCAATACAATATGCTTATGTAAAACAATCACCTTGTAAAACAACCCATTCAGTTTAAAATAGAAATGAAAGGCAATACATATTTGTATAGATATTAAAAAAAAAACATTATAAATTAATTTTTCCCTTTTTTATAAGTGATTACATTACCTCTCAGCCGCATAAGAGCTGGGGGGAAGAGAAGCAGCAGCACACTGAGCTTCCCAGTAAATGGCTGTGCAGCAGGGGCATGTCAGGACAAGTCTGATCATTGGAGGAGAGCACACTGAGTTCCCAGCATAGCTAAAGATCTGAGCACCATGTGCTCTCCTGCTTAGTGTGGTCAGTTTTAAATAGGAAAGCAGAGGGTCTGGCAGAAATACCAGGGATTTCACATAAAGGATATGATACAAAGAGAACAGGAGACTTTCTCATACAAGTACATGGTACAGCAGGCACATATCAGGAATATGAAGTGTTGGGGTAACAAACGCTTTAAGGTTAGGGTATCCACCTCTAGAGGACTTTTTTCACTTGACCAATGGCTATACCCTTTTACTCATGACTTTGATGTTTAGTTGTGATGAAATTATTGAATGTCACTTCTGTGTTTTTGATGCATCTTCTTAAACTGGACCTTTACTCGTGGACTAGACTTCCTTCTTTTTGACTCATGCTCCCCATAAAGAATTGAAAATATTTTTTTCTAAATAAATAAATACTTTTTCACTTCCTGTATACCTACCTTGGCAAGCATGACATATCCAGCTTGATATCTCAGCATGTTCCGCGCATGCGCGGATACACGTAGGGTCTTAGGACCTAACTGAGACCCTTGGCATGTCTGCAAATGCGTGAATTTCTGCAATCCCACCATGCTGCTTCTCTTCTGGTCCCAAAGACTGGAAGAAACCTACTGCTTTCTGGCCATGCCTGCGGGATTTCGCATCGGTAGACCTCACTAGAGCTCCCTGACATATCTGAGCATGTGTGGGACATTGTTCCAAGAAGGTGGAGCTGGAAGATGGACAACACTGGACTCCATGGACTAGTAAGAATGATTTTTTTTTCATATTTTCATACAGGAGCAATAACTAGGGATAAAAATTTAGTCAGACAAGGTGGAGTTCCTGTTTATGAGGAACAATAGTTTTTCTAATGTATACAAGAGAACAAGAGCACTTAAGTAGATATACAATTCAGTGGAGTATTTACAGTATGGAGAGATCCTGTATGGTTTGCTGCTATGTGAATAATAATAAAAAAAAGTCTTTACAAATGGGTCTTGCAAATATTGCAATTATGCAAGGAAACATCGCTGAACAAGCTAGCTCAGACATTTCTTTTACTAGCCAATAAGAAGCTCTCAATCTGGCTAGCAGATAAAAGAATAACTCTGACAGGTTTTGGATGCATCCAGGCCTCTTTTATGTTTGTTGCGCCTATTATGTCTTTGGAGAGTCTTGCAGGAGGCATTTATGGAAGATGCCAAAACCCACTTCAAAACATGTTCTAGAATTTGAAGCAGATGTATATCCTCTGAAACTTCAACATTCCTAATCCTTGCAAGAAGAAGTAAAAGCATTCTATGAAGCAGTTTAAAGGGGTTTTAAAGGCAGAAGTTTTTTTTATCTTAATGCATGCTATACATTAAGATAAAAAGCCTTCTGTGTGCAGCAGCCCCCCTTACACTTACCTGAGGTCCCTCGCTGTCCAGCGATGTCCACAAGTGTCTAATCCGTCCAAGATTCTCCTTCCGGATTGACTGAGACACCGCAGCGGCGCCATTGGCTCCCGCTGCTCTCAATCAAAGTCAGCTAGCCAATCGGGGGAGAGAGGGGATCCGTGTCTAAACGGACACAGGGAGCTGTGACTTGGCTCGGTTGCCCCCATAGTAAGCTGCTTGCTGTGGGGGCACTCGATAGGAGGAAGGAGCCAGGAGCACAGAAGAGGGACCCAAGAAGAGGAGGATCCAGGCTGCTCTGTGCAAATCCACTAAAACAGAGCAGGTAAGTATAACAGGTTTGTTACTTTTATAGGGAAAAAACAAGACTTTACAATCACTTTAATTTTCACAATTACTTTTTTTTTTTGTAACACACAGCTTCAAAGCATAGGTGACAATATAGATCATGATCTCTAAACTACATGTCTTGTCTGAAAAATGATCCCACACATCCTTTCAAATCATCAATATAAA
Source organism: Aquarana catesbeiana (assembly GCF_042186555.1). Taxonomy (NCBI): domain Eukaryota; kingdom Metazoa; phylum Chordata; class Amphibia; order Anura; family Ranidae; genus Aquarana; species Aquarana catesbeiana. The sequence goes on along the minus strand of NC_133331.1, from coordinate 135,826,216 downwards.
CAATAAATAAAAGTGTAGCGCTATAACTCAGTAATTGTGTACAAAAAAAAACATACATATCTGTGTACAGTGAATACGCATTGTCAAACCACGTATAGCTATAGATGTGAATAACACTATATGGAAAATCCACAACACTATAGGGTGAAGCAATAAATAGTACACCTTATAATTGAATACAATAGTGACTAATATATAGAAAACAGTGACAGTTCCATAAACGCAACAACTCAAATAATATATAGAAAACCTGAAATGTAATAGTACATTTCAAAATTGTGAAAACTTCGTGAAAAACACCACCAAGAGTCTATGAGGGTAGTGCATAAACAATGATGTAAAAATGATGGAAAGATGACTCCCAAGTATGCAGATGGATAGTTAAACCGATTTCAGCAAGTGAATGAACAGTGGAAGAACCATGGGTGCACAAAAAAATTTAAATCAGTGCCGGGGCCATCACCAGGAAATGAAGAGGCTTACCGGAACTCAATGACCTGAAATAGCGTACGCCATACAAGTCAAAACAGGCTTGATGACCAATAGGTCTGGGCAGTGTGTCTTGACAGATGTCATCAGCATACAGCAGAAAGGGGTATCAGCACGGCCTCCACATCCATAGACACTCCAACATAAGCCAAGCGAATGATTCAAGTACCATGTGAGGAGCAAGAAAACTCACATAGCGTGATAACGTTTAAATACTGGTTTATTTAAAATAATTAAAATCAAACTCACATATTAGGAGGAAGAAAACAGCTCAAACATCATATAGCGGCAGTCGTGAGGGGTCCACCCGACATGTTTCAACTAAAAAGCCATCATCCACCATCCTTTCCATCATTTTTACATCATTGTTTATGCACTACCCTCATAGACTCTTGGTGGTGTTTTTCACGAAGTTTTCACAATTTTGAAATGGACTATTACATTTCAGGTTTTCCATATATTATTTGAGTTGTTGCGTTTATGGAACTGTCACTGTTTTCTATATATTAGTCACTATTGTATTCAATTATAAGGTGTACTATTTATTGCTTCACCCTATAGTGTTGTGGATTTTCCATATAGTGTTATTCACATCTATAGCTATACGTGGTTTGACAATACGTATTCACTGTACACATATATGTATGTTTTTTTTTGTACACAATTACTGAGTTATAGCGCTACACTTTTATTTATTGTTGTTATTTTTTACCTTGAGTCCATAGGTGTGTTAGCTGCTGTCTCAGTGTTCCTTTGATCTAGCGCAGCGCTGTACTTACTCTTTTACCTGTTCCCAAGTCATCAATATAATATTGAGAAAACTAGTCTTTGAGACCATCTGTTTTTCCCTAATCATGCTCCAAATTTCCAACGCCTATAAGCAGGATCCTTAGCTACCTCAACTCCTTCACAGTCACATCCAAAACCTATGGCTTATGCGACAATTGCAAAGAGCAATCACTATTTAAAATATAATGAGAGAACGCATGCTGCGCAACTGTGACAAGGAAATTATGACCACTCACAATCATAAAACGGTCTCAGTCTCTCCTGTGTAATACATCTGAAAGTCTGTCTCCAGTATGTACAGTAAATTACCAGGTGTATGTAGGCGACAGATGAAAAACACAGGCCAATGTAGGCATTCTTTCCCAGGGTGCACATTAATGTGACAGTTTAGTGTGTAAACATCTATATTTCACACCACACATGCTTTAACCATTCATGTAAACATCTTCAAACAAAATAAAAATGCAGAAAAAAAGTAATCATCCCTGTAATATTTGTTTCTCCACATGTAATATTGCCACAGATGCACACTGGATTTAAATGGTCCTTGGCACTTAAAGTGGTTGCTAACCCACCAATGTATCTTTACATAATCCTCTCTTTTTTAATGTAATGGCTCCCTGTGACTGTGCTTTATAAAAATAATTCTGTATATACCTTGTTTACAGAGCGCTGATCTGCGCTCATTGACCCGCGGCCTATCTCCTCTCTCGGCCAGACAGATGCAGTGGGCGGGGCCGGGGATCCCCCGCTGACATTAGTCAGGAGGGGAGGAGGATAGAGGCGGCCCCGTCCACTGCATCTGTCGGTCCGAGAAAGGAGATTGGCCGCGCGTCAATGAGCGCAGATCAACGCTTTGTAAACAAGGTATATACAGCATTATTTTTATAAAGTACAGTCACAGGGGGCCATTACATTAAAAAACAGAGGATTATATTAAAAATAAACAGTAATTTGAGTGGCAGGATAGGAGGGGGTGGCATGGACACGGAGCTGACAGGCAGAGAGGGGAGGGGGGAGAGGATAGAGGAGAGGACACAGGAGACACAGAGGAGGGCAGTGGATGACGGAGGTACGTACGCTGATAACAGTGTCAGGGCTCAGCAGCCATGATATATGGGGGGCAGCATACAGGGGGGAAAGGTAGAAACTAGCAGGATCAGCCAGGTATTACAGGTGATACAGGGGGCCAAATGACACAGCACAAGCACTGTGCTGTATAACATGATTTAAAAGGAGCAGATCTTTATTTTTTTGGGGTTAACAAACGCTTTAACTACTTCAGCCCCAGAAGGATTTGCCCCCTTCCTGACCAGAGCACTTTTTGCGATTCAGCACTGCATCACTTTAAGTGACAATTGCGCGGTTGTGCGACATTGTATCCAAACAAAATCTACGTCCTTTTTTCCCCACAAATGGAGCTTTCTTTTGGCGGTATTTGATCACCTCTGCGGTTTTTATTTTTTGCGCTATAAACAAAAAACAGTGTAAATTTTGAAAAAAAAAAAGCTATATTTTTTACTTTTTGCTATAATAAATATCCCCCAAAAATATATAAAAAAAATATTTTTTTCCTCAGATTAGGCCAATATGTATTCTTATACATATTTTTGGTAAAAAAAAAAAAAAAAAAAAAATCGCAATAAGCGTATATTGATTGGTTTGTGCCAAATTTAGAGCGTCTACAAAATAGGGGATAGTTTTATGGCATTTTTATTATTCATTTTTTTTTTTATTAGTAATGGCGGCGATCTGCGATTTTTATCGTGACTGTGACATTACGGCAGACACATTTGACACTATTTTGGGACCATTGATATTTATACAGCGTTCAGTGCTATAAAAATGCACTGATTACTGTGTAAATGACACTGGCAGTGAGGAGGTTAACCACTAGGGGGCGATGAAGGGGTTAAGTGTGTCCTAGGGAGTGATTCTAATTGTGGGGGGATAGGCTTCAACACACGACACACCCAATGACAGGGAGCAGTGATCTCTGTCATGTCACAAGGAAGAACGGAGAAATGCCTTGTTTACAAAGGCATCTCCCAGTTCCACCTCTCCGTGACACGATCGCGGGCACCCGGCGAACATCAAATCCGCAGGACCCACGGTCACGGCCATGGAGAACGCAGCGATCGCGTGTGCCCGCAGCACCACTTCTTAAAGGGAACGTACCTGTACGCCCTTTTGCCCAAGCGTGCCATTCTGCCGAAGTACGTCATCAGAGGTCGGGAAGCGGTTAATGTACTAGGAGTATAAAAATACGTGCAACTGCATTTAAAAAGATTACCTCCCCTCCAAATACGGAATTATTTTCTCTTGATGAAAGGAAATTACAATATATAAAATTATTACAAAGTTATATTTAAACTGATGCAGGGAACATGGCTTACCTGCTGAATGGCTGTAATACCTGCCATTCATCTTCTGTATCACCTGGTCCTGCTATCTAAACCCCTGACTGTTGTTACTATCCTCATCTTGTGAACAGCCCTAATGCACCAAACCAAACTCTATTTCTAAGTCCTCTGCGGCTTCTCTTAAGTGCATGGAAGAAGTACGCTGCAGTACACAAACTTATGTGGAACTAAAGTCTTTAGTCCCATTCAAAAAACAGGGTGTAATGGAGACAGGAGGATGATGTAAAAAATACAGATAATGTATTTTCCAATATACAGGTAGCCAAATTGCAGCAGATCTGCAATTTAATCTCACAACTCTGTGCTCTGTCACTCTACTTAACACTTTTGCCCTGTACACACGATCGGACATTGATCGGACATTCCGACAACAAAATCCATGGATTTTTTGCGACGGATGTTGGCTCAAACTTGTCTTGCATACACACAGTCGCACAAAGTTGTCGGAAAATCCGATCGTTCTGAAAGCGGTGACGTAAAACACGTACACCGGGACTATAAACAGGGCAGTAGCCAATAGCTTTCCTCTCTTAATTTATTCTGAGCATGCGTGGCACTTTGTGTGTCAGATTTGTGTACACACAATCGGAATTTAACCAATCGGATTTTGTTGTCGGAAAATGTCATATCCTGTACTCAAACTTTGTGTGTCGGAAATTCCGACGGAAAAAGTCCTATGGAGCCTACATACGATCTGAATTTCCGACAACACATTCCGATCGCACTTTTTCTGTCGGAAAATCCGACCGTGTGTACAGGGTATTATACTAGTTTTGAAGAAATATCTTCCACCGCAAGCTTGATCTTAGTGTATGTGTCATCTGCATGATCCTTAAAGACAAATGTGATTAGTATTTTGGGTTCATCATTGCCCACATGTGTCTATCAGTTTGCAGATCTGACAAAGGCCTATACCCTAATCTCTCTAAACCTAACCCATTGTTTAAAAATTGGATTTGTGTAGTTTTTAGGCACCAAGTATGCTCATTAGAACAAATAGTAAACACACAAAAATGATTTTGTTATGGTACCCCCATAATCCCTGCCTAGTCTTCCAGAACTCCTACTCTCATAATTCCTGCCATGGCTTTCAATGGTGCTTGCAAAATCCCTTTCAGGTCTTTCAGAGTTCCTAGTTACAAAGACTGTGCCAAAAAGCCAACTTCTATCTATTCTGAATGTTGCTTGCTAAAATGGTACTTAGTCCCTACCCACTTCTCCAAAATATATCTAAATGCTTTTCCATTATGTTTTCAGGGCTGTAATCTTTTAGGGAATATGTACCATGTCTGGTGGGAATGCCCTCAAATTTAGGGCTTCTGGAACAGTGTTTTCGTTTTGCTGCATAGAGTCACCGAAATACCTGAGCCGCAATTACTACAAATTGCCCTTCTTAATGAGTCCTATTGATAAGATATTCCGCAATGCTCAGAAACTGATATTTTTTGTTATTGGCAGCCAAGATGACCATTTGTCATGAATTGCCAGTATTCATGCCTCAGGTAAGCGGACAGACATCAATCAGCCTTATGCCGCGTACACACGACCAGACTTTCCATCAGAAAATCATTCCGTCGGACATTCCGATCGTATGTGGTCTTCATCTGACTTTTTCTTTCTAAAATTCTGATGGACCTAGAAATAGAACGTTTCAAATTTGTCCGACGGAATCAGTTCCTATCGGGAAAACCGCTGGTCTGTATGCTATTCCGACGGACCAAAACGACGCAAGGGCAGCTATTGGCTACTGGCTATTGAACTTCCCTTTTCTAGCCCCGTCGTACGTAATTGTATTCTAAACAATCAGACTTTGGTGTGATCGTGTGTAGACAAGTCCGTTTCGTCAGAACTCCGTTGGAAAGACCGTCGGAGTCTATTCTGACGGAAAGTCCGGTCGTGGGTACGCGCCATTAAGCCTGCACTCTCACACCTGCATGGTTAAGTAATCTTCCCTCAGTGTGGCTCCACCCTAGCTTCTACAGGATACACTTTTTAACACTGTGCCTATTTAAGCCTGCCTTGCCTGAGCAATATTGTGTGTTTGGTTTCCTGTCTCCTGCTTGCCATGTGCTCTACGTCTGTTTGTTACCGATCTTGGCTTGTTCTTTGACCATCCCTGCTTGCTTGCTAGTCTGACCTTTGGCATGCTCTCTGTCTATCCTTGTCTGCTAGTTGCCCCGACCTTTAGCTTATTTCCTGACTATGCCTTGTTGTCCTGGGCTGCTGCTTCCTCTCTATCCTCCTGTAGCCTACCGTGAGCGTGGGCTGGGAGACCCTGGGGGCAGCGACCTGGAGCCAGTTGCAGCTCAGTCCATCCTCACCACTAGAGGCTCTGGTGAACACCTGCTGGCTCTTAGACTCAGCGCCCTGGGGAATCTTATGCTCTAGCCCCCAGTGGGATTCATGCTGGTGCTCCAGTGGACCTGCTTTCCTGAGCCACCCAGAGTTCCATCCGTAGCAGTCAGCCAGGGTAGGGTCCACTACCTTAGCGATGCATTCCTGACCCCAACGGTGTGCATCTGTCACCTGGCCTCAGATGACCTGACACCATTGCAAAGGCTTGGAAACAACCTTCAGTGTCTCATGTACCAGCAAAGCGGAAAATATTCTGGATCATGACCCACAAAAATATTGTTAGCATCTTCAATGTCAATGTAAATCAATTTTAAAAAACTTGGGACCAATACATGAAGATTTCACTTCTTATTTGACTGGTAAATTACTTTTTTTTCTTTTTTTACTCCCTTTACTGATCCTCTTTCAGTGAGGTGTTCTAATTTGTCAATTCATTATGCTAATATACACTATTACAGAAGTCTGCATCAATGTATCTGGCTCTTACAGATCTATACTGTAATGATGGATTATACACTTACCGGCCACTTTATTAGGTACACCTATTAAATTGCTTGGTAACACAAATTGCTAATCAGCCAATCACATGGCAGCAATTCAATGCATTTAGGCATCTAGACGTGGTATAGACATCTTGCTGAAGTTCAAACAGAGCATCAGCATAGGAAGGAAAGGGGATTTAAGTGACTTTAAATGTGGCAAGGTTGCTGGTCTGAGTATTTCAAAAACTGCTGATCTACTGGTATTTTCACGCACAACCATCTCTAGGATTTACAGAGAATGATCCAAAAAAGAGAAAATATCCAGTGAGCGGCAATTCTGTGGACAAAAATGCCCTGTCGATGTCAGAGGAGAATGGGCACACGATTTGAGATGAAAGAAAGGCAACAGTAACTCAAATAACCACTTGTTACAACCAAGGTATGCATAATACTATCTCTTAAAGGAACAAAACATCGAACATTGAAGGAGATGGGCTACAGCAGCAGAAGACCACACTGGGTGCCACTCCTGTCAGCTAAGCACATGAAACTGAGGCTACAATTCACACAGGCTCACCAAAAAATGGGACAATAGAAAATTGGAAAAATGTTGCCTGTTCTGATGAGTCTCGATTTCAGCTGTGATATTCAGATGGTAGAGTCAGAATTTGGCATACACAACATGAACGCATGGATCCATCCTGACTTGTATCAATGGTTCAGGCTGGTGGTGGTGGTGTAATGGTGTGGGGAATATTTTCTCGGCACACTTTGGGCCCCTTAGTACCAATTAAGCATCGGTTAAACGCCATGGCCTAGCTTTGTATTGTTGCTGACCATGTCCATCCCTTTATGACTACAGTGTACCCATCTTCTGATGGCTACTTCCAGCAGGATAATGCACCATGTCATAAAGCTCAAATCCTCTCAAACTAATTTCTTGAACATGAGTTCATTGTACTCAAATGGCCTCTACAGTCACCAGATCTTAATCCAATCGAGCACCTGCGGGATGTGGTGGAATGGGAGATTCGCATCATGGAAGTGCAGCAGGAAAATCTGCAGCAACTAGGTGATAGTATGTCAACATGGACCAAAATCTCTGAGGAATGTTTCACCTTGTTAAATCTATGCCACGAAGAAGTAAGGTCGTTCTGAAGGCAAAAGGGGGTCCAACCCAGTACTAGCAAGGTGTACCTATGTAGCGGGCACCTACTTTTAGGTAGGTGACCCTTTTTGCTAGCTTTCTATGTCAGGTAAATTTAGACAGGCGTATGCTATTACAGCAGGCCTGTTGTGTTCAATTACCATTTGAATGGCAGGTAGTTTATGTGATAGTCTCGACCAATCATTGATTTGCTTGGTAATGCCTGGGACTCTCATATAAAAAGGGGGTCACCTGGTGTCCGAGAGAGTTTGAGTCCAGTCCTGCTCTGAGGAGCGAGAGAGCCAGTCTGGTTCCCGGAGGGGGAGGTGGAGGTTTTTCCCCGGGGAGCCAACAGAGCTACACCTTTGCGAGAAGGGTGAAGAACCGGTCTTCATGGAGGAACAGACGACATATTACAGCATGTAGTCGCTGGATGTCGTTGGCCGTCCCTGCGGGGAGGGGAGCGGGCCACAAAGGCGAAGAGAAACTAGGAACCATTGCGGGAGAAGTAGAGTCAAGCAGAAGGAAACTGGGCGATCGATTGCTTAGGAGCGACACGCGGGCTATTGATCAAGTGAGTGAAAGGCCCAAGGGAAAGGTACTGTCCAGAGACTGAGGGATGTTGGTACGCAAGTCAGCAAGACAGGTGGTTGTGGTCTGTGACTTTGGGTTCAGCATTGCCCCGGGATTCCAATCAGTCAGCGGGAGAAGTCATTCAGAGTGACTCTTATCGTTTATTCTTTGTCAGAAATCTACCTCCATCTTCCCTGATAAAGTAATCATCCAGTTTTGAATAGCTGTCACCTGCAATGCTGTGAGTCTTTGCATGTGAGGCAAGGAAAAGATCAGAAATCCACCAAAGAGCATCTCAAAGAAAGTCCTTCTCCCATCCCAGTTTATGTTGATGAATAAAGCATTAAGAAAAAGCATTAAAGGCTGTGACTTTTAAATCTATGGGCTGCGAGGGTTGAGTGGTAAACGTGAATTACGGATACAACAATTATTTACCCGCTCCTTCGGGGGTAAGCGCTTCACCTAATAAAGTGGCCGGTGAGTGTATATTTTTGTCTGTGCTATACGCTATTGTTAGCACCGTTGTTGACCATTACCATAGTGTTGTGGATTACTTTACCGACTCTGTATTTTCAATATTGTCCATGATTGATCTGAAGTGATACCTTCTTGATCTCATTAAAAAAAAAAAATGAATGAATGCTTAATGCTCAAAATTCATGCAAACTACATTGTTTCTCACCCATAAGCCATGCAAGATGAGAAGCTGTTGTGTAAACAGTAAAGGATGCAAAAGGAAAGTTAACAGGCAGTAATAATGTTATGTATTCACAAAGAACAGCACTAAAGGTGCTAAAGGTGGCATGGAGAAAATAACTAATGGACAACTGGCTCTATGGATTCTCCAGGAAAACTGGAGCACAGGGAAGATAAAGTTGTTGTCTACAGCTATCCATCAGCTTAAAAGACAACTTATAGAAACTGTAGCACAATCCTTCACAATTCAAACTGAGCAGAAGATACAAATGTATAAGATGGTACAACCTGCTCAAAAGTCAAAATGCTAAGTAGGTCCAAAAATATAAGCAACTGAAGTTATATAAAAATATTAACTTCTTATGCAAATGTGGGTAAGCCTTGCCCTGCTCCTCACACTTCTCAAGCATTATAGGGTAAACTCTGTTGATGCAAGTCTACATCCCCTACTCAGATTAAATTACTAAGGTTAGTAAAAGGTATACTTTAAAAATGTATTCTGTCCTATACACCCCTATTGCTCATCACACACTTCATATCAACAATGGAACAAAAGACTGTAGTAAGTTATTATGTATTGGGGTACTTGATAGATCCATGTTTATGCTATGTACCAATCATCGCTTCCCAGTGTGGTCTAACTGCTCCAATACTCCATTTACTTTTGTTTTTTATGTTTAGCCAGAATAGGCCAAAAGACAAGCTCATCATTAGCAACAAAAAGTGAAATTATGGCAGGAAGCCCCTGTAACCTGGGGAAAAGGAGGGGGGGGGATCAGATGAGACAGATGTGACATGACTTAAGGAATGAGGTGTGTAGCAGGGAAGTGCTGGGATCAGGGTGAGGAGGAGAGACAGTGAGAAATGTAGGGGTCAGGAGAATAGGGCAGCAGCTTTAATTAACCAGTTCCCTATTGCCGTATAGTAAAATGACGGCGGCAGGAACCCTTCGTCCCTCCGGGCGGGCGTCATATAACGTCCTCGGCTTCCCGGCATTGTGGAGAGCGCCGCACCACTGGGGACCCGATGCACATGCCCAGTGGCTGTGATGTCCACCGGGCACCCGTGATTGCTCATCACAGAGCAGGGACGTGGATCTGTGTGTGTAAACACACAGATCCACGTCCTGTCAGGGGAGAGGAGAACTGATCGTATGTTCCTTGTACAGAGGAACACCAATCGGTCTCCTCTCCTCATCAGTCCCCTCTCCCCACAGTTAGAATCATTCCCTAGGATACGCATTTAACCCCTTCAGCTCCCCTAGTGTTAACCCCTTCCCTGCCAATCACATTTATACAGTAATCAGTGCATTTTTATAGCAGTGATCGCTGTATAAATGTCAATGGTCCCAAAATAGTGTCAAAAGTGTCCGATCTGTCCACCGCAATGTCACAGTCACAATAAAAATCACAGATCGCCGCCATTAGTAGCAAAAAAAATAATAATAAAAATGACAAATCTATCCCCTATTTTGTAAACGCTGTAACTTTTGTGCAAACCAATCAATATACGCTTATTGGGATTTTTTTTTACCAAAAATATGTAGAAGAATACATATAGGCCTAAACTGAGGAAAAAAATAGTTTAAAAAAGATGGGATATTTATTATAGCAAAAAGTAATAAATATTGTGTTTTTTTTTCAAAATTGTCACTCTTTTTTTGTTTATAGCGCAAAAAATAAAAAACACAAAGGTGATCAAATACCACCAAGAGAAAGCTCTATTTGCGGGGGGGGGATCAAAATTTAATTTGGGTACAACGACGCATGACCACGCAATTGTCAAAGTTTGACAGTGCTGAAAGCTGAAAATTGGCCTGGGTGGTTGTGTGGTTGCAGAGGGTGAGCATTGGAACTTAGGCTCCATTCACACTAGCGCGTTTTTTGATGCATTTTGCAGAAATGCATGGGAATTTTTTAACATGGGTTCCTATGGAACATGTTCACATCAATGCCTTTTTGTACCTCTGCATTTTTGGAAAGGGTCAGGGACTTTTTTTTATGCAAAATGCAGCGTTTTGCATGTAAAAGAATTCAATGGACCAGCATCAAAAATGCAAGTGCACCGTTTTTGCAGCGTTTTTGGCGTTTTTTTTTTTTTTTTGACTGTATACAGTCTAAAAAAAAAAACTGTAAAAAAAACAAAAAAAAAAACGCAAAACGCAGCAAAAACGCTACAAAAACGCTGCTCAAAAACGTGGCAAGCATGACAAAAAAAAACTCCAAAAACGCTCAAAAGCAACATGCATAGGTGTGAATCGAGCCTAAAGGGTGAAAGAGAGAGAGAGATTAGACAGCATGAGGTGGGGGTTGAATGGGGAAGGGATGTCCAAGAGAGAGCATTAAGGTTAGAGACAGTGGGGGGAAATGGTGTAGTGTTAAGTGGTCATCTCAGCAGCTTATGGGAGAAAAAAACATTGCCAGAAGTGCAGTGAGAGGAAGAGACAGCTGGCAGACACTGAATCCTCCGCCTCTTTTCAACACAGTGGGGAAAATAGCAGCCAGCCAAATTCAAAATCTTTAGCTGCAATCGCTCGCTGGCTGCTATTTTCTTCCCAGTGCTGAACAGAGAATTCAGAGTCTGAAAATTGCAAGGGGGAGGTGCTCATAGACTGTGCACTGTGTGTCCTATGTCTTTTTTCTACTGGAGGACCAGAATGTGTGCCTCTGTTTTACTTAGGCCTCTGTTTCTATTCCCCTTATAAATCCACATGAAGGACTTTTTTTATACAATTAAAGCGTAACTCTACTTTTGTTGATAAAAAAACATTCCCCCCTGGGTGATCTATGTACATTGCAAGGATTATAATAAACTTTGTTGCAGATTCCTATCTTTTGTTATTCTGAAGAAAACCCTGTGTGTTTCCCTGTGCCTTTGTTCTGAGTAGGTCTATTGGTTTCATAATTAACTGTCAGGTGTGGAGCTACTGGGCACCAATGAGGAAATCTGCTGGGCCTCCATCCCTTTAGACGTGCTCCTATTTGTATCTTAGGCAGACATCTGGGAAAATTGGTGAGCCAATCACACAAGCAGGAAATTATGTTTCTGGGGAGTGGTCAGTACACATTCTGTGTACAGAAACTCCAGGTAGCCATATTGCAATGTATTCTCAGAAAATTACATTGGCTGCAGATTGGAAAGGAAAGGTAATTTTTAATAACATTCAATTACAAAATGATTAGTGTTGCTATGCGCTATATTATTTTTTCTTTATTTGCTATTTTTTTCCCCCACAAAAGTGGAGTTAACCTTTAAGGACGTGCTGTCAAGTTGACCACATTAATTTTGCAGGTTGTTCTCTTCTGTTTAAAAAAAAAATATAGGAACTAATAGGTTCCAAACCCATGCAAATCAAACACCAAAAAAACAAATAAACTACAAAAAAAAGGAGCTGCGTGTTGTAAAGTGTAAAAAAACACCTGAAACAATGTGAAAAGAAACAAAGGAACCACGCTCTTATATCATACATTACATAGCACAATAGTGAATAAACAAATAAATCAATACATCTACATTTAAATTATAAAAAATACATAAAAAATTGTGAAGCCCATGTATAGATCCCACATGTGAATAACGTCCTCAGTGAGTATAGGAAAGGTTCCCCTCCACCAGCATGCAGACACAGTATGCACTCACCAGACTTAAATGACCCCTATTACAGGGAGTCAAATTACGCATATGGGAAAATCCAAGATGTCATACATGAGGTCACAGGCTGGGGAGAAGGCCAAATGGCAAACTAGCAAGGACAGTAGACATGTCCCGGAAGATGGCACTTGTTATAGGCAGACGTTTGGCATTGATCATGAGTTGTCATTTTTGGAGGCTGCATAGGATGGCTGGGATCGCATAAGATGCAAATAAAGTTGGTTTTGCGGGATCTCGAAAGGCCAGAAAATGCTGGACGCTGGCTAAGTATAGACATAATTGAGAGCGACTTAGATCTGTCTTTATTAACAAGATCGGCTGTGGCCTGGTTGTCGGTGGTGAAGGCCACGGTTTGTCCTGTCCAGATATGACCCCAGAGTTGAGTGGCTGCCACGACCGGGTATAGTTTGAAGAGGAAGGAAGTCCGGGTAAACCTGGGGATTAGGAGTACCTGTGGAGGCCATGGTCCTGCAAACCAATGGTGGCCAAAAATTGCAGGGGTCCTGTGTCTGGGAGAGGAAGACCAGGAGCGTGACACAAAAGATCGACCCTGGGGAATGATCCGCATTGCAAAATTGAGCATTCCCAAGAGAGATTGAAGCTGCTTCTAAGTACACCTCCTTGTATGGGTGAAGTCTTGGAGGACTGACCTGATGCGGGTCAGCTTGTCGACGGGAGGCTGGCCTGCATGGAGCAAGTGTCTAGGTTGACTCCAAGGAAGGTGATGGTGTGTGCTGGGTCGTCTACTTTGTGTTCCGCAATGGGAACATTGAGATTCCCAAAGACGACTCTTAATTTGTCGAGGTCTTCTGGGAGCACACCAGGCTGTTCAATTAACAAGTCGTCGTCCAAGTAGTAGATGACTTTTTGACACTGAGCTTGGTGCGACAGTATCCAGGGGAGGGACAGTGCATAAGTGTCAGAGTCAGGGGCTACTCTTAGAGCCAAAGGTCAGTTTGGTAGCAAAGTAGTACGACTCTTTCCAGCAGATATCGACTGAAGGGACGCCTGCTGGGTGCTGGGCCCAACTGTGGCTGGCGGATGGAAGAGGAGCCAGAAGAGCTCGGTTTTCCTGGCTGTAGTGGAGAAGGGCACACGCCTGCGCCTCAGTTCCGCTGTCAACTTGGGGATGGTCCATCCTCTGAGGGACTGCATGCTGCCGCTCTCTGAAACCAGAGAAGGTGACAGCGGGGCCGTGAAGTCTTCACTGCCGGCCTGAGACATGGCTCTGGGTGACTTGTGCCCTAGATGCGATGTCCTGTCTTTGAGGTTGAAAGTTGATCGACCGGAACCTATATTAGGGGTGACATGAAAGTCGGGTTAATTCTCTTTTCTATATACACACATATGTACATGGTTCCTGACCCTTTGTTTTTTTTTTTTTTTCCTTTTTTACCTGGGGAAATAATGTGCAACCTGGTGCAGGATGGACCTACTGAACTTGACTGACTTAAAGGAGAAATGACAGATGACAAGTGGTGAGAGGCTTTGACTACCTAACTTGGAAGGTAACTAAGTGGCTGAGTTGTGTAATTTTGTAGTGCGTTTGTGAGACTATAAGGGGAAGTAGCAGTGAGGCAAAGGTTTTAACAAATGAATCGAGATCATGACTGAACTTAGAAGGAAGACGGGGTGTGTTTTTTTTTCTGCGTCGTAGAGACGTCTGAGGTCGAACATCCGTGGAGCCGTGTTTAAGAAAATAGAGAATGCACGAAGGACTCAATATGAACTGACTGCCAGACCTGGGGAGGAATGACAGGCAACATGCAAACGATACCTGTAAGGCTGAAATGGTGGGTGCGAATCGGTGCGTTGTTGGTTCGAGTGGATTTGGCTGGGAGCGACAGGTGTGAAACAATGAGTCGGACTGTGGAGCAGGGAATGAAATGTGGCCAAGACAACGGGGGGCGCGCCGGGATGAATTGGTGCATCTCGGATGCTACTGGATTTGAATCGGAGCGCGGTACGTGACAGTGAAATGATTTGCCATGACAGAGGCACGAATCGGTTGTGCTGTGGCTCTGACTGAAAACGAACCGGACTCTGGAGCATGTACTGAAATGGGGCCAAACAACAACTGGAGCACGCCGGAATGAATCTGTGCATCATGGATGCGACTGGATTCGAAACGGTGCGTGGTATGTGACAGTGAAATGAGTGAAATGATTTGCCATGACAGAGGCACGAATCGGTGTGCCGTGACTGCAACGGACAACAAACCGGACTCTGGAGCATGTACTGAAATGAGGCCAAAAAAAACACTGGGGCACGCGGGGACGAATCGGTGCATCACGGATGCGACTAGATTTGAATCGGAGCATGGTACGTGACAGTGATATGATTGAAATGATTTAGCCATGACAGAGACACGAATCGGTGTGCCGCGACTGCGACTGACAACGAACCGGACTGTGGAGCCTGGTATGAAGATGAGGAAAACAAGTGAGACACGCCTGAACAAACTGGTGCGATGCGGACACGACTGGATTTGAATCAGAGTGAGGTACGTAAAAATAAATGAAATGTTTTGGTATGATAGAGGCACGAATCGGTTGCTAAATACTACGGCTGCGTGCAGGGTTTCTTTAAAGAATGATTAGTAAGTTCAGTATCGAGGATTGGCAACACAAGATATCTAACAAACAGTGCTGCATGAAATAAAAAACGTCAAACGAAAACCTATCTGCGACAGCCAAGGCAGACACGTTGTATGAAAATTGCGAACGGGAACCAAAAGCCTCTGAAAGCTTTGAACACGCAACTCACGAATGCTAACGAGTTGAGTAGTCGGCCTAGTGACGTAGTATCACGCACAGGAAACCGACAAGGACCACAGGCAAGCAGACTGGTTAAATACCCCCCGGGCTCCTCCCATAAATTCAGGCCACCATACTGAACATACATATATAAATATCCTATTTAAAGCTCCAGTGTTGCCATATAGGAGAGGTTGTATTGTATTGTATAGGAATCGCAGCTCCGTTGGGTTCCCCTGATGACGTCAGATGTAGGCTGACAAAACGGCGTTAGGTGGTGTTTGAGATATGTCATTTTCAGGCAGGTGGAACACAGGTGTGATGTAATTATGTAATTTTTGATCCTTTGTTTATTTTCTCTTCTCTTTGCTTCAACTTTTCTAACCATAATTGTCTTTTCCATTGAGTTGGAACTACTCATAATATATCCAGAATAAGACAGCCTCACTCCATTTATTTGGGCTTCTGGTGAAAGGTAGGACTTGTTTGTGTCCTTTGCCAACACCAAAGTTCAAAAGTAGCAATACATTTTCCTGTCGTGTTTCTTCATTGTCTAGATTTCACATCCATAGAGAATGACAGAAAATACCATAGCCTGAACCATTTCGAGCTTTGCACTTATTGACACATCAGTACTTTTGTAGATCTTTCATCCTTGCTCTTCTAAGGGCTATTCTGAGTCGTATTTCTTGACTGCTGGATCCTTTGTTGTTAATAATTGATCCAAAGAGGTAAAAGCTGTCTATTATGTCTAGGTCTTTACCATCAACTTCAAAGTTAGCTGTCCTTCTTGTTGTCATAACCTTAGTTTTCTTGATAATAGCCGAAGTTCCATCTTTTCACTCTGTTCTTTAACTTTCTCTAGGAGACTCAAGGCCCTTAATATGTTCAGCTACAGGCACAGTGGCATGAGTATATTGAAGATTCAATACATTAACACCAATTTTGAACCCTCTATCTTCTAGCCTTGCAGCAGAACAGGTACACTTTCCTTTGCCACAGACAGAGACTCATCCTATTAAAAGTCTTTGCTCCACTCTGACACCAACATACTCATATCTCACAGATCAATAGACAATCAAATGTATTATTCCTGGACATAATTTGGTAGGACCTTTGAATTTAGTTCTACCATAGGGCTCAGGCGAACCTGCTCGTCTGTGGTGCTCGTGAACTAATGCAGGATTCCACCATGCCAAATGCTTTGTAATCATAAGGGCCATTGAATTTAGGGCAGTTGGCTTAGAAGAGCAAATAGTAGGGGCTTTTTTATGTGACATTCCCCTCACTAAGGGTAGGCACAGAGCAACCATAGTGTCCGTGTATTGAAAGTTATTGCAAGAAGATAGGGGAACTGACAAACTACATAGGGAAATTTTAAAGTGGTAATAAACCCAAAAGCACACATTTGTTATGTTGCAGCTTACCAATTCTTAGTGTGATGGCTGAGTTAATTTTATTTTGTCTCTCTTCTATTTTCAACTGGTGATCCACCCAGCAGGTCTGTTGTTTTTCAAAGAACAAGCTCTCCAGCAGCATGTATCAGTTTACATGGATGCCATTTAACAATGGTGGAGTAGCTTAAAAAATGCCCAGCTTTTATTTATTCACGAAAAACTTTATCCCAAAAGGAAAAACTGTTTGTTGTAACTGATTATAAAGTGTAAGCTGGAGTTTGGCTTCAATTTGTTAGCGTATGTAAAAGTATTCTAATACATTTAACACAACCCCCCCCCTCCCAACTGACAATGCTGCTGTCTGATGTGCCTCCTGTTCTCATTCATCCAGAGTGGTGTTTCACTAATACAAGAGGTGTGCTACTGGCCAGATCACCAGGTGAAAACAGAGAGGAAAAAGTTAAAGAAAAGAAAACTGATCTAATGACTGGTAAACGTTACTTGTCTCATTCACCTACCAGGTCTGGTATTACTTTTAAAGGAAACCTCATGCAAAAAAAGAAAAAAAATTGTGTGAAGTGCCTCCTCGCCCCCCCCCAAAAAAAGAAATCCACACCAGACCCTTATCCAAGCCAGCAGCCTGGCAGGCTAGGAAAGGAGGGGGGGGGGAATAAAACCAGGCCAAAAGATGCTTCTGGCAAAGCACCTTTTCTTCATGTTGAAGAAGTCAAAGGCTTCTTCCCCACAACCCTGGCCTAGAAGTCGATGAGCTTGTTGGAATCTGCAAGCCCCTTTAACATTACAGAGGCACATAGATACTGGCTTTGCCATGTGAATGGGTAAAGGGTACATAGTACTCCTACTAATTCACAAAAAAAGTAAAGAATAAATAAAGACAGACACTGTTTAACATGTTCTTTAGAAAAAGAAATAAACTAAAAAATGTCCCACAATGTAAATCCACTGTCAATCATGTCATCCAGCAATGTCCATCTTCAGTCATGATGCCCTACATCTGCCAACCAATCGAACAATAAAAATCCATTGACGCTTATGTTTGTTCCTGTTGCTTCAGTCACACCAAATGACATATCTGCCAGTTGAAAGTGGTTATACAAAGAGGTGATGTCTCCCGTGTGACATCATTAACTACAGTGCATCCAGAAAGTATTCACAGCACTTCACTTTTTCCACATTTTGTTATGTTACAGCCTTATTCCAAAATGCATTAAATTCACTATTTTCCTCAAAACTCTACAAACAATACCCCATAATTAAAACGTGAAAGAAGTTTGTTTGAAACCTTTGCAAATTTATTAAAAATTAAAAACGAAAAGAAATCCCATTCACAGCCTCTGCTCAATATTTTGTTGAAGCACGTTTGGCACCAATTACAGCCTCAAGTCTTTTTGAGTATGATGCTACAAGCTTGGCACACCTATTTTTGGACAGTTTCTCCCATTCTACTTTGCAGGACCTCTCATGCTCCATCAGGTTGGATGGGGAGTGTCGGTGCACAACCATTTTCAGATCTCTCCAGAGATGTTAAATTGGGTTCAAGTCTGGGCTCTGGCTGGGCCACTCAAGGACAGTAACTGAGTTGTCCCATAGCCACTCCTTTGTTATCTTGGCTGTGTGCTTAGGGTCATTGTACTGTTGGAAGGTGAACCTTCGCCCCAGTCTGAGGTCCAGAGCGCTCTGGAGTAGGTTTTCATCAAGGATGCCTCTGTACATTGCTGCATTCATCTTTCCATCGATCCTGACTAGTCTCCCATTTCCTGCTGCTGAAAAACATCCCCACAGCATGATGCTGCCATCACCATGTTTCACTGTAGGCATGGTATTGGCCAGGTGATGAGCGGTGCCTGGTCTCCTCCAGACATGACGCTTACTATTCAGACCAAAGAGTTCAATCTTTTTTTTCATCAGACCAGAGGATTTGGTTTCCCATGGTCAAGTCCTTCAAGTGCCTTTTGGCAAACTCCAGGTGGGCTCTCACGTGCCTTTTACTGAGGAGTGGCTTCCGTCTGGCAACTCTACCATACAGTCCTGATCGGTGGAGTGCTGTAGAGATGGTTGTTCTTCTGGAAGGTTCTCCTCTCTCCACAGAGGAACGCTGGAGCTCTGTCAGAGTTACCATTGGGTTCTTGGTCACCTCACCGACTAAGGCTCTTTTCCGCCGATCACTCAGTTTGGCCGGGTGGCCCGCTCTAGGAAGAATCCTGATGGTTCCAAACTTCTTCCATTTACAGATGATGTTACCACTGTGCTCATTGGGACCTTCAAAGCTGCAGACATTTTTCTGTACCCTTCCCCAAATCTGTACCTTGATACAATACTGTCTCGGAGGTCTACGGACAATTCCTTAGATTTCATGGCTTGGTTTGTGCTCTCACATGCACTGTTAACTGTGGGACCTTAAATAGACAGGTGTGTGCCTTTCCAAATCATGTCCAATCAACTGAATTTACCACAAGTGGACTCCAATCAAGTTGTAGAGACATCTCAAGGATGACCAGTGGAAACAGGAAGCACCTGAGCTCAATCTTGAGTGCCATAGCAAAGGCTGTGAATACTTCTTATGTACATGTCATTTTTTTTACTTATTTTTTTAATAAATTTGCAAAGATTCCAAACAAACAAAAAGTGACGAGCTGTGAGTACTTTCCAGATGCACTGTATATATGGACAGAACTATTCTATGCATGCTCCTCCGTGGTGGAGACTTGCTTTGCTATGAAATGCTGATGAGCACACAAAGGATCTAAAATATGTTTTCGTGCATTGGGGCACCAAGGAAATATATGTGTATTTACAAAAAATTATCATTTCTAACATTGTTTAAAGGTTTTTTTACACAACTAAAAAAATGGATTTTTAATACAGCTTAACTGTAAAATCCTTTTCTTGGGAGTACATCACGAGACACAGAGAGCACCATGATAATGACTATCTGGGTTAAATGCTACCTTTAGGTGATTGGACACTGGCAACCAATAGAAAGAAAGTTCCCGCCATATAACCCCTCCTATAAACAAAGTACCTCAGTTTTTGTAGCAAGAAGAATGAAGTATGAAGATCCCAGAAAAGAGGGGAGGGACCTCTGTGTCCTATGATGTACTCCAAGAAAAGGATTTTACAGGTAAGCTGCATTAAAAATCCATTTTTCTTTATTGTACATCACGGGACACAGGGCACCATAATAATGACTATCTGGGATGCCTAAAGCAATGCCCCTGAGGGGAGGGCGACACTATTATAGAACCTGCCACCAAAGGAGGACCTACTCCGTTATTTGTAATACGCTGAGGCCAAAGGCAGTATTTTCTACGTGATTGACATCGACCTGGTAAAAACCCTGTAGATGTATAACCAAAGACCAAATATTGGTCTTGTACCCCTGGGCCACCGACATCCAATGATGGATGGCCCAAGATACTCCCACACCTGGTAGAGAATCTCTCCCCAGAAAAAAATGTATTTTTTGCCATTTCAACCATAGGCATCATTGATAAATTGGCAGATCCACTACTTAATATTTGACCCGGATGCCGCCTGCCCTTCCTGGGCTCTTCTGGCAGCACAACCAGGATTCCAGATTTGTGACGATAACTCAAGTAGACCCTGAGTGTCTGAACTACTTCTAGAGTAGGTAGCGATCTTTCTCCTGCCGATTGCAGATTTAGGAGAAATATAAAAGGCAAGACACTGTCCTGATTCAAGTGAGAAACTAGAAACAACTTTAAGCAATAAAAAAAAAAAACGGATGAGGACGCAACATCACCTTGTGATGTGAGACCAAGAACGACTCCTTGCATGAAAGAGCCACCAATACTGACACTCCATTTCGTGAAGTGATAGAAACCAAAGAAGCCACCTTCTGAAATAAAAGGACCAACAGAATCCCTGTTCAAAAAGTGGCCTCTGCAAGGACAGTCAAGACCAATTCATGTCCAAAGGACACAAGAATGGCCTGACAGACGGGTCTGTCCAAGTTACATACTCTATGAGGTATGAAAAAAGGAATGAGAAACAACGACCCCTGGAAAAAAATTACCAGCTATTGGACAGTGTTTTCTCCTGTGGAGATCAAGCCCACTGAACGGTAGCCAGCCTTAAGTCAACTTAGAGAGACTGGCATCGGTGGTTATCTTCCAGATTCCTGAAAGGGAAGAATATCAAGCACCAATCTTTGCTCTGCAACACCCTGGAAGCAGAGCCTTCAGGCAAAGCAATGACTGGATCCTCAAGTTCCCGACAGGGAATGAACCTCTACTAAGACCTGGAGTAGGGCTGTATGTAGAGAACGTGCTTTGACCCAAACACAGCTTCCTTCTGTTGAAAAATATCGAAGGAACCCCTGGAATTGACTGCTTCTTGAGCAAAGATTGAGGTATTGATGAGCCTGGAAACAAACCGCCACATGAAACCTACCTCTTGCAGAGAGGTCATCACTGAATCATCTAACCTATCTGAAAACAGAAGGATGTTCAGCGGGTTAAGACCTTAAGATAAACCCCATGTTCCTTTTTGACTTTGGAACTTCCACCATTAATTGCTCCAAGCGCAAATGTAAGGCAAAGACTAACGACTCTGTGACAGACCCCCACCCAAGAGGTGCCCTTAACCAACCAGGTTTCTGCCGGCAAAAGATGGAACAAACCACCTCAGAGACTGCCCTAAGTCTTACTGGCTTGAGATACTCTCAAAAAACCCAGCAGTCTCAGATGCTTCCCTCACCCCGGTGGGGAATAGCTAATAGCATTTGGTATCCCCGGGCAGTCTCCCATCTGTATACTAACCAGGCTTGATCCTGTTTAGGCTTCAATCAACCAAGATCAGACATGAACAAGGTGGTGTGGCCACAGTGACGAAAAATGAATGCGCCAGGACACACTGCAATGCCAAACACCACAGTAGTTCAGATGCACCCAAAACCACTGTCCATCAGGGGATGTAAATACCTGCCAGATCACTGAACCCGAGAGCGGTGCTCCTGCTTCCCCAGGCTGCCTCTCTTTTGTGGAACTGTTTAACTGTTATAACAGGTCCCAATAAACAGTTCTCCAAGGATGCCTTGGAGAGGTAAACTGTTGGTTTATCTCTATACAAGCCCTTAGGTATGCAAGTACCTAGGCATGCAAATATGTAGGTATACAAGTGCTCTTGCAATTCATGCATTCATGTATGCAGTACAGGGTCATTACGCTCATACAGATGTACCCTCAGGCAAACAAGCACCCCAGCAAATAGGCCCATATGCATGTAGTCCTATGTAAATAAGTACAGGGCCAGATTTCCCACAAGGCCACCAAGGCCAAGCCTCAGGGCGGCAGTGGTGCAGGGGCGGCGCCGCTCCTGCGGTGACCTCCTGGATTGCCCGGGATTGTCCCTTAATTATGATCTTTATCTCGTGTCCCGGGCACCTTAATTCCTGGACAATACAGTGTCCCGGAATGAAAAGAAAAAAAAAATGGTCCGCCTCCACCACTCTGGTATAGTTACACTCATCTGCAGCAGAACTGGTTGCTATGCTAGGGCCGCCCCGCGTCTAGCAACCAGTGACGTCGGCTGACATGTGGGCAGTGCACCCTATGGCTGAGCAGTGCACCTCCGACTCTGAGATGAGTCCGCCCACCTCCTCTTTCCTTCTCCGCCTCTGGCCAGCAGCAGAGAGAGAGAGACCAGCCAGGCACACCAGAGCGGCGAGTCACCAGGATCCAGCCTGTGCCCACTGCCCAGTCAGTGCCAGTGAGTCCGCCACCGCCGACAACTTCCGAGTCCCGCAGCCACTACAGGGGAGCACATTGCCAGCAGCCAGACTTCTCCAGTCCAGTTCTCCTCCTGAGCCTCCTCCCGCCCACGAGGGCCGCTAGTTTTGAGCCACCACTGTGCCAGACAAACTTCCAGGACCAGGTTAGTGTTTGTTCATGTGGCAGAAAATATCATTCATGACAGTGATACAGCAACTTGCTGGCAAATTCATGTTTAGTCACTATTCAATTATTAACCACTTAAGCTCCGGATCATTTTGCTGGCCAAAGACCAGAGCACATTTTGCGATTCGGCACTGCGCCGCTTTAACTGACAATTGCGTGGTAGTGCAACCTGGCTCCCAGACAAAATTGACGTCCTTTTTTCCCACAAATAGAGCTTTCTTTTGGTGGTATTTCTCGTGTGTGGAGATATGTTTTTAATTGATCTATTGTAGCAGTCAACGATAAAGGACGAGAATGGTGGTGTGTGTGGGGGAGGGGGGGCGGCATTGAAGGACCCGGCCTTGGGGCGGCAAAGGGAGTAAATCCGGGCCTGAATAAGTACATAGTTAAATAGTCCCGGAGAAAACAAGTACATACAGTACCTGACCGCGAGATTGTATTTCCAGCGCGATCCCATCGCGCTGGTTCTCGGTGACAGGGTGCTGTGCATGTCGCGCTGGCTTGCTCATTGGGAAAGGAAAACTTTTTTTTCCTTTCGTGATGAGCGACAGGCAGTGCTGACAGCTGTCTGCTATGACTCATGATGGGGAACGCCGCGTCAAATTTTAAATAAAAAAACGGTGTGCATTCCTCCCCAGGGGCATACTAGGCCCTTAGGTCTGGTATGGATTTTAAGGGGAACCCCCCTAAAATCCATACCAGACCCTTATCCGAGCACACAGCCCGGCCGGTCAGGAAAGGGGGTGGGGACAAGCGCGCGCCCCCCCCTTCCTGGACCGTACCAGGCCGCATGCCCTCAACATGGGGGGGTGGGTGCTTTGGGGAAGGGGGCACCCCAAAGCACCTTGTCCCCATGTTGATGAGGACAAGAGCCTCTTCCCGACAACCCTGGCCGTTGGTTGTCGGGGTCTGCAGGCAGAGGGCTTATCGGAATCCGGGAGCCCCCTTTAATAAGGGGGCCCCCAGATCCCGGCCCCCCACCCTATGTGAATGAGTATGGGGTACATGGTACACCTACCCATTCACCTAGGGAAAAAAGTGTCAATAAAAAAAAACACTACACAGGTTTTAAAAGTAATTTATTAGACAGCTCCGGGGGTCTTCTTCCGACTTTGGGGGTCTTCTTCCGACTTCGGGGTCTTCTTCCGACTTCAGGGGTCTTCTTCCGACTTCTCCGCTATCTCCGGCCTCTTCTCCTGGTGTTCGGCTTCTTCTCCCGGTGTTCTGCCTCTTCTCCCGGTGTTCCCCTTAAAATCCATACCAGACCTAAGGGCCCTGTATGCCCCTGGGGGGAACCCACGACGTTTTTTTTTTATTTAAAATTTGGTGCGGCGTTCCCCCCCCATGAGTCATACCAGACAGCTGTCAGCACTGCCCGTCGCTCATCGCGTAAGGAAAAAAAGTTTTCATTTCCCGATGAGCGAGCCAGCTCGGCACTGGCTCCCGCGACGGGGCTCACAGGTGTCAAATTTCGCCGATAACATCGGCGAGATTGACACAATATCGCGGTCACCTACTGCATGTATACAGCTTAATGTAATAAACATGTGTATGCAGTACAAATGAAAACATGCCAGCATGTGTTTAAGCAATATACTTCTATGGATGCATGTGTTCATGCAAATATGCATTTGGGCAAAATATGAAAGTGTGCGTTGTATACACACATTCATGCAACACGTGCCCATGGAAACAGGCATTCTCGCAACAAGCAAACATGCGTTTATGAAACTTGTTTATGCAACATTTATCTATGTAGACGTGTATAAATATGCATCTTTATGCAACCATGTATTTTTATGTGCGATCATGTATTTTTATATGATCCAGCATCTATAAGCGATCCAGCATTTTTATGCGATCCAGCATCTTTATGCGAACCAGCATTTTTAAGCAAACCAGCATTTTTATATGATCAAGCAGCTCTAAGTGATCAAGAATTCTTATGCAACCATGGGGGTTATTAACCAAGGGCAAACCCACCCCGCGCCACAAGTGTACCGCAAGTGCACTTGGAAGTAAATTAGTTGGAGATCCGAGGGAAATATGCAAGGAAAATATTTTAAAAAACAGCATTTTAGCCTGCACATGATTGGATGACAAAATCAGCAGAGCTTCCCCTTATTTCAGATCTACCTCCTAGATTCAGAGCGACTGCACCCGCAGTGCAAAGTGGATTTGCCTTCCGCAAACAACTCCCCATGTATCCTATGCGAACATGTATAACCATGTATATTCAAGCAAATATGTATAATCATGTATCTTTATGCAAACATCTTTATGCCATCAAGCATTTCTATGCGACCATGCATCTTTATGTGATCATGAATAATCAATGTCCATTTATATAAACATGTCCAAACCTGCATCTTTATGCAAGCATTAATAACCATGCATCTCTATGCGATTATGCATTGTATGCAACCCTGAACATGTATCTTCATGCAAACATGTAAATTCTTGTATATTTCTGCAAACAAAAATAAACATGCATCTTTGTGCATCCATGCATGCTTAAGCAACCATGCTTTCTGTGCAACCATGTATCTCTATGTAAACATGTATAACCATGTATATTTATGCAAAACATGGCAAAAAGATGCATCTTTGTGCAATCATGCATCCTTGTGCAACCGTTCATTTTTAGCAACCGTGCATCTTTAGCAACCGTGCGTTTTAACAACAGTGCGTTTTAGCAGGTTTGCAAGCACCTGCTTAACTGCAGCTGGGTCCATACTACACCTGCAGGTTTTTAGTCAAGCACATATGCACTATACTGGAGATACAAACTCCTTAAAAAAATGCATCCATGCTCACATTTTCCCAAACGTGTATATTTAAACATGCATTAAGCAACAAGTTTGCAAGCATGTATAATACACTGCACCTGCTTATAGAGCAGTCAACACTTTAAAGAGAACAGCTAACCATCCAGGGGCATTTTAACTTACAGCTGAACCCCCCCAGATAAGCAGTAAATATGTAGCATATAATCATGACTCGTCTTCACATAGTTCTCCCATAGTAAGTACTAACACTTTGTTAGTATCCTTAGGCTGTTGCTATGTCTCCAGTGGCCTACTGAACCTGTTGCCACATGGCATGGCCCACTTCCTGCCTATATAAAAATAGGCCATACTAAGCAAGGCTGCGCCCTCTGGTGGCTGGAGGAGAATCCGCACCAACATGAGTAAGAGCACACAGCATGATTAAACGGCACACTGCTCCCAGTGGCCACCGGGAGGACTGAAAGTCAGATTTCCCTCTTTTTTTTAAAAAAAAAAGAGAAACTGCAAACAAATGCAGACTTACCACTCCTGCTGCAGGACTCTGAACATAACAGGAGTCCATTCTTCAACCATCACGGTGAGCTTTGTCATAAAAGACCTTCAGAGACTGTGTCAGAGAACTCACAGCACTAGCTCCCGTCTCCATGCAGCAGCGTCTAACGGCCATGCACGGTGTCCCCGACAGATACGAGCGAGTTCCGGATCGGACGTGCACAACCGCGCATCCGTACGAACGTATGCACGCACCCGCACAGCCATACGAGCGGGTGTACGTTCTCACGCACGCACGTTCACGTCCACCAATCCTGGCGCTCGGCGCCATATATAAACAAGGTTCGTGCCTGACACTAGTGCTGGATCGTCTTCAGCTAGTTCCTGATTTCCTGACGTTCGTGTGACCTGTTACTTGCTCCTGATTACCTGGCTTCCTGACCACTCTCTCGGATCTCCCTTGTCTGCTACCTACCTTACGGATTATACTGACCCTGGCTTGGACTATCTTCTACGGCTCTGCCTCCTGACTTTGTACCTCGCTGCCTGCCCGTTGCCGACCTCTGCCTGACCTTGACCACGAACTGTCTTTTGTTTTGGATACCTCGCTGCCAGCCCGTTGCCGACCTTTGCCTAACCTGACGTTGCAGTTGCCCCTGAACCCACGCCTGCCCGGCTTCTACTAACAGTTCTGGTGACCTATCTTTCATCTAGCCTCCGGAGGATTCCGAATCTCCAAGTTCCAGTTCTCCAGCCGCAGGCACCTGCACCCTTCTGTGCCCCGGCACTCCCTGTCCCTACTACCAGGGGTGTCAGGACCAGGACCGTGCGAGAGGCCTCCCTCTACATTCAGACTCTGCTGAAGGTACGTGACAGTACGATCCAGCCAAGATGGAGTCTGAAAGGGGGACCTCACCTCTAGACACTCTGTGCCAACAGATTTCGGCCCTTACCCAGGCAGTCCAGGGCCTACAAGATGGCTACCGGCAACTTGAGCAAAGAGTGGAGTCATTGTCTCCAGATCCCTCAACTCACCAGGCAGCTACAGCCGCTCGGTCTCCCGGTCCAGTGGCCGCAGCAGCAGCACCTGCAATAATGGTGCCACCCCTAGAGCCTCGAGTCCCCACTCCAGAGAGGTTTTTCGGAGATCGCAGCAAGTTCCGTGCCTTTAAAAATGCCTGCCAGCTATACTTCCTGCTACAGCCCCGTACCTTCTCTTTGGAGAGCACCAAGGTGGGGTTCATCATCTCACTACTCCAGGGGGAACCTCAAACCTGGGCTCACCGCTTATTGGAGCAAGCCAGTCCACTATTAGATACTATGGACTCTTTCATGAATGAAATGGCCAAAATGTATGACGACCCTCAACGAGCCACCACTGCAGAGGCCAGTCTTCATGCTCTCCAGCAGGGACGTAGGCCAGTAGAAGATTACGTAACTGACTTTAGGCGATGGAGTTCCGATACTCAGTGGAACGCCGCCGCCCTCCGCTATCAGTTCCGCATGGGACTCTCTGAGGCACTGAAAGATGAGTTGGCCCGAGTTGGACTTCCAGACTCTTTGGAAGACCTGATCCAATTGTCCATCCAGATAGACCGTCGTCTAAGGGAACGGAGATCTGAAAGAACCAGTCAGATGCGACCCACCTGGATGCTGCCCAAAGTTCCTAGCAACCCTACTATGTCCACCTCCCATGTACCTGCTGCCACCTCCGAAGCTCCGGAACCAATGCAGATAGGGTTGCTCCGCTCACCACTGTCACCTGAAGAGAAACAGCGTCGATGTCAGAACAACCTCTGCCTCTATTGTGGGGAGGCCGGCCACTACGCAAATATGTGCCCAAATAAAGCTCGTAAGTTTAACTATCTACCTCATGAACCTAGAACACTAACTGTAACAAGATCTGCTCACATTGCTGTCCCTGTTTCCTTACAGCTTCCAGAAGGAACACTCCGGCGCCTGCAGCTGCTTCATAGACCGTGCCTTTGCCCTACAACATGACATCCCATTAACACCCAAGCAACAGCAACTTTCCATACGACTTGCAGATGGGTCAAACATTAAATCCGGGCCTATTACGCATGAAACCCAACCACTGCCCGCCAGCATATTACCCAACCATCAGGAACTATTGTGCCTGGACGTCATCTCATCCCCATTGTTTCCAATTATTCTGGGAATGCCGTGGCTACAAGCCCATAATCCCCAAATCAACTGGGTTACGGGCGAAGTAGTGTTCCAGTCCAGCTATTGCCTCCAGAACTGCCTCAAGGTCCTCCACCATGTAACCCCAGTCCTCGGCTGTTTAAAATCTACGTCAGAGTCCCAAGAACTGGTTCCATCTGTCTACCATAGTTTCCTGGATGTGTTTGATAAGCATAAAGCAGATAATTCTTCCTCCCCACCGGGTTTATGACTGCCCAATTGAACTGTTACCAGGGGCAGAAATCCCGTTTGGAAGAATCTTTCCCCTGTCGGAACCCGAACTCCTGGTCCTTAAGGAGTACATTAACGAAAACCTCAAAAAAGGTTTCATCAGACATTCCTCTTCTCCAGCTGGTGCTGGAATATTTTTCGTAGAGAAGAAAGATCATTCCCTCCGCCCGTGTGTGGACTACAGAGACCTAAATAAAATAACAGTTAAGAACCGCTATCCTCTTCCCTTGATCCCAGAACTGTTTCAGAGACTTCGCTCGGCCCGGATATTCACAAAATTGGATTTGCGAGGTGCCTATAATTTGATTCGAATCCGTGAGGGTGATGAGTGGAAGACAGCTTTCCGGACACGCTTCGGCCACTTCGAGTACCTAGTTATGCCATTCAGACTCTGCAATGCACCAGCCACCTTCCAACATTTTGTGAATAACATTTTTAGAGATTTCCTGGACTCATTCGTAATTGTCTACCTGGACGATATCCTGATATTCTCAGACTCCTTAGAAACACACCGTGACCATGTGAGGCAAGTTCTTCTGAGATTGAGACAAAACGGACTCTTTGCCAAAGCCGAGAAATGTGAGTTTGAGCGCCAGACCATTCACTTTCTCGGCCTGGTAATATCAACTCGGGGTGTAGCAATGGATCCTCAGAAAGTCTCAGCCATCATGTCCTGGCCACCCCCAACCGATAAGAAAGGGGTGCAACGTTTTATTGGATTCTCTAACTTTTATAGAAAATTTATTAAAAATTTCTCCAGTATTATAGCACCCATCACACATCTTACAAGGAAGCAAAGCCGTTTTCAGTGGACCACAGCAGCCCAAGCTGCGTTCGACAAATTAAAGGAGCTATTTACCTCTGCTCCGGTGTTGAAACACCCTGATCCTGCCCTACCTTATACCCTGGAAGTGGATGCATCAGAGAATGCTGTGGGGGCCATCCTGTCCCAGCGCCAAGGGCCAAAATCTTTAATGCACCCTGTGGCTTTCTTCTCCAAGAAATTAGGTGCCTCCGAGAGAAATTATGACGTTGGGGACCGAGAGCTCTTGGCGATAAAAGCAGCCTTGGAAGAATGGCGGTAACTCCTAGAGGGGGCAGCACATCCCATCTTGATCTTCACTGATCATAAAAATCTCGAGTATCTCAGGACTGCCAAACGCCTCAGACCCAGACAAGCAAGATGGGCCCTCTTCTTTTCCCGTTTCAATTTCCACCTTACCTATCGGCCAGGATCTAAAAACATCAAACCCGACGCGCTATCCCGCATGTTCACGGAAACTGTGGATCCTTCCCCACCAGATACGATCCTGCAAGCTGGAAATTTCTTATTGACCCAATCCAGTGTGATATCACAGATCCGTCAGGCATCTTTAGGGACAACGATACCCCCAGGAACTAACCTCCAAGAAAAAGATGGGCTCTTCTGGCAAGGGAGTAAGATTTTTGTTCCCCAAGGTCTACGTACCACCATTCTACAGGTCTGTCATGATTATCCCTTAGCGGGCCATTTTGGGGGTCACAAGACCATGGACTTAATTCAAAGGCATTTTTGGTGGCCCAACCTTGCAAAGGACTGTAGAATTTATGTAAACTCTTGCTTGACCTGCCTCAGGAATAAAAGTAACAAGAACAAAGCCTGGGGACTACTGAGACCACTGCCCATCCCCGAAAGACCTTGGGATAAAATCGCAATGGACTTCATTGTCGAGCTTCCTCCTTCTGATGGATTCTCATCTGTCTTTGTGGTCGTTGACCGTTTTTCCAGGATGGCACATTTTATCCCTATGAAAGGGACTCCGTCGGCAACCGAGACTGCCAGAGTGTTTATTAAAGAGATTGTTAGACTCCACGGAATTCCCAGTGACATTGTTTCTGACTGTGGAGTACAATTCACATCTAAATTTTGGAAGTCATTGTGTGAGACACTAGGCATCAAACTGAACTTTTCTTCAGCATATCACCCCCAGACCAACGGGCAAACTGAACGCACCAACCAAACATTGGAACAGTACCTACGTTGTTTTTCTTCTTTTTCTCAGGAAGATTGGGCCTCATTGCTACCCTTGGCGGAATTTGCATTCAACAATGCTACGCACTCTACCACAAACCAGTCACCCTTCTTCTCCAACTACGGGTTTCACCCTTCCTTTTTGCCAGCGCTCATACCAGACTCTCCTGTACCTGCTGTCCAGGACAGACTCAATTTCTTTGCTGCAAACAATAAGTTGCTTAAAGAAACTATCTCTAAGGCACAGGAAGATAATAAAAAATTCTTCGACAAGAAAAAGAGGGGAGAGTTGGAGCTAAAGGTTGGTGATCGTGTGTGGCTGGCTACTAAGAATCTGAAGTTGGCATGCCCTTCTAAAAAACTGGGACCTAGATACTTAGGGCCCTTCCCAGTCAAGAAGAAGATTAATTCAGTCGCCTATGAACTCGAACTTCCCAATTCATTCAGGATCCACCCTGTTTTCCATGTTTCACTACTCAAGGTCGATGTACCAAATTCCTTTCCAGATCGGGAGGTAGGACCCCCTGAAGCTATAATTGTGAATGGGGAAGAAGAATTCGAAGTTGAAGCCATTTTGGACCATAGGAAACGGCAAGGGCAAAACCAGTATTTAATCAAATGGAGAGGCTTTGGCCCAGAAGAGAATTCCTGGGAACCTGAAACAAATCTCCATGCTCAAAGACTCATACGGGCCTTTCACCGCTCCCGCTCAGAGGGTTCGGTGTCTAGAGGCATCCAGAGGCTGCCCTTAAGGAGGGGGCAATGTCAGAGAACTCACAGCACTAGCTCCCGTCTCCATGCAGCAGCGTCTAACGGCCATGCGCGGTGTCCCCGACAGATACGAGCGAGTTCCGGATTGGACGTGCACAACCGCGCATCCGTACGAACGTATGCACGCACCCGCACAGCCATACGAGCGGGTGTACGTTCTCACGCACGCACGTTCACGTCCACCAATCCTGGCGCTCGGCGCCATATATAAACAAGGTTCGTGCCTGACACTAGTGCTGGATCGTCTTCAGCTAGTTCCTGATTTCCTGACGTTCGTGTGACCTGTTACTTGCTCCTGATTACCTGGCTTCCTGACCACTCTCTCGGATCTCCCTTGTCTGCTACCTACCTTACGGATTATACTGACCCTGGCTTGGACTATCTTCTACGGCTCTGCCTCCTGACTTTGTACCTCGCTGCCTGCCCGTTGCCGACCTCTGCCTGACCTTGACCACGAACTGTCTTTTGTTTTGGATACCTCGCTGCCAGCCCGTTGCCGACCTTTGCCTAACCTGACGTTGCAGTTGCCCCTGAACCCACGCCTGCCCGGCTTCTACTAACAGTTCTGGTGACCTATCTTTCATCTAGCCTCCGGAGGATTCCGAATCTCCAAGTTCCAGTTCTCCAGCCGCAGGCACCTGCACCCTTCTGTGCCCCGGCACTCCCTGTCCCTACTACCAGGGGTGTCAGGACCAGGACCGTGCGAGAGGCCTCCCTCTACATTCAGACTCTGCTGAAGGTACGTGACAGACTGTGTCCTTCTTAATGTGGGGTCCACTCCCCCAGACCTGTATAGCACCCTGCAGGAAAACACCTTGGTCAGAACAAACACTGCACAGGTTTCCATTACACAGGGTCCAGAGGCTCGGGTACCATCCATTTTAGCCTTCATGCCATCCGAATGGATCCGATCATAATGCCCTTTACTGGGACATCATTAAGTTTTGAAGAACTTCAAACAGCCATGACCATCACCTTCAAGACACTGGCGAAAAAACTGAGGTACTTCCTGTATGGGAGGGGTTATATGGGGGGAACTTTCTTTCTATTGGTTGCCAGTGTCCAATCACCTAAAGGTAGCGTATAAGTGTCCCGTGATGTACGATAAAGAAATAGTGGTTTGCTTTATTAGTAACATTTACAGCTTTACACAATAGGCCCCTTTTAATCTACAGGTTATAAAGATAAAAAAACACTTATTACTTATTCTTAGTGAAATATGTAAAAGGATAACAGACTGTTAAAGGGAAGATTCACACTGGGTCAGGTGTGCTTAGGTCATATTCTTAGGTCTCTTCTTTAAAAGGGGAAGCATATTTTGACATATACATAACAGACGACTCTTTCTTAGAAACTCAGAGGCAATATACCTTGGTGCAGTTCCCCTGGAAATTAAAATTCAACTTCTGTAGCTTCAAACCTTTAGCTAGAAGGCCATTTACCCTCATTAATTCTGGAACCAGACAGCATCAAAGCAATCCAACTTCATCAATAAATTAGGTGAAGATGTAAGAGGGTGACTTACAGTGGCTCGAAATCTAACTCCTTCAATAAATTAGATAATTACGTGAGAGTGTCTCACAAGGATAGCATATTCAAATATGGAATACCTATCCCATAATTTGAATAATTTTAATATTTCAGATTCTCTTCAACTGAAAAATAGCTAAACATTCCATGCACATATAA
Organism: Aquarana catesbeiana; assembly: GCF_042186555.1. Taxonomy (NCBI): domain Eukaryota; kingdom Metazoa; phylum Chordata; class Amphibia; order Anura; family Ranidae; genus Aquarana; species Aquarana catesbeiana. Next base: position 135,793,331 of record NC_133331.1, on the reverse strand, counting down.
TTAGCTAGAAAAAAAATGTATAACTCACAATTAATATCATTCTACCCTTTTAAAGCAAACCTGTCACAAACCTAGAAAAAAAACATACTGTATAAGCAGAGATTACTATCGATTAAAAACATATGTCAAATCTACTGGCAGATCCAGAAGGAAGCTGAAGTTATATGCAAATCTCCACTTTTACAGTATTTTCTAGTAGTTTGGCCCCATGTATTTCTTCCTACAAAGAAAGACTCTGAAAGGTAGAAGGGGCAAAGTCAAGGTTAACTGTTACAGAAAAAGTTTGCTTAAAACTACACCTGACTAACTACAAAGAAACTATTTTAACAAGCAGTGGTATTCTCTGCTCATGCATTTTGTTTTTCTATGATATGTTCACTTTGAATTGTTGAGGTTTGTGCCCGATTTAAAGTATTTTGTAGGTCCATCCAAAGTTGCTAGCTCAGTTGTGGAAGGACAGCCTCAGGAAGATGTTTACACTGCTAACAGATTTTCTCTTCCTTCAGCTGCAGCCTTGTCTGGCATTATGTATGGAGAATCCAGAAGGGGGAGCATGATTACAGAGTTATTATAACCTCAAATGGGCTAACTTGAGACGTAGGTGTAAAGTTATGTTCATACAGCTGCCTTCTGCTCTCTTTCTGCATGTTTTGATAAAAAAAAAAAAAAAAAAAATAGGGGAAGATGGTAAAGAGATGGAGAGCAAAGAAGGACAGCATAGAGAACTGTTCTTTATACAGCAATTTATTTTCCAACCACAGTGAGCATGCCATAAAAGGACATTAGACAAGCTCTAAGAAAAATTGCAGCATGTTACTTTATGCACATAGCCAAAGGCTGGAGCTCTGATCTCAGGGGGAGATATTCTTTCCAACATGTCTGAAAGTTCTTAGTAGCTGGCATGTGAGTTATCGGTATTACAAAGTATACAGTCCAGTCTAGTAACTTAATATTCTCAATTCTCCAACTACAGACTACTGCATTAAATTCAAAGTGTACAATATGTCTGCATGTGCAGCATACAAACATATGTGACCTTAGTGCACTCTTAAATCAGGATGTAATAAATTATCACACCAAGCGCTTTATAGCATAGATTTCTTTGCACTTGGGCACAGATATCAGAAATCACTATGAGGCATTCAAAGAGGAAGCAATTGGAAAAAGAACCCTCGAACATAATTTAAATAAGTAGGGTGAAAGCATTGAGCTATCCAAAATCGTTTTATGGCCCTTATCATGGTTCCTGTAAGATGCCTCTCTTGTGGAAATAACATGTGAGGACTATGAGTTTTTACTAATGCAAACATGTATGCCCACTTAAATTTTGAGTTTAAGCTGCAGACGGTTCATGACATAATAGTGACAGTGCCCTTAGACCAGGGGGAGGCAAGGCTTTGAGAGGTGAAGATCTACCTGAATAACATGAAAGATCAAAGATCATTGGTGTTCGACTCTTATTTTTTTGTTATTAACTAGCTAGCTATTAACTAGCTATTAACTAGATATTAACTAGCCAGGCCTAGTAAGGAAAACATAGAAAAATATGATAAAACAAATATCACTATAAATATAAACTTACACTATCTTAAAAGTGTAGTGTCAGTTAATAGAGCAGTGGACAGTGTCAGTAAGGCAGTGCAGGGTGTCAGTAGATTTTTATTTTTATTATTATTTCTTTACAAAATAGCAGCCAGCGGGAGAGGAGGGCATGGAAGCTGGCAGCACTGTGGGGGGAGTAACACGGGGAACACATGGGCACCGGGCAGCCGAAAGAGGAGGAATGGGGACAGGAGGGGCGGCAAGGGTGGCATTTACTGGTACAGATCCTCTTTCCTCCTGCAGCTGAGAAAGGGGTCTGTACCAGTAAATGATGCCACCCCTTCTGTTTGGGGGTCGGCAATGAAGGATCACAGCCTATCCGTCACCTACGCATGATCAACGGGTAGATCGCGATCAATGGGATGCTGACCCCTGCCTCAGACATACCAGCGAGTACATAATGGGCTGTAGGAGAACACACAAATCTTAAAATCTATTAAAGTGATGTAATGGGGGAGCAAATGCGGACTCAAGCAATCAAACGTCAATTCTGACAAAGAAACAGAAAAAATGTCTCATGCAGGAGACAAACAAAAAACAACAACAGGTCAGCACAAACTCCCCTGCCCAACTTCATGCCCTAATGAGTAGGCCTAAACCCAAAACTAATATCGGGTGGTATGCATCTTGGTAGACCAAATAATACATATAGAAGGAGAATATATAGAGAGCAAATATTGGATGTACCAGTTCTGTAATGGGGGGGAATGAGTCTAGGGAAAATGTATCCTTAGGGAAAATGCCATTGCTTCAGGTGGTCAAGCCGATGCATCTCCTTGGTCAACGAGGGTGTTAATCCAAGCATGTACACTTTCAGGGGTGGTTAAAAAGTGGGTGCATTACTTATTCATTACCTACAGTTTCGTAGGGGAACAGCATTGCAAATTGACGGCCAGGGCCTTGAAGCCTCTGTTCAATAGCTGAGAAATAGGCACATAGTTTTCAGATAGTTGGGAAGAAATCAGGGTACAATAATACCACAGCATTCTCTATTCAGATCTGACCTTTTGTCTTTGCCAGATGTATCATAGTCTCTCTATATGTGGAGTTCAGTAGTATCATCACCATCAGGCACAAAGTCTGCCCTGGTGGAGTTGTGCACACCGGCACGGAGGGTGCTTGCTTAATTAAAAAACTTGAAGAGAGAAAAGGCTTACCGAACTTGTGCTTGAGCCACTTCTTCAGGAATTCTTCTGGGTGGTTCCCCTATACCTTCCTAGGAATGGCCCATGAGCCTCTGGTGCAATTTTTCTTCCAGCAGTTTAATTTTGGTCTCCAGGTCACAACATTTAGTAAGCAGTGTTTAGTGTACAGTATCTCTGAGCTCTGACAAAGCTGGCCAGCTTTAGGAATTATGATTTGTTTGTATAAGGCACAGTCCCTCTTAAAGCATGGGTTCCCTTTCTTCCCCTTGGGGACTATGGCTGAGTAAAGCGGGTGCTGAGCTGTCTCCATCTCCCATCTACCCAATTCTAGGAGTGCTGGCACGATCTTGGTTGCGTATCATGGCCTTAGTCATCCATAACATGGCCTGTCTTTTTCTGCAGTCCATCCACTTGAATGAATTACTGAATGTATCCCTCCACTGTCAAGCAGCCGAAAGGTAGGTGTGTGTGAGGTGAGAGGATTTCTCAGACTAGAAGGATGGTGCAGAATATCAGCAGGACTGGTGGCCTTCCTAAGATGCCACTTCACATTGCGGGCTAAATTATGCCCTCACACCAAATGGTCTAGGAATACTTAGCATATGGGTAAGGGTCCTTTTACAATTACAGTATATGCTATTCCAAATGCACAATAACTTATAGTATTCTGCCATTTTTTGAATGCCAACCCAGCACACTGTTACAGCTCAGAGAAATGCACTGGCACTGAGGCACACCACAATGAACATGCCATGGGTTGCGGTGTTATGCTTTAAAGATGGGTAAGATACCATTTTTGGGCCAATGCCATCTGTTGTCAGCCATTCAATGAACTACAGAAGGTATATTGTTTTAAACATACCCTGTCTGGTAGGCTGTTCATCGCACCGTATGAACGCAAAGAGATGAGTCTACACTGGTAATGAGCAAATATGGTTTCCCTCATTTATAACAAATCATGTATAGAATACAGAAGTTTTAACACATACATTGATAAGATTATTTACATTAAACTAATCTCTAGCATACATAAAAAAACACCTAAAAGACTACAGCTGACAGTAAAACTTGAGACGACCCACGTAAAAACTTCTCCACTATACCTATTCTGCCCCCCAACAAACACAGGTAGACTGGATGTATTACAAGGATAATCTGCTGAAAAATTATATTTACATAATTAAATGATATTGTGGGGAATTTACAAAAAAATGCAGAATACAGACTCTGTATAAAGGGTGAGCCAGGCTTTTTAGAAATCCCTGATGAAGACGAGGGACCATGTGACAAGGACAGCTTTAGAAACCCACTGTCACTCTCTCCATAAAAGATTGAGTTCTACCTAAATGGTATCTAAAGCCAAGAACTAAAATATTTTACAGATGACTAGATGTTGAAGCTGTATGAATTATTCTATTTCTTTACCTGCTTGCCTACCAGTCAGTGGTGGCCCGTCCATAGGGGCGCACGGGCGCCGTCCCCCCAAGCTGTTCAAAAAATAAAAATAAAATTGTCACTTTAATGCCCTGTACACACGGTCGGACATTGAACGGACATTCCGACAACAAAATCCATGGATTTTTTCCGACGGATGTTGGCTCAAACTTGTCTTGCATACACACGGTCACACAAACTTGTCGGAAAATCCGATCATTCTGAATGTGGTGACGTAAAACACGTACGTCGGGACTCTAAACGGGGCAGTAGCCAATAGCTTTCATCTCTTAATTTATTCTGAGCATGCGTGGCACTTTGTCCGTCGGATTTGTGTACACACGATCGGAATTTCCGACAACGGATTTGTCACTTTGGATAAGTCTCTATGAGCGTGCCACATCTTACCACTGGGATTTTTGCCCATTCCTCCTTGCAAAAATGCTTCAGCTCCTTCAAGTTGGATGGTTTGTGCTTGTGAACAGCAATCTAAGTCTGACCACAGCTTTTCTATTGGATTGAGGTCTGGGCTTTGCCTAGGCCATTCCAACACATTTACATGTTTCCCCTTAAACCACTCAAGTGTTGCTTTAGCAGTGTGTTTGGGGTCATTGTCCTGCTGGAAGGTGAACCTCTGTCCTAGCCTCAAATCACACATAAAGTGGTACAGGTTTTGCTCAAGAATATCCCTGTATTTAGCACCATCCATCTTTCCCTCAACTCTGACCAGTTTCCCACTCCCGACTGCTGAAAAACATCCCAACAGCATGATGCTGCCACCACCATGTTTCACTGTGGGATGGTGTTCTTTGGGTGATGTGATGTGTTGGGTTTGCACCAGACATAGCATTTTCTTTGATGGCCAAAAAGTTCAATTTTAATCTCATCAGACCAGAGCACCTTCCTCCATACATTTTGGGAGTCTCCCACATGCCTTTTCGCAAATTCAAAACATGCCATTTTGTTTTTTGCTGAAAGTAATGGCTTTCCTCTGACAACTCTGTCATAAAGCCCAACTCTATGGAGCGTACGGCATTTTGTCGTCCTACGGTATGTACAGATACTCCAGTCTCTGCTGTAAAACTCTGCAGCTTCTCCAGGGTTACCTTACGTTTCTGTGCTGCTTCTCAGATTAACGCCCTCCTTGCCCGGGCTGTGAGTTTTGGTGTGCGGCCGTCTCTTGGCAGGTTTGCTGTTATGCCATATTCTTTCCATTTGGTTATGAGAGATTTGATGATGCTCCTAAGGATCATCAAAGATTTGTATATTTTTTTATAACCTAACCCTGACTTGTGCTTCTCAACAATATTGTCCCTTACTTGTTTGGAGAGTTCTTTGGTCTTCATGGCAGGGTTTAGTTAGTGGTGTCTCTTGCTTAGGTGTTGCAGCCTCTGGGGCCTTTCAAAAAAGTGTGTATATGTAATGACAGATCATGTGACACTTAGATTGCACACAGGTGGACATCATTTCACTAATTACGTGACTTCTGAAAGTAATTGGTTGCACCAGAGCTTTTTATGGGCTTCATAACAAAGGGGGTGAATACATACGCACATGCCAATTATTAGTTTTTTATTTCTGAAAAATAGTTTTATGTATATATTTTTCAAATTTTACTTCACCAACTTAGACTACTGTGCTCTGATCCATCACATATAATTCAGATTAAAAAAAAAAACATTGAACTAAAGGCTGTAACAAAATAGGTAAAAAGCCAAGGGGGTGAATACTTTTGCAAGGCACTGTACCAGGATTTGTGAGACATGCTATATACCAGGCTTTGTGGGAAATGTTATATACCAGGATTGTGAGACATGCTATATACCAGGATTTCTAAAAAATGCTATATACCAGGATTTCTGAGAAATTCTATATGCTATACTCTGCTGTGATTCTGGACTGTATACTCTGCTGTGAGTCTGGGCTGTATACTCTGCTGTGAGTCTGGGCTGTATACTCTGTCCTGTGATTCTGGGGCTGTATACTCTGTCCTGTGATTCTGGGGCTGTATACTCTGTCCTGTGATTCTGGGGCTGTATACTCTGTCCTGTGATTCTGGGGCTGTATACTCTGTCCTGTGATTCTGGGGCTGTATACTCTGTCCTGTGATTCTGGCGCTGTATACTCTGTCCTGTGATTCTGGGGCTGTATACTCCTGACACTATGGGTGGCAGCAAGTGGAATGCAGGGGACGGAGCGGGTGGATGCTATAAGGGGTGGGGCTTATAAGTGGGAGGGGTCAAAAAGGAGGGGCAGGTCTGGCACCCCCCCATCCTAAAACTTCACCAGCCGCCACTGCTACCAATAACACACTTTCTGTCCTAGAGTGACAACAAATACTTGCTATGCTGCAACTAATGTACAGCAGAATTGTCACCCTAGGACAAGTATTTTGTTGCACTTATCAAACAGATAAAACAAAAATCTTTCAGTGCAATATTTAACAAACCAAAAGGAAGAAAATAGCAGCTCTTGTTAGGATTTACAAACATTTTAAAACCAGTAAATGAGCAGAATGAGGTGTTTAGCTATTATGACACAAACAACAAGTATCAACATAGAGACTTAAATATAAGCTACATATGTAAGAGCATAGCATGCCTAAATTCTGCCTTTTTTTTCTGAGCTGAACAAGACGCCTAATCACAAAAAAAAATGAAGAGATGGAAAATGGCGCTTGCAATGTTTACCAACCTTCAAGCTGTCTGGAATAATGTTATCCAGATATCTGTCATTTTGTGGCGTTATTGATAAGAGTAAAAGCACATTACATTAAAGGTCAAAGAGGATGTTTGCCATGTGCAATCTGCATCAACTTGACAATTGTACAATTATAACAAAATCTGATAAATATGACAGAAGGTTTTCAAAGCTGTGCATGGTATAGTACACAATACATTTACTGTGTTTTGCAAAAGGATTCACCTCCTTGGCACTCAAAAAGCTCTAACGCAACCTATTGCTTTCAGAGATTACATAATTGTCTGAATTCAAAATAGAAGTAAACTCTGGCTGAATGACAATTGGTTTGCTAAGCACTGTTTATCAAAAATTTGTTTCAATATTTTTTTTCTTTGTTGCTAGCTTAATTCTGTAGACCGAAAGTTGCTACAAAGAGGCTGTGAATTTACTGCGGCCTCTTTGTAGCCAATTCTTGTCAACAAGTCACTCCATCAATGGCTTCATGACATTTCAGGATAATATTTGTGTTAGGCTTCATTCACACTTGTAGGACTCTGAAGTTGTGCCGACTTTGGAGTGCAACTTTGATGCAAATTTGACGCAACTTTAGCTTTAACCAGTGATAATGGAGAACTGCTGCACACAAGTTGCATTGTATAACATTCAGGTACGACTTTCATGCAACTTCTGAGGGTTAACATTGAAGTCTATGGCCAAAATTGTCCATGAACTACTTTGAAGTTGCTGCAACTTTAATTTGGGAAAAATTGAATGGTCATAAAATGGAAAACACGGGGAACGACTTGTCATCCAACTTTGATGTCCAAAGTTGCATGACAAGTCACACAAGTCTGAAAAAGTAACTTCATGGGAGACTAGTCAAGTGTTATTTTAAAGAAATCTGCAGATTTAAAGATATTTAAAAAATGTAATTTTGTACCTTTTGCTATAATAAATATCCCCAATTTCTTTTTAAAAAAGCAAATTTTTTCCTCAGTTTAGGCCGATATGTATTCTTCTACATATTCTTGGTAATAAAAATCGCAATAAGCGTATATTGATTGGTTTGCGCAAAAGTTATAGCGTCTACAAAATAGGGGAAAGATTTATGACATTTTTATTATTATTATTTTTTTTTACTAGTAATGGTGGTGATCAGCGATTTTTATCTGGACTGCAACATTATGGTGGACAGATCAGACACTTTTGACACATTTTTGGGACCATTAGCAGTTATACAGCAATCAGTGCTATAAAAATGCACTGATTACTGTGTAAATGTCACTGGCAGGGAAGAGGGAACAGTAGGGGGTGATCAAGGGGTTAACCGTGTTACCTAGGGAGTGCTTCTAACTGTGGGGGGATGGAACTGCCCTGGTGAGGCATAGTATGAACAACAGATCGCTCTCCTCACCCCTGACAGCACGGAGATCTGTCTGTTTACATTGACAGATCTCCGTTCTGTCTGTGTGGAGCGACTGCGGGTGCCCGGCGGTCGCATGCGCAGCAGCTCCGGCGTCATGGCCCCAGTGGTCAAAAAGTGAGCTGACGTATAGCTACGATGGTTCACCCAGGGGAGCCAACCTGCTGCAGTATAACTGCGGTGGCTGGTTGGGAAGGGGGTTAAATAAAAAGAGTTACACCACATTGAGGCACAGAAAGACAAGCAGTATTGTAAGCCGGCCACGGTGTCACCCATCCTACCAACCGCGATGACGTCACATGTGCACTCTACCCAACGCGTTTCCCAAAGAGTGGCATCTTCTGGGATTGGAGGATGCCGCGCAACATCAGCAAGCAGACTTTAAAGAGGAAGTGACACGGAGATACATACAACAGGAAGAGATACATACAAAATACACCGTGCCACCGTGGAGACATGTGTATAAAAACATGAGCTGCTTACTACGAATGTAAACACCTGCAAACACTAATAAAAGTAAACATAGTTCCAAAAGAAACACATATAAAAAGTATATGTAAAAATACATTAAAAAAACAAAAAAAAAAAACAGATGAACTGCAGGTCATATAAAAACAATCTGCGCATAATATCACCATCTAGCGGTTACATAAAATAACACATATAAGATGCAGAGAACAACAAGTATCAAATATTGACCATATAAAATACCTTACACTCTTGATGTCATGAAGATATCCAAAAGTGGACCATCTGCCCACGGAAGAAACATCAGTACCAAAATTGTATGCTAATGTTATGAATATATACAAATCCCAATATCAGTTTTAGATATATTGATTTTTTTTTGCTATATTTCTTACATTTTTCAAATTTTTTATAACTTATATTATTTTTTATTATATTCATACTTACCTTTAAAGAACATAGTTGTCCACTTCGGATTTTTATATATATATTCGTAACATTAGCATACAATTTTGGTGCTGATGTTTCTTCTGAGGGCAAATGGTACACTTTGTATGTCTTCATGACATAAAGAGCGTGAGGTATTTTATATGGTCAATATTTGATACTGTAGTTGTTGTTCTCTGCATCTTATATGTGTTATTTTATGTAACTGCTAGATGGCGATATTATGTGGATTGTTTTTATATAATCTGCAGTTCATCTGTTTGTTTAAATAATTTTTCTACGTATTTTTACATATATTTTTTATGTGTTTTTTTTTAAAACTAGGTTTACTTTTATAAATGTTTTCAGATGTTTACAATCATAGTAAGCAGCTCAAATTGCTCTGTATGTATACTTCCGGTTTCAATTCCTCTTTAAAGTCTGCTTGCTGACATTGCACGGCATCCTCCAATCCCAGAAGATAGAAAAGCGAACAATCCCCTTAACTGGGACTTTGTAGGTACTTGACTCGTATTACAACTAGGTAGATAAAAGAATAGTTTTTATTAATGTCACATCAATTTAAAAAAAAAATAATAATATAGAATGTACATGGCCTAAGCAACTAAAAACTGAGTGATGATACAGAATGATATCCTCCACCCAACGCTTTAGTTTTTTGCACCTACTTCATCAGGGGTAGGGGAGATATCAGTTATAGTCACTCCAGTGATGTACATGTAAACATTCGATGGTAGATTAAAATAACACAGTCTCAAGGAGTTCCTGCTTTTAGTTTCTTAGGCTATTTTTTCTTTTTTTTAATTGATGTGACATTATTAAAAACAATTCTTTTATCTACCTAATTGTAATACGAGTCAAGTGACTACAAAGTCCCAGTTAAGGGGATTGCTGGCTTTCTATTTCCATACATAGGGATGTGGCACATTATGGAGTAAATCACTGAACCCTTCAATCCCAGAAGACCCCATTTTTGGGGAAACGTGTGCACGTGCGACGTCATTGCGGCTGGTAGGACGAGTGACACTGCGGCCAGCTTTAAATACTGCTTGTTTTTCTGTGCCTCAATGTAAGTGTTAATGAAATAAAATTATACCAGCGCAAAAAATTAGTTAAAATCTAAACAGCTGCTGAACACTCCAGGCAAATTTATAAAAAAAATCCCAGGCAATAATAGTACAAAGAATAGTGCAGCGCTAAATATCACAGTTAATACATCTCCTCATCCAATAAATCAATACATGAAAGATATTAGTTATTGGAAAGGAAAAATCATAAAAAGTTCATATAGAAATCAGGATTCCAAAAAGTGACAATGTGCATCAATGAAGACTGAAAATCGGTGCCAGAAGTGTGACCTCCACCATAAGACACTCTTTGCCGCTCACCTCAATGATAGGACCCCCAAGTCAACAAAGGGTGAAAAAGGCTTTCCCTTACGGGCAAAATCCTGGAGAGTAGCAATAAACCTTTTCAGAGTGCAAAGCACATGGATCAAAACATGAGCTCATATACAGGGGATCGCAGCACAAGATCATCAGTGTCCCAATATCCCGATATATGAAAATAAAAAAGGAATTATGTAGTGCTCTCTGCTGGCATGTATTTAATATGATAAAAAGGAAGAATCACACTTTCATACAAGACACTTCTATTAAGTGCCAGCAAAAAAAGCGTTCTGTCACATAAAACCACATGGAGTCAGCAAGAGGAGACAGCCGCAGGTGACGTCAATCCCTCTTGCACGCTTATTGTCCCAAGGAGCAGGACTTCATCAGTGTACCGTGAACCATGTGCTTTGCACTCTGAAGAGGTTTATCGCTACTCTCCCGTTAAGGGAAAGCCTTTTTGACCCATTGTTGACTCGGGGGTCCTATCATTGAGGTGAGCGGCAAAGAGTGTCTTATGGTGGAGGTTACACTTCTGGCACCGATTTTCAGTCTTCAATGCGAGTTTAACTCTTTTTATTTAATAAACTTGTCAAACCGATTTACGATATGGGGCTTCTACCTGCTCACATTACATACATCTTCGGTGGTGAGTGGATCTCACCCAAAGCATGGTCTAGGCCAATGAGAGACGGCTGTAGCAACACGCTCACTGGGAAGCATTTGCCATGGAGAGCGATTACAGGCTGTGTTTGATCTCAGTGATGTAGATCTATTCCATTTGGTAAGAGGCTAATTGTTGCATCAAGAACATGACTTTTCTTACACTGGAGCACTGTTTGGAGTGACATTGGAACATTCAGCATTTAGCACTTTATTACAGTGACACAAATTTTTATTGGGCTTTATATTTAACTTGTCACGTGTATTGCACTGAAATACTGTTTGCATCCCATTTTGAGTTTTTGTCACTTATTGCATGTTTGCACAGTATATCAGCACCTGCACTTTGTTTTTTTTTTCTTTGTACACAATTTGCATTGTGTTATATTTATATATGATATCCATGTTTGTATATCACTTAAAGGAACAGCGCACCATTTTTGTATATGTAGGTTTAGCTTACTAAAGCTTTGATTTATTTATTTATTTATTTATTTATTTATGGTTAAGCTTCAGCTTTACAGCTTTTATTACTTTTTACATATTAAAGGTTTACATCTACCTTAAGTGTGTGCATTTAAAGTGTCACATGACCTCAAAATAAACACATCTTTTACATAGGAGACTCCCTGTTCAAAAGTCTAAATCACAGAGGGAAGGACTAATGGTTCCTAAAACAAGATCGACCCGGCAGACATCTGGTCCCTAAAGGGCTGAGAACCAACTGCTGGTCCAACCCCTGCTGCAGTAGGCAGGGGGGTTCATCTCATGGAAAAAAAAAAATCAGGGTGAAAACCCCAAGAATTACACCAAATAAAATATGCTTTCAACATCCAATAATAAACCTTACAGCAGTGGTGTCATACACCCAGCCTGCAGGCTTGCTGTGTGTGGCCTGGCTTGTACTGGGCTGGGTTCACCACCTGCTAAGCACTTGCAGACATGGAGAGCAGCAGTGAGGTGCTGGGTGCTGAAATGCTCTCTGTGTTTGATTAAGCAAGCTGCTCTTCCACATTGTGTTTTTTCTTTGTGTCAAACAAGCTTTACTGTTCATCCAGCAAATTTGCAAAGCCAGATTTTGTTTGCCTATTACTATCTAATCTGATGGGCTTAATCCAGAAGGTAGTCTTGGTTTAACCGGAGAGAGACATTGTTGCACAGAAGCATGTGATTAGGTAAGCAAGTTAGATCTCACTGTCACTGCACTGACCACTAATGGGGAGAAAAGAAAACTGCCAATGACCACCAAAGGGTGGGTGTTAAGAATATTTCCCCTGACTATCAATTAGGGTGGTTTAAATGGCATGACTACGGTGCACCAGTGGGAAGGGAGGGGGGGGGGTGCTGCCAGCACTGTTACCACTAATGTTGGGAGAGTTAATAATACTGTGACTGACACCAATGCTGATGGTTTTTAATTGCATTGTTGCCTTATGAGTATAACTTGCGGGTAACAGCATCCACCAGCACCAATGCTGGGGGTTATTACTGTGGTGGCTGACACAAATTCTGAGGGGGGGGGGGTTATTGTGTCCATATACATCAATTCTAGGGAGTGGTGTTGCATCTACTGACTCTAATGTGGGGGATTTTATTGTGGTCACCGACACCAACACCGAAAGTTATTTTTGTGGTTACTGACCCCAATGTCGGGGGTTATTATTGTGTCCACTGACATCTATGATAACTCCAACTTTCTCTTCAGCATGCACTGCAGCGCACTACAAAAAATGGACTGAATTTTTCTGTGCTTGAGCGCGTTATAGCCCATTTATTTTGAAAGGATTGCCTAACTCGATGGAATGAAGCTAAATGCATGAATATGAATGCTATTGTGCAGCCCTCTAGAAGAGGCCCGGACCTGAGACCCTCTATGATTTTTTTAGTTGGCCATGGATGCCTTACAAGTAGTCTTTCTAGCTGTTAGCATTGAAAATTAAATTCAGAGATGCCCCTGATTCAAGAAAAAAAAAAACAGGTCTACAACAATCAAGACATTAAAGCAAGTGACTAAGTAACAAGGAAAAACAGCCCTTGGGACAGAAAATCCTGATGATCCAACACAGCTTAGAAAGGTTTATTTTTTTCCATTTCCTTGTCAAGATTTCCCAAGGCAGGCACCAAGCCAGACTATGGGGGCAGTCTGGGTGCCTGCCTTGGGAAATCTTGACAAGGAAATGGAAAAAAATAAACCTTTCTTAATAGATAGAGAGGGAGAGTCTATTGTGTATAGCCTGGTACACACCACTAGTTTTCTTTCGTTCAACCCATTTGGTTGAATGAAAAAACCTGACAGTTCAGATCGGAACCGCTGTACTAACTTTTCGATGTTAGTACATGCAACTCCCCTGCCGAGCTAATGTGTTCTGACAGGGAGACGCCCCCTGACATCCCCTCCCCGCCAGAACACGCGGGTCAGTGCTCTCAGCCGTTTTGGTCATGAGCCTTAGGCCCCTTTACCACTTGTGCAACTTGTCCTACAACTTGGGACTGCAAAGTCACATGACAAGTCGTACCCCATGATTTCCAATGAATACCATTCATATCTGTGCGACTTCAAGTCACGCCGACTTCAAAGTAGTCTCTGTGTTACTTTGGTCTGACTTTGATGTGATTTACACAGGCATTCCCTGAAATCGCAGCAAAATACCACGACTTTAAAGTCGCAGTAGTGTGAAAGGGGCTTTAGACAGAAGCCGGAGGAATGGCCAGCTTCTGTCGGACTGGTTGCCATACACATGGGACGAATGTTGGATGGTTTCTATTGAGCTGGCCAACATTCACCCCATGTGTACTAGGCTTAAAGTGGAAGTCCAGTCAAAAATTAAAGTTCTTCTATTAATTATTTGTAAAATATTTTTATCTTGACATTATTCATTTTCTGTATAGCTGATCGCTGTGTCGCTTAGAAAGTCTAATAAAAGCCAGACAATCAGCTTCTTCCTTTTCTTCAGGGACAACCTTACTTCTTTATTTCTGAATTCTGCATGTGAGCCTCTCACTTCCTGAAAACGTTGTCCTTCTCTTCTACACGCCCCCCATCCCGAATCTCCTTTTTAGACAGACATGCCTACACTTGCCCAGTCCCACCCACATCCCTGTTCTCCTTCACAGATCTCCTCCTGTCTTCATAGCCTCTTTTGGATAGCAGTTTCTCCTCAGAGAGGGGGGAGGAGAGGCTTTGGAAGTCTGTTCTGTTATATTACAATGCAACATGCTGCAGATTTCCTACAGTGTACAACCATGTGGTTGTTTCTGCATGGCACTGTGTGCATGGTGTGGCACACGCCCAGCTGAGGGAGCTACATGTGAGTAATGAGTTTAAGGCTCTGTTTCCACTAGTGCGACCTGTCATGCGACTTTGGACCCAAAGTCGCATGACAAGTCACAGCCCTCCAAAGTCGCATGACAAGTCACAGCCCATTGATTTCAATGGCAAACTTTCCCATCAATGCAACTTTGAAAAGGTGCCTGCACTACTTTGATGCAACTTTTGATACGACTTTGATCCAGAGTGTAAAGTTGGATCAAAGCTGCACTCAGTCGCACTCTAAATCGCACCACTTTGGAGTCACACTAGTGGAAATGTAGCCTAAGGCCTCATTCACACAGGCACCATCAGTTTAGCCATGTTAAAAATGTATCAGTTCTTATCCGTTGCTTCATCCGTCTTCCGTTCCGTTAATATCCGCTTTCATCCGTTAATGTACACGTTTACATTCGTTTTTTCATCCGTTTTTGTATCAGTTTTGATCCGTTTACAGCAGTTTCTGTGCATTTAAGGAAATTACCCATAAAGCATTGCTCCTCCCATACAGATAAACAAAAAAAAAATTATTTCTTCAAAACAGATCTTAACTGATCGGACGTTGACGGACACTGTCCGTTAACGTCAGTTAATATCCGTTTTGGCGGATCTGGACGTAGCTTTGTACGTAAAAAAAAAACGGATAAAAACGGAAGCGGAGGTTAACTGATGGTAAGAGCCCTTTCACACTGGGGCGGGGGCGGCATCGGCGGTAAAACGCCGCTATTATTATTATGAGAAAGGGTTAAATACCACCGCACTGCGCCTCTGCAGAGGCGCTTTGCCGGCGGTATAGCCGCGCCGTCCCATTGATTTCAATGGGCAGGAGCGGTATACACTCCGCTCCTTCACCGCTCCGAAGATGCTGCTGGCAGGACTTTTTTTACCGTCCTGCCAGCGCATCGCTCCAGTGTGAAAGCCCTCGGGGCTTTCACACTGGAATGAAAGTAGCGGCACTTTCGGGTCGGTTTGCAGGCGCTATTATTAGCGCAATAGCGCCTGCAAACCGCCCCAGTGTGAAAGGGCTCTAACGGATGGTCATCCGTTTGCCCATTGGAATGCATTGTCGTACGTCAACGGATGGAAGAAAAACGGATAGACGGTCCGTCCATGTGAAAGGGGCCTAAGGCTAGAGTGCAACTTTGGAGTGTGACTTTGATGCAACTTTACACTCTCTGGATCAAAGTTGCATCAAAAGTTGCATCAAAGCATTGCAGGTACCATTTGGAAGTCGCTGATTTTCAAAGTTGCATAGATGGGAACAGGTGCCATTGAAATCAATGGGCTGTGACTTGTCATGCAACTTTATGTGTCCAAAGTCACATGAAAATTCATACTAGTGGAAACAGAGCCTTAGTCTACATTTACACTATTGCGACCACAAAGTTGCACTCTAAATCACACAGCTTTGGAGTCACACTAGTGGGAACGTAGCCTAAGGCTAGAGTGTGACTTTGGAGTGCGACTTTGATGCGACTTTACACTCTTTGGATCAGAGTTGCATCAAAGCATTGCAGGTAACTTTTCAAAGTTGTTGATTTTCAAAGTCACATAAATTGGAACAGGTACCATTAAAATCGATGGGCTGTGACTTGTCATGCAGACTTTGGACACAGTCGCATGACAAGTCATGTTTCCACTATTGTAACCACAAAGGTGCACGATTTAGAGTGCGACTTTGAGTGCAGCTCTGATCCAACTTTACACTCTCTGGGTCAAAGTCGCATCAAAAGTCGCATCAATACATTGCAGGTAGCTTTTCAAAGTCACATATATGGGAACGGGTGCCATTGAAATCAATGGGCTGTGACTTGTCATGTGACTATGTGTCCAAAGTGGCATGCCAAGTTGCACTAGTGGAAACGGAGCCTAAGTGTGGTTGCCTGTACTATGATCATTGTAGACTGTAAGCTGAGACCCCAGAGCACTTCCAGCTACACTGACAGCCCCCCCCCCTCGCATCTTCACTGGTCTCACGATTCGATTTGATTACGATTACCTGGTCAACGATTCGATACAATTCGATTCTACAATGCATCAAGATTACCGACGATGGTTTCCAACAAAACAACTTCAAGCAATTAGAACTCCATTTTTTTTTCATTTTATCTAGGGATCAGGACAAGGACAGGAAATAGTCCAGGATATGAGGGAGGGGTAGGAACTGAAGGATGGAAGAATCCATGAATAAGAAAGGAAGAGTCTGGGAATGGAGGAAACCATGGATAGAGAATGGAAGGCCCAGGGGAGTCTGAAGATAAGAACTGAAGGATGAAAAAGGATGGGGATGGAGGAATCCATGGATAGGAACAGAAGGATGGAAGAGTTCAAAGATAAAAATGTTGGTGGTGAGGGGGGACTGAAGGATGAAGGAATCAAAGGGAGGGTGTTAAGATGGTCATCATGGAGTCCTGCAGGTGAGGAATATCAGAGTTAGAGGATCCCCTGTGCTGTGTACATGGCAGGGTTGGGGGTATAATGGTCTCCTCCTGGAGTCCAGGGTTGGGGATGTCATAGTGCTTTCTGTATAAACATATATTATTAAAGTGGAGTTCCACCCAAAAGTGAAGCTTCCGCTTTAAGGAGTCCTGACCCCCTTGCATGCCACAACTGGCATGTCATTTTTTTTTTTTTGGGGGGGGGGGTATCTAGTTTTGACAGGTACCCAGCTCCCACTTCCGCTCGGGCCACCTAGGCGGCCCCTCCCTCTCTGCAATCTTCTGGGACATGTTACAGGTCCCAGAAGATTGCCCAGCCATTCAGGACAGCGTAGTGAGACATGCACACCCGGCTGTGAAGCTGAAAGCTGTCACAGCCGGGTGCCCACAGTAGTACTGCCAGCGCCGTAGACAGGCGGGGAAGAGAATGGAGGGTTTGGGTGGCCATGTTGCTGAATGGAGGGACAGGTGAGTGTGTGTTTATTAAAAGTCAGCAGCTACACTTTTCGTAGCTGCTGACTTTTAATAAACAAAAAGTCGACTGGAACTCTACTTTGAATGAAAAATAATGTCACTCACTTAAAAATTACACTAATCCAGTGCACTACAGGGTACAGGCATTACCACACACTGCTGCTGGGAGGTCAGGAGGGATAGAATCCACAGCTGACAAACAGCCCTGTAAAGTTCCCTGTATTGTCTCTGTGCTGACAGTTCCCCTGTGCTTCCCCGTTTGCACCTTCCAGCACACTAGGAGTTAACACAGTGAACTGTGCAAAGGGGGAAGCCGGGGAACTGTCAGCATGGAGCGTGTACGAGCTGTATGTAGAGTACAAACTCATATGTACTCTACTTACTGCTGTTAAAATAACTGTGTTTTAATAAACCCCATGTTACAATCCATTAAGTGCCTCACTGTATGTGCTTTTAAAAAAATATGGAGCTACATACCGCATTTCTCGGTGTGTGTACACGCCGCTCATGTGACTGCCCGGCCCGCCTCTCTCCTCTGACATCTCTCCCGACGTCAGCGGGGAATTCTCAGACCCACCCGCTGACTGTAGCTATCAGATCAGAAGAGAGGCGGGTGGGGCTGAGAATTCCCTGCTGATGTCAGGAGAAACATGAGAGGAGAGAGGTGGGCCGGGCAGTCACAAGAGAGGCGTGTACACACACTGAGTAATGCCTTATGTAGCTCCATATTTTTTAAAAAGCACATACAGTGGGGCACTTAATGGATTGTAACACGGGATTTATTAAAACACAGTTAATTTAACAACTATACGCTCGGAGCGCTTTCCTAGGAGGGGCGGGTCAAGTCGGGATGGCGTCACCCGCCATTCGATCTTTCCGGTCGTATGCATCGATGCCGCATCGGAGATACCCGAATCGCGATGCATCGCCGCTGCAATTAACTTCAGCACCCCTAACAGTTATACTGTATATGTGCACTGCACTCCCCCCCCCCTCCCCACCCCATGTGGATGGGGCTTATTTCTTCATTTTCTCATGAATTAGGATGTACAATGAGAGAACACTGGGCGGGAATCTATGGTCAGCTCCTCCTGTCCTGTATATGCCCACTGGCTACACAGGAACAATGTCCCTCACAGGAAGTGATGTCACTAGCTTTCAGGAATCACACCCACTGGCTGATTTTAGTCTCAGAAAGATGTAGAATTGAAGTTATGTGACAGCACTGGATTCTGCAAAACAAAGGTAGAATTTTTTTTCATTTTGAGGCATAAGGCTGAACTTAGATCACGTTAATGATTGCAGGGGAGAATTTAAGTGTTAGGGTGGACTTTCACTTTAAGGTTCTTCTGCTGAGTAAGATGGGTGTTCTTGTTGTTAGTATCCTAATTAACTAGGAAACTAGAAATTATCTAAAGAGATGTTGCCCCTTGAGGACAATCCAGAACAAACTGTTTTTTTTTTTTTAAAAAAGGAACTCGGAGTCCAGCAGGGTGCCCAAATATGATTTGTGACAGGTAAATCGCGCAATAACAAAACCAGGAAATGTTAAGCAGACCAGCAAGGCATTTGATCAAGGTTACTCCATGGTTTGACAAGATACAATCACAAACAGGAGCTGTCAAGCCACTAAGTTAAAGGGTACAGTATATCTGACTGCCACAATGTGGAGTAAAGCAAATTCTCCAATTTGGGAGTAATAACTGCAGACTGAAATCCGAATACTGTTTCCTACAAAGAGGGCGTAGTACATTGAATAACAAACAGATCTGAAGGGGTATCCAAACCCAAACCAGAAAGTCCAGCATATCAGTGTCAGATCCAGAAGAGGAGGAAAAGGAAGTAAATACTTATGGGTCAGATAAAGTCTTCAGCAGAGCAGACAGCTAAACGAGGCCAGAACCAGCCTAATTCGCAAAGACAAAATAGGGCCAAGTCCTGAGGTGTGCTTGCATTCATAGAGCAACTCCACTTCTGTTAGTCAGAGATAGAAGTAAATGTTTAACAGAACAAGCTAGAGTTTAAGACCTGCAGCAGTCTTGTGGTGAGGTCAGGTGCACTAAACCTTAAAATTATTGATGGCACTGTATGGCACTTTAAAATCAAATGCTGATTGACACATTGAGTGCCAGATTGACTGTCATTGTTCTAGCATGCAGTGCAGTTTAAAGCGGAGTTCCACACAAAAGTGGAACTTCCGATCATTTGTCTCCTCTCCCTCACCAGTGCCACCTTTCGGGGGAAGAGGGGACAGGATACCTGTTTGTGACAGGTATCCTGTTCCCACTTCCGGGAGTCCAGGCCGCGGACCGTGACATCACCGCGGGGCTCCCTCCTCCTCTTACTGTCGCCGGGCCAGTAGGAGAGAGGAGCGGAGCCTCCCTCATGCGCAGTAGGGTTCCCAGCGTGAAGCCGTAAGGCTACACTGCTGGGTACACTTACCCGCAATGGTGGCGGCAGCACCTGACAGCTGATGGAAACATCAGCTGCGGTGCCGACATCTCTGGACTCCGGGACAGGCAAGTGTCCTATTTTTAAAAGCCAGCAGTATGTGTAGCTGCTGGCTTCTAATTTATTTTTTTTTTGTTGGGCAGAACACCGCTTTAAACACACCTGCTCCAAAGTTGCTTTTAAAAACTATTGGCAACACAACTTTTAAGTCAGTTTGCACTAAAACGATGATAGAAAAGCCTGAGTATGGCTCAGTGTGGAGATAAGATGGGGCGGCACAGTGGTGTAGTGGGTAGCAGTTTTGCCTAGCAGTAAAAAGATCGTTGGTTCGAATCCCAACCACGACACTACCTGCCTGGAGTTTGCATGTTCTCCCTGTGCTTGCGCGGGTTTCCTTCAGGTCCTTCGGTTTCCTCCCACACTCCAAAGACATGCTGGTAGGTTAATTGGCTTCTGTCCAAAATTGGCCCTGGTATATGGGTGTGAGTTGGGGACCTTGGATTGTGGGCTCCTTGAGGGTAGGGACCGATGTGAGTGTGCAATGTATGTCTGGAGTGCTGCGTAAATTGACAGCACTATATGGGTACCTTAAATAAATAATAATGGATGAGCATCTTAATGAGACACAATGTACAGGAATAGGGCAATTGTAGATACGCACCGTCACTCACTCTGGTTGAACTGGATGGACTGGTGTCTTTATTCAACCTTACCAACTATGTAACTATGTAACCATGTAAGGAAAGCATATAGTACAGATGCTGTGTGATGCAGTTATGTTTGTGAGATCACAATTGCAGGCAGGCAATTAAAGTGGTTGTAAACCCATTTAAAAAAAACAAAAAAAAAAACTAATACTTGCAAGACAAAGGCATAAAAAGCTAGTTTGCATAGCATACTAGCTCATTATGTAATACTCACCTGAGATTGAAGCCCTTGCATCGGTGCCCGTACACCGCACCGGCCGGCAACGTTGACGTCATGCACGCAGTAACGGCACACTTACTGAAGCACCGACACACCATTGCTTCAGTTTGTGTCAGTGTGCATGTGCTGAAGACGTGGGCACATGCAAATACATGGGATATCTCCTAAACAGTGTAGGTTTAGGAGATATCCTGTGCAGGTTTAGGAACTATCCTGGATAGCTACAGGTAAGCCTTATTATAAAAAGGAAAAGGTCTGTAAGGGTTTAAAACCCCTTTAAATCCCCCCTTTAAAACCCCATAAATAGGGAGCTGTAGTGCTGGAGATAAGCTCCCTAAATAAGGCCCCTTTCACACGAGGCGGACTCCGTTTCCACAGAGTCCGCCTCTGTCCGCCGGCTCAGCGGGAGATCAGTCCGTTGATCTCCGCTGAGCCGGCGGATGACAGGTCCCTCTCTGCTCACTGAGCGGGGAGGGGCTTGTCAGGCGCCGCTGCCGTCTATGGAGGGATCGGATGAAAACGGACAACATGTCCGTTTTCATCAGATCTCACCCGATCTGATCCGCCAGCGACGGACCTGGACGTAGGGCCATCTGTCTGCTTTTAGTGGATCGGACGGGGTCGGATGTCAGCGGACATGTCTTCGCTAACATCCGTCGCTCCATAGGCTAACATGGAGCGCCCGTTCAAAACTGACAGGCGGACCTGAACGGTCCGATCGTGTGAAAGGAGCCTAAAGTACTAAAAGTCACAGCTTGCATCTATAAATGTAATTAAAAGTTAAGCTTGGTATACACTAGTAGAATTTCATTCAACATTTTCCCTTGTGAGAACGTTTGTTTTTCTAAACGTTAGTGGGGTCAAATCCATGTTCGTTTTTGACCACAGTGACAAGAAAAACTGAAGGCGGAGGATGAAAATTTTTTGAAGCAGTGTATTTGCTTTTTGTTTGGTAAAGTCCATTCATTCCAAAATCGAATGTTTAAAGCAAAGGAGATCTTGAACTACTTTCAAATGAAAGTACTAAGAATTTTCAAACAAATCTTCCTTTGAATTTTTATACAAATGTATAATCAGATTTCTACTTGTGAATACCTGGGTTTAGACTCAGTGTTTACAAGGGTCTAGATCCCTGGTATACAGGGACTTTCAGTACATGAACAGCTCTGCAGCCAACTGTTCCTGCAGAGTTTATGGAGCCATGTAGCAGCAGGTGGAAGAAGACGACCGTATGTGCCAGCTCCTCCCTCTTGCTGAAAAGAAAAAAAAACAGCCAAAGCCAGTGTAAAGGCTCAAAGGCAATACAGACAGGTATGAGGAAACACTCACAGCTGCCTAGTGAAAGGAACAACACACAACCCCTAGAGAAGAAAGGAGAGTTCCCCCATTACACAGAACAGTGATCCTGGCAACCTGACTTTTCTCTATTGCAGCAACACAGCTATGTCACCTTCCTGCCACTGGTTTATTATAGAACAGTGAAGAAGTCTTATCTCTGCTCTCTACTGTCTGCATATTTCCGATCAGCACATACAGTGCCTTGGAAAAGTATTCATACCCCTAGAAATGTTCCACATTTTGAATTGTTACAACCAAAAACGTAAATGTATGTTATTGGGATATTATGCGATAGACCAACAGAAAGTGGCACATAATTGTGAAGTGGAAGGAAAATTATAAAAGGTTTTCTACATTTTACAAACAAATAACTGAAAAATGTAGCATACATTTGTATTCAGCCCCCTTTACTCCGATACCCCTAACTAAAATCTAGTGGAACCAATTGCCTTCAGAAGTCACCTAATTAGTAAATAGAGTCCACCTGTGTGTAATTTAATATCAGTATAAATGCAGCTGTTCTGTGAAGCCCTCAGGTTTGTTAGAGAACCTTAGTGAACAAACAGCATCATGAAGGCCAAGGAACGCACCAGACGAGCCAGGGATAAAGTTGTGGAAAAGTTTAAAGCAGGGTTAGGTTATAAAAAAAATCCCAAGCTGTGAACATCTTACGGAGCACTGTTCAATCCATCATCCGAAAATGGAAAGAGTATGGCACAACTGCAAACCTACCAAGACATGGCCGTCAACCTAAACTGACAGGCTGGGAAAGGAGAGCATTAATCAGAGAAGCAGCCAAGAGGCCCATGGTAACTCTGGAGGAGCTGCAGAGATCCATAGCCCAGGTGGTAAATTCTGTCCACAGGACAACTATTAGTCATGCATTCCACAAATGTGGCCTTTATGGAAGAGTGGCAAGAAGAAAGCCATTGTTGAAAGAAAGCCATAGGAAGTCCCGTTTGCAGTTTGCAAGAAGCCATGTGGGGGACACAGCAAACATGTGGAAGAAGGTGCTCTGTTCAGATGAGACCAAAGTTGAACTTTTTGGCCTTAAAGCAAAACGCTATGTGTTGTGGAAAACTAACACTGTACATCACCCTGAACACACCATCCCCACCGTGAAACATGGTGGTGGGAGCATCATGTTGTAGGGATGCTTTTCTGCATCAGGGACAGGGAAGCTGGTCAGAGCTGATGGGAAGATGGATGGAGCCAAATACAGGGCAAACTTATAAGAAAACCTGTTAGAGTGTGCAAAAGACTTGAGACTGGGGCAGAGGTTCACCTTTCAGCAGGACAAGGACCCTAAACATACAGCCAGAGCTATGGAATGGTTTAGATAAAAGCATATTCATGTGTTAGAATGGCCCAGTCAAAAGTCCAGACCTAAATCCAATTGAGAATCTGTGGCAAGACTTGAAAATTGCTGTTCAGACACTCTCCATCCAATCTGACAGAGCTTGAGCTATTTTGCAAAGAAGAATGGGGAAAAATGTCACTCTTTAAATGTGCAAAGTTGGTAGAGACATATCCAAAAAGACTTGCAGCAGTAATTGCAGCAAAAGGTGGTTCTACAAAGTATTGACTGAGGGGGGGGGGGGGGGGCTGAATACAAATACCAGCCATACTTTTCACATATTTATTTGTAAAAAATCTAAAAAAACATTTATCATTTTCTTTCCACTTCACAATTATGTGCCACTCTGTGTTGGTCTATCACATAAAATCCCAATAAAATAAATTTACGTTTTTGTTTGTAACATGACAAAATGTGGAAAATTGTAAGGGGTATGAATACTTATTCAAGGCACTGTGTGAATGCAGCACTCCTGACTGCCCTGCTCTCTAACCTAAATGCTATTGGCTAAAATCAAGTCAAGCCAAGATATTTATATTGGTTGCATTTTAAAATGCAATTAATAATATTTAAAAATAATCATTTTCATCCTCCCCCTAGCAAAGGAACCTCCTCTCTCCCAGAAACCTCTTAAGGGATACGATTGCTAAATGGATTTTTCCTGTGGCATCATGGCAGCATACACTTTGGGTTGTGACTCCGCCTCCACAACCTGATAGGACCACATAGCTATAAATTAATGAGTAGGCACCCGCCCCAGTATTCTCTTATTTTTCCTCACCTGTCAGGACCGCACGGATCAGCACCCCCTTACCGCTTCGCCCCAGCCAGGTTCTAGCCTCTCCTGGGTGGAAGTCCTTCCTGTACAGCCTCTAAACGAGCTAAATGGAAGGAGCCCCACTCTGGTGATCTCAGGGGCACCCCCTTTTTTCATATTTCTGCCTGACCATGATATAAGCCTTAAACAGGCTTGACGTGTTAGCAGCCCATATACAGCCTTAAATAGGCTTTCTGGTGGAATGGCCTCCGAAATCTCAGCTTGGCCTCAGGAAATAAGCCTTAAATAGGCTTAGTTGTGTGCAGCAGTCTCCCCCCCACTCTCTCCTACCTTCTGGGCTCTGTTGTCCTCCAAACCATCCCCTGTGTTCACAGAGCGTCCTCGGCGTTCTCGCGCATGTGCAGTGTGTCGTTTCAGGGCGCTTCTCTGCCTTTGCCAGGTTCCAAGATGGCGCTGGGTGTCTCGCGGCGCTACTGCGCATGCGTGAGCGCTCGGCGATAATGGCGGCAGATTTAAAAAGCCCCAATGTCAGTTTTTCCTTGCTGTTGCTGTATGACTGACCCGAGACAGTTTTTTTTCTTAGAAAACGCTCTACAAAGGTAGGTATCCTGTCTTTTGGTCCAGCTGTCCCCTAAACCTTATTCCTTTCTGCATGTCTTAATCCTTACTGTTTCTGCAGGTTTCACCACTCCTCCACTATGGAGACCGCTGCCCCAGCAGATCACCGCCAGCCTAATAGGTAAGGGGGGAAGACATGGTAAGTAGTGAAGATTGAAAAAGAGAGCACTACTAATGCTACCTAAATTGGTCAGCCCTATCAGGTCTTCAGGAACGTCTGCTTCAAGACAGAGAGAGACCTCGCATAGAAGAAGTCGCTCCAGACACAGACGGAGCCGTTCCTATCGCAGGAGAAGCCGCTCGAGAGGGAGTCGCAGAAGGAGCCAGTCTAGATCATATTCTAGACACAGTCGATCACGCCATAGAAGATCTCCTTCGTGCAGACCACAGTCTCCCGCACGCCACTCCTGTGCCTCTGGGAACGCCTGCTGGATTTGCGGTGCGGTGGCCCTCCCGGATAAACTGGCCTGTCAAAAATGCCTAGAGGAGGCCACAAAAGAAAGAGTCTCGGATACTGGAGAATCCGCTGGAATTTCAGCTCCGCAGGCCTTGATGGCGGAAGCGGATTTTTCTACCCACAGTGCCTCTCCAGCCCAGGCCAGCACATCAAGGGAGCAAGACTCTCTGTCCGATAATGAGGGTCTGGAGGTATCGGCCGGCTTTGACTTCTCTCTAATAGAGGCCGTGTGTCAAGTCGGTCAAGGAGGCAATAGGATGGGAGGAACCCCAGGAGGTTCAACAAAAACAAAGGAAATATTTTCCTCACCTTAAGAAGGATCTAGAGGCCTTTCCGTTTATAGACGAACTGGATGACCTGATTAAGGAGGAATGGCAAAGACCAGAGAAGAAATCTAGTCTGAATAACAGACTTCTTAAGCTGTATCCGCTCAAGGAGCCTAAAGTGGCCCCCCCTGGCGTCCCCTCCTGTGGTGGATGCATCTTTGATGCGCCTAGCCAGGCACGTTACACTCCCGTTAGAGGATGCGGTAACATTCAGGGACGTGCTCGATAGGAAGATCGACACGGACCTCAAGAGGGCTTACCTGTCAGCAGGAGGCGCCTGCAGGCCTGCGATAGCGCTTGCAGCGGTGGGAAGAGCCATCTCGAGCTGGTCTGCAAACACCGAGAAGCTCGTATTGGAGGGTGCAGACCAGGAAAAAATAGTTAAAGCTTTGCAAGAACTAAGCTTGGCGGGCGACTTTGTGGCAGAGGCCTCTGTCGATACCATTAGGTCTGCAACGAAGTCTATGCTGGCCTCGGTAACGGCCAGAAGAGCGTTATGGCTGAAGCCCTGGACGGCGGATCCAGCCTCCAAGTCCAATTGGTGTCGCATCCCGTTTGACGGGGAGAACCTCTTCGGGATGAACTTGGACTCAGCCATCTCTAAGGTGACTGGTGGCAAGTCTGGGCTCATCCCTCGGATAGAAGGCCCAAACAGCAGAGACCTCCTCCCTTTAAGCAAAACCTTCCGGAGAGGTATAGAGACGCAAAAGCGTACAGACCTTTGAAAGAGTACCGAAGGAGCTGGAAAAATCCTCATCTTTTATGAAGTTCCAAAAGCCCAAGACTCCCGCTTCCAGTGATCAGAAGCCCTTTTGAAGGTGCGCCCGTCCAGCCAGCGGTAGTGGGAGCAAGACTCTCCAGATTCAAGCTGGCCTGGGCAGAGACCATAAAGGATACCTGGACTCTGGCCACCATCAGTTTCGGCCACAGGTGGTCCTTCAAATATCGACCCGCAAGGGATCAATTTTGTCCAACCCACATTCCTCCATCTCGGGAAAAAAGGTTGTCACTACTAAATTATGTTCAGGATCTTCTCCAAAAGCGGGCGATAGTAAGGGTTCCGCCAGCACAGAGGGGCAGGGGATTTTATTCTCCACTATTCCTCGTCAAAAAGAAATCGGGGGATCTACGTCCGGTTCTAGATTTAAAGAATCTCAACAGATCCATCCGGGTGGAGTCATTCAGGATGGAAAGCTTGCAGTCTATCCTCCAGGCTATAAATCTGGGAGACTGGATGCTTTCCATAGATCTCCAGGATGCCTACCTGCATATTCCAATTCATGTGGCATTCCAAAGATTCCTGCGATTCTCGGTGGGTCACAGGCACTTTCAGTTTCAGAGTCTTCCCTTCGGGATCTCGACAGCCCCCAGAACATTCACAAAGGTCCTATTACCAGCAATAGCCTCCTTAAGAGAGAAAGGTCTAAGGGTTCACCACTACCTGGACGACATTCTCCTCCTCTCAAACAGCCGGGAATCACTCGTGCAACATCGCGAGATCCTAGTCTCCCCACTAATAAGTTTGGAATGGATAATAAATTGGGGAAAAAGAAACACCCAGCCTACCCAAAGGATGGTCTTCCTAGGGGCCGAACTGGATACCCGAGCAAATACAGTGGAACTGCCACGGGAAAAAATACCTCTGCTAATCCAGAAAGTAAGAAAATCAATCTCGGCTCCGTTCTTACCAGCCAGAGCGTGCCTCAGTCTTCTGGGTTCTCTATCGGCAACCATTCCAATGGTTCAGTGGGCGCAATGAAATACCAGACCCCTTCAAGCCTCCTTCTTGCGCCAGTAGGAAGGTTTGTCCATGTCCCAACTGATTTACATTTCGGAGGAAGCCAGTCTATCTCTGCAGTGGTGGACGTGTCCTTGCAATCTCAGGTAATGCAAACAGATAGTCATCCCCATCAGGAAGTAGTAACTTCGGATGCCAGCCTGGAGGGATGGGGAGCACACTATCTACATTACGCGGCTCAGGGCCGCTGGCATTTCAAAACCCAGGACTCTGTCTCGAATGTTCTAGAGATGAAGGCAGCCTTCCAGGCCCTTTTGGCATTCAGCACCTTTCTGAGAGGGAAACAAGTTCTCATAAAGATGGACAACAGAGTGACAGTAGCCTACATCAACAGGCAGGGGGGTACCAGTTGCGTCTCTATGATGCAGGAGGTCGGCCCGGTGATGCAATGGGCCCAACTGAACCTTCTGGATCTGAGGGCGGCTTATATTCCAGGCGTTCAGAATCTCCTAGCGGATTCACTCAGCAGAACATTCATTTCCAACAACGAGTGGTCTCTGAGCTCCCAAGCATTTGCCCTCATATCCCAGACATAGGGTCGTCCGGACATAGACCTCGCAGCAACGCCAGCGAACACGAAGTGTCAGAGATTTTTGTCGAGGATTCCCTTTCCCTCAGCGGAGGGAACAGACTGTCTCCAACACCCCTGGAACTTCCGCCTAGGCTACATTTTTCCACCAACTCCTCTCATAGCCAAGTTTCTTCTGAGGCTCAAGCATTCAGCAGCTCTAGTGCTGGCTGTGATTCCCTTCTGGCCGCAGAGGCCTTGGTTCACTACCCTCCTACAGCTGAACACAGCGGATCCACTTCCCCTCCCGGTGTCGGCAGATTTACTGACCCAGGGCCAGCTACTCTACCCAAGCCCGGAGAAGCTACACCTAACTGCCTGGAGGCTGAGAGGTCTAGATTTCTAGGCCAAGGCTGCTCTCAGAAGGTAGTGGATACCCTGCTCCAGGCTAGGAAGTCTACCACGAATACCACGTAGCACCTACAGAAGGATTTGGGAAAAGTTTATTTCCTTTGCTCAGGAGCAAGGTTGGGACTCTTCTTCCCCATCAGTAGCGCAAGTGCTCGAGTTCCTCCAGTCAGGCCTGGACAAAGGTCTTGGGTCCAGCACCCTAAAAGTACAAGTATCTGCCATCTCTGCCTTGATAGGAGTTAAGTGGGCCCTCAATCCACTGGTGGTTCAATTCCAAAGGGCCTGTCTAAAACTAAGGCCTCCTAGAAAGCCTTCATTTCCGACATGGGATCTCTCAACCGTCTTGGAAGTCTTATCCAGGGAACCATTCTTTCCACTTGAAAACATCTCCCTTTGGGATCTGACACTCATTTCTAATCGCTATTACATCAGCGAAGAGAGTCTCAGAAATGCAAGCCTTGCTAGTCAAAGAACCATACCTGATGATCTACCCGGACAGGCTAACCCTGAAACCTTCGGATCAATTTATCCCAAAAGTCTCCTCTTCATTTCACTTTAACCAGGAGATTGACCTCCCGGCCCATGTCACAGATCAGGGCGCTCCTCATCCACTGGATGTCAGGGGCAACGTTTTGCAGTATCTCTCAATAACCAAGCCATTCAAAAAGTCTGAAAATCTTCTAATCATCCCACACGGGTTTAGAAAAGGCCAAGCGGCATCTGCCCGTACCATCGCCTCATGGTTGGTGAAAATTATCAAGAAGGCCTACTCCTTGAGCACCTTGCAGATTCCAGAAGGCTTAAGAGCGCATTCTACCAGGGCAGTGGCTACTTCATGGGCAGCTTACTGTAGAGTCTCAGCGGAAACCATTTGTAGAGCGGCCACCCGGTCCTCCAGAAACACCTTTATATCCCATTATAAAGTGGATGCTGCACGCTTATCAGCAGTAGAGTTCGGGAAGGCCGTTATACAGGCCAACTCTTCTATTTCTTGTCAATAAACTTACTTTGCATTCCCACCCAGTCTGGCGAGTTACTCCCCAAAGTGTATGCTGCCATGATGCGACAGGAAAATGGAAAATTGTATACGCACCTTTCCGTAATTTTCCTATCCTGTCGCATCTTCATGGCAGCATACAATCGCCCACCCTTCTGAGGTGACTTATATATACAGAGAATACTGGGGCGGGTGCCTACTCATTAATTTATAGCTATGTTGTCCTATCAGGTTGTGGAGGCGGAGTTACAACCCAAAGTGTATGCTGCCATGAAGATGCGACAGGAAAGGAAAATTACGGAAATGTGAGTATACAATTTTCCGTTTTAAGGCTCTTGCACACATAGGGGTTGATTTGCTAAAACTGGAGAGTGCAAAATCTTGTGCAGCTCTGCATAGAAACCAATCAGCTTCCAGATTTTTTTTTTGTCAAAGCCTAATTGAACAAGCTGAAGTTAAAAGTTGATTGGCTACCATGCAGAGCTGCACTAGATTTTGTACTCTTTAATTTTAGTAAATAAACCCCCTAGTTTCCATGGTTGCTAGGCTCCTGCTGTCTAGAGTCCCAAGTTGCAAGGCTTAAAGCCCCGTACACACCATCCGAAAATCGTATGAAAAATGCCGCATTTGAATCGATCGTACGATAATCGGATCGTTAGTACAGAGTTTTCGAGAGCCAATCAGGACAGTTCATCCGATATTATTCTATCGGACATGCACAGAAATTTTTTTCATATGATGCCAGATCATACGATTTTCGTTTAAGCAGTACAGCTGTCGTTCGAAAATGCAATACATTACAACACATGACAACACATGACATCACTTCCAAATTTTTATTCTGTCATACGAGAATTTTCGTGACTTTAGTAAACTCATCAGATTCGCATGCAAAAAAAAAAACGGAAGATCATTCGTCCGATAATCGGATCATGTGCACGGGGCATTAGGTTGCTAAAAAGCAGGCAGCTACTGACATCTAGCATTCTAGGTTGCAATGGAAAAGGCGATTCCTGACACCTAGCATCCTTGGTATTCAGGGCCAATAGTATACATTTGCGCTAAAGGCTGTAGAATGTAAACATTAAAACATTTACACTCATAAAGTGCTAAATATAGTCCCGGACAGTGGACGCAAATATACGCAAGACAGTGGACACAGACATTATATATACTATATTTGTGTGGGTTTATTTTATGCAGCTAAACATAGCTACAGATTAAGGAGTTGTGGGCAGCTGTATGCATGGGCCCATAGGATTCTGGAATCGCAGAGAGAAACATGTGATTCTGCCCACGATTCCAATATGCAAAAGTGTTAATAGGGCAAATTAAAGACAAGTAATCATAGCAAACAGTTGTACTAAGTTTATACTATGTCATGGTAAAACTTGCATACGCTCAAAGTCCACTTCACGCAAAACGACGTACCTGTACGTCAGTGCTTTGACACTAAATACCGAGGTTATGCTGCCACAACCCTGTTATTTTCGGGAACGCCATGCGTTTCTCTTTAAGGTAAAAGTGGTCTCCGCAGCAGATTCACCACAAGATCACTTTCATCAGTGGCGGGAGAGGTGCCCACCCCCTTCTGGTCGTCTCTGCCACTTACCGGACCCTCCGGTAGCGGTGGAGACGATCGCGTCCTCTCCCGTGGATGCCTGGCTGCCGACTGAGGGGAAGATGGCCCCCCGCTCGGCTCCATGGCATGGGAGAGCGGAAGCGATGTCAAACGTCACTTCCGCCCATAGGTTTTAAAAGGAGAATTTTTTTTTTTTTTTCAAGTGATTTTTTTTTCTTTTATTGCATTTTAGTGTAATTATGAGATCTGAGGTCTTTTTGACCCCAGATCTCATATTTAAGAGGTCCTGTCATGCTTTTTTTCTATTACAAGGGATGTTTACATTACTTATAAGAATAAAAGCGACCCAAAATGTTTTTTAAAGCGTCCTGTCCCGACGAGCTCACGCGCAAGAAGCGAACGCAAACGTAAGTAGCGCCTGCATATGAAAATGTTGTTCAATCCACACATGTGAGGTATCGCCGCGATCGTTAGAGCAAGATCAATAATTATAGCCCTAGACCTCCTCTGTAACTCAAAACTGACAACCTGTATACATTTTTAAACATTGCCTATGGAGATTTTTAAGGGTAAAAGTTTGTCGCCATTCCACGAGCAGGTGCAAATTTGAAGCATGACATGTTGAGTATAAATTTACTCAGCATAACATTATCTTTCACAATACAAAAAAAATTGGGCTGTTGTTGTCTTATTTTTTAATTCAAAAAAGTGTATTTTTTATAAAAAAAAAAGTGCGCTGTAAGACCGCTGCACAAATACAGTGTAACAGAAAGTGTTGCAACGACCGCCATTTTATTCTCTAGGGCAGGGGTCTCAAACTCAAATTACCTGAGGGCCACATGACGAGTTTTCATATCCCATGGGGGCCGCATGCAAACTTTTAAGCTTCAAAAAGAACATTAAACTAGTATATATAGTGGTAGTTACTGCTTGCTACCAGTCACTGCTTACTGCCAGATGCTTGGCAGTGTTTTCTCCGCAGCGTCCAGCAGCCAGCTCCCAGCAGGACCCACAGCTTGTGGGTCCTGCTGGGAGCTGGCTGTGGACCTGTGGGTGCTGCTGGCCACTGACCTATGGGTCCTGCTGGTCTGTAGGCCATGGGCAGCAGGACCCACAGGTCACTGGACAGGGTCCAGCAGGACCCCACAGGTCAGCATCCAGCAGGACCCCACAGGTTTGCGGCCAGCTCCTAGCAGGATCCACCTCTGGATCCTGCTGGCCATGGCCATGGCCTATGGGTCCTGCTGGCCTGTAGGCCATGGCCAGCAGGACCCGCAGGTCACATAGGCCATGGCCAGAGGCCAGCAGGACCCACAGGTCTGCAGCCAGCTCCCAGCAGGAGCTGGCTGTGGACCTGTGGATCCTGCTGGCCTATAGGCCATGGCCAGCAGGACCCTCAAGTCAGCAGGACCCACAGGTCAGCGGCCAGCAGGACCCCACAGGTTCGCAGCCAGCTCCTAGCAGGATCCACAGGCCATGGGCACTTGGGCAGCTCCCAGTGTTGAGGGCTATTTGGAGGTTACTGGATGGCCACTGGGGCAGGGTAAATGAGGTGTATAAGGGGGGATAGATGGGATGATCATGTGGGGGTCAGCTGGGGGTGTCAGGGTCTCTCACCGTGGGCCTCAGCGCTGGGCCAATGGCAGCTGCCAGCTCGGGCTCAGCAGGACAGGTCCTCCTCCTTGCACGCCGAGCCAGTGAGTCAGACTCAGCAACGACAGTGTCCAAGAAGATTCCACTGGGAGTTGTAGTTTGGCTGTAGTCAGTGGCATCACTAGGGTTGGTGTCACCTGGTGCGGTAAAACATGGTGTCACCCCCCCGTCTAGGCTGCACAGCACCATGCAGGCAGCGCACGTCATGGAGCGCACCCCAAACCAGCCATTGTAAATGATAGTATAGGGTGGTATAGTGGCAGATTAGGGTGGTATAGTGGCAGTTTGGGGTTGTTTAGGGCGGTATAGGGCATGTTGGGTTGGTATAGGGCAGGTTGGGGTGGCACAGGGTAGGTTGGGGAGGCACAGGGTAGGTTGGGGTGGCACAGGGTAGGCTGGGGTGGCACAGGGCAGGTTGGGGTGGCACAGTGTAGGTTGGGGTGGTACAGAGCAGGTTGGGGTGGTACAGGGCAGGCTGGGGTGGAACAGGGTAGGTTGGGGTGGTACAGGGCAATCCGGGGTGGCACAGGGCATCTTAGAATTCTTTGTAGTGACAGTGTGCAGAGTAACTTACATAGCATGCCTCATATCTGCAGATGAAGACCTGGGCGGGTGGGCGGGGCTGCTGTGTCTGTCCTCGCCTCTATCTGCTTCAGCTGCGGCATCATCCATAGTGAAGGAGTCTGTGGGAGGAGTGGAGGAGGCAGCCACACCCCCAGCCCCTCCCGCACCCCCATAGCAACGCCAATGGCTGTATTTAGGCTGGCTGCGCTCGCTGCTCTCCAGACTCCACCCGCCGGGTACAGGGAGCTTGAGCGCACAGCCATGGACCACAACTCCCAGAAGCAACAGCGGCGGACGTCATGTGATTTCACCGAGGTCAGCTAGCCCGAAGAGAAAAAAAAAACATCGTAAGCAGGCGGCAGTTGCTTACCAGGAAATGTATCAGTATGCCTCAGTCCTGCGGGCTAATTGTAACCGCTCCGCAGGCCGTAAATGGCCCGCAGGCAGGTACTTTGAGACCCCTGCTCTAGGAAAAAATATAGAATGTTTGGGGGTTCTAAGTAGTTTTCTAGCAAAAAAAAAAAAAAAATGATTTTAACTTGTAAAAAACAAGTGTAAAGAAGAGGATTTTGACAAGCTCGCTATGGAGCCGGTTCACATATCTCCGCAGCGGGTCCGGTGCGATTTGCAAAAAAACGCTGTGTGTCTTTTGGTCCGTTTCAGGTCTGAATTCAGCTAAAAAACAGTGAACCGGGACGCACCGGACCCCTGCTGTAAGCCGCATGCAGCTTATATGTGAACCCAGCCTTAATATTTCGATCAAAATTTATCAAGCTGTGTAATGTGTAATGTCAACTGGGCCACCTATTTTGACTGTTTTATCAGGAAATGACAGCAATTCAATCCATAAATAGCCAGTTTTAACTTAAAAAGCCAGCTTTAAATAAAACAGGTTAGAAATAAAAACTAAAGAATATTTACATTTCCATCAACAAATATGGAACTAATGTATACTTGGCTATTTAGATTTGCATACACTTTAATCTGTACTTGTCCAACACTTGCTAACTTTTTACTCAGAAAAAGCCAAGAAAATTAATTGCCAATTAAAACAAATGTAGAATCTCTGAAAGCAGTAAAGGTCATAGAGGTTGTAATCATGTCTGCAGATCCTTTCTATTCCCTGCCATTAAACAAGTTGTTCAACCTTTCATAAGAGGATATCCAAACACTAAAGGGTGATTTGTCTATCTAGAAATATCTATGATAGCAGACAGCCTGAGTGGAATGCTTGATTAAGAGGAACAAGCTTCCAAATTAACGTTTATACGGCTTCCTAATGGCTGCAACATAAATTAGGAAGACATAAGGATTTTTTCTAAGCAGCATGTTGTGTTTGAGCAATGAATTTTAAAGTTGCTGACTCTCCACTGTCTGGCTTGCTTTAAGTTTCTTGTAACAGAGAGATCTCATTCCAATGTAAATTGTGATTCAAGTCAATACCAATTTATGACACATCTAAAGAGTTACAAAGAGCAGACGACTGGCACTGTGTCTGGATCCAATACAACATTATATACATTATGGTACGGCACAAATAGAAATATCTTACTTCATTATTTATTTGCTTTTGCAACATGTTTTATGTTGTGGTTTATAGGCACTGCATAATGAGACAGGAATTAAACCAATAGCAGATTGAGCTGCAGGATTGCTGTCTAATGGTTCAAGGCAATACAGACACAAGCAGAGAGGTGCCATGCTAAGTAATATATGATACTACTGTTAGGGCATATGCTGGAACACAAATGCATTTTAGCAATTTGCATTTTTACCTATTTAAATTTTATTTTGGAAAACACGATTCAAACAAAACTTATGGAAATCTACTACTGCTACAATAACTTTTGTAATAATATAAATACTACAGCAGGGATAGGCAATTAGCGGACCTCCAGCTGTTGCAAAACTACCATCATGCCTCTGCCTCTGGGTGTCATGCTTGTGGCTGTTGGAATCTTGTTATGCCTGATAGGACTTGTAGTTCTGCAACAGCTGGAGGTCCGCTAATTGCATATCCCTGTACTACAGGATCCCAGGTTTTCAGATTCGAAAGTTATTTTACATTTAGTAAATGTATTTCTAATATTTATAACAAATACATTTACAATAAATTGGACGCCATATATTAGCAAACACATTAACAAGACATAGAAATAAGTACAGAGTTCTACAGAGTAGTAGATAACAGAACTCATAACTAGCAGGCATATAGTAAGCCTTATGGCCCGTACACACGATCCGAATATCGTACGAAAACTGTCATCCGAGGAAGAATAGTACGATTTTCGGATCGTGTGTACACTCTTTTCGAGAGCCGATCACGACAGTTCATCCGATATTATTTGATCGGACAAGCAGGAAAATTTTCCTCGTACGATACCAGATCGTACGATTTTCGTTTAGTCAGTATAGTTGTCATCCGAAAATACAATACAAATACATTACAACACATGACATCACTTCCGATTTTTTTTTTCTGTCGTACGAGAATTTGTGACTTTAGTTACCTAATTCAATTTCTACTTGCGACTATTAAGCAAAAAAAGTCATAGATCTGTCGTACGATATTCGGATCATGTGTACGGGCCTTAACAGTCAACTTAACTCCTTAAGGATGATAGCCACATGCCTTGTCTATCATGCCAGGGTGAAGAAAAATGTGTAAGCTACGAGTCACCAAAGTCATAGCTTACACAGGGCTTTGGACTCTCTACGTGACAGTGCTGATTGGCTAAGAGCTGTAATACTGGTAAGTAACATGCTTGAACATGGTATCAGCAAGCCCCACGTACAGTGCCTTGAATAAGTATTCATACCCCTTGAAATTTTCCACATTTGAGTAAGGGCAAATGACTCAAGTAGCATTTGCTTCATGGAATCCATATGCCCTTAGCTTAAGCATGAATGCAGTAGAGTGTGCTTAGCTGAGAAAACCCCTCCTCCACTCCTTAAGACTCCTGGGACATATGACATAATTTGTCCAGGCAAGAAACCGGGAAGTAACTGAAGAAATGTAACTGAAGAAATGTAAAAAAGTTTAAAATAAGTAAATGTGATATACTTTCCTATCTCTGTACTAATACTAGCAACACGAGTATTGAAAATAATCAATGTT
Organism: Aquarana catesbeiana; assembly: GCF_042186555.1. Taxonomy (NCBI): domain Eukaryota; kingdom Metazoa; phylum Chordata; class Amphibia; order Anura; family Ranidae; genus Aquarana; species Aquarana catesbeiana. The sequence goes on along the minus strand of NC_133331.1, from coordinate 135,756,977 downwards.
GATTGGGAGAGTGAAGTACCCAAATAGGCAACACGTTTTGCAATAAATTACACCATTAAATACATTTTAAATAAATCAGACATGTATATATAGTAAAGTGACTTTACACTATAAAAAAGAACTATAATATAGAACTTAGATAAGGAAACAACACTCAGGCTGCTATACACATCATAGTAAACAAGGTTTTAATGAATAAAGGACAGCCAGCTTAACTCCTAATACATTAGAGCACACGTTTCAAACACAAGGCCCACGGGCCGAACACCGCCCCCCAGGCCCTTGCACCTCTCCTGCATCTGCGACAGTTACCTCTTTTTGTCATGATTAAAAACACACTACTGAACTGTTTCATGTGACCCAAAGTAAAGATCATATGTTTTCTGATGATAATCACTTTATTCTAGGACCAGCCGTTGTCATTATACTGTGGCAGGTTGGCCCTCCTGGGCGAATCGACGGCTGCTTGAGGCTGCATTCACACCTGCTGCGTTTTTACAGCAATTTTGTTCAGGTCACTAATGTAAAAGGCAGAAAAACGCCTGTAATCTGCCCCAAAGAAGCTCATGTTCTTTTTTGCGCTTAGGGCGTTTTTCAGGCGTTTTGCTTCTGGTAACAAAACGCTCAGATGTGAACAGGTGCCATTGAAATGAATGGGATTTTGCTTGTTGGGTGTTTTTCAGGTGTTTTTTACGAGCGTTTTATGAGCTGAAAACGCTCAGGTGTGAATGCAGCCTTAAGAGCGTTTGGGGGCGCGTGCGCTTATACGAATGGCCGGTGGCCTTGATGTCCGCTGGCCACCCGCGATCGCTCCACAGAGAGCCAGAACGGGGATCTGTCAATGTAAACAGACAGATCCCTGTTCTGACAGGAGAGGAGAGACAGATATGCTGTTACTAATGATTAGGAACAGCCATCTCTCTCCTCCTCCAGTTAGTCCCATCCCCTCCAGTTAGAAACACCTCCAAGGGAACACATTTAACCCCTTGATCGCCCCCCTAGTGTTAACCCCTTCCCTGCCAGTGACATTTACACAGTAATCAGTGCATTTTTATAGTATCGATCGCTGTATAAATGTCAATGGTCCCAAAAATGTGTCAAAAGTGTCCGATCTGTCCGCTGCAATGTTGTAGTCCCGCTAAAAAAATTGCAGATCGCCGCCATCGACTAGTAAAAAAATAAATAAAAATTCCATAAATCTATCCCCTATTTTGTAGACACTATAACTTTTGCACAAACCAATCAATATACGCTTATTGCGAATTTCTTTACCAAAAACATGTAGAAGAATACATATTGGCCTAAACTGATGAAGAAATGTTTTTTTTTGGATATTTATTATAGCAAAAATGTAAAAATATTGTTTTTTTTTTTTCAGAGTTGTCGCTCTTTTTTTGTTTATAGTGTAAAAAATAAAAACCACAGAGGTGATCAAATACCTCCAAAAGAAAGCTCTATTTGTGGGCAAAAAAGGACCTCAATTTTGTTTGGGTACAACGTTGCAAGATCGCGCAATTGTCATTTAAAGAGACGCAGTGCCGTATTGCAAAAAATGACCTGGTCATTAAGGGGAAAAATCCTTCCAGTCCTTAAGTGGTTAAATTAGGCAGACCCTGTCTGGAAGAGTTGTAGCGAAACAAAAAAACTTTAGCAAGGCACAACCACAAATCATAGCCTACATCTGTAACAATTATTGCCCTTTTGTTTGCAAATATATTTACTACCCATACATAAAACCAAGGCTTATAAAACATTAACGGATATAATTATTCACCATGAACTTATCACTTCCAAAATCTCCAAAATGACATAGAACTGCCCTCAGCATGCAAAGATTGCCAGGCTATGAACAATAAAGCATTTATATATTCTCAACAAGCAGTAAAGAAGCTGTGAAACAAGCCCTCGGTGACCTCTGTAGTTGCATGTACCGTTGAGAAAACTCAAAGTTTACAGAAAAAGCACTGAAGTCATTCAAGTCCGCTCCCAGCAGCTCAGCTCACCTTGCCTCGACTCTCAGAGCCCTTTGTGTTTACATGAAAACGTATTAAGGGATAGAAGGCCGCCAAACCCCTGCTAGGAGGGAAACAGCTAGCCACCCCCCCCCTTTATTGTATAATTAATGTTTAAATTTGTGGATACATTTCCTGAAGTGGAACTGTAATAAAAAAAAAAGGTGGACAGACAGGATTTTTAATGCAGAAAAGACATACCATATTTCTTCTGTATTAAAGTTGCATACCTCCTGCCTGTCCACACACCACAGCTCAAAGTAGAATTTCGGCAATAGGGAGATGCGGGAGTGACGTTACCTCAGGTCAGCCAATGAAAACAGCTGCCGGAAGCCGTTGGGCTGAAGATGCCAGCAGTCAGTGGGAAGCTCCGAGACATTGCAGTGCTAGAGAGAAGGTGAGTTCATCTTCGCTTTAACCACTTCAGCACCAGAAGATTTGGCTGCAGAATGACCTGCCATTTTTTGCGATTCGCCACTGCGTCGCTTTAACTGACAATTGCGCGGTCGTGTGATACTGCACCCAAACAAAATTGACAATTTTTTTTACCACAAATAGAGCTTTCTTTGGTGGTATTTGATCGCCTCTGCAGTTTTTATTTTTTGCGCTATAAACAAAAAAATAGTGACAATTTTGAAAAAAACACAATATTTTGTACTTTTTGCTATAATAAATATCCCCATTTTTTTTTTTTTTAAAAAGCAAATTTTTTCTCAGTTTAGGCCGATATGTATTCTTCTACATATTTTTGGTAAAAAAAAAAATAGGGGATAGATTTATGGCATTTTTATTATTATTTTTTTTTTTTACTAGTAATGGCAGCGATCTGCGATTTTTATTGTGGCTGCAACATTATGGCGGACACATCGGACAATTTTCACACATTTTTGGAACCGTTGGCATTTATACAGCGATCAGTGCTATAAAAATGCATTGATTACTGTATAAATGTTACTGGCAATGAAGGGGTTAACACTAGGGGCGATCAAGGGGTTAACTATGTTCCCTGGGAGGTGATTCTAACTGAAGGTGGAGGGGACTGACTAGAGGAAGTGACGGATCGTGGTTTCTAGCTAATAGGAACACACACTCTGTCACTCCTGTCAGAACAGAACAGGGAAGTCGTCCCTGTTCTGTGTCTCCTGCTCACGATCGCTCGTGGCCGGCGGTCATTGCGACCGTCGGCCACGAGCACCGGCACCCCTGCTGTGCAGCGGGCGCGTGCCTGCTATCCCGTTTCCGCGAGCCGACAAATAGCTAAGACGGTTTGCTGGATCGTGCCGACCTGCCACAGTATAATGATGGCGGCTGGTCGGCAAGAGGTTAACAGTGACCCTGCAGCCACAGTGGCCAGTGAGGGCTTTTTTCAAAGCTCATTTGCTGCTTTTTACTGCTCAAGAATATGTAAATATTTGAATATCTATAACCTGGCTACAGTTCCACTTAAGAGTTGTTCTATGGCCATGAGCACTCAACTCCTGCCAACATTTCAACATTTTCAAATGATAACGTATAATATAACCCAGTTTTCAAGCTGCACAAAAATTGCCAAATTCGCCCAACCACGCCCCAGTTTATACCAAACAAGTGAGAATTACCTTACTACTGTAGGATAGAGTTCAGAAGTGTAGATGTAAACAACATTAAAGGCAGCACTGACGGAAAGCTTCCCAAGTAAGGCAAGGATGGCCGGATTAAGAAACAAACCTAAAAAGATAAAAAAATTAAAGGAATTTATAAATAATCTGTCAGTACAGCAAAGTGTACACGGTGAATGCGACAATACGGATTTACTGTATGCATTATGATGTAAAATGTATCATTTAATAATTAAATATTACATTTCCCCCAACAAAAATGAACAGGCTCAGATCAATGAATTTGATTTTTTGGTTTTCTTATTTAAAAACTTGTTACCTATCCCCACTAAAATCAGCAATGCACACTAGATATCAGAATACTTTATTAATCCCAAAGGGAAATGATTGATATCTCGGATGGCATTGTCATAGCAACAGAGTTGTAAGTGTGCGGTAGAGAAATGTACCTATTTTAATCAGACTGTGTATAAAAGACTATCCCCCTCTTCTTTTTGCTTTCTCTCTCCTGTAGCACCAACTCATTTCTGAATGGTATAGCCATGACCAAAATTATTGTTACCTTTTTTGCAAAAAATAAGTACCTAAACATTTCAATGAAATAAACTGAAACTGACAAAAGTAATCCGTATCCATTTTTATTTCATATGTAATAAAAATTAGACTTTATTTTTAATTCAACAGAGTATTTTAAAGAAAAAAAAAACAGACCAAAAAGGCAAGGACAAAAATGATGGGGCCATGACCTAATACTTTTGTTTGCACAACATTTGGAGGCCATTGCTGTAAATGATTTCTAGAGCTCCCAATGAGACTTCTGTACCTGCAAAAAGTTAGTATGACCCACTCTTCTTCAGCAAAGTGCTCCCAGCTGTCTAAGGTTCGATTGGAACCTTCTCCAGACTGTGTGTTTCATCTCTTTCCATAGATCTTCAATAAGATTCAGTTCAGGGTTCACAGAAGGCCACTTTAGAAAAGTCAAATGTTTTGTTCTTATCCATTCTTAGATGCATTGTTTCATCTGTGAACATATAGCATGTGTCTTTCAAAAAAGCTCTAGTTTGCCTCCTCTGCTAAAAGGACATTCTCCTGGAAGCATTGTGGCTTGTCAATATGTATTTTAAGAAGTTCCAATCTGGCTTTTATGTGTTTTTCTTTTTGTTTCTGGTTCAATATACTTTTATTAAAAATGTAAATATTGTATCATTTTGGAAATACGGAAAGAGTATAAGTCAATGGTCCTTCAATTCAATATAACTTACACATTTTAAAACCAATGCATAATCATGCAAATCTGCAACCTACAGAATGAGATACTTTCTTGAAATCCTTTCTCATTAGGGTAATAATGAAATATCTGAACACTATGCACCCAAAATCAGAAAACAGAGAACGGCAGTGTGTCTGTTTTTCTTCCAACAGTAGAGTTCTCCTGGTTCTTCTTCCTTTGAGCCAACAGTTGCTTAGAAATGGATTGGTGCAATCAGACTAAGTTACCTTGACCTGGGAAATCAGCATGCATTTCTTTGTATGTTGTCATTGGCTCTTGTCAGCCATTCACACTACATATCTATGAATGCAGAACTAATACCTGACTGTAAAGCGAACCAGCCACTGATTTCGAGCAAGCATACATTCCCAAGTCACCTGAGATATACATGCTTGTTCCAGGACAATGACTAGGTAAGCATAGTATCACAATGACAGCCCCAAAGTATGCACCTGCAGTACCAGGTCTGACTTTTGACCTAATACTCACTCAACTCCTTTATCCTCCTAACCTTGGCTTCCTCTTGCCCTGTGACCTTGAATCTAATCTTGACCTTCACTCTTTGGCTTTGGGACTTTTACATTCTCTGCTGGTCTAATATTACTACATTTGCCATTGTTGCCAATGTTGTACTGTCCCCTATTTCCCCCTGGTCTATATCATGGTTCAGTGGTGGTCCGATCGTGCATTTACAAATGTACATTCCCTCCTCACTACCACTAAGATAATCACGTTCAAAACTCTCTGGTCATCCTATGATATTCCACTGAGAGAGCATTATTGTTATATGCAACTTAGACATTTTATCCTCCAGCTCCTCTGCACCCAACCATTTCTGTGTTGTTTAATGTCATTTGAAAGTATTTGTAGAACACGTCCACACTCATCAGGTCTCATTTCATTGGTTTAATCCTCTAAAACATTGCAAAGGAAACCACTGGTTTGCTCCTTCCAGGTGCAATGTGAAAGCAAATTGGGGATGGTGTTGGACCCTGAGGACTTGCAGGTCATGACACAGACCATATATAAATGTTTAAAAAAATGTTCTGCTACTGGGGAATGCCTAAAAAATATTTTATTGATGGAACTATATATCGTCTCGTCTAGCACAGTTTGTTCCCAATTACCTATCGGTATGCTTTTGAGGGTGTACCCAAACTGGAACGACTACACATATTTGGCGGTTCTGTCCAAAAGTGAGCAGACTATAGATCTGAGTTTACCCTTTACTCCAAACCCTCCTACACTCTAACCCTAAGAATAAACCCCTATGAGGCGTACCTTTTCAAGCCCACTGATACCCTCCTTTGTCCAGAACACCAATTAGCTGTGCAACTTTTCAAGCTTACTATAACCAGGGCCTGGAAATCCTTTGCCCTCAGTTTTGAGGTGGTGAAGAACTAAATAAATGATATCACGATTAATGAAAAGCTGACGGCTATATTGGCAGACTCCCATCACAAATCTCTCCATACTTGGCGCCCATTGATCAAATAAGCACATCCTTCCAGAAGCAATCACCACCTGTTGACAATTTAACTTTTCAGCTATCAAGACTCCCTGGGACCCTTTTCTCTTCCCTATTCCTCTGCTCTTTTCTACCTTCCCCTTTTTTTTTTCTTTCTTACAGCCTTATTTTTGTATCAGCATGACAGCCAGGCTATGAGCATTTGGAAAATAAGCGAGATTAATTATGTGCTAATGACTACATTGGATGGTACAGCACAATCTAAGGAAGCCTCCCATTACATAACAACCGACAATCTCTTGTTTGTAACAGTATTTTTTTCTGTAAATGGTGGAATGTGCGTTAGGGGAGTTTATTAGGATTTTGGGTATTTTATTGTTAAAAGTATATGCTAATAAATAAGTTTCTGTTTATATTTATAAATATATATTTATAAAGAAGTGGATTAGGCTTCATAAATTCCTGTTCATGCATATATCTGGGTTTTCCACGTTTATGTACTTAAAAGTAACCTTGTTCTTTTAACTAAAGGGTAACGCCACTTTCTTGGGGAAAAAAATAGCAAATAAAGAAAAAATAATATAGCGCATATAATTGCGACACTAATCATTTTGTAATTGAATGTTATTAAAAATTACCTTTCTTTTTCAATCTGGAGCCAATGTAATTTTCTGAGAATATATTGCAATATGGCTACCTGCAGTTTTCTGTACACAGAATGTTTACTGACCACTCCCCAGAAACATAATTTCCTGCTTGTGTGATTGGCTCACAAATTTTCCCAGAAGTCTGCCTAAGATACAAGTCAGATTTCAGGTATCCCTTGCAACAAAAATTTAATTTTTTGAGAGATACTTTCAATAAGAGCACGTCTAAAGGGATGCAGGCCCAGCGGATTTCCTCATTAGTGCCCAGTAGCTCCACACCTGAGTTAATTATAAAACCACTCCCATTAGACCTACTCAGAACAGAGGCACAGAGAAACACACATGGATTACTTCAGAATAACAAAAGGTAGGAATCTGCAACAAAGTTTGTTATACTCCTTGCAATGTACAGAGATCACCCAGGGGTGAATGTTTTTTTCTCATCAAAAGTGGAGTTACGCTTTAAGTAAAAGATACTCTTTTTTTATATAGATTTTAAACTGATGGAGCTAGGAAAATACAATTAGTTTTAAGACATGGACAAGTTTTCCCAAAATCTAGATATCAGCTCCAAAAAGTGAAGAGCCAAAAATCCCTTAGTAAGTGTCAGCCAGGTGCTCCAGTATCCTATACAATATATGCCAATTGCCCAGTAAATTTTTATCTTTTTGGAAAAGTAATCCAGTAGGATTCTAACCTGTGTCTGCTTCTTTTGGCCACAATCACACTGAGTCGCTGGCTACGTTGATGGTAAAGCGGAGCTAATTTTAGCGGCGCCCCAAAGATGCTGCTTGCAGGACTTTTTTTCCTGTCCTGCAAGCACACCGCCCCAGTGTGAAAGCACTCAGGCTTTCACACTGGGGCTGCCAAAGAGGCAGTTTACAGGTGCTTTTTAGGTGCTATTTTTAGCGCAAAAACGCCTGTAAAACGCCTTCAGTGTGAAAGTAGCCTTATTCTCATCTATTTTTAGACATAAATTGATTACTGCACATTTCATAGAAAACAGTTATCCAGTCAAAGCATATACTAAAGTTATCATTTATAATGTTTTGCCTGGATACTTGAGCATTAAAATCAGCCACTTTAGAAAAGAGAATTACCTGGACAAAAAAGACAAGGTAAGACAAGCCTAGATAAATATTTTTTCAATGGAAATAAATAAAAGAAAGTGACACAGGTGATGTAAAACCCAGTGCTGTGTACATTTGCAATTATATAATCCCTGCTTATAAAAGTGATAGCACCACTTTAAAACTTTGTGTAAAAGCATGCCAAGCCATTAAAAAAACTGACAAAATGTCAAGATTATTATTTATCATCCAAGATCATCTTGACCATTGTGTGATGCTGGGAAAGACAAATCCACTTATCCACCATTATAAACATATTCACTAATATAAAAAGGTCACAAAACCAAAACTGCTACAAGAAAAAAAAGGCAATTAGGAGATACAAATTAATGGTAAATGATCTTCTTGTTTCTTATATTTTGCCATGGCAACAGTAACTAGTAGAAACCAAATAGGCTAGAAATTATTTGTGTGCAGGTAATTGTAAAACGGCTTGAAGCAATTTTTACTGAACCTTGTGCAGAATCATAAATATTAAGTCAGACATGCTCTAAAAAAAAGAAGTGAATGCAAGACAGCAGCTTGGAACATGTCTTCAGCACAGCTGTCATAATTCACTATACAACGGATCACTATGGCTTAGGTTCAATGGTCTTTAACAAGCTAGCAAGTTCCCTTTTCTTTCAACTTTGTTTCCTTGAATAATGCATTACCTTTGATATGGTTTTCATTACCTTTCCGGAAGTACATGACTCCTGTCTGATTTAATGGTTTATGCCTCTCATATCAGGTAAAACCTTAAGGGGGCTTATTTGATCCAAGTGTTTAATTTATGATTTTCAAAACAGCACAATAAGAAGTACATCAAAATTACAACACCAAAAAGGCTTCAAAACTGCATTGACATGCAATGAAAATGTTGTAATATACACTTTATTGTCAAAACTATTGGGACGCCTGCCTTTACACGCACATGAAATTTAATGGCATCCCAGTCTTATGCCCCGTACACACGGTCGGACATTGATCGGACATTCCGACAACAAAATCCTAGGATTTTTTCCGACGGATGTTGGCTCAAACTTGTTTTGTGTACACACGGTCGCACAAAGTTTTCGGAATTTCCGATCGCCAAGAACGCGGTGACGTAAACCACGTACGACGAGACTAGAAAAGGCCAGTTCAGAACCAAGCGCGGTACCCTTTGGGCTCCTTTTGCTAATCTCGTGTTAGTAAAAGTTTGGTGAGAGACGATTCACGCTTTTTCAGATCGTTTTCTGCTGTTCAGTTTGTGCTTGTGGGTTTGTATCTGCTCTTCAGTGCGTGCAAGCAAGCTACGCGTGACTTGTCATTGTGTTCTTGTTCGTTCGTTACTGTTTTTCAGGTCGCTCTTCACAGGCCTTGCTGTTCTTCAGTGCGTTCTGTTACTTCGTTCTGAGCAGCCGACCGTTTTCTAGCCATGTTGAGTATACGTACTCCTCGTAGAGTTCGTGCTGTGCGGGGGCTTGGTTTTGGGGTCCTGACCTTGACACAAGTCCACTCCATGAACAGGGTGGGGAGGAGTTCATGGACCAAGAATAGGTTGCTTCAGCGTGACCAGTTCTGTCATATGCCTTTGCTCCATGAGATCCGTGAGAATAATCCTGATGATTTCAGGAACTTTCTCCGGATGACGGACCCCGTATTTCACCGTTTGTTGGCTTTGCTGACCCCCTATATTAGCAGGCAGGATACCTGCATGAGGCAAGCCATCACTCCGGAGCAGAGGCGCATTGCCACCCTGCGGTACTTGGGGACAGGGAGAAGCCTGCAGGACTTGAAGTTCTCGACAGGCATCTCCCCCCAGGCTCTGGGGATCATTATCCCAGAGACCTGTTCTGCCATCATACAGGTCCTGCAGAAGGAGTATATTAGGGTAAGATTTGTATCCCTTAATATAACATTTTATTGTTTTTGCCTTCACTTACCTCCCCAGCATGCTCTCCTGGCCCTATATTCACCTCATGTAGTCACTTAACAATGTATTTTATCAGCTCCATAGTAGTGCTTTACCCCAAACACCCCCTAAAATGTTTTGAAATGTGATTTGTGCTTTAAATTCATGCAGGGTTCCAGAGGCTTTTTTGGGGGGGTCCCCAAATCATTTGGAACCCTCCCTCCCCCCAACTGCCCCAAGTCAGCTGATAACAATTCTCTATCTATCCTCAATCATCTATCTGCTGACTTGGCCAAACCAATACACACTATACCCATCTCTTTAGTGGTCAGATTTATGGATGAATTCCCCAAAGCATGTAGTGCAAGGGCCTGCCTGTATACTTTCAAATGGTACTGTTTACATTTTTTGTATCCTATTATTATCATGATAGGTAATAGCAGAATGTCCAAATGTGCTAAAATGTGTACAATGTGTATTTATATCTTTGTATTATGACACTTCTTACCTGTCCAGTGGGCTGCCAATAGTGTAACTAAGGAGGGGCTGTTTAAAGTAATACCCATTATTTAGGCATTCATCTCTCAATGAAGTGGAGAGGGTTACCTGGCCAAGAGGCCCCCCCCATAATGTTAGAAATGGCCCATGAGAGGGGGGGGGGGAATATGATAGTTGTACCTTATACTTGGTTCCTTTCAAAATTCCCATAAATAAATGTTATCTTTATGTTGGCCAAGAATGTTTGTGTCTAATCAGCTTTCCATGTTTTCTATGTTTCCACTTTGCCCAGCGGTGGGACTTTCCTAACTGCGGAGGGGCAATTGATGGGAAACACGTCCACATCATCCCACCACCCAACTCGGGGTCGTACTATTATAATTATAAGGGGTTCAATAGTATTGTGATGTTGGCGGTGGTGTCGGCTACTTACGAGTTCCTGTATGTGGACATGGGGAAGAATGGCCGGATGTCCGATGGTGGAGTCATTGCCCAGACTGAGTTCTACAGGCGTCTGCAGAATGACAGCTTGGGCTTGCCACCTCCAGAAGACAATGTGGAAGGACTCCCATTCGTCTTCATTGCGGATGAAGCCTTTGCGCTGGGGGACCATCTTATGCGGCCATTCCCGATGAGGACCCTCACCCCGGAACAGAGGGTTTTTAATTACCGGCTGGTCAGAGCCAGAAGAGTGGTGGAGAACACGTTTGGAATCATGGCCAGCCAGTTCCGCCTATTTCTTACACCCATACATATGGCGGAGTATAAACTGAATCATATTATCCTGGCGTGCTGTGTTCTACACAACTTTTTATGGCAACATTCTGCCAACTATGCTGGCTCAGTTGGGCCTGAGGCCAGAATTCAAAATGAACCAACCCTGACGGTGCTTGAAAGTGGCCGTCCTGGCTTGCCCTCCCTGAGTACCCGTGATGTCCGGCTAAGATACCTTGAATTCTTTGCGGGTAGGGGGGCTATCAATATGCCAGACAATGTGTGAAACCTTTATCAAATAAATTAAGCAAATCTTTGGAGACATTTCCTGCTTGTGTGTGTTTTAGCTGACCCTGAAAATGGTGTGATTGTGTAACCTTATACAAAGCACTGTTGGGTGTTATTTATTAAAGGCAAAGACACTTTGCACTACAAGTGCACTTGAAACTGCACTTGTAGTGCAAAGTGGATTTTCCCTTAGGAAATAACACCCATTGTCACAGAAAACATCAATTAGAGCACCCCAAAAGTGTTGTAGCGTTGAGACAATAATCCACACATTCTTGATTAACAATCTTTTTAATACCTGCACAATCACATGTGCATTTAGAAAAGGTTTTTTAAAACAAACCAACATGTTTGTTGTATAACATATTTTGGGGTGGCATTAGAAAAAGTAGAAATGTCCATTAAAGGTAAAACAGGTAATGTTTAAAAACACACAAGAAAGACACAAATCTTGAACTTACAAAGTTCACATTTGGTAGAACTTGAAGGCAATATCAGACATGAGTATTTAGGAACTGTGTTTGATATTGCGTTCAGATCGGGTGAAGTCACCCCCGGAAAAGCCAAATTTTCAAGATGCACACAAATACCTGAATGTCAACATGTGCTACCTGTCATCACGGGGGATCAAGGGACGTGTTTTGGGGGAGCCACCCCTTCCTCACATCTACTTTATTATTGAGGATGGGGTTGCACCCCCAAAACGCATCCATTGATCTCCCGTGATGGCAGATAGCACATGTTGACACACTGTGTGGATCCTCAAAATTTGGCTTTTCTACAATTAGACAAAAAAATGAAAAAATTGTAGTACACCATAAAACAAAGGGATTTGGAGGGGTTTTAAACTCTCCCCAAAACATCAACGATGTTCTTATTTTTTTGAATAACATAATTTATGTTTTTCTTGATGTTTTCCAATGCAACATTACACCCCATGATCTCCCCAATCAGGATCTGTGCACTTTCCGAGGTGAAATGCCCTGGATCCACAACATCACGATCACCTAAAGAGATAGAAACCAAAAAAAAAAAAAAAACATGTATTATAACTATGCCGGCATCCACCTCTTACCTGAGCCTGTGGTCGCAGACACTCACCTGTTGTGGTGACTAGTTCCACCACGTCTTCCTCCTCCTGTTCTGCGTTGCTTGGGTGAACTTCCCCTTCTTCCAGAGGTGGGGGGGTCTGTGGTCTCCTCGGATGAGGGGTGTCCTTCGAGTCTTTTCTCCCTTATGTTAAAAAAAATGGTATACTTAGCACACAGACATTTGATGGCAGAACTATAAATATGAAACATTGCTTGGAAGTGGGGTACAATTGTCTGTTTTGGCAGAGTTCCAAGATGTAGAATTTTTAGTGTCCTTTGTCAAGCTTCAATACTTTACCTGTTTTGTACAAGCTTCACAGATGGAGAACCCCCTATAGTATACACTGGAGCACCTGTGTGGGCCCCCTAATAAAAAGGGTGTTCTTGTGTCCCACACTAGTGCTCCAGTGTCCAGATGTAAAAAAATTGCTGCTGAGTGTCCTCTCCTTACACAGAATCGAGTTTGCATTTCATTCTAGTAACAAACCCATCTACACAACCAAATTATTTTCATACAATTAGGCCCTAAAAAATGTGGTCAAATGCATATGGCCAAAACAATGGTGTTTTATAGGCCGAAAGAAAAATGTTTAATACGAACGAATAATGTGCCCATGAACGTTGCCATTTTAAACTGGATAACAGTTAAGAAAAGCACATGGAGCAGCATGAACGTAATAAACATAAAAGAATAGGAACACAGCACAACTACTTACTTTTTTGCAGCACTCTCCGGATCTTTCTGTACTGCTCGTGTTCTCTTAATTTGAGGTCCGACCACCGCTTCCTGAGCTGATCTTTCGATCGTCGTACCCCGAAATTCCGGTGCAGACTCTTGACCACTTTTGCCATTATCTTGGCCTTTCTGACATTGGGGTTGGGGTAAGGTCCATACTTTCCATCATAGTCGGCCCTCTTGAGGATATCGACCATCTCCAACATCTCCCCAAAGGACATATTTGAGGCCTTAAATCTTCTTCTGGATCGTGACGTTTCTGGCTCCGGGCTTTCCTCCCCCTCCTCCTCGTTGCTATAATTAGCACGCACCTGCTGTGTCTCCGCCATGTGCTCTTCCCCCACTGTGCCAAACGAAAAGGGGCGGGGAATAGACTAGAAAGAATGTCGGGTGGGCGGAGTTACATGCATGCGCAGTGTGTATAAAGCGCAACACCTGTGCATAGTACGTACGATCTGTGAGCGGAGAAAGGAGTATCGGAGGCGCCGATCGTGATAACGAAGGTAAGAGCAAAACTTGGGCCTATACTGCTTCGAGATTGAGGCCTATATTGTAACAAGATTAGGAGAGTTTTGCCTGACATTAGGGTCTGTTGTGTTTTGCAGAAAAAATGGATGGTTCAATGACCACAACTTCCTCCCCCTGTTCATAGACAAGTACAGGGAGCTGCATTGTCTGTGGCAGGTGAAACATCCACATTATAATAATAAACAAAAGAGGCAGGCAGCGCTGGAGAAACTGCTGGAGTTGGTGAAGCCGGTGGTCCCCACGGCAACCATCCCCTATTTAAAAACCAAAATTGGTGGCACTTATCTTAGGGAGCGCAAGAAGGTCACGGATTCCCAGAGATCAGGAGCTGGAGCAGATGACGTTTATGTCCCCAGGCTGTGGTACTATGAGAAACTATTTCTGTCAGACCAGACTGAAGTCAGGGAATCCCTCTCAACCCTTCCTTCCACTCTTTCTTCCACCACAGCTGAGGCTTCCGATGTCCAACCTGGGACTTCCAGCCAGGAAGAAGTGGAGGAGCCCAGCTTGAGCCAGGTATAGCATTCTTCTACAGATTTCTTTGCAAAACATAAATGATGTTTACTAGATGTTATTATTGATCACTAATTGCAGATTTATTTAAGTGTTTTACATATCAATAGACAGTAGTGGGCAAAAATATTTGGGACAAGAATGAAAAATGCTGGGCTCAGAATGATAATCAGTTATATTTCTTAACATTCAATTTGCAACAGTCATGAGGTGACAATTGTGTGTGATTGATGAAGAAAAAACTCAAACTATGTCCCTTTTTCATACACAGGAAGACCTCAGCCAGGAGGAGGCTGTGGAATGTGGCACACAGGAGGAGGCGGGGGTTAGTGGCAGCCAGGAGGAGGTGGGGCTAAGTGGCAGCCAGGAGAAGCCTAGGACCAGTCGGAGCCTGACCGAATGGCAGGTTCCTCCCCTCCGCCTTCCATACAAAAGACCTAGGAAGGGGAGTAACATGCAGGATTCAGCGCTCAGACTCATTCAGGAGGCTTCTGCGTCCCTCAGAGCCTTGCCCACTCCTGAAGAGGCCTTTGCCTGCATGGCTGCCACCAAACTGAAGGGCATGCAGGAGGGCCAACGCCTCATGTGTGAGAAACTTATTTATAAAGTCCTAAGGGGGTGAGTGGCGAAATCACACCCAATACTGACGTGATTGAGTTGGACCATCCTCCTCCTGCTGCCACAACTCCACCACCACAGCCACAGCGTGGAAGGAAGACCAGAGAGTGATGGCCCTGGGTTCAGTCTGGTCTGACAAAAGATGCAGTCGCTTGTAGTACCACAGCCTGGGGACACAGATGTCATCTGCTGCTTTCCAGATCTCTGTGACTTCTGGACCAGACTGCACTCCCTTAGATATGGACTCCTCATGCCACCAATTTTGCAGTAAAATAATTGATGTGTGCCCTGGGGGCCAAAGGCTTCACCAATTTCTGCTGTTTCTCCAGTGTTGCCTCTCTCTTTGTTTGGTTCTGAGCCCTTAATAAAGGAATTTTTGGTTCAATTATACTTGCCTATGTGTGTTTTCCTTCAAAAAGGACAGTTTGTTGGTGAGGAAGCTGGTACATTTCAAAAATACAATGTGAAATTAACAAGAGACACCAACACCAAACAATCTCATTGAGATTAAATAATACAAGATATCAATGGTGTTGTGGTAACTTGACACACAAAACACACACAAAAATATTCTGGACTAAAAAGCCAAAAAAATTACAAAAACAGCCTTGAAACAATTTTTTACACTTAAAAACAAACAAAAAAAAATTGGTCAGATGTGACAAATCAAAATATATTGAGGGAATCCCGAAAAATAATTAAGAAATAAGTTTGTGAGAAGTCTGTGTGAATATGAGCAGCAAAACTACTTCATTCTTCTCACATTATAAAGAAGAAGAGAGTGCGCAGTATTAAACCATTTTTTACATTGCAGCGTGACGAAAGTGCTGTATCCATTGCGAGCGCTAATTTTACCAGACCGAGCGGTTCCGTCTCGGAATTTCTTCTGAGCATGCATGGCACTTTGTGCGTCGGAACTGGCCCACACGCGGTCGGAATTGACGCGATCGGATTTTGTTGTTGGAAAATTTTATAGCCTGCTCTCAAACTTTGTGTGTCGGAAAATCCGATGGAGCCCACACACGGTCGGAATGTCCGACAACACGCTCCGATCGGACATTTTCCATCGGAAAATCCGACCGTGTGTACGGGGCATTAGTCTGTAGGGTTCAAAATTGAGTTGGCCCACCCTTTGCAGCTATAACAGCTTCAACTCTTCTGGGAAGGCTGTCCAGAAGGTTTAGGAGTGTGTCTATGGGAATGTTTGACCATTCTTCCAGAAGCGTATTTGTGAGGTCAGGCACTGATGTGGACGAGAAGGCCTGGCTCACAGTTTCTGCTCTAATTCATCCCAAAGGTGTTCTATCGGGCTAAGGTCAGGACTCTGTGCAGGCTAGTCAAGCACCCTAAACTCCATGTCTTTATGGACCTTGCTTTGTACACTGATGCGCGGTCATGTTGGAACGGGAGGGGGCCATCCCCAAACTGTTCCCACAAAGTTGGGAGCATGAAATTGTTCAAAATGTCTTGGTATGCTGACGGCTTAGGAGGTCCCTTCACTGGAACTAAGGGGCCAAGCCCAACCCCTGAAAAACAACCCCACACCATAATACCCCCTCCACCAAATGATTTTGAGGGGTGGCCCAATACTTTTGGCAATATAGTGTGTATTAGCGAGTTTGGGGTGGAGGAACTTGACTGGCCTGCACAGAGTCCTGACCTCAACCTGATAGAACACCTGTGGGATGAATTAGAGCGGAGACTGCAAGCCAGGCCTTCTTTTTCAACATCAGTGCCTGACCTCACAAATGTGCTTCTGGAAGAATAGTTAAACATTCCCATAGATACACTCCTAAATCCTGTGGACAGCCTTCCCAGAAGAGTTGAAGCTGTTATAGCTGCAAAGGATGGACCAACTCAATATTGAACCCTACGGACTAAGACGCCGTTAAAGTTCATGTGTGTGTAAAGGCAGGTGTCACTATATTTTTGACAATATAGTGTATATCAAAACAGCAGATTTGCAAAGTCAGAACTATCAAAATGGCCAAGGGTGCCCAAACATTCTGATTTAAATATTACTTATTATGACTGAGGAAAGGTTAGGACGTGTAGAGATTCCTTCAAAGACAATGATGCGGTTATTGATCACAGGCATTTTCCAATGACCAGATGGCAATGACACATCTGTCAGGTCCTGCCACAATATATATATATTTACTGTCACTGGATGGGGCAAGAATGGTGGACATTGAGTTTTTATCACAGTATGATTGACACGTTGTGAATGATTCAGTTTTTATCATTGGCTATTCCATGTTTGTGTTGATATAATACATTTTGACTTTTTGTACTTGTACAGTGGGCTGTGTATTTTCTTTCCTCTTTTTCCTTATCCCTTTTATGTCATCATTGGAGTCAGTTGAGCCAAAACAAGGTTTTTATTAGTTTTTGATAATGCTTTACTGCACTGGTGACATTATGTAAAAAAAAAAAAAAAAAAAAAAAAAAAAGGATTGTGAAAACTTTTTTTTCTTTAATTTCTTAAATTTTCCAAAAAATTATGACGAAAAAAAAAAAACTTGCCATGGTCTTACTAAATACCTTGGACTGTCTATTTTCCAAAAAGGGGTCATTTGGGGGTATTTGTACTGTCCTGGCGTTTTCAGAAGAGGGTTAATTTCACCAAAGAAATTTAGCAGAATATTTGATCGAAATTTATGAAGAATAATTGTTTATTTGAAAAAGTAGAACCTCTCGCTATGGAATGGCTAGATGAGCTAGTTCTAAAAAAATATTTATAGTAAGCTGCTCCCCCTCAAAGTGCAATAGTGCTAGCTTTGACTGATTTGTGGTGTGTAATGATAGGGGGCACTGTGAATAGTGTAACTTAATAAATTATACTAAATCTTGTGCATATACAAATAAAGTGCATAGTGCTTATCTAAATACTATAGCATTTGGTCGATTTATTGATAATCCAGTGCTGAAATAACAGTGATTCAAATATTTAATCAAAAACAAAAATTTCATCAAAAACAAAGTCCATAAGGCCCCTTTCACATGGGATGGATCCGTGTTGATCCGACCCATGAACATCCGCTGCTCAGCGGGGATCGCTCCGTTTTTTCCCAGCTGAGCCGGCGGATGACAGGGCGGGACCCGCACACTGTGCAGGGACCACCCTGTCAGATCTTCCCTCTTCCCTATGGGGGATCGGATGAGCACGGACCGTCTGTCCGTGTTCATCCAATCCGCTCTGCAGACGGATAGAAAAATAGGATTTTCCTCCGTATGCAGAATCGGACGAGAACGGGGACGGATGATGGTCATCCGCTGACACCCGCTATCCCATAGGGATGTATGTATGTCCGAATTTCATCCAAAAACGGATGGATGAAATACGGACATACGGTCCGCACGTGTGAAAGGGGCCTAAATCTTTTGTGATGCAACTTCAATCTTTACACCATCACCAATAGCAAACTTCACTTCATGAAAAACACCCAGTGGATCTGAGTGAAATTCTTACTCACCAGACCACCGTGACCTCTTTAACTAAAAAGAAGGTCAGATGGAGCTTTTAATGTGGCTCTGTGGTCTTGCTGGCATATCAAAGGAGATGTGGCTGGAATCTTGCTAATACTCCACGCAATAGCAGTTGAAAAAATGAAAAAACAGGACCATATCGTAATACAGTTTAATTTTAAAAACATGTGCCAGATGGCCACTTACATTAGTAGGTGCCTTTCCTCGGCACTGAAGGTTTAAAGCATGTATCACCAGGCAAATGGAAGGTATGGCCATCCCGCTCGCACTGTGTTGATCGGTGTGCGTTCCACTGCCGTGGTGAGACTGAAACCAGAAGTAGCTGGAAGTGACGTGACCGGGATGCGCCTCGACGTACGTTTCGTCTTCACAATGTCATCAGGAAGCATCTATTTATTTATTTGCAAGATTTTATAACAGAAATGAAGAAAAATGCGTTTGTTTTTTTCCAAATGTTCAGCCTTTTTTCGTTTATTTAGCAAAAAGTAGAAAGCCCAGTGGGGTGATTAACCGCTTCCAGACCAGCCGCCGCAGTTTTACTGTGGCAGGTTGGCTCCCCTGTGCGAAACCACGTAACTGTACGTGGGCTCGCAGGGTCCGGATAGCAGGCGCGCGTGTGGTGCCGGTGCTCGTGGCCAACGGTCGCGATGACCGCCGGCCACGAGCGATCGTGAAGAGGAGAGACAGAACAGGGAAGTGTGTGTAAACACACACTTCCCTGTTCTGTTCTGACAGGAGTGACAGATCGTGTGTTCCTATTAGCTAGGAACCATGATCCGTCACTTCCTGTTGTTAGTCCCGATCCCCTTCAGTTAGAATCACCTCCCAGGGAACACCCCTTCACCGCCAGTGACATTTTTACAGTAATCAATGCATTTTTAATCCCACTTATCGCTGTATTAATGCCAATGGTTCCAAAAATGTGTCAAAATTGTCTGATGTGTGCGCCATAATGTTGCAGTCATGATAAAAATCGCAGATCGCTGCCATTACTAGTGGAAAAAAAAATAATAATAAAAATGCTATAAATCTATCCCCTATTTTGTAGACGCTATAACTTTTGCGCAAACCAATCAATAACGCGTATTGCGATTTTTTTTTTTTTTTTTCCCCAAAAAATATATAGAAGAATACATAGCAGCCTAAACTGAGGGAAAAGTGCTCGTCAGGAAGGGGGTAAATTCTTTCGGGGCTGAAGTAGTTTGGGTACAGTGTCGCATAACCGCGCAATTGTCATTCAAAGTGCTGAAAGCCTAAAATTGACCTTGGCAGCAAGAGGGTAAAAGTGCCCAGTATTAAAGTGGTTAAGCATGTTGTAAAGTAAACTGGACCTTTTATCCAATAACATGTGCTCTGTGCTGGTGGACATGGCTGGTCACTCAGATCTGGGCCCTGCTCTATGCACTTTGTTTCAGAAGAAACAAAAGAACTATATATATATATATATATATATATATATATATATATATATATATATATATATATATATTTTCAGGTAGGTATTTGGCACTTCTGAAACCCCAACATCTACAATAAAGTACTTTTATTAACTAAAACAAACATGGTTTATACTAAAAATTGTATTTCTACTTTTAATATTACTCAACAGAGTGTGACAGTAAAAGATGTGTTGATTCTGCATACACAAATGTGTCTGATTGTTTGTTTATTTATTTATTTTCACCAAATATTCTCGTGAAGAATAAATCACTGTCATTTAAAACACATGAAAGATTCACCTGCAGAGAATGTCTGCATAATGTCTCCATGCTTCTCTGCTTTATAACTTTACCATGGGTATGTGTGGAAAAAAAAAACATTTCAAATGGAGCAGCCATTATTTCCAAGGCCAAAACAGCATCACAGTAGTGTAAGGAAATATATTTATGATACAGTTGAAACAAAGTTTGCAAATCCTTTTGAACCCATTTGCAGGATTTCTGCATAAACTGCTCCTAATGTGAAGTGATCTTTTTGTGAGTCACAATAATAAAAAGGGAACATCTTCTGTAACTAATAACAGAGAAAACATTTTAAACTGTATTCTCTTTTTTAAGACAAAGATTTAAACAGGTTAAGTAACTGATGGAAAAAGAAAAGTGAACTTCCAGGATAATGACATCTTGAAACGTGTTCCATTTAGTTAAGGTGTAGGTCTGACCTTCACTGACATACAATATATAAAATTTCGCAATTATAGTTACCTGCTATTCACTACAGTCCTCTGTTAAAGAGCAATATGCCAAGATCAAAAGAGATTTCAGGGGACCTCAGAGAAAGAACTGCTGAGGCTCATAAAACTGGAAAAGGTTACACAAGGATTAACCTCTATCAGTTCACAATCAGGTAAAAAGCTAATTTTAAAGACATTTAGCACCACTACCAACATTCTGTTTAGTAAGTGTCCTTCAAACGATCAGTAAAAAAGATACGGCATATGCTGCACAATCAAAGTATAACTAAAAGATTTTAAAAATGATAAACAGTAGGCACAACAATCATTCCAATGATGTCCTTCTTTCAGGCCTTTGGTTTTTTAAGTCAGATTGGAATCCACAGAGGGTGTAAGGCATCATAGGATGTCAAAATCATCAGAGATGGATGTGCACACAAGCGTACAGTGTAGGTGCAGAAACAAAGTTTAGGTTAGGGTTTTAGTTATGCTTTAGACAACTATCAAAGACAGAACATCTAATGCCGCGTACACACAGTCGGACTTTTCGGCTACAAAAGTCCGACGGCCCATCCGACAGACTTTTGGCGGACTTGCGGCAGACTTTCTAACGAACGGACTTGCCTACATACGATCACACAAAAGTCCGACAGCCTAGTACGTGGTGACGTACACAGGGAGAAGCCTGCAGGACCTTAAGTTCTCGACAGGCATCTCCCCCCAGGCTCTGGGGATCATTATCCCAGAGACCTGTTCTGCCATCCTTCAGGTCCTGCAGAAGGAGTATATTAAGGTAAGAATTTTATCCTTTATTAGCATCACATTATTTTATTTAATGTTTGATAATGTAATGTATTTCTTAACTCAAACACTACTTACCATCATTGCAATATAGTGTGAATGTCCCCTTTTTGTCCTCATGCATGCTGTAATTTTTTCATGTTCTTTTTTATCCTGCATGTATATTTGCCTTCACTAACCTTACCAGCAATGCTGGGCACATATCCACCTAGTCTACTCATTTTGAATGTATTTTGTCAGCTGCATTGTATTTTTTTACCCTAAAATCCATCCAAATAGTGTGTGTGTGTCATTAACTCGATTTCCAATCCCCCCCCCCCCCCTAAACTCCATCCAAATAGTGTGTGTGTGTGTGTGTGTGTGTCTCATTAACTCGAATTTCCAATCCCCCCCCCCCCCCCCAAACTCCATCCAAATAGTGTGTGTGTCATTAACTCGATTTCCAATACCCTCCCCCCCGCACCAAAAATAATTTGCTATAATGTTCTGTGGTGTTGATTTTAAAAAAACAAATATATGTTGCACTTTGCAAGTGCATTTGCTCCAGGGCTTTAGTAAATAAGCAGAAGCTCTGCTGATTTCCATCATCCAATCATGTGCAAGCCACAAAGTGTTTGGATTAATTGCCCTTGCATGTGATTGGGTACTCCTTGCAACATGAAGCCTTTTTACCTTACCTCATTTGCTAAGCTGTGGAGCAACTGCACTTGCAGAGTGCAACAACTGCACTTTTCAAACTGCACAGTCTTGTAGCCTTTAGTCAATCAAACCCTGCGTGTCCTTAAATTTAATTTCTAATTTCACCACCCCCTAAAATTGAACAATGTGCCATCAGAGGGGGTGAGCAATCTGATAAGTGTGCCTTTCCATATTATTTATTAAAGATTTCAATTATTTAATGTTATACTGATGCTGGGCAATAATGTTTGAAGTGTAATGTTCTTGCAATGTTCTTTTCAAAATTACTGATTTTTGGTTTCTTGTTTGATTCCCCAGTTTCCTTCAACGCCACAGGAATGGCAGACTGTGGCATCCCATTTTGCCACCCGTTGGGACTTTCCCAACTGTGGAGGGGCTATAGATGGGAAACATGTCCACATCGTGCCATCACCCCATTCGGGGTCATACTATTTTAATTATAAGGGGTTCCATAGTATTGTTTTAATGGCGGTGGTGTCGGCACAACATGACTTTCTGTATGTGGACGTGGGGAAGAATGGCCGGATGTCGGATGGAGGAGTATTTGCCCAGACGGAGTTCTACCAGCGTCTCCAGAGTGGTGGCCTGGGATTGCCACCTGATGCGGATAACGTGGAAGGACTCCCATTTGTCTTCATAGCAGATGAAGCCTTGGCTCTGAGCAAGCATCTCATGAGGC
Source organism: Aquarana catesbeiana (assembly GCF_042186555.1). Taxonomy (NCBI): domain Eukaryota; kingdom Metazoa; phylum Chordata; class Amphibia; order Anura; family Ranidae; genus Aquarana; species Aquarana catesbeiana. The sequence continues at coordinate 135,734,149 of NC_133331.1, read as the reverse complement.
CATTCCCCCAAAGGACCCTCACCCCAGAGAGGAGGGTTTTTAATTTCCGACTGGCCAGAGCAAGAAGAGTTGTTGAGAATGCTTTTGGGATTCTGGCCAGCCGGTTCCGCCTGTTTCAGACATCGATAAACCTTGTGGAATACAAACTTAATTGCATCATTTTAGCGTGCTGCATCCTGCACAACTTTTTGAACAAACATTCCCCAAATTATATTTTGCCAGTTGGGCCTGAGGCCGGACTTATTATTAGTGACAATCTGACGGCCTGGATACTGTCCGTACTGGCTTGGCCCCCCAAAGTGCCCGTCAAGTTCGTGATCAATATGTAGATTATTTTATGGGTAGGGGGGCCATTGCAATGCCCCAGAATATTTAATTTGTCAAAATAAAAAATCTTGATCAAATCTTGAATTATATTTATTGCTTGCCTTTCTCTTTGGCTTTCTCCTAGGTTATCGTAGAGCACTTGTAGTGCCAAGTGTATTTTCATTTATTAAATAAGCACCATTGTCACTGTAACCAACTATTTTAACTTTAAACAAACTGATACTGAGCATTGAAAGAAGAAACCACACATTTTGTTAATTACTAAACAGATTTTTTAATATTTAGTGTACATTCACTTATGCGTTTGTTAAAAATGTTGATAGTCAAAAATATATCTATATTTAGAAATTTTTAACAATATAATTAGGTACATTTTTTTTAACAATATTTTTGTTTCTTTTTGTTTTAACAAACAGGCCTCTTCTTTATTTTATTTATTAATTAGTTTTTTTTGGAAAACAGGCCTATTTTTTTGTTTTCTTTATTTTATAAAAATAGGCCTCTGGTTTTTAATTTTTTTGTTTTTTGGGAAACCAGGCATATCATTTTTACAAGAGAAAAGGGAAGGCCCAGAATGGGGTCAGCAAACAAGAAAATGAAGAACATGATCGATGTTTTTTTGGTTGAAAAAGGGCATTTAGATTCTCCCCTAAACATCGATGAGGAGGGAGGAGGAGGAGGAGGAGGAGGAGGATCGTACATTAAAGAAAAGCACATGGAGCAGTATACAAGGTAATAAACAGAATATGAACACACGACAAGTACTTACTTTTTTTCAGCACTTTACGGATCCGTCTGTACTGATCCAGCTCCCGGAGTTTGAGGTCAGACCATGTTTTCTTAATCTGATCTTTTGAGAGCTGTACCCCAAAAGAAAGATGTAATGTCTTCACCACCTTCGCCATTATTTTGGCTTTTCAAAAATTAGGCCGGGCGTACGGTCCATACTTCCCATCATAGTCATTTTTTCTCAGAATTGCCACCATCTCTTTAAAGGATATATTGGAGACCTTAAATCTCTGCTTCCCAGATCGGGACGTTCCGGCCTCTGGGCTTTCGTCGCTACCTGAGGTAGTACACACCTGATGTGTCTCCGCCATTGTTCATCCCACTACGCACCGTAGAAAGAATGGGCGGAGAATATTCGTTAAACTAGAACGTCAAGGGCGGGCGACGCAGGCGGAGTTTCACAAATTCACAAGGGACAACAATCTCCTTGAGGTTGCAAAAACACCAAAAAAAAAATAATGTTCTAGTGGTAACTTAAAAAAAAAAACAAAAAAAGAAAAATATACATAACCAAAAAAGGTTCTTTGTGTTAACTTTATATACAAAGAAAAAATCCAAATACAAAAAAAATGGTTCTTTGTGGTAACTTAAACCAAACAAAATTAAAACTAAAAAAAACTAAAAAAAAAAAGTATTTGTGTTCAATTTAAGAACTACAAAAATAAAAAAAAATGGTTCTTTGTGGTAACTTTACAAACCCAAAAAAATAAAAAATGTAGATAAAATAATTTCGACAATAATCATAAAAAAAAAATCTGCATAAAATCTAAAATAAAAGATGACTCCCCCCCCCCCCCCCCCAAAAAAAAGTGTAAAAATTAGTATTGGTATGGAGATATGGCTTTTTAAAAAAAATACTATATCATTCATGAGATCAAAGAGAAAAAGAATCCAGAAATCAGTTTGGGAAAACTCTGTGTGAATAGGAACAGCAAAACATCTTCGTTCTTACAGCATTATTAAAGAAGACATTACATGCGCTGCATTCAACGATCACAGAATTTGCAGCGTGAGGAATGTGCTACCTACAATGCGAACACTAGTTTTACTAGACCGAGTGCTTCCATTTAGTTTTTGCTTCTGAGCATGCGTTGTTTTTTTTGTCCGACAAACTAGCATACAGACGACAGGATTTCTGGGTCCGGCGGAGTTACAACGTAAATATTTGAAGCATGTTCCAAATCTAAAGTCCGTCAGATTTGCGGCTGGAAAAGTCCGCTGAAAGTCCGGGGAAGCCCACACACAATCGGATTGTCCGTCGGACTTTTGTAGCCGAAAAGTCCGACCGTGTGTACGCGGAATAAGGCTCTGAAAGCATTTTTTGTATTTCATTATAGCTGTGTTGGTCTACCACCAAGAAAAAAAAAATGAAACAAGGCAGGAGTACTACTTACTATAAAAATATGGTTTCCTGTCCCAAGTCTACTAGAGACCACCTGAGTACTGTATACAGCGTTATTGTGTAGAATATATTTCTGTAAATCCACAATCCAGCTGGCTATTGACCGATAAGATGAAGTGCTGTCCTGAGCATGATCAGAAATGGAAAGATGGATCTATCCTGAATCAGCATCCTGAATAAGTAAAGACCAAGTAAGGCTTAGGCTGGGTTCACACATATGCAAATAAGATGAGGGTTTCTCCACATCCAATTCGCATGACATGCGAGTGTGACCGGCTCTCAATGGAGCCAGTTCACACAGGTACGGGCGGCCACGGTCCAGACTGTAGAAGGGTCCTGTGCATGTTTGGGTCAGGGGTCAGGTTCAGGTGCGAATTCAGGCAAAAATTCAGACCTGATTCGCACCTGAACCAGTGGACAGACACGCACTGGACCCCGGGCAAGAACCTGTGGCTGCACATATGTGAACCCGGACTAAATGAATTTCTAGAAAACACAAGTATATAATCAAGATCTGTGGATGATGGGGAAGCCCAGAATCAAAAGCTGCAGTAATCATATGCAAGCAAACTGTATCTGCTTGACTTTTTAAGGCAACGATATGATGGCTATTGGTTATATTACATGCATTTAAGGATTTTATATACAATAGATTAGGTTTATCTGGGCGTTTTCTTGTATGGAGACAATTCTTGTTGTAGATTGCATTAGCATGCATAAAATGTAAATATTTTTTAAATATTTAAGAGATCCTGTCACCAATTTAAAAAATTTCAAGTAAAATCAAGTACTTTATATGCTTATTCACAGCATTTCTTATTTCAAGAAAAAAATTTCAACTTGCAATGTGCGTCTGCACTTGCTAGCAAATCTCAATAGACTAGAAGAGTCAATGCTTTAGCACAGTGTCTAATTACTCTCTCTGCTGGCTCAGCAAATCCATGCTTTCCCTCAACCCCCTACATAACCTATTATATAGCTGCCAGGGAAGAAGCAAAAAGGGATGCTATAAAGTGCCAATATGAGTCTATTGGGGTTGCTAACATCACATCAAAATGGTGATGCCCAATAGCAGTCTGTTTTTGGATGTCTACTCAAGGTAGGCTTTTACAGGTAAACAACATGCACCAAATAGTTTAAATGCACATAGTTGTTGTTGAAATGTATGATTGAGGTCTCTTTAATATTAGCTGCCATACCATACATAGTACCTATGTTAAAAAGGTATTGTTATGGCTGGAAAAACGAACCCACTGCATACCAAACTTCATCCCACCTTTGAAGTACAGTAGAGGCAGTATAATGATGTGCAACTGGTTTGCTGCCTCACACATTTGAAATCTGGTGCTCAATTGCTCATATATTTTCCCATTTTTTGAGTCAATGACGTAGAACTATGCATATAAGGAAAATGGCATTCACTATATTTCTCTCATGACAAGTTTACTTTAAAGAAAACATTCTACAGGTGGGTCTACGTTGGGATAGATGTGATGAATTTTAAAATCCAGGAAAGTGAAACACTGGCCAATAATTGTTTTTAAAAGTTCTTCTTCCTCTTCTAAGTTCTTCTAAATATAGCATGTTTGTTATTTTAGAAAAAAAAAAAAGATTTTACATATGCTTTAATCTTGGCATCAGTTATTCTTGAAAAAAAATCTGTCTCCAATAACGATAACCTTCACCTTCCTTGTTCATTGCTTTCACAAAATTTTTATCAGTCCAAGTTTTATTGGAAGTGGAGATAAAAATATCTTTGTTGGGTCAACAAGTGGTTCAAGGGCCATGTTTTTTCTGTCCTGGAACAATGTTTTTTCAGAGTGGCCATTTCTTTTAAATGTAATGCAACTCTTTTACATTGGTATATCCAGGCTGCATTCCAAACAGCATAGCTGCTACTTTTAGATTTCCACAGATATTCCAGTTGTACTTGGTGTACTGGATGTGCTTCAATAACCGTTTCACGCTTTCATATGTTTCTTTCATGTATGCAGCACAGCAAACAGATACTGAAGGGTGTAGATTGCCATTGTGTAGAAAGATGGCCTTAAGACTTAACATTGATGAGTCAATAAAGACACCATTCTAATGGGTCATGGTCACAACTCAAAGCTGTGAACAAGCTGTGAATGTCTGAACAGAAAACGAGGTTGTCAACCTGTGCAAAGAAATGTGCTAAATCATCTTGGAGGTTTTGAAAGATAGAAATGTTTGTACCTGATGAAAGCGAACCTTATCCTTGCAGTCTTGAACCCAGTAGTTCTGCTTCTGAGAAAACTTTAAGTCCCTGACTAGAGCATTTATTTCTGACTGTGTTATGAGATGAGGCTCACCTGACACCCACACACAATTCAAAATCCTGATCATTGTCCATGTCCGTGCTTGGCTGGTGTATTGCAGCATATTCGTCTGTTTTGTCTAAGCTCCATTTCTCTGGTGGCTTTGGTTTTGGCAGATTGTAATCATATGGCACTGGTCTCAAGGCTGAAGGCAAATTGTGTTATATCTATTACTTATTTTTAACAGAGAAACCAGCAACATTTGCTAGACAGAAGTAAAAGTCTGTCACGTGACCATTCTTTTCTCACCATATCATCGGTAGAGCAAATGGCACTGACTTCCAAGTTTCTCTAAGCCAAGCTCTAAGACAGGCATGTCCAAAGTCCAGCCCCCTTCCATTTGCAAACAGCCCAACGAATCTCCGAGCGCCAGGGCCACAAAAGATAAATATTCTGGCTGCCTCGGAAGGGACAGGAAGGGGGTGGGACGAGTGCCATACATACAGTGAGAATTTCCAGATTTACTTGGCAGCCTCTGTAATAGAAAGTCCCGTCTCCTGGGCTGCCATTGGACGACTGTTCTGTCCATCATAGGAGGCGGGACTTTGTATTAAAGAGGCCGCCAAGAAAACAGGAGTTTCTCCTGTATGTAATCTGTTGGCGCTCGTCCCGCCCCCCTCCCTGTCCCCTCAGAGGCTACAGAAGGGCATGGATCAGGCTGCATTCATGGCAATGGGGGTGCTGCATTCATGGCCGTGGCAGGGGCTGCATTCATGGCCGTGGCAGGGGCTGCATTCATGGCCGTGGCAGGGGCTGCATTCATGGCCGTGGCAGGGGCTGCATTCATGGCCGTGGCAGGGGCTGCATTCATGGCCGTGGCAGGGGCTGCATTTAGTGGCCGTGGCAGGGGCTGCATTTAATGGCCGTGGCAGGGGCTGCATTTAATGGCCGTGGCAGGGGCTGCATTTAATGGCCGTGGCAGGGGCTGCATTTAATGGCCGTGGCAGGGGCTGCATTTAATGGCCGTGGCAGGGGCTGCATTTAATGGCCGTGGCAGGGGCTGCATTTAATGGCCGTGGCGGGGCTGCATTTAATGGCCATGGCGGGGCTGCATTTAATGGCCGTGGCGGGGCTGCATTTAATGGCCGTGGCGGGGCTGCATTTAATGGCCGTGGCGGGGCTGCATTTAATGGCCGTGGCGGGGCTGCATTTAATGGCCGTGGCGGGGCTGCATTTAATGGCCGTGGCGGGGCTGCATTTAATGGCCGTGGCGGGGCTGCATTTAATGGCCGTGGCGGGGCTGCATTTAATGGCCGTGGCGGGGCTGCATTTAATGGCAGTGGCGGGGCTGCATTTAATGGCAGTGGTGGGGCTGCATTTAATGGCAGTGGTGGGGCTGTATTCATGGCATTGGTGAGGCTGCAGATGGGCACTGCTGAGGCTGCATTGATGGGCACTGACTCTTATTTTGCTTCACAGTTCTTTATTTAAATTTTTTTTTTTTCTCTGAAACTTCTCTTAAAAGTGAAGGTGGGTGTTATACACCGATAAATATGGTATATCCAAATAACGCGCCCAAACTCATCTCTTCATCACACACAGCCACAAAGGCTGGAAAATTCTTGTTAAACAGTGTATTAGTGATATAATACAATATAAATTTGTAAACATAAATAATAGTCCATGCATATAAGTAGTTGGATGTCCGTGAGGGTCAAATATTCAAAAAAAGTTCAAAGAAACTTCATATTAATATCCAAACGGTGACTGGGATGTGTGGCTAGAGTGAAGGGAACCACCACCAATAAACAGAAGGCTTACCAAAACGTTTGAACCCAAAAGAATGTACGCTCAATGGGTCAAACGAGCTGTGTTATATGAACAACAATGGTAGATGGACTCTTTATTCCTCCAAATCGCTAGACCGGGGATGCCCGACTGTCCACAAGATGGAGGATGTCCTTACAGGGTGATTTCATGGGAAACGGTGGTCAAACATCCATGGAAATGGTGAGGATGGTTATAAAGGAGAACAAGAAGTGCCACATAGCATAATTCCGTTTAAAATAAATATATTTAATGAAGCTAGAACACTTACATTGGGTAGGTAAATCAAGCGATTGGGATAAAATCAAATGGCGGCAGTGGAGTCCTCCGACGCGTTTCATCTCCATAGACAGTCTATGGAGATGAAACTCATCTTTCCTTTCAAAGTCTGACCAGGAAGTAAGGCAGAAGTAATCGAGCAGTGTGTTTAACCACTAATGACCAGGGGATTTTTTGCAATACAGCACTGTGTCGCTTTAATTGACAATTGCGCGGTCATGTGACACTGTACCCAAACAAAACTGATGTCCTTTTTTCCCACAAATAGAGCTTTCATTTGGTGGTATTTGACCTCTGTGTTTTTTGTGCTATAAACAAAAGTGACAATTTTGAAAAAAAAGCAATATTTTTTACTTTTTGCTATAATAAATATCCCCCCAAAAAATATAAAAAAACAAATTTCTTCCTCAGTTTAGGCTGTTTTATATTCTTCTACATATTTTTGGTAGAAAAAAAATAAATCGCAATAAGCGTATATTGATTGGTTTGCGAGAAAGTTATAGCGTCTACAAAATAGGGAGTAGATTTTTGGCATTTTTTGTGGCGGACAGATCGGACACTTTTGACACATTTTTGGGACCATTGACATTTATACAGCGATCAGTGCTATAAAAATGCACTATTTACTGTGTAAATGTCATTGGTAGGAAAGGGGTTAACACTAGGGGGCGATCAAGGGGTTAAATGTGTTCCCTCGTGTGTGTTTCTAACTGTGGGGGGATGTGACTGACTAGAGGAGAAGCCAGATCGCTGTTCCTAACTAGTAGGAACAGACGATCTGTCTCTCCTCTCAGAACAGGGATTTGTGTGTTTACACACACACACATCCCCCGTTCTGGCTCCCCTGCCTGCGATTGCGCATGGTCGGCGGACATCGCTCCCACCTGCCATGCGCATCGGGTCCCCCGCCATGCAGCACGTGCGCCTGCTATAGCCGTCTAAAGGGCCGACGTACGGCTATGGCGATTTGCGCAGGAGAGCCGACCTTCCGAAGTATAATGACGGCGGCTGGGCGGCTAGTGGTTAAACAGCTATGAAGAGAGTGAGGTAAGCCTGTGTAGAATTAATGGAAAGCGGTTTTATTTTTGCAAAATAAGTACATTAATGCTATATTGGTACATTGGTTCTAGGGAAGCTGGAATTTAGAGAAAAAAAAGTGAACAAAGGTGAACTTAGCCTTTAAGCAATTCTCTAGAATTTCCAAACTCATTATATACATCTGGAGTAAAAATCTAATAACATGTTATTTATGGTATTAAGGTTTGAACATACATTACAGACACAGATTTATCCGTTGTGATATATAACATCTTTATAACTAAAACCAAGTTTCATAAACAAAAATGTAGCTTTTTGCCAAACAGGAGTGCAACTTAAAAAAAAAAAAATGTAAACTATTGGATGTAATGCCAGGCTGCAAGTGGGAATGGGGAAGTAATAGGGAGTGAGAGAGTGCACAAGGCAGGGTGCATTATACTTTGCAGATTGGGAGGTGACCTGCAAATGAGGATGGGTCAATAAATGGGAATGAGGGGGTGCACAGGGAAGAGAACTGGATGTTCTAGGGAGGCTGTTATTTTTCACTGCTACCTTGCTGGGAGGGGAAACACTCACCATGTCCTATCCAAACAGACACAAATCCAACAGAGGTGTTCGTCTTCTGTGGTTTGCAGGGAAGCGTTCCAGAACTCCCAGGTAGCAGGCAGACAGAGGGAGCCAATACAGCTTGCCGATAGAAGCTGGGGCTTTAACAGACAGACGGAGCTCAGAGTAAAGCGGCAGTTCAGGTAGGTACTGGAGATTTTATTCGAATAAAAAGTAGGGCTCGACAAACCCCAGGCATCAGGCCATGGTGACAAGTTTCGTGCTGGTGCCTGGGGTGCCACCTGAATTTTCCCCACACCCTGCACGTGCCCCCCCCCCCCCCCCGGCTATATATTTCCGGCTCCGCTTGCCCATCTGCAGGCCCGGGACCAGCATAGCAGGTGCTGCCACATAGAGGGGAGGGAGGAGAACGGACAGACATCCCCTTCTAGTTGCTGACCCGGAAGTCACCTGTGACATCACTTTCGGGTCCCCGTTCACAGTTTCTGGGAAAGAATGTAATGTAGGGCGACGTGTATAGCGTTACATTCACTGGCGCACAGAGGAGACAAGCAGGGTCACCAAAAAAAAATTCACGCAGGGGACTTTTTGTCCCCTATGTGATGGGGGAAAAAAGTTAAGTAAAATTATTATTTTTTTTTTTTTTAAATTAAAGTTACACCCTAGCACATAAAATCCCCCCACCTCCAAAAAAATTAAAAATTTGAGGCCTCCCACCCCCACATACACGCATGTACTAATGTAAATATAACGTATGATATATGTTACTTCAGTGGTGTATTTAGGTTTTGTGCTGCCCTAGGCTGACTAAACTCATGCACCCCCCTAATTTAAATACAACCCACCCCTTGCTGCCGAGGCCACACCCCTTCCTGTTTAAGACCCGCCCTATCATCTGTAAACCACACCCCTTCCTCTTTAGGCTCATTTGGCACCTTTCAGGGGGGAGGGGGGAACAGGTACCCTTCCCCACTCCCTGGAGACTGCAACTAAATGTGGACTGTTTAAAGGGTTTGCTTTGATTTTAGCATGCATGGAGCACTTTGCACATGCCAGTGGCGGCTGGTGCTCAAAATTTTTTGGGGGGTGCAAACAAACTAAGAAATTCAGAAAAAAAGACATCAATTGCAGCCTCACTGTGCCCCATCAAATGCAGCCACTGTGCCCACCAAACGCAGCCACTGTGCCCACCAAACGCAGCCACTGTACCCACCAAACGCAGCCACTGTGCCCATCAATTGCAGCCACTGTGCCCATCAATTGCAGCCACTGTGCCCCACCAAACGCAGCCACTGTGCCCCACCAAACGCAGCCACTGTGCCCCACCAAACGCAGCCACTGTGCCCCACCAAACGCAGCCACTGTGCCCCACCAAACGCAGCCACTGTGCCCCATCAAACGCTGTCACTGTGCCCCATCAATTGCAGCCACTGTGCCTTTAAACGCAGCCATTGTGCCCCATCAAACGCTGTCACTGTGCCTTTAAACGCAGCCATTGTGCCCCATCAAACGCTGTCACTGTGCCCCATCAATTGCCAATACTGTTCCCATAAAACTCTTATAATTTTTTTCAATAACTTTACCTGCTGTGCCGAGGAGAAGGGTCAAGCAGTGTGGAGGAGGGTAGGCGGAGCATAAGGCTCCACCTCCTCCAGTCATCGGCCGCTTATGGGGGCGTGAGTCACTGGCCGCCCCCGCATGAGAGAAAGTCCCCCCACCCGTCTTCCTGATTCCCGGCTCCCGCGCCCGCCCCCCGCACACATGCAGCCCACGGCAGCCGCCTTGCTGTAGCGGGCGGCGCTGCTGTGTATGGGCGTGCTTGTCAGAGGGTGGAGGGGCGTGAGCTCTGCTAAGCACGCCCATACACACGCCCCTCCACTCTCTGCCAAGCACGCCCATACACAACAGCGCCGCTACAGCAAGGCGGCCGCCGTGGACTGCATGTGTGCGGGGGGCGGCCGTGGGAGCTGAGAATCGGGTAGGGGGACTTTCTCTCATGCGGGGGGCGGCTTTTTTTGCCGCCCCCCGCAAAGTGCCGCCCTAGGCCTAGGCCTTGTCGGCCTAGGCCAAAACACAGCCCTGCATTACTTATCGCCGCACATGAATGGATGAGAACAAAAATTCCAGCACCAGTGATGACCTATATGGGGCTTTTAAAGCGGAACCTGCATAAAACATCGGTTACTGACATGTTTAAGGTTTGACATGTTGAGTATCTATTTACTTGGTACAACCTTGGCTTTTATATTTGACCAAAAAATTGGGTAACTTTTTGTGTTTTTGTGCCCCCTAAGATTAACTTTTAATGTGTTTTTTTTTTTTTTTTTACCTTTGTTGTAATATTTTGTGCGATAAAAATTGGAACTACCACTATTTTATTCTCTAGGGTGTCTGCTTTCAGAAAATATACAATGTTTGGGGGTTTTATGTAATCTTCGGGCCTAAAATGATTTTTTTACACGTGTGCAAAAAACACAAAAATGGCCCTGGCTGTGAAAGGATTAAAGGATACGTTAAAGGAAAAAGGGAGAGGTCGGCCCTTATCCATGGCAAAAAAAAAACCTCCTAAATCCAACCCAGGGGTTAGACTAATTACATGTTTTTCTGGCCAACACCAACAAGTACGGGATAGTCTTAAAAAATATTGGTACCTCCTCACAGGAGACACAAAAGTATCTAAACATCTCAAAGAGTTCCCAGAAATAACATTTAGGAGGTCTAGATCGTTGAGAGATATGTTGGTGCATAGTCATAACGCTCCTATGCCACCCGTCAAGGTCAAATCTCGGGGCACGAGGCCCTGCCACAAATGCAATGTCTGCCGTCATCTGTACTCGTCTAAGTACATCATTCTGCCCAACGGTCGTATGTACAGACCCAATTTTTTGGTTACGCTGGTAAAACAAAACGGTCTTTCTTCCACCGCATCAGAGACCATGTTTCCCTGGTGCAAGGGAAGAAAATGGAGACGCCCATTAGCCATCACATGGGCCTATATCACAACTTCGATGACACTAAAATGCACTTTTTTTGCTCTTGAGCATGTCCCCCCCCCCCAATGTAAGAGGGGGCGACAATGACAAGATTTTACTGCAGCGCGAGGCACGTTGGATCTCTGACCTTATTGTTCTCAGACCCCCAGGCCTCAACAACGCCTTGAGTTTCAAGCCTTTCCTATAATTTGTTCCCATTTCCCCCCTCCCCTTTCCTCCCTTGGTTCTCCCTCCTCCCCCTTCTTTATTCTTCTATCTCTATTTATTTATCTTTATGCTGTCCAATAGTTGATTATTATTTTGATATTTTGAGATACTGTTACACATTTAGTGTCTTTATTATTAGATTATATTGTACAAACATGTGGTTACTGTATCAATGAGCCAAACATTACCATCTACTGTTAGATCTTATATGTATACACTTCACATAACATGCAAATTATACTCTATATCATTTTTATTTTCTTATTTTGTCCCCTGGCGAAGTATCTAATATGCATTTTTGCATACCCCATCTGTTTTCCTCTCCAGCTAGTCACCATATATGCTGCTTGTATGGGCGCCCGGGGCATTCACTGATTGTTATGCTAATCAATCGTTCGGCCAGTGTATTGCCCCTCTTTTGTTTATGCTGTTTTGTTTAGCCTGGGGTTGGCTAGTCCTTTCGTGTGCTAATGGGGCGGGTCGTTCTTAATGAGCCGCCCGCTCATGACGCACTACCTTTGCCCTCATCACCTCCTCCACCAGGTGAGGGCACGGGACTTTAAAAGATGGCGGCCTCGCTCCACTGATGCCCGGCGCTGGCGCAATGGCTTTACATAGTACGCCTGCGACTCGGCGGTGACGCCAGACGCCGCCTTGTCGGAGAGGGGCTATTTAAATGGAGGTTACAGGCCACTACAATCTGCCTGAGATCCCTGTATAGGAATGCTTCCTTATCCTCCCTGGATCTCTGATTTATTATTGGAATCGTTTGGTAAGATGTCTCTCTCCCTACAAACTATATTGCTCACTCGTTCTGGCATTGCTCCAGACTGCATTAGATCTAACTCCTTTACAATGTTGTTTGTAGATTCTTTGAGCCCTTGATGTCCGGTGTTCCTAAGACTTGTTGCTTTTGGGAGATGTCTGGTACCTGGGTGTCACCATCCAGTTATGTACTGTCAGCAGGACCTGTCTAACTTATTGATTCAACCCCGTTAATATTTAAGGTACATTTTTTTCTTTACACTTATGCTGGGCTATGGGTGTTTGAATACTCACTGCACTAGTTATCATACTGTGCTTTATATGGCCCTATTTATGCATTATATATTTCTTTTTGAAATATTACCTCCTTGGCTCCTCTCTGCAAGCAGCTTGGGTGTCTAAGTCTGGAGGATTGGGATCATACACGCACAAAATTGATTATCGCTATATTTTTTGCCTCATTGATATCTCTTTTGAGACTGAAGCAGTTCTGGTAAGATTTGGTTCCTTTGTGTGTCCACATGTTTCCATGCCCCTTTTTTGTTCTGATACCTCGGTTTTCCCTGTAAACAATTCATGCATAGTTTCTTTTTCCCTATTCTATGCCAATGTGCATGCTCAATCATGTTCATGTATTGTTTTCCAATACATTCATGAGATATACTGAAACTTTTTTTCATTTCTAGTATAAAAAGAGTCACGCCATCAATCTCCTGAAGAAACTCTATCGAGTGAAACATGTCGAGAGTGGTTGTGCCCTGTTTGTATATGCTTCATTAATTCAATGTACCTTATTATACGGATGTATTTCTCTTTCTCATGTTTTTATATCATTCTTAAATAAAATACTTCAATTTTTTTTTTTTTTAAATAACATTTTTATTTTATTTAGCTTATCAAGCAGCAGATAAACATAACTTGTGCATTGCAATGTACAAAAGTCAACATAATAGCCACAATTCAGCTTCTACTTCAAATATTAATGTTACTCTGTGTTCTGATCTCTATACCTTACACCATTAAAGTCCCCGAGGTTTGTTACCTCTTTGCCCCATTCTTCTCTTTTGGGGTTAAAGGATACGTTCATGTAACATGCTCCACCTGTAAGATTTGTTAGTAAAAAAAAAATTTGCTCCTAACTTTTTTAGCTAGCTCCTAGATTCAAAGCAAGTTTGTCAAGCCCCGGACTAAAATATGGCTACAACTAAAATGGCATTTTAGTCAAGAGACTATGACTAAAATGAAATTGAAATTTGAGGTCAAAATTAACAGTGGAAAATTTGAAGTTGACCCTTTTTATGTAGCTGGCACTCAATTTCTTTGAAAACTTTTTTTTTTTTTAGCATACTTTACTCAAAAGGTTTCCTACCTCTGCTGTATAAAGTACATTTATGACATGCCAATTTAAAATCTTATATTGAATACTTTTGTTATCAACCGGATTGGATAGCAAACAATATCATCTGATAAGCAAATTAGGAAATCTAAAAAAACTGGTGTCATTTACATAGTTGAATCGTCAGCTTTCAGACCTCCTCTATCACAAACCATAGGATTTTAGGGATGGCGGACAGCCAGCCAGCTTTTTTTATACTCTTACAATTCTTAATTTATAAGCCTGAAAGATGAAAACCAAATAAATCACATATTTAATGATTTAGAAATTATACTTATTTCATACAAGGAACACAGATATTAGTGACCGTAAATATTTAAAGTCATGGGACAGCAATGTAAATATGTGGTATAGGAATATATCATTTAGCCATAATTACATACATTGCAAACTAACCCAAACAATTAAAAATACCCCATTGCTCAGTTCTGAGTTAGACATGGCAAGCTGCAAGAAAAAGTTCAATTTCTCACTTGTACATTTTAAATGCAGAACCATGTGACACTGAGGCAGACTTGTCATCAAAGACCAATAGGTTAATGAAGATGTGGCCCAGAAATACACCTTCAACAATGAAGGTTTTGCTAATGACTTTTGGGAGAAGCTGGGAAGCCATTAACACTGCAAATCCATTTATAGTTAAAAATAAATAGATGTAATCACTACACAAGAGGTGTGAGAGCATCCCATTAAAGCATGGTCAATTAAGTAATTAAATAAGGTATATAGTGCCTTGCAAAAGTATTCACCCCCGTGGCTTTTTACCTATGTTGTTACATTACATTACAGCCTTTAGTTCAATGTTTTTTTAATCTGAATTTTATGTGATGGATCAGAACACAATAGTCTAAGTTGGTGAAGTAAAATTAGTTGAAAAGTGATGGTGCAGCGCTAATAACAATTTGAGATATAAATGGGTGATCTAAAGGGCATGGATAACCTGATACACATCTAAATGTATCAAAGTTAGAATAATTGTGAAGATAACAAACTAACAGTATACATGTGCAGTACTGAAATAATTATATCAGGTGATTAACCCAATGTATACCATACATATAAATGCAATGATATCAGGTGATTAAACCAATTTATACCATACATATAAAATGCAGTGAACAACTTATTATAAACTCAAACTCATAAAATGATGCAATGGGAACAGCAGGCTCGAACCGACGGGTTCCATCAACAAAGATATCGTCTGGGGTGATATCATTGTGGATGAAACGCATCAGTTTGAGCCTGCTGTTCCCATTGCGTCATTTTATCAAATAACAAGCGCTTGTTTTACCTCTTCCAAAATGTGAGTGTAAATCTTTCATTTTTAATAAAAAAATTTGTGTTATGCGGATTCACACTATATGCGTTTTTTTATTCCTTTTTGGCCCTATATGTTTGAGTCCACATGACGTTTTATATATCTTGGAGCTTCCTTTCTTGTTGACCGGTGGTCTTTGTGAGAAGATTATTTTATCAAATTGTATCAACGCCTATATCCATCCGGGCTCTACTATTTTTGGTGTAGAATCACCGACAAGTCTGTTTGATTCACAGGGCGTATGTCC
The DNA here is from genome assembly GCF_042186555.1 of Aquarana catesbeiana. Lineage (NCBI taxonomy): Eukaryota > Metazoa > Chordata > Amphibia > Anura > Ranidae > Aquarana > Aquarana catesbeiana. The sequence continues at coordinate 135,718,712 of NC_133331.1, read as the reverse complement.
TACTGAATCCATACTTTCTGGTAAGCTTCAGTGTTATTGGTGGCGGTGCTCCATCTCCCCTTTACATGCACATTCAGCAGGGCTTGAAAATTACCATTCGGGGTGTCAAGATACATATGTTTTGGACATTTCCATTTCATCAAACACTTTTTCTCACTCAGTGGACTTTTCTCTTTATTCATTTTTTTTTTATTATTGCTTTTGAGTATATAAGTTGTTCACTGCATTTTATGTGTATGGCATACATTGGTTTAATCACCTGATATCATTATTTCAATACTGCACATGTGTACTGTTAGTTTGAGATCTTCACAATTATTCTAACTTTGATACATTTAGATGTGTATCAGGTTATCTATGCACTTTAGATCACCCATTTATATCTCAAATTGTTATTAGCGCTGCACCACCACTTTTCCACTTTTACTCTTTGCAATTGTTATTTGCGGTGCTGGCAGGTCCCCCCCCCCCCCCTTTTTTTTGTGAAGTAAAATTAGAAAAATATATACATAAAACTATTTTTCAGAAATAAACTGATAATTGGCATGTGCGTATGTATTCACACCCTTTGTTATAAAGCCCATAAAAGGCTCTGGTGCAACCAATTACCTTCAGAAGTCACCTTAATAGTGAAATTATGTCCACCTGTGTGATATCTATCTGTCATTTCATATACACACCTTTTTGAAAGGCTGCAACACCTAAGTAAGAGGCACCACTAACCAAACACTCCCATAAAGACCAAGGAACTCTCCAAACAAGTAAGGGACAATGTTGTTGAGAAGTACAAGTCAGGGTTAGGTTATAAAAAAAGATATCCAAATCTTTGATCCCTAGGAGCACCATCAAATCTATCGTAACCAAATGGAAAGAACATGGCACGACAGCAAACCTGCCAAGAGAGGGCCGCACACCAAAACTCAGAGTGGGCAAGGAGGGCATTAATCAGAGAGGCAGCACAGAGACCTAAGGTAACCCTGGAGGAGCTGCAGACATGGGCGTCCACAGGTAGGGGGAAGGGGGGCAAGTGCCCCCCCCCCTGGCATCAGGAATCAGATTGGCACATTCAGCACAGTGGCGTCGCTATGGGGGTGTGGGCAGCCAGCGGGGTGACACCATCAAGGTGCCGTCAAGCCCCCTCATCAGTGTATTTTGACTGTGGGCTCTTTTTCATGCTCAGTCCAGCAGAGAACTCGGCTGCGGTGTGTCAGGAGAAAGGCGGGCTTGTCAGAGGTTTCCCCTGCTCGCGCCCCCTTTCTCCTGTCAAGGAGAAGAGACGGCGGCTCCCACCAGGTTCCCCGTCCAGCTTCCTGCCAGCTTTGTTCCTTCCCCATTGGCTGTAACTGAGAGCCAATCAAGGGAGACTAGAAGAGGAGAGCATCATGGGACATGTAGTCTCGAAGATTGGCGGCTCCATTTTCCACAGGAAGGAGGCTACAGCTTGATCAAGAGAGAGATTGAGACTGCAGCCTGGAAAAAAGCTGGAGGGAGTGAGTGCTACAGGACAAAGAAAGAGGCATGTGCTGGGCGGAAGCCAGAGAGAGAGCCACGCTGCCCAGGGCCACCAGAGAGAGCCACGCTGCCCAGGGCCACCAGAGAGAGCCACGCTGCCCAGGGCCACCAGAGAGAGCCACGCTGCCCAGGGCCACCAGAGAGAGCCACGCTGCCCAGGGCCACCAGAGAGAGCCACGCTGCCCAGGGAAACCAGAGAGAGCCATGCTGCCCAGAGCCACCAGAGAGAGCCACACTGCCCAGCGCCACCAGAGAGACTGAGCCACTGCCAGGGTACAGACATGCTACACTACTGACCAGAATCGCCCCCGGGGAACCCAGAGTGGGCGATCGTCCAGCCTGAGGAATCACTGCTGTAGTTTCGCTGGGTCTGGTAAGAGTGCCTGTCGGCCATTATACATTACTTATCCTAGGGACTGTACTATGCCTGCCTGACATTGTTGAAAAGGGGCAGCACATGGGTGCCCCTAAAATGATGCCCCCCTGAAAAAATTTCTGGGGATGCCCATGGCTGCAGAGTTCCACAGCAGAGACTGGAGTATCTGTACATAGGACGACAATAAGCCATACCCTCTATAGAGTTGGGCTTTATGGCAAAGTGGCCCGAAGAAAGCCATTACTTTCAGCAAAAAACAAAATGGCACGTTTTGAGTTTTGAGACTCCCAAAATATATGGAGGAAGGTGCTCTGGTCTGATGAGACTAAAATTTTACTTTTTGGCCATCAAAGAAAACGCTATATCTGGTGCAAACCCAACACATCACATTACCCAAAGAACACCATCCCCGCAGTGAAACATGGTGGTGGCAGCATAATGCTGTGGGGATGTTTTTCAGCAGTCAGGACTGGGAAACTGGTCAGAGTTGAGGGAAAGATGGATGGTGCTAAATACAGGGATATTCTTGAGCAAAACCTGTACCGCTCTGTGTGTGATTTGAGGCTAGGACAGAGGTTCACCTTTCAGCAGGACAATGACCCCAAACACACTGCTAAAGCAACACTTGAGTGGTTTAAGGGGAAACATGTAAATGTATTGGAATGGCCTAGTCAAAGCCCCGACCTCAATCCAATAGAAAAATCTGTGGTCAGACTTAAAGATTGCTGTTCACAAGTGCAAACCATCCAACTTGAAGGAGCTGGAGCAGTTTTGCAAGGAGGAATGAGCAAAAATCCCAGTGGTAAGATGTGACAAGCTTATAGAGACTTATCCAAAGCGACTTGGAGCTGTGATAGCCGCAAAAAGTGGCTCTACAAAGTATTTACTTTAGGGGGTGAATAGTTATGCACATTGACTTTTTCTGTTATTTTGTCCTATTTGTTGTTTGCTTCACTATAAAAAAAAAAAAAACAAAAAAAACCACATCTTTATAGTTGTGGGCATGTTCTGTAAATTAAATGATGCAAATTCTCAAACAATCCATGTTAATTCCAGGTTGTGAGGCAACAAAACACGAAAAATGCCAAGGGGGTGAATACTTTTTCAAGGCACTGTACATAGTCCAGTACGCTATTCATTTTTATTCTGTTTTACACATAGTTTTAATCATTTTGTATTCATACTCTTCTTTATGCTTTTAAACTATTGTGACTCATACAAAATAGCAGCACACAGGAAAACAATTATCCTTCAGTGTGTGATGTCTGTCATTCTTTGGGCACATCGGAAATGTGTCCCTTATCAGCGTTCAACAAAATACATAAAGTACATGAGCTCTGGCTGTGTAATATTCCAGATAGCAAAATTACAAAAAGGGCAATAGACTTCCCCATTACATCTAACACTATATTATCAAGGTGAAAGGAGTGTTTCTGCTAGCACTGACAGCCAGGAGAAAATGACTAATTTTCATTAAAACTGAATTGCCAGCCAGAAGCACAAAGGTTTCAGAAGATCCATAAGACTTTTGTTAAAGGTACAGCCAGCTGAACATTCTTGGTTGGGCTGCAAGACCTAGATTCTCAATTACTCTGTTAGAAGTACATTTGTATTTATTATTGATTGATAAAGAGGTTGGAATGCTTGCAGTAAGAACCGCTATCTGCCATTTATATTTTCTTCATTCTGGAGTGTGCTGACCTTTCTGCATCAAAAAAAAAAAACACAGGCTATATTATAATCAAAGTGTTTTTTTTTTTTTTTTTTTTTTGCAAAGGCATCTATTAACTTTTTGCAGTATACAAGTCCTGGAAATGGAGTATGCTCGTTTTCTTAAAGGGTAAGTTCACCCTTGTACACCTTCCTTTTTCTTTTTTTTTTTTTACTAAATTCCAGCTCCCCTATGCACCAATATAGCATTCATGTACTTTTTTTTGCAAAAAATATCAAAGCTTTCATTAAATCTACAGTCACTTACTTTTCTTGTCCTAATCCACATTTCCATTAGTAATGTCTTTCATACTTAGACTGTAGGTCATGACATAGGAAGGAGTTGACCAGCTGACCTCATTAGCACACACCCTGCATCATCCACCCACCCATTCCCAGGTGCACGTTTTTTTAAATGAAATGCAATCAATCAGTGATCACCCTTCTCACTAAATACACAATCAGATTGTATAGTGTATGGCCATATTTATACACCTAACATTACTAGTTGCGCTTTCAGTGCCATTAATTGTTAACGGCACACCAAACACAGAAGCAAACACACATTTTGCCATGTGAAAAACGAGGGGCAAATGCTTCAAAACGCACAGTAAAAAACATGCAACCCAAAAACCGCCAAAATGTCCCATTAACCACATGTAGTGCAGCCAACTGAAATCAACAGGCTGCGTGTCACAGTGTCACAGTAAAAACAAGACTCAAAATGTGTGCTCCCACTATGCTAGATGGGAATGGGTCCTGAAAGTGAAATTGGTGCAGTAACACAAGAACAATGAGGCTCCATTTACATCTGTGAATTTTCTTGCATTTCAGAAACCAAAATTCGCAGTAAAAAACGCACCAAGCTCCAGTCTAAAAAAAAGTTCTGAAGCTTCTTTGGGGCGATTCAGGTGGATGGGCTGACCTTTGTGTTATGAGTGAAAATATGCTCCAAAACGCCTCCCCCCTTGCTACAAAAAACGCATGTGGGAATGCGAGTTCCCACTATGTAGAGTTGTGAACGGGGCTTGACAGCTGAGTTTCTGTCCACTCCCTCATATGTACTTGAATAAAAATGGCCATACACTATGCAATCTGATTGTGTATTTCGTGAGAAGGGTGATCACTGATTGATTGCATTTCTTTTAAAAAACGTGCACCTGGGAGTGGGTGGGTGATGCAGGGTGTGCAAATGAGGTCAGCTGGTCAACTCCTTCCTGTGTCATGACCTTCAATCTGTAAGGAAGAAAGACATTACTAATGGAAACGTCTGGAAATGTAGATTAGGACAAGAAAAGTGACTGTAGATTTAATGGAAAGCTTTGATATTTTTGCAAAAAAAGTACATGAATGCCATATTTGTGCATAGGGGAGCTGGAATTTAGAAGAAAAAATGGTGTACAAAGGTGAACTTACCCTTTAACCACTTGCCTACAGGGCACTTAAACCCCCCTCCTGACCAGACCAATTTTCAGCTTTCGGTGCGCTCACACTTTGAATGACAATTACTCAGTCATGTAATACTGTAGAGCGGATGCCTAGTGGTTAAGGACCATTATATTTAATCTAACCAGGAGCAACTTTTATTGCACTGTACCCAAATGAATTTTGTGTCCTTTTTTTCATACAAATAGAGCTTTCTTTTGGTGGTATTTGATCACCTCTGGGTTTTTTATTTTTTGCGCTATAAATGAAAAAAGACCGAAAATTTTGAAAAAAAGAAATGATTTTTTTTGTGATAAAATTTTGCAAAGTATTCATTTTTCTTCATAAATTTTGGCTACAATTTTATACTGCTACATATCTTTGGTAAAAATAACCCAAATTAGTGAATATTATTTGGTCTTTGTGAAAGTTAGAAAGTCTACAAGCTGTAGTGCAAATCATAAAAAATTGATCACACCTGATACTGTACTGGTGGCCTATCTCATGTCTTGCAACCCCTTACAAGCCAGGAAAGTACAAATACCCCCCAAATTACCCCTTTTTTGAAAGCAGACATTCCAAGGTATTTAGTAAGATGCATGGTGGTTTTTGATGTTGTCATTTTTCCCACAATTCTTTGCAAAATGAAGATTTGTTTTTTTTTTCCCACAAAATTGTCATAGGTGCATGTAATAGGTTATTTCTCTCACATGGAATGTGTATACCACAAATAATGCCCCAAAATACATTCTGCTACTCCTCCTGAGTATTACGATACCACATGCGTGAGACTTTTTTCAAAGCCTAGCCACATAGAGAGGCCCAACATGCAGGGAGCACCATCAGGTTGTCAGGGACATGTCAGTGGCAATCTGGCTAACTTGCGTGCACGTAGGTGCACAAGGAGCATTTCTAGAGTTGCTGGGCTGAATTCCCCACTGGGGGGTGCTGGCGCGCTAGCGCTGTTTGGCGCCAAAGCCCCTTTAAAAGGGTGTCAGTTACTCCCATTAGGTGCTGTTCGTCTTCAGCTCTGCACCTGAATTCCTGTATCCTGCTTGTTGTTATCATTAATACTGACCCGGCTCCGTCTGACTACTCTGCTATCTCCGATCCGACCCGGCTTGCCTGACCTTGTTGATATCCTGCTACCTGTTGCCGAATACCTGCCTGCCTGACTATTCTGTGATCATTCCTTCTGCCTTATACCTGCCTGATCTCCTGCCAACTCGGACTGTCTGACGCTGCTTTGCTTGTGTCCTGTGACCCTGTTCACCACCTGCTCTTCCAAGATCCAGGTCCTGCTGCTGCAATACCATCCACCTGTCTGCTAACGGATCCGCTTCTGCTTGCCTGCATCCGCTACACTGTCTTTCCGGAGAAGTCTCCTCAGCTCCTGTGTTGGCCGTCGCAAGGAATCGCATCAGACACTCCTACCCACTGTGCTCAGGAGACCACTGTTCCCACTCCAGTGGCTCCTGAACCAGCGCTTAAGAGAGGTCTCCTTCTACCAGTCGGGCTCATCTACCAGGTACCTAACACAGGTGTTCTGGGACCATAAATTACACATCTAACTTGTTGACTACCTATTACACTTTTGAAGGCCCTGGAGCACCAGGACAATGACACGTGACACTGATGTGCAACTGATGACAGATGGCCCTAATATGTGGCACTGATGACAGATGGCATTAATATGTGGCACTGATGACAGATGGCATTAATATGTGGCACTGATGACGGATGGCACTAATACGTGGCACTAATGACAGGTGACACTAATGACAGATGGCACTGATACGTGGCACTGATGACACGTGACACTGATAACAGATGGCACGTGGCACTGATAGGTGGCACTGGGAACAGGTGGCACTGATAACAGGTGGCACTGATAACAGGTGGCACTGGGGACAGATGGCACTGATAGGTGGCACTGGGGACAGATGGCACTGATAGGTGGCACTGGGGACAGATGGCACTGATAGGTACTGTGGGCACTGTGTTGTGTTAGTTTGGCACTGCAATTTATGATTTTTTTCACTCACGCTGCAGCACGGAATCTCTCCCTCCTCACACGCGGTTTCTGTGTGAGGAGAGAGAGACGACAATGAGAGATGATCTCATATGTTTACATATAAGATCATCTCTCATTGGACACTTCGATCGAGTGCTAAATGGCCGCTGTGATTCCAAGGGACACGGCAAACACAGATTTCCCCTGATGCACGCCCGCGGCGGTGCGCAGGGAGGAAGTAGACAGGAGGACGTCCAGGGACACCCTCCCGGCAATTGAGCACTGCTCTGTAGCCGTCTTTCGGCTACAGCACGGATGCCTAGTGGTTAAGGACCATTATATTTCATCTAACCAGGAGCAACTTTTATTGGACATCTTCCCTTCTAACTATCCAATAAAAAATAGGCATCACTCAAAACCAGCAGCTTCCCCTTGGAAACTTAGCTTGGAAAATCTTTATTGCAGCGACCACCAATAATATTAATGTAATGAGGGGGAGGGGGGTTGCATTAAAAGACATGTCATTTAAGGCCTCATGCACATGAGATGCTGTTAAACGCACGTTCAGAGGCAGTTGGACACTTTTTTCAACTGCCCCTGAACTCATTCAATGTTATCCTATGTGTCCATGTACACAGTCTCGTTTTTTGGCGTTTTTAGGCAGTTGTGTTTTAACCTCGTTTTTCCAGAAGCAAAAAAAAAATGGGTTCAGATGCAAAAGTTTTCCACGTTTCAGACGCCAAATGTGGCTGAACGCCAGCACCGCGTTTAGCCACATTTGCGTTTATAAGTGTTTTTAAACCCTATTTTTTGGACCAGAAAATACAGAAATATGATGGTAAACTGCAGCAGAGAATGACATTTTGTGACCCGATTTTGGGGCCCCATATCTTGGGGCCACTTGAAGCTAGGAACCCCAAATTTGGTATGCAGACACAGTGGAATTAGCCCTACAACATATCCATTGGGGTTCCTAGCACCAAGTGGCCCCAAGATACGGGGCCCCAAATTCGGGTCGCAAAATGTCAAGCACTTTTCTGCAGCAGAGAATGACATTTTGCCACCAGACTTTGGGGCCCCATATCTCGGGGCCACTTAGAACCCCAGCTTTGGATATGTTGTAGTGTTAGTTTCACTGTGTTAGCACCCCAAATTTGGGGTTTCTAGCACCATGTGACCCTGAGATACGGGGCCCCAAAATCAGAGAATGACATTTTGCGACCCAAATTTGGGGCCCCGTATCTCGGGGCCACTTGGTGCTAGGAACCCCAAATTTGGATATGTTGTAGTGCTAGTACCACTGTATTTGTATACCAAATTTGGGGTTCCTAGCTCCAAGTGGCCCCAAAGTTGGGTTGCAAAATCTCATTCTCTGCTCTGCAGACCCTTCTAGACGCAAAAGTGGTAAAACGCGGCTAAACGCGACATGCAAATGCGGCAAAACAAGCGTTTCTAAATGCTGGTTTCAGCTTTTAAAAACATGTGTTCAGCAGAGTTTGCACCGGCGTCTCGTGTGCATGAAGCCTATCTAAAGCAGTGGTTCTCAACTCCTGTCCTCAGGACCCACTAAGGCCCCATGTACACTGCTGCTGCTAAACGGACGATCAGAGGCAGTTGGACACTTTTTCAACTGCCCCTGAACTCATTCAATGTTATCTTATTTGTACATGTACACAGGTTTGTTTACTGTCCTTTTTAGGCATTTGCGTTTTATAAGCCTTTTTTTGAAGGCAAAAAAATGAGTTCAGACGCTGAAGTTTCTGACGTTTAAGAAGCCAAACGCGTCTAAACGCGGTAACCTGTGTTTAGCCGCGTTTTGTTTATAGGCGGTTTTCATTTTTGGCCATTTAAAAAAAAAAACACAAAACGCGGCATGTAAATGCAGCAAAACAGACGTTTTAAACGTGGGTTACTATCTGTCAAGTTAAATCGTTCAGGAGAGGTTGTAAAAATGTCCCGTGTACATGAAGCCTAATGCCCCGTACACACGGTCGGATTTTCCGATGGACAATGTCCGATCGGAGCGTGTTGTCAGAAATTCCGACCGTGTGTGGGCTCCATCGGACATTTTCCATCAGATTTTCCGACACACAAAGTTGGACAGCAGGAGATAAAATTTTCCGACAACAAAATCCGATCGCGTCAATTCCGACCGTGTGTGGCCTGTTCCGACGCACAAAGTGCCACGCATGCTCAGAAGAAATTGTGACACGGGACAGCTCGTTCTGGTAAACTTAGCGTTCGCAATGGATACAGCACTTTCGCACGCTGCAATGTTCAAAATGGTTTAATACAGCGCACTCTCTTCTTCTTTATAATGTGACAAGAATTAAGTAGTTTTGATGCTCATATTCACACACACTTCTCACAAACTTCTTTCGTTACTATTTATCGGGATTCCCTCAATATATTTTGATTTCTCACATCTGACAACATATTTTTTTTTTTAAATTTAATGTAGATTCTTTTTTTTGTGTTTCTCTTTTTTAATTGTTTTTTTTGGTGATTTTGATTTGTACTCCCGAAAATGTTTGTGTGTTTTTTGTGACAAGTTCCCACAACACCACTAATATGATGTTCTATTTAATCTGTAGGAGATTGTTTGGTGTTGTTGTCCCTTGTTTATTTCACATTTTATGTTTTTAGAAATGTACCTGAATCGTCACCAACAAACTGTCCTTTTTGGATGAAAACACACACAGGAGAGTAGAATTTACCGAAAAAAAATGTATTAAGGGGTCACAACTATAAACAAAGAGGGAGGCAATGCTGGAGAAACTGCAGAAATTGGCCAAACCTTGGACCCCCAGGGCAGACATCAATTATTTAAAAGCAAAATTGGTGGCCTGAGGAGTCCATATCTAAGGGAGGGCAGTCTGGTCCAGAAGTCCCAGAGATCCGGAAAGCAGCAGATGACATCTATGTCCCCAGGCTTTGTTCATATGAGAGACTGCATCTTCTGTCAGACCAGACTGAACCAAGGGCAATCACTCTCAGGTCTTCCTTCCACGCTTCCTTCCAGGCTTTGGCTGTGGTGGTGGAGTTGTGGCAGCAGGAGGAGGAGGAGGAGGATCGTCGATCTCAATGACATCCGTCTTGTGTGTCAGTTCCCCACTCTCCCCCTTACGTAGGAATTTATAAATCAGGTCCTCAGAGATCTTGCGTTGGCCCTCCTGCATGCCCTGCAATTTGGTGGCAGCCATGCAGGCAAAGGCCTCTTCAGGACTGGGGAAGGCTCTGAGGGACGCAGAAGCCTCCTGGATCAGCCTGTATGCTGAATCCTGCACAGGACTGGGAGTCATCTTCCTGGCTCGTTTATGTGGCAGGCGGAGGGGAGGAACCTGAGACTCAGTCAGGCTGCGACTTGTCCCAGGCTTCTCTTGGCTGCCACTTAGCCCTGCCTCCTCCTGGCTGACACTAATCCCTGCCTCCTCCTGACTGCCACATTCCACAACCTCCTCCTGGCTGAGGTCTTCCTGTGTATGAAAAAGGGACATAGTTTTAGTATTTTTTACATCAATCACACACAATTTTCACCTCCTGACTGCTGCAAATTGAATGTTAACAAATATAACAGACTATCCTTCTGAGCCCAGCATTTTGCATTCTTGTCCCAATTTTGGGTGCCCACTACTGTCTATTGATATGTAAAACACTTTATGAAATCAGCAATTAGTGATCAATAATAACATCTAGTAAACATCATTTATTTATTGCCCAGAAATCTGTAGAAGAATGCTATACCTGACTCCAGCTGGGCTCCTCCACTTCTTCCTGGCTGGAAGGCCCAGGTTGGACATCGGAAGAATCAGCTGGGATGGAAGGAAGAGTGGAAGGAAGAGTGGAGAGGGATTCCCTGACTTCAGTGTGGTCTGACAGAAATCGCAGTCTCTCATAGTACCACAGCCTGGGGACATAAACGTCATCTGCTGCAGCTCCGGACCTCTGGGAATCTGTGACCTTCTTGCGCTCCCTAAGATACGTGCTCCTCAGGCCACCAATTTTTGCGTTTAAATAGGGGATGGTTGCCGTGGGGACCACCGGCTTCACCAACTCCAGCAGTTTCTCCAGCGCTGCCTGCCTCTTCTGTTTGTGATTATAGTGGGGGTGTCTCACTTGCCACAGACAGGGCAGCTCCCTGTACTTGTCAATGAACAGGGGCAGGAAATTGTGGTCGTTGAACCCATCCATTTTCTCTGCAAGACACAACACAAGACAAACCCTAATGTCAGGCCAAACTACCCTAATCTTGTTACAATATAGGCTTCCATTTCGAAGCAGTATAGGCCCAAGTTTAGATCCTACCTTCGTTAGCACGATCGGCGTCTCCGATGCTCCTTCCTCCGCTCACAGATCGTACGTAAGACGCGTGCGTTACGATTTATACACACTGCGCATGCGTATAACTCCGCCCGCCCCTGACGTTCTTTCTAGTCTATTACCCGCCCCTTTTCGTTCGGCGCAGTGGAGGAAGAGCACATGGTGGATAGACAGCAGGATCGTACTAATTACAGCAACGAGGAGGAGGAGGAAAGGCCGGAGCCTGAAACGTCCCGATCCAGAAGGAGATTAAAGGACTCAAATATGTCCTTTGGGGAGATGTTGGAGATGGCGGACATCCTGAAGAAGGCCAACTATGATGGAAAGTATGGGCCTTACCCCAACCACAATGTCCGAAAGGCCAAGATCATGGCGAAAGTGGTCAGGAGTCTGCACCGGAAATTCGGGTTACGACGATCGAAAGATCAGCTCAGGAAGCGGTGGTCGGACCTGAAATTACGAGAACATGAGCAGTACAGAAAGATCCGGAGAGAGCTGCAAAAAAGTAAGTAGTTGTGCTGTGTTCCTATTCTTTATGTTTATTACGTTCGTGCTGCTCCATGTGGTTTTAGGAACTGTTGTACAGTTTAAAATGGCAACTTTCATGTTCATGGGCACATTATTCGTTCGGATCACACATTTTTATTTCGGACGATAAAATACCATTGTTTAGGCCATATGCATTTGGCCACCATTTTGACGCCCTATACCTGTCTTCAAAGAATTGGGTTGTGTAGATGGCTTTGTTACTAGAATGAAATGCAAACTAGATTCTGTGTAAGGAGAGGACACTGAGCAGCTGTTTTCACATCTGGACACTGGAGCACTAGTGTGGGACACAAGAACACCATTTTTATTAGGGGGGGGGGGCACACAGGTGCTCCAGTGTATACTATAGGGGGGGCTACATCTGTGAAGCTTGTACTAAACAGGTAAAGTATTGCAGCTTGACAAAGGACACTAAAAAAGCTACATCTTGGAACTCTGCTAAAATAGATAATTGTACCCCACTTCCAAGCAATGTTTCATCTTTATAGTTCTTCCATCAAATATCTGTGTGCTAAGTATACCATTTTTGTTTTACATAGGGGAGAAAAGACTCGGAGGACACCCCTCATCCGTGGAGACCAGAGCCCCCCCCCCCCCCCCCTCTGGAAGAAGGGGAAATCCCCCCAACACAAGATGAGCAGGAGGAAGAAGACGTGGTGGAACTAGTCACCACAACAGGTGAGTGTCTGCGACCACAGGCTCAGATAAGAGATGGATGGCGGCATTTTTTGGGAAACCTAATTTATTTTGGGGTTCCTCTCTTTTTTAGGTGATCGTGAGGTTGTGGATGAAGATCCTTTCACATCCGAAAGTGCCCAGATCCTGATCGGGGAGATCATGGGGTGTAATTTACAATTGGAAAACATCAAGCAAAACATCAATGATGTTGTTCCAAAATATAAAAACATCATTGATGTTTTGGGGCGAGTTTAAAACCCCTCCAAATCACTTTCTTCTTTTGTGTGCTACAATGTGCGAAATGTTTTTGTGATTTTTCCCAAAGCCGAATTTGGAGGATGCACACAGTGTGTCAACATGTGCTATCTGCCATCACGGGAGATCAATGGACGCGTTTTGGGGGTGCAACCCCTTCCTCAATAATAAAGTAGCGGTGAGGAAGGGCTTTCTCCCCCAAAACACGTCCCTTGATCCCCCGTGATGGCAGGTAGCACATGTTGACATTGTGAAATTTGTGTGCATCTTCCAAATTTGGCTTTTCCTGGGGTGATTTTCCCCCCATCTGAACGCTATATCAAACACAGTTCCTAAATACTCATGTCTGATATTGCCTTCCAGTTCTACCAAATGTGAACTTTGTAAGATCAAGATTTGTGTCTTTCTTGTGGGTTTTACACAGGCCTGTTTTCTATAAAATGCACATTTTGATTTTGGATAATGACACCACAAAAATTGTTATACAACAAACATGTCGGTTTGTCAGAAAAACCTTTGGTAAATGCACATGTGATTGTGCTGGTATTAAAAAGATCGTTCATCAAGAATGTGTGGATTATTGTCTCAACGCTACAACACTTTTGGGGTGATGTAATTGTTTTATGAGAAAATGGGGGTAATTTCCTAAGGGCAAATCCTCTATGCAGTACAAGTGCAGTTTCAGTGCAGTTGCAAGTGCACTTGTAGTGAAAAGTGTCTTTGCAATTAGTAAATAACAGCCAACAGTGCTTTGTAAGGTTACACAATCACGACATTTTCTGCACTCCACACATTTCTGTCAGGGTCAGCTCAAACAAACACAAGCAGTAAATGTCCACAAAGAAGAGCTTGGGGGGAGATGCCTGTCGAGAACTTGAGGTCCTGCAGGCTTCTCCCTGTGGCTAAATACCGCAGGGTAGCGACAAACCTTTGCTCCGGAGTGATGGCTTGCCTCATGCAGGTATCCTGCCTGCTGATATAGGGGGTCAGCGAAGCCAACAAACGGTGAAATACGGGGTCCGTCATCCTGAGAAAGTTCCTGAAATCATCAGGATTATTCTCACGGATCTCACGGAGCAAAGGCATATGAGAGAACTGGTCACGCTGGAGCAACCAATTCTTGGTCCATGAATTCCTCCCCACCCTGTTCATGGACTGGACTTGTGTCAAGGTCAGGACCCCAACACCAAGCCCCCGCACAGCACGAACTCTACGAGGAGTACGCATATGAAACATGGCTAGAAAACGGTCGGCTGCTCAGAACGAAGTAACAGAACGCACTGAAGAACAGCAAGGCCTGTGAAGAGTGACCTGAAAAACAGTAACGAACGAACAAAAATACAATGACTACTTAAAGTCAAGCGGAACTTGCTTGCATGCACTGAAGAGCAGATACAAACCCACAAGCACAAACTGAACAGCAGAAAACGATCTGAAAGCCACGAGTCTGAAAAAGCGCGAATCGTCTCTCACCAAACTTTTACTAACACGAGATTAGCAAAAGGAGCCCAAAGGGTGCCGCGCTTGGTTCTGAACCGGCCTTTTCTAGTCTCGTCGTACGTGGTGTACGTGACCGCGTGGTTGTCGATCGGAAATTCCGACAACTTTGTGCGACCGTGTGTAGGCAAAACAAGTTTGAGCCAACATCCGTCTGAAAAAATCCTAGGATTTTGTTGTCGGAATGTCCGAACAAAGTCCGACCGTGTGTACGCCCTATAACAGGCCAGATTTTAAGTATTACCTTGGGGAGATTCAGACTAGAATACTGCAATCACTGAGCAGCAAATGATCTCACCTGTGATGTATTTCTGTTATCTTGCAAACCTGGCCTGTTAGTGGGTCCTGAGGACAAGAGTTGAGAACCACTGATCTAAAGAGAGCATTATATAATTGTTTTAAACCGTATTAAAAAATAAGAATTGTAGTTTCTTTTATGATATTGCATGTTCACATAAAAAATCTGAATAAAACAAATAAGATAATGATCATAGGATATTGAGGAAAATATAAAGATTGCAGCTTTCTACGCAGTCTACACAATCATTAGAAATGCAGTGGAGCAATAAAATAAAGAAAAAAAAAAAAACCTTTCTTAGTTTCACTGATGTATTAGTTTGTGGGATGTTAGATATCAATAGGATCATCCTTGAGGTTCGGATCATGACTTACAGCATAAGTCAATCATATCTATTTTAAACCTAAACTACAGCTTGGTGAATATTAAAGGGTACAAATATTACATCTATATTTTACATAGAGGAGATGGTTGCCCTGCCTAATTGCTCTAAGTTGTATCAAAAAACTAAATTTAGCATGGAAAGTGGTGGAAGCTTTTGGCATACTTGCACAACATGGAATACTTACCTTTCAGTGTGCTCTGCTCCAGCATTGACAGTTCCTGGTCACTTTGTTTTTTTCTATGTCACTTCTTCAGTGCAGACATCTTTTCTCTTCAGACTCTGGGAAATCATTGATGTTCTAATTACTGTGCATGTGTGCTGGAGCACCCGACTCCATTATCGACATCTTAGAGCCCTTGCACACTGGGGCGGGGGTGGCGTCGGCGGTAAAACGCTGCTATTATTAGCGGCGTTTTACCGCCGGTATTCGGCCGCTAGCGGGGCGGTTTTACCCCCCGCTAGCGGCCGAGAAAGGGTTAAATACCACCGCAAAGCGCCTCTGCAGAGGCGCTTTGCCGGCGGTATAGCCGCGCCGTCCCATTGATTTCAATGGGCAGGAGCGGTAAAGGAGCGGTATACACTCCGCTCCTTCACCGCTCCGAAGATTCTCCTGGCAGGACTTTTTTTACCGTCCTGCCAGCGCACCGCTCCAGTGTGAAAGCCCTCGGGGCTTTCACACTGGATACACAGCAGCGGCACTTTCAGGTCGGTTTGCAGGCGCTATTATTAGCGCAATAGCGCCTGCAAACCGCCCCAGTGTGCAAGGGCTCTTACAGATACAGAGAGTGGACCGAGTGTCCACATTGCACTGTGCATGCACCACAGTTAGTGTACACAAATAAATAAAATAATATTTCTACTGCTGGACAAAGGTGGAGAAACTGTGGATAGCACCTATGCATCTTAACTCCATTTTATGGAGTCACAATTTAACAATCAAATTTCGCTGCACCATGGAATTTCTTAAAAATGATTGGCAACACACAAAGCGCCGCTACTCCATGACATCAGACTCGGCCGAAATAACTTCTTTCATACTCAATCCTTCCATCCTGGATGGCCTGACCTAGCAAATGCCCCGCTATTGGATGGTTCGGGTCTTATTTTACTTCTGACACTCATTAGTAGTCAGCTAGAAGTCAACTAGAAGACTATTCATTAACAGATCTCCAAGATGAGTTTAATTTTCCTGAACAAGCATCCTATACAGATATCTGTAAATCCAACATTATACCCAGAAAACTTTTCTCTAAACTCACCATATTTGACCAAATATTCAAAATCGGGCCCCTCCAGTAAAGGTTTGCTCTCAGACATTTATAAAATACTAAATGCACTTTCACCACCACCCCCACTTATGCACACCTACATGTGTGAATCGTTGAAGATTCTGGGGGAGCAGTTACCTCTGGAGATTTGGCAAATGATATGGTCACAAGCTTCTAGGAGCTCTATTTTTACACTCCTGCACAACATATACTTGACAGTTAAACTGTACTTGGAAACTGTTGATTTCTTGATCCACACACAGAATGTTTGACACCCCAGATCCCTTTTTCCAGTAAAACCTACCTTTTGGGTCTACCACCAGAAGACATTTCTAAACCAGCTAACAAAATTGACTGTTGCATATACTAATGGCAGTGAGACACCCTTAAATAGCAAAGCATTTATCACCCATTCCTCGAAGATCTATACATGAATATTCGGTAAGTCAAAACAATCAAACATCTCGCAGCTTGTCTACATACCATAAGTCCTTAGATAAATATACCAACAGCAAGCAATAAGCATAAATAATTTTGCAGTCCAGTGTGTTCCATAGTTTAAGCGCTGCCTTTCATCACACAGAAGCACTTTCAGCTTTTGGCACAACTTCACACTTTCTTGGATAACATTACCAGCTTGCTAAGGTGTTAACTGAAGTTGTACTTTCAAACATGTAGCGATACCCCCGCAGGGGCTGCTTAAGTATGTTCAGTCCGTTACTCTGCTTCTCAACCCCAATAACTGTCACAGCCCCTTTGGCACACCTGGCAATAGTGTAAGTGCAATGACTAATGAGAAACACACACTTTATAATAAAACACAGAAATTGTCTTTACTGCAATGTTTCTGTGTAAGAATAACAGACAGTAACAATATATGTTTGAGTAATCAACTAGAGAGCAATAACTGAGATTTAAGAGCAATATAGCTCTCAAGCTGCTTTCAGGGGATTCCAAACACTAGAATGTCCCCAAGAGCAGAGGCACATTTAAATGGCAAACAAAGCACAATATGACACTTTCAATTGGATTGGTTAGCTCTACAGGTGCAGGAAGGAGGAGAGCAAAGGAATGACTCCCTTTGTGTCAGGCTTCTCTCTCCTGTCCCCTGACACCATAGGCCCAACTTTAACCACTTCAATACCAGGCACTTTGACACCTTCCCGCCCAGGCCAATTTTCAGCTTTCAGTGCGGTAATGCTACACTGTACTCAGACAATTTTTTAATCATTTTGTTCCCATAAACAGAGCTTTCTTTTGGTGGTATTTGATCACCTCTGTGGTTTTTATTTTTTGCGCAACAAATAAAAAAAGACCGAAAATTTTGAAAAAAAAAAAACAAGTTTTTCTTTGTTTCCGTTAAAAATTTTTGTAAATAAGTACGTTTTCTTCTTCAATGATGGGCACTGATATGGCTGCACTGATGGGCACCAATGAGGTGGCACTGATGGGCACTGATAGGCAGCATTGATGGGCACTGATAGACGGCACTGATTGGTGGCACTGGTATGCGGCACTGATGGGCACTCATAGGTGGCACCGATGGCCACTCATAGGCGGCACTGATGGGCACTCGTAGGTGGCATTGATGGGTACTTATGGGTGGCACTGATGGGCACTGATAGGTGGGCACTGACAGGTGGCACCGATGGACACTGATGGGTGGCACTGATGGGTGGCACTGATGCTCCTAAGGTTGGCATCGCAGGGCATCTAGGCAATATTATGGTGCCAATCAGTGCCCATTTGTGGCACTGATTAAGTGAAACAGGCAGGGTTTTGTTCAACAAGGTGAGAGGACAATGATGTCTGTATACAATGTCCCAGAAGTGGATAGCCTTATCCCTTTATCCCTGTAGTACTACAAGTGTCAGCAAGATGACTACCAGCAATGATGTCTGTATACAGTGTTCAAATAACTCTTTCTGTAGTGCAGTTTCCCTGTTCCCTGCAGATGGGCAGAAATGCCCTCTCGCCACATCCTGCGATCAAGGCCCAAACAAACGCCCTGGAACAGACAGGCTCTCTTAGCAACCTGACTGGTTCCCTCACACTGGAACGATTCACTGTCAGTGTAGGTGCGCCTCGATATACACCTGGGATCCCCCTCTCTCAAGCTGCATGTCCCAACTGGCAGTGGAGGCCTGAATCGCGTGGGGAGATCATCTGAGAGACATCAGGTCTGGTCTCTTCCCTCCCTCAAGGCTGACTGACTTTTCCTCAGGCCACAAAATGGAGTCTTTACTTTCCTGTCACAGAGCACCCTGGGCTTTTTTGTAGTTCCTTCCTGAATACAAGGCTATAGAGCCGCTTGATGAGGGAACTGCATGTCCCAGAATCCATTGCAGCTGCTTCCTGCAGCTTAGTACAGTCTCTCTGATTGGCTGCTCTAACTGTGCCTTTAATTGGCTTACTTCTTCCTGCCAATAGGGGCACAAGACAGGCTACTAAATGCACAGCTCTGTGTGTGTCAGCTCACATTACATTAAACTCAGTCAGTGAAACAGGAAGGAGGGGGTGGTGGAAAATCCCCCTTGCAGCTGCTGGCAGGCAGCTCTCCCTAACAAGCTGGAAAGCCTGTGTACATTGTTCTGGTCAGCTTGGCGGGGTCATGTGTTATAGAGTAGACACCCGCTACAAACATAAAATTTGAATTTTTTTATTTATTATACATATTTTCAGCTGATTTTTCCTCCCCAAATTCCCCTTCAGCTCATATGAATATATAGAAGATGTCTGTAAAAGACACAGCAAATTCCAAAGGATGTTACCGAGATCAAAACTTTGATATTAGTCATTTACTAATCAAATCACTTGTTTAACCACATGCCGACCGGGTCATAGCCAAAAGATGGCTACAGCGCGGTCGGCTTGTTCTGGGTGGACGTCCATCGGACGGTGGGGCGCATGCACGATAGTGTCCATGCTCGCCGGGACCAGGCCCAACACGGATCGTGGTAAAGGGCCAATGACAGCGGCCCTTTACCACATGATCGCTCCCTCCAATGAGGGAGTGATCATAATGTCAACAAACTGAGGTCATGCAAAGGTCCCAGCTCTCTTCTCTCCTCACACTGATACAGCGTGAGAGGAGAGAAGAGAGATCGATTGACAAAACGACTGAGAAATAGTGAGTGAAAGTACTACAGTGCCCAGCAGTGCCATACAGTGCCACACAAGTGCCCCTACAGTGCTAAATTGTGCCCTACAGTACCCATCTGTGCCACTACAGTACCCATCAGTGCCACTAAAGTGTCCATCAGTGCTCATCTGTGCCATCAGTGCCACTATAGTGCCACCAGTGCTCATCAGTGCTACCTCTGCCACTACAGTGCCCATCTGTGCCCCAGTGCCACTACAGTGCTAATCTGTGCCACCAGTACCACATCGGTGCCATTGGTGCCACCTGTGCCACTAGTGGCCCCTCTGCCACTTTAGTGCCCATCTGTGCCGCCAGTGCCACGTCAGTGCTCCGTCAGTGCCCAGTACCACTGCAGCAAAGGCCAAGAACTAGTGGGATGTCATCTCGGCCCCAAAGCGTTAGGACCCATGCCGGCCTTCCCTATGCTCTTGAAAACCCTCTGTGGCTTCCCCCTAATTCAGGAGCAGCAAACATCCCCCCTTTCACCGCCAGCCAGGTGTTCAGGTGAACACAGAGAATTTTGCCCCTATTGATTTTTTACCCCCCTCCCCTTCCCCCCTTTCCCCCCCCCTCCTGTTTCCCCTCCTGCCCTCCCTACCCCCCTTTCCCACCCTTCTTGCCTCACATTTGTGGATTGGAATCTACCAGATTGTCTTTCTCGGTGCCCCAGGTGATATCACATACTACCTACAACAGCTGTGGCTAGTTGTGTCAATTTGCGAATGGTAGGACGCCCTTTGTGTCCTGCTGTGATCTGCATGTCCGTGCCATGTTTTTGGTGCTAGGGCTGGACTGGGGGTCATTTCTTCATCGGTGGTCTACTGTGCTTATCTCTGTTTTTAAAGTTGGATGCTTTCAAATTGTGGGTTCAGGAGTCAAATGGTGAGCATATCACTTAATAATGTTGAATCAATCTTGACTTTCATGCTATATAAATATATATGATGCTATCATACCATGAATTTGCTTTAAGATGTTTTGTTCTTTTTGTAAATATATAGTCACTCATCTCACCACCAGCCCCTGAAGAAGAGGTCTCAACCAAATTTTAAACCTCGAAACGCGTCGGACCCGTGTGGGTTAGACTCCAGTTTGTATAGTTAATGTGGTTTTATGTTCACAGTGTACCTTTACAAGCATACTGTTATTGTCCACACCTTTTTTGTAGCATCCTTCATGTTTTCTTCAGTATTTATATATGTTGTTTTGTTACAATTTTAATTTTTTGATACCAAATAAACTATACATGTTTTTGATATTTTTGAAGACTCTCTTGCCTTATAAAGTCCCATCAGAGGAAAACCAGTTTCTAATACATGTTTACCGATCCTGAGCCTGCATCCGACCTTGTTCCCGAGCTTATCCTGACCCAGTCCCTTCTGTGTTCCTGTACCCTTCAGCCCGATCCATCCCCTCTCTGTCCCGTTGGTTCCCTGTCCCTCATTTACTGATCTTCCTGTGTATGACCTTGGCTTGGCTAATGTTTACGTTTCTAAAATATCCCTTGTCCTGCTGACCTGCCGTGTATGACCCTGGCCTGGCTGACATCTTTGATTCTGGTACTGCCCCTTGCTGTATATATTGTTGTTGTTGGTGGGTTTGTTGGGTTGGTTGTGCACTGTTTGTATTTTCTGATTTATCATGCGTTTTGGGTTATCTCTGTGCAGTCCACACAGTCTGGTCTACTAAGTCTCCTGACAGCGAGCCAATAGAAAGGGCTTCCCGCAAAGGCTCATTACTGAAAGACTACGACAAGGGGAGACAGCGTCTTTGTGGAATGAAGAGATATTGGCTCTCAGGTGGAGGCAGACGAAACATCTACTTGCTCACAACGATCCACAATGACACCTACGTGGAAATCCCCAGAACAAACGGCCCAATCCAGAAACTGAAATGTGTCCATGATTATAATTTGTTCATGGGGGGAGTCGACTTCAATGATCAGATGATCGAACCCTACCTTCCCACAAGAAAAAGCCGCTTTTGGTATAAAAAAGTCTCCATATATCTTTTCAGTTTGGCCATGTACAATAGTTTTTGTTATTTACTGTAAATCTACAGAGAGCCCCGTATCTTATCTTCAGTACCAAGAAGAAATTATCTCCACCCTTTTGTAGCCTGAAGGCGCACCAGAAAGCATTCACTCGGATTCAGTGAGCAGACTCCACGAATGCCACTTTCCTGAGAAACTCCCTCACTATGAAACAGGCCGGAAACGTCAGAAGAAATGCCGGGTGTGCTCCAGAGGAGAAGCTATTGTTGTCACGATTGTCCTTCCCAACCAGGCCTTTGTATTGAATGTTTCCGCCTTTACCATACTTCTCTACATTATTAGGGAAGTATGGTAAAGGTAATTGTCATTTACCGCCACACCCCTTTATGCCACTGTACATACCGCTGCCTTCTCCGAAACTGACCCTGGCCTGCTAAACGACCAAGCTTCTGCCTAATGCTAAACTGTACCTACCTCTGCCTGCTCTGGAACTGACCCTGGACTGTTTGACCATGTTTTTTGCCTGCCTCTTGGACTGGTCTTTTACTCTGCTACTGGAGTAGTGGGCTTCATAACACAGGGGTCTCACATATGTGAGGGGCTCCAGAATTGTTTTTCTGCATGAAGAAAACTAATTTTTTAGTTTTCTCATTCCCGGATTAGGGTCTGGAGACTCGGAGGCTTCAAAGAGATTTGGGTGGGAGAAGCCTCTACCCCCTGTCCCCATTCTTTCCTGGACTGCTACTTGGACCATGTTCCTGCTTACTACCAGGACCAATATTTTGGCACTGCTGGCAATGTCTCTACTTGCACTGACCCTGGACTGTATATGGACAGTATCCCTGCCTGTACTGACTATGGACAATATTCCTGCCTGCTGCCTAGACAATTCCATTCACTGTCGCTGACCACGTCCCTGCCTGGATCAGGGCTCTCCTCCTGTGGACAACTGCATTACTAAAACCACAGGTAATCTTTTGTTTACCCTTTGCTCAGCAGAATGTATTTTAGGGTGTAATTCTTGGTTCATGCTATGTGTTAGAAATATGAAGGCCCTTCAAAAATGTGATAGATTGTAAGGAAATTAGATGTGTAATTTATGCTCCTAGAACGCCTGAATGTGCTACTTCAATGTTGGGCCTCTGTATGTGGCCAGGCTGTGTAAAAGTCTCACACATGTGGTATCGTCATACTCAGGAGTAGCAGAATATATTTTTGGGTGTCATTTTTGCTATGTACATGCTATGTGTTGGAAATACCTTAGAAATTGACAACTGTGTAAAAAAAAAAAAAAAAAAAAAAAAAATGCGTTTTCATTTTTTTCCACATTTTCCAAAAATTTCTGGAAAAAAATGAGCCGTTCAAAAGACTCATTATGCCTCATAGATTATACGTTGGGGTGTTTGATTTCCAAAATGGGGTCACTTTGTGGGTATTTCCATTGTCCTGGTGCTCCAGGGCCTTCAAATGTGTAATAGGTGGTTGAGAGCTTAGATATGCAATTTAAATGTAATTTTGTGGGTATTTGTACTTTCCTGGCTTGTTAGGGTCTCAAGAAATGAGATAGGCCTCAGTACATCAGGTGTGATCAGATGTGATCAATTTTCAGTGATTGGCACCATAGCTTGTAGACGCTATAACTTTCACACAGACTAAATAATATCCACTAATTTGGGTTACTTTTACCAAAGATATGTAGCAGTATTAATTGTGGCCCAAATTTATGAAGAAAAATTACTTATTTGCAAAATTTTATAGTAGAAATGAAGAAAAATGCATTTTTTTTTTTACAAAATTTTCTGTCTTTTTACACTTATAGCACAGAAAATAAAAAACCCAGAGGTGATCAAATACCACCAAAAGAAAGCTCTCTTTGTGTGAAAAAAGGATGAATATTTCATATGGGCACAGTGTTGCATGACTGAGTAATTGTCATTTAAAGTGTGAGAGCACCGAAAGCTGAAAATTGGTCTGGTTAGGAAGGGGGTTTAAGTGCCCAGTGGTCAAGTGGTTAATCTGATCAGAAATTATGAGCACTGCTTTAAAATATGAAAATATGTAAAAATCCAAGGCTAAAGCAGATACAGATCTGTTACAGCTTCTTAAAATATTGAGCAGAGAAAGTAATAATCTGCAAATAAATTAGCTACTCAGAAGAAATGGATCACTGGGAATTGGTTATAAAATAATCACCACCACTATAGGCTGCTGAAAACAGTATTACAGAGGGAAGCTGAATAATATGTATAATAATGACCAATGTCCCAGTTACCGTATATCCAACATCCAGTCTGATTTTAGAAGCCAAACTCCTTAAAATGTGTCAGTGCTTTTAACCACTTCCCACCCAAGGACGTCATATGACCTTGACCCTCAGTGGGAATATCTGAATGATGCCTGCAGGTACAGCCATCATTCAGATATCCTTGTTTTCAGCCGGTGATTCTGTGCACCATAAGAATGATCATAGCGGCAGTTCTGCCGCTTGATCATTCTTACAGGCGAAGGGAGGGGACATCCCCCCCTCCCGCTACCATCCAGTTCTTCTCCAGGCTCTCCCGGGCAATCGGAGACCTGGAGAAAGAATCGGCCGCCGCTGGATGAGGAGCATAGAGATTTCTGCTCGCCAGTCATCTCTATAACCGTAGGAGGCCCGGGCACAACATTATGACGTCACGTCCGGGCCGCGGATGTAAAAGCCGCAATCGCGGCTGGTAAGCATGAGATTGTGTATTTTTTTTCCCAATCTCATGCTTTCCAGCCTGAAGGAGAGATGTGGGATCTTATTGACCCCGCATCTCTCTATAAAGAGGACCTGTCACGAACGATTCCTATTACAAGGGATGTGTACATTCCTTGTAATAGGAATAAAAGTGATAAAAAAATGTAAAAGAAAGTAGAAATAAAAAAAAAAGCAAAATAAAAGAAAATAATTTAAAACACCCCTGTCCCCGGTAGTTCACGCTCAGGAGCGAACGCACATGTTAGTCTCGCCCACATATGTAAACGCCGTTCAAACCACACGTGAGGTATTGCCGCGTGCGTTAGAGTGCGAGCAACAATTCTAGCACTAGACCTTCTCTGTAACTCTAAACATGTAACCTGTAAAAAATTTTAAAACGTCGCCTATGAGGATTTTTAAGCACCGACGTTTGGCGTCATTCCATGAGTGTGCGCAACTTTAAAGTGTGACATGTTGGGTATCTATTTACTCGGCGTAATATCATCTTTCACAATATAAAAAAAAATGGGCTAACATTACTGTTTTGTTATTTTTTAAATCATGAAACTTTTTTTTCCAAAAAAAAGCGTTTTAAAAAATGGTTGCGCAAATACCGTGCGAGATAAAAAGTTTCGACACCTGCCATTTTATTCCCTAGGGTGTCTGCTAAAAAAATATATATAATGTTTGGGGGTTCAGAGTAATTTTCGAGCAGAAAAAATTATGGTTTTAGGCCTGGTTTGGAAGTGGTTAAATATGGCTAAATGTAATGGCAAACAATTTACTTGAGAAGGAAGTACAGTATGTTACGGGGGTCTCAAACATCATGTCACAATACAAGATCTTTTGGAGGTCACAAAAGTATAATAATTTCTTAAAGTTGCCCTCCCAAATATTGACCATACCAAAAATTTGCAAAAAACAACCAGGATTTTAAATTGGTACACCAGGAAAATATTACCATATAACTACAAAACACAAAAGTGGAAATGTCCAATGTTATACAATAAAACCATCCAGCATGTCTATTGTATTCCAATGTAAGCATTAGTCTACGCGTTTTATGAGCGGTTCGTTTCTTTAGGACCACTAATGTTAAGATATAACAAAAGATAAAACCATCTATAAAGAGGCAAATGTACAAAACATTACAGTCCTATCAAAAATCCCAATAATACAGCATATTACAAAATGGGACCAAAATGGGACTAATGCCCTGTGCACACAACCGGTTTTGCCGTCGGAATAAACTCTGAAGGTTTCCAACGGAATTCCGCTCAACCTGTCTTGCATACACATGGTCACACCAAATTCCGACCGTCAAGAATGCGGTGACGTACAACACATACGACGTCTCATACTTGCTTCAGAGCATGCTTCATTTTTGGTACGTCAGAACAACATACAGACAAGCAGTTTTCCCGATAGGAATTTGTTCTGTCGGAAAAATATAGAACATGTTCTCTATCTAAGTCCGTCTGAATTTTTGACGTAAAAAGTGTGATGGGGCATACACACTGTCGGAATATACGATGAGTAGCTCCCATCGGACTTTTTCTGTCGGAAATTCCGACCGTGTGTATGGGGCATTAGCAAAAAAAAAAAATTCATAAATCACAAAAAGAAAACGAACATCATCTCCAGACATGCAAACCTGAACAAATTAGATATATGAAAAAACCATCTTCATGATCCCAGACTGTGGGGAAGCATCAGGGGGCAGGAGAGGAAACGCATACCATCCTTACAATGTGTACCCAAAAGTAGAGGGTCCAATAAAGGGGATTAACAGAACACACTGATTGTTACCTATAATAACTCACTTTGATGGGAAAACAGTAAATAATTTCCCAAGGGTAATTTCACTCCAAACAGTCCTCAGTCGTCATGGTATAAAAACGATTAGCAATGTACTTTCCAATTTATTCAGACTGGCTGTAATGAAATGGACCATAAGAAATGTCTGGTATATTTCAGTTACTTATAGCAAGCTCAAATGATTAACAGCCAAGTATGTGACAGAAAAAAAAAATCGGGTGGGGGGAGAGGAAGAGGGCAGGATTACTTCACATTGCTCTATCAGCAGTAATACCTGATGGCACACCTCACTAACTTCTACAAATGCTGTCAAAATGAGAGGGAGGAGGTACTGCCTCCCTTCCTACTGTAAATACCTCTGGGTCTCCCAAAGACCTCACCAGGGGTCTCAGCTCCACATAATAATGCCCAATACCAGTCCTGGGATGAAGAGGGAGGTCGCCTCCCCACTCGAGTGTGCCAGATTTCACCTAAACAATTTCCCAAGTGTCTCCCAAATATGGAAGAAGCCAGGACTCCGCAATCCAGCTCTAGATCACAGAACTGAAAGTGATGCGATCCCAAGACCAAAAGTTGCGACAAAAATGTTATTAGCTCACCATATGCTCTCCATCTTAAAGCACAGGTGGGATGGCAACTGTCAGCCAGCCTCAAAGGAACAAAGGGGCGGCACAGACACAACAAGTGGGGACACAGTGCGGGACAAAGCAGAGGGCATCCGTCCGTCCCCGAACCAAAACAAATACAAAATTATACGGAAACAAAACAAAAAATTAAAAAAGTAAGGGGGCGGTGAAAAAGCCCCTTACATAGCGGCTCCCATTCTACATAATATCTCAAACTTCAAAAATAAATGACCCTCAAAACAGTAAAACTTTGAAAAATGCAAACTGAATAGAGACAGGTTCCAATGTGCATGTACAGTATCTTACAAAAGTCAGTACACCCCTCACGTTTTTGTAAATATTCTGTTTTTTTCATGTGACAACACTGAAGAAATGACACTTTGCTACAATGTAAAGTAGTGAGTGTACAACTTGTATACCAGTGTAAATTTGCTGTCCCCTCAAAATGACTCAACACAAAGCCATTAATGTCTAAACCGCTGGCAACAAAAGTGAGTACACCCCTAAGTTTAAAATGTCCAAATTGGGCCCAAAGTGTCAATATTTTGTGTGGCCACCATTATTTTCCAGCACTGCCTTAACCCTCTTGGGCATGGAGTTCACAGAGCTTCACAGGTTGCCACCGGAGTCCTCCTCCACATGGCGACATCACAAAGCTGGTGGATGTTAGAGACCTTGCGCTCCTCCACCTTTTGTTTGAGGATGCCCCATAGATGCTCAATAGGCTTTAGGTCTGGAGACATGCTTGGCCAGTCCATCATTTTTACTCTCACCTTCTTCAGCAAGGCAGCAGTTGTCTTGGGGGTGTGTTTGGGGTCGTTATGTTGGAATACTGCCCTGCAGCCCAGTCTCCGAAAGGAGGGTATAATGCCCTGCTTCATTGTGTCACAGTACATGTTGGCATTCATGGTTCCCTCAATGAACTGTAGCTACCCAGTGTCGGCAGCAATCATGCAGCTCAAGACCATGACACTTCCACCACCATGCTTGACTGTAGGCAAGACACACTTGTCTTTGTACTTCTCACCTGATTGCCGCCACACACGCTTGACACCATCTGAACTAAATAAGTTTATTTTGGTTTCATCAGACTACAGGACATGGTTCCAGTAATCCATGTCCTTAGTCTGCTTGTCTTTAGCAAACTGTTTGCAGGCTTTCTTGTGCATCATCTTTAGAAGAGACTTCCTTCTGCGACGATGGCCATTCAGACAAATTTGGTTCAGCTTGGTTCACTGTTTTTTTTTTCTGCACTACTTTTGGCGATTTTGGGTGCGACTTGCATAGACATCTGTGCATTAAGTCGCACAGATGTCCTCCAAGTTGCTCACTGATGTGGCTTTGAAATTGACGAAGTCTCACTGACGTGGCTTTAAAATTGTGCGATTTCAGATGAAGTCGCACGATTTCAAAGATGCAGTCACTATGAAGGGGGGCTTATACATTTTTCTTCAACCGCCTCACGCAGGTATACTGCGGCAGAAGGGCACGTACAGGCAGATTAACGTACCTGTATGTTGCCCTTTAAGGGGCATATTGCGGGTCCCGATGTCCGTGGGGATACCCGTGATCGTCTCACGGTGAGGAAGAACGGGGAGGTGCTAATGTAAACAAGCATCTCCCCGTTCTGCCTAGTGACTCTGTCACTGATCAGCTCTCCCTGTAATCGGAAGCGCTGATCAGTGATGTGTCACACACAGCCCCTCTCCCCCACAGCTAGAATCACTCCCTAGGACACACTTAACCCCTACAGCGCCACCTATTGGTTAACCCCTTCACTGCCAGGGACATTTTTACAGTAATCAGTGCAATTTTTTAGCATTGATAGCTGTATTAATGCCAATGGTCCTAAAAATGTGTCAAAATTGTCCGATGTGTCCGCCATAAAGTCGCAGTCACAATAAAAATCGCTGATCGCCGCCATTACTAGTAAAAAAAAAAAAAAATTATCAATAAAAATGCCATAAAACTATCCCCTATTTTGTAGACACTATAACTTTTGCGCAAACCAATCAAACGCTTATTGCGTTTTTTTTTTTTTTTTTACCAAAAATATGTAGAAGAATACGTATCGGCCTAAACTGAGAAAAAAAAATGTAATTTTTTTTTGGGATATTTATTATAGCAAAAAGTAAAAAATAATGTGTTTTTTTTCAAAATTGTCGCTATTTTTTTGTTTATAGCGCAAAAAATAAAAACCGCAGAGGTGATCAAATACCACCAAAAGAAAGCTCTATTTGTGGGAAAAAAAGGGAGCCACGTCGCACGACAGCGCAATTGTCAGTTAAAGCTACGCAGTGCTGAATCGCAAAAAGTACTCTGGTCAAGAAGGGGGTAAATTCTTCTGGGGCTGAAGTGATTTTTTTGATTTGCATTACATTTTGTAATATGCTATATTCCGATTTTTGATTGAAATGTAAGGTTATGTACATTTGTTTCTTGATAGTTTTGTCTTTTGTCCAAGTTATAACCTAACATATTAGTGGTCCTAAAGAAGTGGTATGCCCACGACTAATGCTTAAAGCGTTTGTTACATAAACACTTCAAATTCCTGATATGTGGCTGCTGTACCATTTATTTGTTTTAGAAAGTATCCTGTTCTCTTTGTATTGCTTTCGTTATGTGAAATCCCTGGTGTTCCTGCCAGTCCCTCTGCTCTCCTATCAAAAATTGACCACACTAAGCAAGAGAGCACATCGTGGTCAGCTCTCTAGCTATGCTGTGTGCTCTCCACCAATTATCAGACTTCTTCTGACACGCTACTGCTGCACAGCCATTCACTGGGAAGCTCAGTGTGCTGCTGCTTCTCCTCCCCCAGCTCTAAAGCAGCTGAGAACAATAGGAATGTGATAACTTAAAAAAAAGTGGATAAAATATTTATAATTGTTTTTATATCTATACAAGTGCTCACCACAAGAGTGTTGGCTAGGGGATACAGTCCACGCTAAAAAAAGCATTTAATCATGTCAATGACACCAAAAGACAGGATCTTATTTTTAAGTCCAAAAACAAGAAAAGGGAGGATAACACCACCAAAATTATTCTGAGATATTCCAATGAACATAATCAAGTGAGGAAAATCCTTACAAAATATTGGTATATTTTGACTGAAGATCCAATTCTTGGGAATCTAGTGACTAGAAATCCACAAATAACATACAAAAACGCCGGAACTATTGGTGGAATGCTGACACAGATTGAAATCAAAGGTGACTCAAGTATGGACCCTGTAAGATTTGGGGTACCTATCCTTGCGGATCCTGTTCGCAATGTGCAGTGATTGGTAAAAGGACCTCGTTCACACTGCCCAATGGGGTGTGATTTACCTCCTGCAGTGTCAATGTATTGCCTTCTATGTAGGCAAGACATGGTAGGAATTGGGTAAATGCATTGAGAAACACATGCACAGTACGCGAATAGGCAATCTATACTTACCTCTGGGAAGACATGTTGCCAGGAGACATAAATATAGAATGCACAATGTTAATTTTACAGTTTTAGACAGAATACATATTCCCACCAGGGGAGGTGACTGGAACAAGATTCTGCTCCAGTGCGAAATGCGCTGGATCAGATATCTTAAGGCTACAACTCCTCCAGGCCTCAATGAGGCAGAGAGTTTCAGGCCCTTTCTGGATGGTTTTATTTCAAGAAAAACAGATTAACCGAGGGGATCCCTTGATAGTATGATGCAGTGGGCATATAGGGATCATGTTTCCCCTTATACATAATTTAGTTATTAAGTTAGGTGTTATCTATAAATAGGTGGTTCCTCTTTTCAATTTTAATCCAAATCTATTCTATCCCCATGGTGGGATTTCTGTAGATGATTTTTGAGGGTCGCTCTTCTTTTTCCTAGTCCTTTAGTGGAATTTCGTCGTCCCCACACTTTGGGAGCTAAAATATGGATGCTACATCTTTAGGTTTCTATTCTTTCTTTCTTTTTTTGTAAATTCTATGTCCCTTACCTCTCCAATTTCTGTCTGCATTTTTTCACTCCATTGGGATTGGAATATATGCGACAGTCTATCGAAGGAATGATATATATTATAATTAATACATTTTTTGGTTTGTAATGGTAGAGGCATTTTCCAGTTGGTGGGAATTATGTCATTCCTCTGCAAGCTTTCACTCCTGTACCTGGCACACAAAGGCCCTCATATTTATATCTGGGTTGTCTGTCCTCCTCTGGTTGTATTGGTATACCAACCGATAGACCGGATATGACACGGCAACGCGATACGTCTGACGTCACCGCGGCGCGCCTGCGCAGTATATGGAGACGCCGGGGACTGCAGCTGGTGCCATTCCTCTCCTCCCACATGATACCTGGATGAGTCAAAGCCGGTGGAGCCGTGCTAATACAGCCGGCAGAAGTTTCACTACTTTGGAACACTTGGATTTCATAAGCAAACTGCCCTTAACAGTAAGTAGCCCCATCTTAAGTTTAGGGTTTGCAATTTTTCTCCCTAGGGGGATGTTACATACATACACCCCAACAGATGGAGGTTTACTATGGGTGATGTGTGTGTATACATATCACCCATTGGATTCAATCTTTATTTTCTTTTATGTCTTCAAATAGCTTCCGGTGTTCCCCTCTGCTTTGAGTGCCATATCTTTGGATTATATCCAGCAGTCCTGTAAAGGGTGAAGGGCAATTTGTGCAAATCTGGGACTTTTTCCACCAGGATATGGGGAATGTTAAACATGTATATAAAATGTAACATGTATATAACATGTATATAAATATAAAATGTAACATGATTGTAGTTTTTGAACACATGGTACTTTTATGAATTCTAAAATGCAATATTTTGTTTTTTCAGAAGTGGTATAAATCCCTGATGAAAATTTTGCTTATGCATTTATTATTTGAAACGCGTTGGATATCCCGCTACTCTTCACCATCTGGTTTTCACTGGTGGTAGTTCAACAAGTAGTTGGCAAGTACCACTTTATACAAGTAAGGCCGCAAAAATCTGGAGCAGTAATTAACCCACAGCATTCAAAAAAAATCACAAATTAAAACGCATAAAAATTATGCATAAAAGTAGTAATAAGGTGAAAGGAGTCCATAATGAATGGTAGTGTCATAAAAGTCCAAAGAAGGGAGGGAGAGATGATGATACATAGGTCCACATTCAGGGCTGCCGTCAGAGGGGAATCAAAACCAAGTTCCAGAGATTCTAAGAAAGATACAAGGGGAGAGGTGCCTCTGGGTGCCATCATGGGGGCAGTCATCAAGCAGCTTGAAGGAGCGCGGCTGCCACGTCAATCGCAGCTCGTACGCTCGAGAAACGCGTCGCCTATCAAGTGACGTCATCTCTCCTCGCCTGCCTTTCAACCGCGCCCCAAGCCTTGTTTTGAGTTTTTGCTCCACCGCGGCTGGCTTTACCATCTTGCAGTGTCGACAACGAGCAGCCAAGCGCCCAGCAAGCAGGAACAGAAAGACGGACCTGATGATGGCCCCCATGATGGGTTATTTTAATACACCCGCTTACTGATGACTTCACAAATGTGAGTTGCCTGTACATTTGAATTGTGAATAAACTGTTTTACTTCTACACCCAGAGGCGCCTTTCCCCTTGTATCTTTCTCGGAAATACCACTTGAAACTCAATCTAATACATCATGCAATGTTTTTAATTTTTGTATAATTATGCAACATACTGAATTTTTCTACTAATTTCTTATCTATATGTCAAAATAAATTCTATTTATATATAGAATTTCTTTCTAAACTTATTATTTCATTGCCTTAAAAACCCTAAACTAGGTTTTCAATTTTTTCTGCCTTTCATTTCTTCTAAATGGTTTGGTTTACAATCACTTTAAGTTGGAATTTAATAGACATGCCAAACTTTTTTTTGTATAACATTGGAATGTTTAACATTTGTAATACAAGTTTTGTCAATTATTTCATATATGTGTATGAAGAGTTATATATTAATACATTCCTGGGATACTGATTATAATCCCAGTTGATTTTGCAATTTTTTGGTGAGGTCTCAAACATCAACTGCTGAAAAGAATTTGGGTGACAGGGAAGAGGGCCTGAGGCGCTACTACATTCCCTTGGGGTCCTTGGATTATAGACCATTACCTGATCTATACAGCTTACCGTAATTAAAGACAGCAGTTTTCATTATAGTGAATTTAAAATTTTCAACTAAAACGAACTAAAAAACTACATAAAACTCCATTGAAGCTCCTGCAAGTCCACCCGGTGTTTTTTTCAATGGGTGCTGGCTGGGTAAAAGACCAATCACAGTGGCCCTTTACCACATGATCACTTTGTTCAATTACAGAGCAAACATGTCAACAAACCAGCATCATGGCCAGTTCAGCTTGTGCTGCTGCAGGGTTTCTGTCTCCTCTCCTCACATGCTGTATCGGTGTGAGGAGAGGAAAAGGAAACACAGCAGCAGCGCAAGCTGGCACGATCCTCAGTGACAACAGTGCTCAAAGAGTGCTTATCAGTGCCCCTACAGTTCTCATCAGTGCCACATCAATGCCCCTATGGTGCCATCAGTGCCACTACAGTTCTCATCAGTGCCCTACAATGCCACTACAATGTTCAGTGCCCTACGGTGCCACTATAGTGTTCATCAGTGCCACTACACTGCTCATCAGTGCCACTACAGTGATTATCAGTGCCCTACGGTGCCACTACAGTGCTCATTGGTGGCCTACAGTGCCACTACAGTGCTCATCAGTGCCCTACAGTGCCAATCAGTGAGTGCTTATCGGTGCACATCAGTGAGTGCTTATCAGGTCCCTACAGTGCACATCAGTAAGTGCTTATTGGTGCTCATCAGTGCCATCGGTGAGTGCTCATTAGTGCCCCTAACGTACTCATCAGTGCCACTACAGTGCCCTATTAGTGCTCGTCAGTGCCACTACAGTGCTCATCAGTGCAACAACAGTGCCCTATTACTGCTCATCAGTGCCCAATAGTGCCCATCAGCGAGTGCTCATCAGTGCCACCCTATCAGTTGATCCTCATCAGTGCCCTTCAGTGCCATAAAAACGTGTAAAAAATGCATTTATTTTCTTTCCACATTTTCCAAAAACCTGAGGAAAAAAATTACATGTTCGAAAGACTCATAATGCCTCATAGAATATTCATTGGGGTGTTTGCTTTCCAAAATTAGGTCATTTTGCAGGCTTTTCCATTGTACTGGTGCTCCAGGGCCTTCAAAAGTGTAATAGGTAGTCAGGAAATTTGATGTATAAGTTCTGCTGCTAGAACGCCTGACGGTGCTCCTTGAATATTGGGACTCTGTATGTGGTTTTGCCATACTCAGAAAGAGTAGCGGAATGTATTTTGGGGCGTAGTTTTTGCTATGTACATGCTACGTGTTAGAAATATTGTGACAACTTTGTGTAAAAAAAAATAAATAAAATAAAACAAAAAGGGTTTTCAATTTCTTTCCACATTTTCCAAAAACTTGTGGGAAAAAATGACATGTTAAAAAGACTCATTAAGCCTCATAGAATATACACTGGAGTGTTTACCTTCCAAAATGGGGTCATATTGTGGGGGTTTCTATTGTCCTGGTGCTCCAGGGCCTTCAAAAGTGTAATAGGTAGTCAAGAAGTTAGATATGTAATTTATGCTCCTAGAACGCCTGATGGTGCTCCCTGCATGTTGGGCATTTGTATGTGGCTAGGCTGTGAAAGAGTCACACACGTGATATCGCCATATTCAGGAGTAGCAGAATGTGTTTTGGGGTGTAGTTGCATATGCCATGTGAGAGAAAAAAATCTTAATTTTGCAAAGAATTGTGGGAAAAAAATACAACTTCAAAAAAACTCGCCATGCCTCTAACTAAACACCTTAGAAAGTCTACTTTCCAAAAAGGGGTCATTTGGGGGGTATTTGTACATTCCTGGCTTCTTCGTGTCTCAAGAAATTAGATAGGCCATCAGTACATTAGGTGTGATCAATTTTCAATGATTGGCACCATAGCTTGTAGACTCTATAACCTTCACAAAGACCAAATTATATACACCGATTTGGGTTATTTTTACCATTGAAATGTATCAGTAAAAATTGTGGTCAAAATGTAAAAAGAAAAATTTTCAAGTTGCAAAATTTTATAACAGAAATTAAGAACAATTCATTTTTTTTTACAACATTTTCGGTCTTTTTTTAATTTATAGCGCAAAAAAAATTATATAAATACCACAAAAAGAAGGCTCTATTTGTGTAGAAAAAAAGGACAACAATTTGCATAAGGGCACAATGTTGCATGACTGAGTAATTGTCATTCAAATTGTGAGAGCGCTGAAATCTGTAAATTGGACTGTTTAGGAAAAGGGTAGCCAGTGAGCAAGTGCTTAAAGTGGTTGTACACCCTGTACAACCACTTTTACCTACAGGTAAGCCTATATTAAGGTTTACCTGTAGGTGCTGGAGATAGTTACAAAAAAGCCGTGCTCTGATATCTACGGCGCATGCGTACTTTAGAAAGGGCAGACGTCACGCGACTCCGGCCAGTAACAGCGCCAGAGTTCGCGGCCCCCGGAAGGAAGAGGGTGAAGATGGACGCTCGCTGCTAGTGGGGACAGCGGTGACATTGCAGGCTTCGTTTTCAGGTGACACATAATGGGCTACTATGCGGTGCATAGTACCTTTCCCAGTGACATCCTAGGAAAGAGGGGAAAATCTCTCCAAAAGGAAAACAGTTAGCAATAAATACTACGGGAATGTTCTAACCTGTCCTTATTATATTCAAAGCTAAAAAGTAAATGTATAAAAATACCAGAATTTCTACTTTAAGACAATGTCAACAGAAAACTGACATATCAGTACTAATTGCCGATTACAGATTGAAATTTATACTCCTCCAAGAATCCATGACATTTAGAAGAATGACACTGAATCTCAAGAGCAGAAAACAAAGTTCAATGAGACCATCTACCTACCTTGAATCTGAACATGACAGTTGTGGTAGTAAGGGGTATGTGAATATTCTAGGGGATCTCAGCAAAAAACAGGTTTCTAAAAAAGGTAAGCATCTATCCAATTTAATATTATCACTTTTGAATGGAGCAAGAAGCTCCTGCCCTCACAATTTTTTTTAAATACCCTATACGTATCTTTTTACCTTACACATACTGTACCTCTTTATGTGCATTCTTCAGACCAGTTCTATGACCTCACTGGTGCTTCCTCTTCCACCTCTGTCCCAGAAGGTGGTTCTTCCTCCTGGACTGAGCAGAGCACATATAATGATATGTGAGCAGCATTCAGTTCAGGAGTACTGTAAACTTAAGTAGTATATCCATAAGAGCCTGGGCCCACAGGTAGTAGGTTGAATGACATTGGTTGCCATTCAACCCAGAAGAGGAACATCACTGGACGGTGGCAATTATTGTAGCAAGAGCTGTTTTTTTTATGCTGTCAAATTAATTTAAATTATTTTTAATGTGCTGGGGTATCACTTTAGGATATGGTTTTCACCAATAAATAACACAATGAATGTACAATTATCCCAAGAGGTAAACTAGAAATAAATGCATTTTATTTCTCACAGTAACATGCTGCATTAGCAATTGAATCACTATATATCACGGGGGAAGAGAGAAACCACTGGACTTCCACTCTGCAAAACCTAAAACCTACTGATATCATTACATTTTTACAAAAGGAAAAAGGGCTGATATGTTGCTCTCCTACCTTTTCCTCCAGAACTACTCATTTTAATCAGACTGCCTGAACAAATTCTTAATATTTCTAGTGGTTTCTTTCTCTAAGCGTTATGAGTAAAAAAAAAAAAAAAAAAAAGCGACTGTCTAAAATAACTACACAATGCACAGTTTTGTATAAAATCATCACTAGCTTTTCATCTCTTTCGTGTACTTGTGCTCTACACTATACATTATGGCCTTTGCTAAGGAACTATGGCTTTGATAGCACATGAATTCAGATGAAATTATGGTTTTCCCATACAGTGCTTTGGGTGACTGGCATGCCTTTTTTTCCTTTATCATGGAGAAAGACATTCAATTTATGTACACTAAGTCATTTTATCATCTGCAGAGCTGCTCATTCAGGCGTTCCACGGACGACATGTTAAGTATGGACCACTGTGCTTGTTGAAGACAGGAGTGGTTTTTAAATGGCTCTGCAAGGTTATCTATTCATAAGTCTGGGGAAGTCAATGTCAACACAGCTGTTACAAGGTTTATTGCTAAAAGGAAATGCTTCCTATTTAAATGTGACACATATTGCATTTTCTTCCTGTAAATATTTATAAAAAAAAAACTATTCTCTAAAATGAAACTTGTTTCTGAAAAGCAGATACATTTAACATCATTGGAAATTAAAAATGTATACCAATTTATTGGATGCTATAGCAAAAATTCAAGGCAAGACCACAGTGCACTACAGCGGCCAAACCTGTATGAACAACTGCAAAACAATTATTTAAAGTGCCAATATGGAATTAGAATTTATTTATAAAGCAACAAATGTGATGACATCAAACATTGAGGTCTATCTTTTGGGTACATTGGGGAAGGGGGCACACACAGAAAAGGCTCAGAAAAAATACTGGTGTTTGGAAATGTTGAAATGACGGGTACAACTGGGCTAGGTAACTATACTCAAAGTGGTGGTGATGAAAGGATAAGCGCACTAAAAAATACATTTACCTTTTTAAGACCCATTTACACTTATGTGTATGCATATTGGAATTTTACGCATTGCCTTTGCTCAGTTATTTCCTAATGAGCCCTAAACTAGCTTCAACAGAAAATAATTACACGATAATTTTTTGGCCAACACATGTTCACAAATAGCAGGAGGAAACATCAAAACGAATCTTAGAAAATATTATTTTACCGAAAGAGTAGTTCATGCTTGGAATAGACTTTCAGCAAAGTTAGTGAGTCAGTCAACAGTAAGTGGGTTCAAACATGCTTGGGACAAACAGATGTTAGCAAAAAAAAGTATAAATTGAAAAAAATAAATGAGGCAGACTCGATGGACCACTTGGTCTTTTTTCTGCTATCACTCTTGTATGTGCAATAGAGGCTCCTGATGACACGCGGTCACGCAAAATGGCGTTGAGCAGAGCAGAATTGCTAGAGGTCCTACTGCCACTCCAAGCTGGGCTGGCGGCTCTTTATGAAGTGGCATTTGATATCTAGTTTTATGTGGATGTTTTTAATCTGTATATGCATTTCGGATGATCATTACTCTTGCATCTGGTGGTTTCTTGTGGATTTGAATGCTGTTACAAAGCCTTGGTGGAGTAGAGAAGTACAGTTGTCGTTTTTAACAGTGGTGGAGAAAGATAGATCATGAAGGATATTTCACAAGTGCATATTGCTGTTCTATCTTTAGACAGCATTTTGCTGTGGTAAGCTTGCAATCTTCCTACAGGTGACGTATAAACACAGTGGGTGTTTCTTCATGTATGGTAAAAATGCGAACAGAAGTCACCACGATTTACTATTTGTTCACTGGCCACACGTGATACTTCATCATCGCAATAACTTGTTTTTCTTTATGGACACTTTTACGTGTATGGTGGATGATACAGATTCACATATTATCTAAATATAATTTATTATCCAGCGCTGCAAATGTCATTTATGTTTTTTTACTGCTGTCACTCATTGTGCATTGCTAACAATTAACGGCCCACTTAAGATAAACTTGATGCCCCAAAACCCATGTGCAAGATGTGTTAAGCAGCACGGGTCAGCATGTGTGGCAACCTAATGCAGCAGTCTCTCATGAGTTCTTTCACTGACAGTGATGTTGACCAGGTCCTTTACTGCCCTGAAATTAGCATGCACATGAAGCATACTTACAGGAGGTTAGGGGAGAATAAGAGAGCCCCAAGGGAACTGCGGCATGGGCCTAAATGCGGTGGAGCTGTAAATACTTCTGATTCCTGCACTGTGCACATTACATAATCTGACCCCTGCACTCTGTGCGCTACCCATTCCTGAACCCTGCACCCAGTATATTACATAGACCTGACCCCTGCACTGTGTACATTGCGTACACCTGACCCTTACATCATGTACACACACATGGCCCCTGCATTCTGTGTGTTACCTACTCCTGACCCCTGCATTCTTCATGATACATACTCCTGACACCTGCACTCTGTACATTGCACACATCTGACCCCTGCACTCTGTACGTAGGCTTGTTTTAAGCCCCTCCCCACTCATAACAATTTTGCCGCACCCACAATTCGCTGGGGCGCACTATATACGCCACCTCATTCCATACCTCCTTTTTTCAAGTCTTGGGATGTTCACTAGGCAATCTATATTGTAGTTTAACCACTTAGGACCGGAAGGGTTTGTCCCCTAGGACATTTTTTGCGGTACAGCACTGCATTGCTTTAACTAACAATTGCGCGGTTGTGCAACGCTGTACCCAAACAAAATTGATGTTCTTTTTTTTTCCCCACAAATAGAGCTTTCTTTTGGTGGTATTTGATCACCTCTGCAGTTTTTATTTTTTGCGCTATAAACAAAGAGCGACAATTTTGAAAGAAAGACAAAACCTTTTTTTTTTACTTTTTGCTATAATACATATCCCCAAAAATATATAAAAAAAACACATTTATTCATATATATTCTTCTACATGTTTTTGGTAAAAAAAATAATAAGTCGCAATAGGCGTATATTGATTGGTTTGCGCAGAAGTTATCGTGTCTACAAACTATGGGATAGATTTAGGGACTTTTATTAATTTTTTTTTTTTTATTGTTTTTACTAGTAATGGCAGCGATCTGTGATTTTTAGAGGGACTGCGACAGTGCGGCAGACAAATCTGACCCCAACTTTTTGGGGACCAGAGACATTATTACATTGATCAGTGCTATAAAAATGCACTGATCTATGTAAAAATTACACTGGCGGGGAAGGGGTTAACACTAGGGGGCGATCAAGGGGTTAAAGCGGAGTTCCACCCAAATTTTGAACAATATCTGTATGTATTCTCTTCCTTGCCTAGATGCTGACATGCCGTTTAAAAAAATTTAAATCGCCGTAATTACCTTTTATTTTTCTATTCTTCTTTGCACTTTCTGGTTCTCCTCCCGTGGGAGTAGGCGTGTTTCTAGCCTCTCCCAGACTCCTGGGAGCTAGTCTCAGGCTTCCCAGGATGCCACTGAGCATGTGCGGGAACGAGGATGCTGGGAGCACAGCATTCACCACATCCAGGAAATAAATGCTTGTGGGCTTCAAATGCCCACAGTGAAGATGGAAACCGCCTGCAGTGAATAATACAAGTTATTCTTTCCGACGAAATCTGACACAGGCGGACATATTACACACAATATGTGAGTATGCAATGCTGAGAAGAAAAGTTTGTGAATGAACTCAAAAAAAAAAACGATAGATAGGTGGACCCCCGCTTTAAGTGTGTTCCCTAGGTGTGTTCTAACTGTAGGGGGGGTGGGCTCACTGGGACATGACAGAGATCACTGTTCCTATTTACTGGGAAGAGAAGATCGTTGACCGCTTGTTTACACTGGCAGAGCCTCATTCTGCCTCTGTACTAGGCGATTGCAGTCCGCTGATGGACATCGAGCCCGCCCGACCCATACATTCCTTAACACCATGAAAACATCCCCATGGGAAAAAGAGGTCCAAAACCTAAAGGACAACCTAAAGGACAAAAAGTGAGGACTCACAGGGTAGGTTGGGGGTATAATAGTACACCTGGGGAGCTTGCTCAGCAAAGCTTTTGCCAGTGTCTACTCACCTAAAGGTAGAAGCCTACAACCAGGGTATATGAATATCCAGTGTGTTCTGCACTGTATGATTAAGTTAATTTTAACTTGTTGACAAAGCCCCTTTAAAAATGTAGCTTTAAACTGATCATTTTGTTTTGAGTACATTCCTTAACATCTTTCTGACAATGTAACACAAGCGTGCAGGGGCAGAGAGGGTGGGCATTAACACCCACATGCTACAAATATGCATTCATGGCAGCCAAGGTTTCTGTGCTCAGAGCCAGCTGTGCAGTTGTCCCAACTGTCAGACAGCCAGCTCCTGCTCATGTGACCACTGTGACAGCCAATCACAGAAAGCACAGGATTGGGAGGTTTGCCCTACCTGCTGGTGTCAAGACCCAGTTACAGGGCAACCAGGAGGGGGTGGGAAGGGGTTAACCTATTCATCCACAAAACGTCTTATATCTCCCAAGGCAGCAAGGTTACTGCACCTAAGATTTGACACTCATGCCCCATCACTGAGATGAACTGGGACTTTGGCTGCTGCAGGAATATTGAAACTCCATGGAAAAGGTTACAAACCAGATATCTTATCAGGCCCGTTTATGACTATGCTTCATTCCAAAAGATGGCAATGTAAGCAGCAATCAACCATAACTGAAATATCATAAATCACCCCTTAGTACAGTATGTACGGTACTGTATCTAGAGCAAACATTAGTGACAATGAAAAAAAACAAAAACAAACGCACACACGTTAAAGCTGAACTCCATAAAACTAAAATAGGATTTTTATAACAGCTTACCTGTAAAATCCTTTTCTTTGAGGTACATCACGGGACACAGAGCCATAGTAGTTACTATGTGGGTTATAGGCCAACTTCAGGTGATGGACACTGGCACGCCCTAAATTAAAAAGTGCACTCCCTATATAACCCCTCCCACTGGTGGGAGTACCTCAGTTTTGTAGCAAAGCAATACACGTGTATACCAAAGAAGGGAGGGACCTCTGTGTCCTGTGATGTACTTCAAAGAAATGGATTTTACAGGTACGCTGTTATAAAAATCCTATTTTATTATCGTACATCATGGGACACAGAGCCATAGTAGTTGCTATGTGGGATCTCCCATAGCAATGCCAACTGAAGGGAGGGAGACACATCAAAAGTAGGGCACCAAGAGACTAGAGGACTCATACTTCAGCCTGCAGTACACTGCGCCCAAAGGCGATATCCTCATGATCTTTTACATCTACTTGATAGCATTTGGTAAATGTATGGACTGAAGACCAAGTTGTGGCCTTGCAGATCTGAGCCATGGAGGCTTGGTGATGCACTGCCCAAGAAGCACTAACAGCCTTGGTGGAGTGCGCTTTAATATGAAAAGGAGGAATTTTCCATTTTAAACCATAAGATTGAACAATCACTTGACGAATCCATTTAGAAATGGTAGATTTCTACGCTGCCTATCCTCCTTTAGGACTGTCTGGCAACACAAACAAAAGATCTGTTTTCTAAATCTGAACGCTCACTTTCAATAGACCTTGACCGCCCTCACCACATCAAGAGAATATAGTGACCTTTCTGCCACAGAAACGAGGTTCTGGAAAAAAATGATGGCAGAACAATATCCTGGTTTAAATGAAAACCTGATACTACCTTCGGAAGGAATTCAGGATGAGGCCGCAATACAACCTCACCCTTATGAATAAACCAATATGGCTCTTTACAAGAAAGAGCAGCCCACTCTGATATTCATTTTGCAGAAGATATGGAAACCAAGAAAATTATTTTTCCCCCCGTCAAGAGGACCAAGGGAATATCTCGTATTGGCTGAAAAGGCTGCTTCTGTAAGCCGACAGGACTAAAATTAAGTCCCACGGGTTCAGGGGTGACCAAACTGGAGGATTAATCTGCGTTACCCCCTGAACAAAGTTACGAACCAGAGAGAGTGAAGCAAGCAGTCGTTAAAAAAAGACTGATAAGGCTGACATCTGGCCTTTGATAGTACTCAAGGCCAGCTTCATTCCTAATCCTATCTGTAGGAATTCAAGGATCCTACCTATAACATATTTCATGGGGTGCCAACCCCTGGATTCACACTAAGAGACATATGCAGGCCAGCTTCCCAGCATTAACCAAGTAGAAACTACTGAAGCTAACAGCCCACGATCTTTCAGAATGTGGGTCCAAAAAGCCAAACCGCTAATTTTAGCAAGGTAGGATGGAATAACGGACCTTGTGAGAGAAGGTCTGGCCATAGTGGTAGTGTCCAAGGGTCCCCTACAGCCATCTTTACGATCTCGGTAAACCAAGATCTCCTGGGCCATGCTGGGGCCACAAGAATCACCACCTTCCCTTCTTGCTTGATCCTGCGCAAAGGCATGGAAGCAGCAGAACAGGAGGGAATGCATAGATCAGTGAAAAACTGATCCCACGGAAAAACCAAGGCATCTGTTCCGTATGCCATTGGATCCCTTGTCCTTAACACAAAGTTGTTAATCTTGTTGTTGAACCTGGACGCAAACAGATCCACATCCGAAATTCCCCATCTTTGACATACTGACAGAAAGATGTCAGAGTGAAGGGACCATTCTCCTGGGAACAATTGTTGGCGACTTAAGTAGTCCGTCTGTCAATTCTCTATCCCTGGAATTAAAAATTGCTGATAGGCAAGGAATGTTGTTTTCTGCCCAAGATAGAATATGATTCACCTCTTTCTGGGCCGCATGACTTCTCGTGCCCCCTTGGTGATTGATATAGGCCACAGCTGTGGCATTGTCAGATTGGATCCTGACAGGACAATTCCGTAGTCTGGGCATCCAGGCCTCGAGGGCCAGGCGTACTGCCCGAATATCTAGAATATTGATGGGCAAGGTCATCTCTGATTTGGACCATTTCCTTTGGACAGATGCTTCTTCCAGGACTGCTCCTCAGCCACGAAGGCTGGCACCTGTTGTTACCACCTTCCAGGTAACTAGTAGAAAGGATGTTTCCTTTTTTAAGATTCTTGAATATCAACCACCAATTGAGGCTCTAACAAACATCGGGGGATAAATGCATTGGAAAGTCCAGAGCTTGGACCCTTTTGTTCCAAGTTGACAGGATACTGTTTTGCAGCAGTCTTGAATGAAACTGCGCATAAAGAATGATTCTTCTTTGTTTTGACCAACTGAATCAGTTCCCTTATGGAAC
The DNA here is from genome assembly GCF_042186555.1 of Aquarana catesbeiana. Taxonomy (NCBI): domain Eukaryota; kingdom Metazoa; phylum Chordata; class Amphibia; order Anura; family Ranidae; genus Aquarana; species Aquarana catesbeiana. The sequence continues at coordinate 135,675,211 of NC_133331.1, read as the reverse complement.
TGATCCTTTCCCGGGGCAAAAAACACTCTCTTCTGAGCTGTATCTATGATCAGCCCCAAGTACTGCAATCTCCTTAATGGTTTTAAGGAGGATTTCTCCAGGTTGAGAATCCATCCTAGGTTTTCCAGGTAACTGACTGCAGTGACCAAAGTTTGGTTTAAGCGGGCTACAGATTGATCTATTAAGAGTAAGAGTAAGTAGGCTAGCATTGTTATACCTTGAGCCCTTAACCTGGCCAACGGTGGAGCCAGGACCTTTGTAAACACTTTAGGTGCAGTAGCTAGACCGAAAGGCAGAGCTACAAACTGGAAATGAAGATTTTTTACCTCGACGCGTAGAAATTTCTGGTGAGCGGGGAAGACCAGCACATGGAGATAAGCATCCTTGATGTCGAATGATGCCAGAAGTTCTCCCCCTTGTAGGATGGAGACTACTGATCGGATTGACTCCATGCAAAAAGAACGGATATTCAAAAACGGGTTTAGATCTTTGATACCTAAAATGCGTCTGACATCCCTGTTTAGTTTTGGAATCGTGAACAGGTTTGAATAAAACCCTATACCTTGCTACTTCCAAGGGGACCATTGATATCACTCTGAGACAAGAAATGATCCAAAGCTAGAAAGAGAGACTTCTTTTTTACTGGATCTCTGGGAACGTTTGATCTGAGAAAATGAGGAGACGGGAACTCTAGTTTGTAACTTAGAGAAATTGAGGAAGCCACCCATCTGTCCTGAAACTGTGTCTGCCAGACCCTTGAAAACTGTAGAAGCCTCCCCCCCACTCGAGCGAGTGGGGGCGCCCCTTCATAAGGAGGCTTTAATATTCTGTTTTGTGGGGTTCCTCCCCCAGGTCCTCCTTTGACCCTGGGACTGACCCAGAGGTTTACCTCTTGAACTTGGCGGTGGAGGCCGTTGTGACTGCCTGGAGGTTGATGCCGTGGCACTGGAGAAGAAGCACGTTTAAAAGAAAAAAGCTGACCAATTTTTCAACCATAGGATTCTACGCACCTTTCTATGCTGGTACATTCTATGCATGTACCAGCCCTAGCATGAGCCATGAGGCCTGGAGAATAGAATCTTTCATAGCGTCTACTGTAAAACACAACGTTTCTGATATCCCAGCCAAATCCTGGGCCTGCTGATCAGGAATAACTTTCAGTACCTCTATAAACTGGTCCTATAAGGACTGAGATACTCCGATATCTGCCAGCGCTGACTGAACCTGCAAGCGAAATACATATATATTTTTTTTCTAAAAAGGAACTCCAACTTCTTATCTGTTGGATCCTTTAGCATATGAGCATTGCCTACTGGACAAGTCAAGTTTACAGAGGATATAGCAGCGTCAATTGCTGGAATTTCCCATTATAAAACTCTTCATCCATGAGATAAAGTATTGAAAACGTTTTCGGAGGAAAAAACAGTTTATCTGGGTGCTCCCACTCAGAATACATTAGCTTCCTTAGCCAAGAATGGATAGGAAAAACATGAATCAGATTGGGGAGGCTTTAGTGAACCCAAACCAGAAGTGGGCTCATCCACTGTGTTATTGTCAGTAAAAATGTGGAGCAGACCAATTCAGTGAGAGACTGTACCAACAACCTTTCCTGCGAACCTGACACTTCCGTATCAGGTTCTTCGGAAGAGGAGACATTAGCCTCTTCCTGGTCCTTTGAAAGAAATTTGTCATCTCTTGCTCAATGTTCCTCAGTAAGAGGGTCCTGAGCATTGGACGGGGACCTGCTATGCTTAGTCCCACTCTGGGATGCGATTAAGCATTAATCGTTTGCTTCAAACTTAAAATGGTTGAAGAAAAAACCTCCTTAGTAATATACACAGGGGCTGCAGTGTTTTTAGAGCAGCTGCAACACTTGCCCCTCCTGATGGCTCACTCTGACCAGCCATATTACTCTCAGGGGAGGATGCCATCTTTACTAGGATGGATCTAGGCTTCCTTGTGACTTGTAAAAGTCTTTCTAGAGTCCTTTTTGAGGTGTTTTTCACCCCCTTCTGAGCATAGCCCGATGCACAAAGTAGAGGTACTATCAGAAGGAATGCATCCACTGCTTGAGCAATAGTCCAGTTCTGTCACTGCTATTAATGCTCAACCTGATGCAGTAGTAAATGTGTCAAAGAAATGCCTGTGTCACCAAAGTCTTATATGCAAACAAAAAAACATCTGTTTTACCTTTGCTCTTGTGTCCCTCCGCAGCTTGCAACACACATGGTGCCTTTTAAAAACATACCTATGGCTCTTCCCCTGTCTTTTAAAAATAGCTTTTTCCCACGCGATCGCGGGCTCCTGAAACTATAGGATCAAGGGAGGGAAGCAGAAACGGCGAGGGGGGTGCCTGTAAGCCGCCGCGCGGCGTGCCGTTCACGACAATTTTTTTTTTTTTTTAAATTTCAAATCTTTAGCGCTCTTTCCCCACTGAAGAGGGGAAGAAAACCAGCACAGGGGGGCATCTGGTGGGGAGAGGGAACCCCCCCAGACTTACCGGAGGTCTGCTGCTAGGCCGGAGGAAGAAGCATCTGCAGCTTTCAAGACACAGCGTGGGCTCTCTGAGAAGCATGAGACGGTGAGTGCTCAATACAGCTCCCAGTGGTGACACATAGGCATGACAGCATTTACTAAATTAAAGGAGACATTCATAAGAAAATTTTACAAATTTCTTAGGAAACTCCACTTACCTTTCCCGCCAAAGGGTTTTCTGTGGTATACCAACAGACCCAATCTTCACCCTTCACGGTGGGTTCCGTTAAACCTTCATGAGCTGGGGATCCTCGAGGAAACCCACAATCCTGGACCTGTAATAGCATCACCACCAGTAAAAACTTTATGGCCTTAATACCAAAAAGTACTGGATCCTGGGGTCCAGCTCTCTAAAAGAGAAGCGTTACAGGCAAGACCTCGTTTCTTCGGATACGAGACCCGGGTACCATTCAATTCAGCCAAAAAAGACACTTTGAATGGATCCGGCTGCATGGCTAGCCCCAGCAAGGATTGCTCCAGTGGAGCTCAGCACAGCACATCTTTACTCGTGACCAGTACCTTAGACACTGGCGAGAAAACTGAGGTATTCCCACCAGTGGGAGGGGTTATATAGGAGCTCAGCACAGCACATCTTTACTCGTGACCAGTACCTTAGACACTGGCGAGAAAACTGAGGTATTCCCACCAGTGGGAGGGGTTATATAGGGAGTGCACTTTTTAATTTAGGGCATGCCAGTGTCCATCACCTGAAGGTGGCCTATAACCTACATAGTAGCTATTATGGCTCTGTGTCCCGTGATGTGCGATAAGAAAGAAATCTAAAAGTCCTCCTTTGCAGTGAGGCTGTGCTTGCACTGCAAGGGTTAACTGCTCATTAATGTCTAGGGGAGCACTTTTATTTAGCTGATCCTCAGCACTGCCAGCAAGGTCCCCGCAGCCTCTTCTACCCTGCACTTGTGGGCTAAGGTCCTTTTACATCATCAAGACTGATACAAGGCCCATAGCCCTGCTTTGGACATAAGGACCCTGGAGCTGCTTCTACCATCCCCAAGACTGAATGAGCACGTAAGCCTTGCAGTGCGGATGCAGCCCAATTGCAAGTAAGGGCATTTTAGCTTTCCAGAGTTCAGCTTTAAATGAAAAAAAAAAATGGTTTCAAACCAATAATGTAAGTTCAGAACTCCTTTACTTAAAATGCGCTTAGTTTGCTCAACATTTTTTAACATATCCCTTAAATAGTGTTAAGCTAAGTTCACTTCAATTATTTTCTTCCAGCTACAGTAACGTATTATGTTTTGCTACACACTTGCTGTTAGGAAATTAAAAATCCAGCCGATTCTCCTGCTTTAGAAAAAAAATAAAAAATAATCATTTGTAAGGAAGGCAGCCTTTTATTTCAGTAATGGAAGAATGAAGTAAATAATATCCACACTGTGTTCCAGCTTGTGGTTATGCATATGAAGGAAGTCTGCTCCTCTTATAAGAACACACTTAATCTTTACCGAAAATTCCTCTTTAATTTACTCTAAATTAAATTAAGAATGATTTGAATTAACTGCTCAAGGTTATCCATCTCAATATCACAGCTTTACCATCAGCCATCACATGAATATTAAGATATTTTTCACACTGCTGTTTAGCGAAACAAAAAAAGCTATTTTGCTTTCTGTTTTTGAAGTATGGAACCAGTTAGGACCCATTTATATTTCTATGGAGTCAACATGTATTATCTTGCGCATTTATGTGCACTGCATTAGGGCAGTCCAACAAAATAAATCTACTTCTAAGGCACCAAAACTTTCCAAAGACAATTTTGCCACAACGCACTATGGTGTGTTGTAATGCATTGCAGCCCACTGCAACGCATGTGCATTGTCTTAGTGCATTGGGGTGCTATCAAAATGAATGGCACTGCAATGCTTCAGAACATACTGTATATTATGCTTTGCAATATGTTAATGCATGTTTTCTGCCTTTAAACACAAGTTACTAAATCTTATTACAAAGCTACTACAGGTTACAACCTACATGGTCTTTGTTGTAGGCCAGCTCCTACCAAAATGTTTTATTTTGTTTTAGACAAAAACTATGAAGGAATAGAACCTCTGTCAGGTTTATATTGTTGTTCTAATCTCTATTGGGAAGATTTCTCCTCCATTCCTTTCAGGGCAGAAAGTGATGGAACATCCCTGTAACTGTAACACAGACAGTGGTTTAAAAAAAGGGTTAAATCTTCAGACAATTTCTAGTGGAGTTGCACGGCACAAAAATGCTATGGTACAAGGTGATTAACCTGATAAAGAGCCATCAAGCAAACATCCCAGCACTTCAAATCACTCTCCTCTCTACTACCAGGTCCAATCTCCAAAAATGACTTTTCTCCCCATCTTACCAGGTCTAATCCCCTCTGCCAATAAGTCAGGAATGAGATATTTTCTCCAGGGAATCTGCCAAGTTATTCCAAAACATTGGAGATTGACTTCTACTCCATTCCTTAAATGAGTAGAAGCACTAAACAATGTACTAAGGATAAAACAGGTGGCACTTGACAATGAAAAGGACAGATGCCTTCCAGAGAATACGGGCTATGTTAACTGTTTTCAAAGACTATCTTAAGTTTTTGTCTTATTTTACCAGTTGACCCATATTAGTCTGAGCTGGCCCATGAATTGCCTCTTTGCCAACCCATAACACAAAGTTTATTAGTCAGAAGGGTAAAGTCTAGGATCCCTTCCACAAGCTTTACCAGAACCCACGCCCCCACCCTTTTATTTTATTTTCTCCTCCATGTTGTGTTTCCCATTCTTATTGCTTTCTTTCTCCCATATACTGCCAATCTCTTCCAAATATTTATTTCCTAAATACTTTTTATCACCCGGTTTTAACATTCCCCGCAATTCACAAAACATCTGATTTTTTTTTTTTAGAAAACCATGGTCAACAACAAGCAGTCTATTTGCCATTATAATTACTCCTAAGGGTTTATGACTGTTATTTAGGTTACCTATTAAGAAGCATCTCAATAATAAATATCAGTGTTTAATATATTGTTATGTAAAATGAAAAATGTTGATATAGATTTACATAGATATTATATCTATTCATGTGACAACACTGGAGAAATGACACTTTGCTACAATGTAAAGTAGTGAGTGTACAGTTTGTATAACAGTGTAAATTTGTTGTCCCCTCAAAATAACTCAACATACAGCCATTAATGTCTAAACCGCTGGCAACAAAAGTGAGTACACCCCTAAGTGAAAATGTCCAAATTGGGCCCAAATTAGCCATTTTCCCTCCCCGGAGTGATGTGATTTGTTAGTGTTACAAGGTCTCAGGTGTGAATGGGGAGTAGGTGTGTTAAATTTGGAGTTATTGTTCTCACTCTCCCACACTGGTTACTGGAAGTTCAACATGGCACCTCATGGCAAAGAACTCTCCGAGGATCTGAAAAAAAGAATTGTTGCTCTACATAAAGATGGCCTAAGCTATAAGAATATTGCCAAGACCCTGAAACTGAGCTGCAGCACGGTGGTCAAGACCATACAGCAGTTTAACAGGAAAGGTTCCACTCAGAACAGGCCTTGCCATGGCTGACCAAAGAAGTTCTAATGCACATGCTCAGTGTCATATCCAGAGGTTGTCTTTGGGAAATAGATGTATGAGTGCTGCCAGCATTGCTGCAGAGGTTGAAGGGTGGGGGCTCAGCCTGTCAGTCCTCAGACCATACGCCGCACACTGCATCAAATTGGTCTGCATGGCTGTCATCCCAGAAGGAAGCCTCTTCTAAAGATTATGCACAAGAAAGCCCGCAAACAGTTTGCTGAAGACAAGCAGACTAAGGACATGGATTACTAGAACCATGTCCTGTGGTCTGATGAGACCAAGATAAACTTATTTGGTTCAGATGGTGTCAAGCGTGTGTGGCAGCAACCAGGTGAGGAGTAAAAAGACAAGTGTATCTTGCCTACAGTCAAGCAGGGTGGTGGGAGTGTCATGGTCTGGGGCTGCACGAGTGCTGCCGGCACTGGGGGAGCTACAGTTCATTGAGGGAACCAAGAATGCCAACATGTACTGTGACATACTGAAGCAGAGCACGATTCCCTCTCTTCAGAGACTGGGCCGCAGGGTAGTATTCCAATATGATAACAACCCCAAATACACCTCTAAGGTGACCACTGCCTTGTTAAAGAAGCTGAGGGTAAAGGCGATGGTCTGGCCAAGCATGTCTCCAGACCTAAACCCTATTGAGCATCTGTGGGGTATCCTCAAATGGAAGGTGGAGGAGCGCAAGGTCTCTAACATCCACCAGCTCTGTGATGTGGTCATGGAGGAGTGGAAGAGGACTCCAGTGGCAACCTGTGAAGCTCTGGTGAACTCCACGCCCAAGAGGGTTAAGGCAGTGCTGGAAAATAATAGTAGCCACCCAAAATATTGACACTTTGGGCCCAATTTTGACATTTTCACTTAGGGGTGTACTCACTTTTGTTGCCAGCAGTTTAGACATTAATGGCTGTGTGTTGAGTTATTTTGAGGGGACAGCAAATTTACACTGGTATACAAGCTGTACACTTACTACTTTACATTGTAGCAAAGTATCGTTTCTTCAGTGTTGTCACATGAAAAGATAAATAGAATATTTACAAAAATGTGAGGGGTGTACTCACTTTTGTGAGATACTGTATATATCAAAACATCACATGTAATCAATTAACCACTAAAGGCCTGAGCCTCTTTTTGACACTTGTTGTTTACAAATTAAAATCATTTTTTTTTTTTGCTAGAAAATTACTTAGAACCCCCAAACATTATATATATTTTTTCAGACACCCTAGAGAATAAAATGGCGGTCGTTGCAATACTTTATGTCACACCGTATTTGCGCAGCGGTCTTACAAGCGCCAGTTTTTGGGAAAAAATACACTTTTTTGACTTAAAAAATAAAACAGTAAAGCCAATTTTTTTTTTTTTTATATTGTGAAAGATAATGTTACGCCAAGTAAATTGATACCCAACATGTCATGCTTCAAAATTGTGCCTGCTCGTGGAATGGTGACAAACTTTGAACCTTAGAAGTCTCCATAGGCGATGTTTAAAAATTTCAACAGGTTACAGGTTTAGAGTTACAGGGGAGGTCTAGTGATAGAATTATTGCTCTTGCGTCGCGGCGATACCTCAAATGTGTAGTTTGAAAACCGTTTTAATATGTGGGCGTGACTTACATATGCGCTCGCTTCTGCGCGTGAGCTCGGCAGGACAGAGCGCTTTGAATTTATTTTTATTTTTTTCTTATTTTCATTTTTATTTTTACACTGTCCTTTAAAAAAAAATTGGGTTACTTTTATTCCTATTTCAAGGAATGCAAACATCCCTTGTAACAGAAAAAAAAGCATGACAGGACCTCTTAAAATGTGAGCTCTGTGGTCAAAAAGACCTCAGATCTAACATATACACTAAATAAATAAGGAAAATACCGCGCCAATCCAGCAAGTCCTAACAGCAGCCAACACTACAAAACGACTAGATTTGTGCACATTAACTATGTATTAAAAAGTGTAGCGCTATAGTGAAAAAACAAGTGTAAAGGTATGGGACAGAAGGAAGTCTGTTTACATTTGGGAAAAGCAAATGACCTCATCTAATCCCAAACCTGAAAGGTATGTGTACTAAATGGTGCAGTGAATAAGTATATAACATCCAGTATCAACACACCTGTGACTGAGTGAGATGCTCTATCTTTTCAGGAAGAGCACAAAACAACAAAAAAAAAAAAAAAAAAAAATTAATATATCAATAAACAATCAAAACTTATCAGTGATAAAAAAATTATATAATATCAAAAAAATGTCCACCATGCAAGTGGGGAGATATGTCTCCCAAGTAAACAATATAAGCATAATATATTAGTCCATATTGTGTATAGCGTGATTGACTCAAATTGAATCCCAGGCGGGTAACATCACAACAAAAAATCCAAATCTGAGTAAGGGATGGAATACTCTTACCGACTTGGGTGGACTCACAGGCCGTTGGCGGTGAGTCAGTAGGGCTTGTACTGTCTTAAGATGGATGACAGTGTCAGGATGGCTTGTACACCGGAAAGGCTCCTCCTCAGATGGGGGGCCAAAACCCTGCCCCAAAGGATCTGCACGGTCACCGTCTTTCTCAGCATGCATGGACCATGTATGAAGAAAAAACAAGGAGCCTCCACATGGTGTAAATCCAAAGATTATTTTTCAGATAGCATTTATTAGATCACTCAAGATCATCAGACAATCCAAAAAAGTTTAAAATTAGCAGAATCGATTCCAGTAATACAAAGTGAATATAAAAATTGGTAAGCGTGGTAAAAGTGGCTGGGTACAGCAAAGAAACCCGACCGGTTTCGTCTAAAAAGACTTCGGCTGGGGTATATGCCATCCCGCCACCTCCACGCTTATATACATTCATAATAGTGATGTCCTAAAAACAGCTGTTACAGCGTCGTACGCGCTGACTTCCTGAATTGATAGCGTGCGTTCCATACAGAGTCATGTGTTAACACATTAGCCAACGGGGAGACGAATTAATAGCACCGCCTCTACCCACCAAACCTCGATGTGGATATCGTCACGTTGTGCGCACTCCTTGGACAGAGGGGTGCGTTCCTCAGTTACTCACCCAATCAGAGCCAACGCCGTATGACGCACACACGACCTCCATCATGTGACAGCATCTGACGTGCCGATAGGTGTACATCATTGTATCATACCGGAAGTAAAACCCACATACCAGAGGCTGTTGGAACGCAAATGTGTTCCAAATGGGTCATTGAGGAAGGAAGTGATAGAAATATATATCTAAACGGAATTGCGGCAATCATTATAATCTGCCAAAATAATAGGTATATAAACCCTAATTTGGAATACAAATACATGACCCTGTTAATTACACAAAATGTACATTCCGGAAGTCAGTAAGCATTATAGCTACATTGTAAACAAACGAAAAAAATGATTTTTAATTTAAAAGGCATTGGCCATTCTTGTACTTAAATATGTATTTATATGCCTTAGTACCCATCTAAATCATGTTAGGTCATAGCACATATGGGGCCAATATCCCCTAGAGGGACAAGGAGCTATATTACAAATCCATACTTAACAGCATTTCTCTCATAAATATAAAAAATGAATTAAAATGAAATTATATAAAATTGCATGAAATATATGTATAAATTGAGCACAACGGTAATTGTAGAACTAATCTCTAAAAGTGTGAAGCCACCATACACTATTCCTTGAAGGCAAAGCCCGAAAGTATCCTAGCACAAATACAGCTGATTCTAATTACCAGTATACTGAGTAAACCTGGGAGAGAAGAGAATAGAAGGAAAAATCAAGATTGATTAATGAATGAATTGATGTCCCACTCAACATTTAACCCATGTGTTGTAAAACATCTTAATTGGTATATCCAAAAAGTTTCGAGCTTTGATACTCCTCTTATACATGACTCCCCTCTCCAGTGGGGGATAAATTTATCTATTATTTGGAACTTGGTGCCAGTGGGATCTCGATTATGGCAGGCTAAATAATGTTTGGGAGCACTATGATTCGTACGTCCAGGGTTTTGGCCCCCCATCTGAGGAGGAGCCTTTCCGGTGTACAAGCCATCCTGACACTGTCATCCATCTTAAGACAGTACAAGCCCTACTGACTCACCGCCAACGGCCTGTGAGTCCACCCAAGTCGGTAAGGGTATTCCATCCCTTACTCAGATTCGGATTTTTTGTTGTGATGTTACCCGCCTGGGATTCAATTTGAGTCAATCACACTATACACAATATGGACTAATATATTATGCTTATATTGTTTACTTGGAAGACATATCTCCCCACTTGCATGGTGGACTTTTTTTTGATATTATATAATTTTTTTATCACTGATAAGTTTTGATTGTTTATTGATATATTAATTTTTTTTTTTTGTGTTGTTTTGTGCTCTTCCTGAAAAGATAGAGCATCTCACTCAGTCACAGGTGTGTTGATACTGGATGTTATATCCTTATTCACTGCACCGTTTAGTACACATACCTTTCAGGTTTGGGATTAGATGAGGTCATTTGCTTTTCCAAATGTAAACAGACTTCCTTCTGTCCCATACCTTTACACTTGTTTTTTCACTATAGCGCTACACTTTTTAATACATAGATAACATATACACTAAAATACAATTAAAAAAAATGAAATGTAATTTTTTTTTGCAAAAAAAACCCCAAACATTTCCCCTTTAAGACTATTGGGCGGAAGTGATGTTTGATGTCACTTCCGCCATTCAATGTTATGGAGCTGAGCGGGGGCCATCTTTCCCTCACTCGGCTCCATGCCCGTCAGGAGGAAGGACTCGATAGTCTCTGCCGCTACCGACGGCTCTGGTAAGCGGTAGAGATGACCGGAATGTGGCGGGAAGGGGGGTCCCTCTCCCGCCCCCAATAAAAGTGATCTTGTGGCGAATCCGTCCTTGAGACCACTTTTATCTGAAAGAGCGCAGCTCGCTGTTGCTGAAAATGTCGGGGTCATGGCAGCTTCTATAACAATGGTATGGCGTCAAAAGTACCAATGTACAATGATGGCGATTTGCGCTAAGTGGTTAATCAATTAGGTGATCGAACTTGCGGTTTTCAACCTGTGTTCTTATTCAAAAGACATACACATAACTCCAAATATGTCAACGGTACATTGGCTTCTCAAATATAAATAAAATTGTATCTGTAAAAGAAATAGATACATTTTATATAAATATTTCTATAAAACAAAATCATACTGGTATCCCACAGGTCACGTGGTTGGAATGTCCAGAAATCTGCGTGAAGAAAGGTATTGCCTGACAAAGGCTTTCTATAAAGACTGGACACAATGCGACTCTCTTTACTAGATAAAACAATATCAAGAAAAGAAACCGACTCGCTGTCCAAATGTCCCATAAACCGTAGATTCCAATCATTAGTATTTAGATACTGTAAAAAATTATCCAAACTCCCCACGGAGTCAGAGCAAATGAACAGCAGGTCATCTATATAGCGACAATCGAATCTAGTGGCCAGATGAAACGGATTAGTATCTCCAAAGATGCACACCCTCTCCCACCAATCCATGTATAGGTTGGCGAGAGAGGGTAAAAAAAGAGCAACCATAGATGCCCCGCCTCTCTGGAGCTACAAAGGGAAAAAAATATGCATCAAGAGATAACCAAGGCACTCCAAAATGTATTCTTTATGTATAGACGTATACCCACTGTGACTATCCAGAAAGAACTCGACCGTCCTCAGCCCCAAGGCATGAGGTATGGAGGTATGGAGGAGTACAAGCTGGACACATCACAGGTGATCCACACATCCCCATCCACCTATTTCATTTGGTCACATAAATTTAAGAGCTGTTTGGTGTCCCTTAAGTAGCTGGGTAACTCCTTAACCAATGGCTGTAGTTGGCAGTCAACCCAAAAACCTAGATGTTCATTTAGGGAACCTATCCCAGCCACTATGGGATGACCCATTAGGGGAGAAAGCCCCTTGTGGGTCTTAGGGAGATGATGGAACACTAAGGTAATGGGAAAATCAGGAATCATGGTTTCACCTTCGTTCCGAGAGAGAACTCCCAAACGGACCCCCTTGCTCACAAGCTCACTAAAAATCTTTTTGAACTTAAAAAGTGAAATCCAGCTTGAGCTTTTTAGGCAGGGCTTCTCCTAAGGGTCACAGGAATGCAATTTGTTTTCCACTCCTGTGACCCATTTTGGTCTGAAGTCACCAAGTTCAGTTCAGGCAGCGAGTCTTTCCAACTTATGAAGTCTGGATCCGCCAGCTGCCTGGACTGATGGCAGTCTCAGCCTCTCAGGCTGAGGCAGCCGCTCTGCACCCCTCCACAGCTCAGCATTCCAATGAGCGTGGAGCAGAGCAGGAGAGATGCTGACAGTCAGCAGCTCTCCGCTCCGGGAGGTGAGAGAACCGAGCCATCGGCCACGTTCGGTGGCTTGGTTCTCAGTAAAGAGGTGGATTGCACCCATCTATAGCTTCAGTAAGTAGAATGTTCTTTAGAAACAGTGGCGGTGCGTCCATAAGGGTGCACGGGTGCCACTCCCTCTCTCCTGCCACCCCCTCTAGCACCAATAGATAGATTCATGCAATGCATGAATCTATCTATGGCCGCCGCTGCCACCCCCGAAAAGGGGCTGGGCGCCTGAATAAACCGCTGCAGGGGGGGTTTTGAAGCACCTGATTAGAGCCATAGGTTCTAATAGGCGTCAAAAAAGGTGACCTGTCACTCAGCTGTGTTAGAAAAGCAAATGAATATTAGCTTTCTTAACACTAAACTGCCTCTCCGCCAATCAGGTGCTCAGATCTGTTACTCGTCACCTAATTGGCTGAAACGACAGGCGCTGTGATTAGACGCCAGGCATCCAATCATAGCAGAAGACGGGAAGAGAGGACGGGAGAAGACATCGAGGCGCTGTCCCACCGAGACAGGTAAGTGCAGACAGTGGGCTGGCAGGGGGCACACTGGCAGCATTTGATATGGCACAGTGGCTGCTTTGATGGGGCACAGTGGCGGCAATTGATGGGCACAAGTGGCTGCATATTATGGGCACAGTGAGGCTGCAACTGATGGGCACAGTGAGGCTGCAATTGATGGGCACAGTGAAGCTGCAATTGATGGGGGGGTTCAGTATTTTTCAGTTTGTTTGCGCCCCCCAAAAAATTTTGAGCACCAGCCGCCACTGTTTAGAAATCTTCTAACAGTAATTTGGTAATTTTGGCTAAACAAACGTTAAAAAATGCCAAAAAGCAGACATTCAAAAAAAAATATCCTGCAGAGTATTAATAGTAACCCCCAGTCTATCCGACTATCTCCTACTCTGTCCACTTTTAGATAATCCCTGAAAACCCTTCTCTTTAGCGAAGCCTATCCTGCCCCCACCTAACAACTGTACTTTAATTTTCTCCTTCCAGCTCATCCCCAACTGTTATTATCTTTTGTATCACTTGACCTGCCCTCCTAGATTGTAAGCTGCAACGAGCAGGACCCTCTGATTCCTACTGTGTTAAACTGAATTGTAACTGTGCTGTCTGTCCTCATGTAAATCGCTGCGCAAATTGTTTGTGCTATATAAATCCTGTATAATAATAATAATAGTAACATTATAAAGAAATAAGTTCCCATCCTGTCCTTTTCAGTACCAGGAGTGTTAGTTAATTTACAAAAGGAGTGGTGGGGATGTTGGAGTGAGAGGAGATGTTAGAGATCTTCCCCCAGCCCGATGCCTCCGTGATCATCTGTACCAGCCTAGTGGATTAAGCCCAGCTGGATGAGCTCTCTCTCCCCGCAAAGTCTGGCGCTTGATCGGCCACCTGGCTCCCTCTGACCCTGCCTGTACCGGTGTGTTGTGCCGGAACACCGACGCTACCGTCTGGACAGCGGGAGAGGACGAGGGTCAGAGAAGGACGGTGCTAGCGGCTCCTTCCTTGGAGCGGTGAGGAGGAGCTCGGGACACCCGCCGTGCTTGGAAAGGTTGCCGGGGCAACGGCTCCGACACCAGCGGGAGGAGGCGGCGGGGACGGCGTTCGGCGTCAGCAAAGGAAGCAACCATCAGGAGTGTCCCTGCGCTGCCCAGGTAGTCTGGCAGCATTAAGGTACCAACTATTTTGGCCATTAAAAAAGCGGACTGTCTCCCCTCTCCCTCTAAGGGCCGAATTGCTGCCTCTGACGTGGAGGGGCGGAGGTTTAGGCAGCCTGATTTATCGCTACATAGTGGCTTGTCCCTGTGAGGGAGAGAGATATCCTGCTGGTTGGTGGTGGGCTGTACAAATAAAACAGATGCTGACTCATGGCAATAATATAAAAACCTAACAACGCTGAACTACTTATTATATCAGGCTGGGTGATAGCCCCAGTGGCAGCTGAATACTAGAAAGATATCATTGGGACTGTGATAATATTTGATTTGAAAAAAGGAAAGGAAAGGTCAACTTGACGAGCTGTTAAACCCCTCTACTTTTTCCCCCGGACTATATAATAAGTCATGACTAGAAAAAAGGGAGAGGAGTTGCAACAGCAGGAGAACACTAGCTCCCAAACGACTCGTACATCAAAAGAGAAGGGGAACCAGGTAGCAGCAGCGGCCAAATTGGAAAAATTTGCGCACCCCTCTACCTCATCACCATCCAAAAGCACCCAGCAACAGCAGGAGAAATCTTATGTGGGGGGCCCTGGGGATAGGAAGAGCCTAGGAACAGGACCGGCGGCAACGCACATTACAAAAACTGCGAGCAGTAAAAGCTCTGCGGGTGAGCCCTCGGGAATGGCAACCAATAATGTCGGTGAGCAAAATGCATCAGTAACAGTTGAGCCTACACTGAAAGACGTTCTATGCGCTGTTAATTCCTGTAAGGCCTCCCTAAGCGACCTGTGCGACCAGCTGAAGGGGTTAAAGGAAGAGCTAATTACAGTAAGCCAAGAACTGCAAAGGACTATTGCTAGAACAACTACACTGGAGGAGAGGTTGAGTCAGGTTGAGGACGATTTAACCCCACTGAAGCAAGAGCTCAAAGCAATGAAAATGCAAATGGGTCTACATAAAGCCAAAATGGAGGAAATGGAAAATAGGTCTCGCAGGAACAACGTGAGGGTGGTGGGCCTACCGGAGCGGTGCGAGGGTCCCCACCCCGAGGAGTTTTTGGAGAAGAGGCTTAGGGGAATATTCGGGACGGAAACCTTTTCTCACCTCTTTGCTATTGAAAGAGCCCACAGAGTGCCAACTAGGGCCCCACCATCAGGGGGTATCCCAGACCAATAATTATGAAGCTTTTTAACTATAGAGACAAGGTAATATTGATGCGCAGGGCCAGAGAGCTGGGGGATATCCTGCACAACGGAGCTAAAATTTTATTTTTCCCCGACTACTCTCCAGACCTGCAGAAACGAAGGGCCAAATTCAGGGACATTAAGTGTAACCTACGGAACTATAAAATTGAATATGCCCTGCTGTATCCGGCACGTCTACGTATTACTGCCCTAGGGGCTACCCATTTTTTTGATACGATAGGGTAGTTTTTTCCTTTTTCTCTTTTTTATTCTTTCTTACAGCATATAGTGGATGGCATGGGGAGGGGGGAAGGGGGGGTGTGACAGATGGAAGCATGGATGAAGGATGTGGTTTCACTAGTTATGTATGTTTTAAGTGTTGCTTTGGTGTCTTGGAATTGAGTCACAAAGTATTTGTTCAGTATATGAGTGGGGAGTTTTTTCTTGAATGGTTGGGAGGGAGGAAAAAGGTCACAAGCACAGCCCCTAGGGCTAGCCTAGTTAGGCAGGAGGGGGGGTCACGAAAAAGGGCGGGGAGAAGGGGGATGGGTCAAGTAGAAGTTGGGGGGGTTTACAGTGAGATACAGGGTTAGACAACGGGGTGAATGTAAGGCACACGTATTTAGGAGGAGGGGGTTTACAAAAATAAAGCATATTTGCACATGCGGTTTATATTTGCAGTTAAATAATATAAGGGGAGAGGGGGGAGTGGTCCCTGGACGTGGGGGCCCCTCGCCCTTCCCCCCTTTCACTTTCTCGTTTGACACAACCACAGAGATGATGGCAAGTTTTGCATACACAAATGCACGAATGAATTGCCCCTTCTTTTTGGGCGTTTTTCTCTTTATTACTCTTATTTTTCTTTTTCTTTTATCTATCTTCCTTAGATGCCTTTTAAAACGCTAAAAATAGGTTCTTGGAATATTAGGGGCATTGTGGAAAATAAACCTTTGGTGATAGCAAATGTTTACATCCCCCGACCGATATCACTGCTGTGTTCAGATGCCAAGATTGTCGCAAGGGTGTTGGCATCCAGATTAAATAAATGTATCGCAAAACTTGTGCACCTGGACCAATCGGGGTTTATCCCCGGTCGGTCTACCAGTACTAATATTAAAAGGGCATATCTGAATCTTTAGGTACCAACAGAAAATGCAGGATCTAGAGCCATACTGTCTTTGGACACTGCCAAGGCCTTTGATAGCCTGGAGTGGGAATATCTCTGGAGGGTACTAGAGAGGTTTGGATTTGGCTCTGTATTTATTAGCTGGATTAAAATCCTATACAACCATCCAAGGGCAAGGCTTAGGATAAATAACGAATATTCGGAAAGTTTCCCCCTCGAAAGAGGGACAAGACAGGGTTGCCCCTTGTCTCCTCTGCTGTTTGTTCTGGCCATGGAGCCACTGGCAGGAGTGGTGAGATCATCATCCGAATTGCAGGGATTTCATAGAAAGGGGGTGGAAGAGAGAATAGCGCTCTTCGCGGACGACGTTCTATTTTTCCTGGGGGACACGACCTCCTCATTGGAGAAAGCGATGCATTTGGTTGAGAACTTCAGGAAAGTTCTCGGGATTAGCTATCAACTGGGAGAAATCGTTGCTCCTGCCGGTCGACTCATTGGCCAATCCTATCTCGATGTGTCTGCCCCAACTGAAAGTAACAGGGAAGATGAAGTATCTCGGTGTTGTGCTGTCCAAGGACCCCGGTGCGTTTATTGAGGACAACTTGGTCCCTCTCTTATCAAAATTTAAGAGAAAATGCGATATCTGGAGTAGACTCCCCTTGTCTGTGGCAGGTCGAGCCAATTTGATTAAAATGGTATGGATGCCGCAGCTGCTATATTTGCTCCACAACTCCCCAGTTTGGATTGGGGAGAAGTGGCTTCAAAAAATCCAATCCCTCTTTAGGGAGTTAATATGGAAAAAAGGGCAGGCCAGGATCGGACTACAAAAACTGCAGTGCCCCGCCACGTAGGGGGGACTGGGGGTCCCCCATCCGTTTAGCTACTTCCTGGCAGCCCAGTTACAACAACTAGGGGGATGCGCTACTGAGGGAGGGGGAAGTAAGAGCGTCAAAATTATTCTACAGGGGAACCCACATAGTTCATTAGTGGAAGCACTGGAGGCAGATTCATTGCAAGGAGAGATCCCGACACTTAAATTGATCACTAGGGTTTGGCAGACAGCTAAGAGAATAATGGGGTACAAAAGGAACTTCAGAATATTCGCCAATTTGGAATAATAAGCACTTGCATGAATTACTATCTGTTGATAGGAATAAGATGTGGGAAAGTTGTGGGATAAGCCGGCTGATACAATTATACGACGGGGATACCCTGAAATCTTTTGAGGAATTGAGGCACGAGTATGGGATACCAAGTCAAGTATTTTATAGTTACCTGCAGATTAGGCATGCCCTGAGTAAGCAGTTTAGTAGACAACCCCTCACATGGTGTAGGATCCCACTATTACAAACAATAAATAAATCAGAGACCACCAAGGGTTTAATCACAGAGACATATACCCAACTAACAAAGAGAATAAACACGCAGGTAGGCCTTCCTGGGGGTAGGGACAGATGGGCGGCTGATGTGGGGGAGATAACGGACGAGCAGTGGAAAAGGATTCTGGAACTTGGATCAGAGGTGTCGGTCTCTCCATCACAAAAAGCCTCCCACCTGATGTTGCTGCACAGAACTTATTACACACTAAAAAAGCTGTTTATGTTTGGTCGTAGAACCAACGATGAGTGCCCTAGATGCAGAGGAACAGGCGATTTAATCCATATGGTCTGGAGGTGCCCAAAACTAGTTAGGTATTGGTCCGAGATTTTAAAGAAAATAAACACTACATTTAGAACTAACTTAGAGCTTGATCCTAAGACCTGTGTGCTGGGACATGTTAATATTGGGTTGAGCGATAGGAGTACAGCTGTAGCGGTAGCAAGATGCCTGTTTCAATCTAGAAAACTAATAGCACAGTCTTGGCAATCAAGAACACCCCCGACCCGGAAGTTTGGGTTGGAACTGTCAACTCTACAGTGTGGAATGAAAGGACATTCTATACTAGATTAGGCAACTACAATAAGTTTGTGAGATTATGGAACTTGTGGGTACAAGCAATGCCATGTCCTCTATCAGTGCTACTTCAGTGCCGAGAGCATTCGCCCTCCTACTAAGGGAGAGATGTTGAGTTGGGTGCAGCTTAGAGTTTTGAAGTCAAGAGAGAACAATGTACAGAACTGCAGCTAGATTTTGGGTGTGCCCTTGAACTATGCGGGCCCAATAATGGAGGGTCACTGAGGGGTGGGGGGGGAGGGCACATTAGATAGAAAAGTAACATTATATAGTCACGCATAATAATAATAAGAGGATATGTGGCCAGCTGGTCTTGATGTATCAGTTATGTGTTTTACGTGTTATACTTTGGCACTACTATAGCTATTCAAGCATGGAATATACAAAAAGCAAAAAAGAAAGTCTGAAAGGCCACAATGATGTAACTGGGTTAGAGACATATATGAGTATTAATCTGAAAGCTGTCTCTTGATTAAGTTAACTGAAGTGGCTAAAAAAAAATAAATAAATAAATAAAAAAATGGAGTGTTAGTTAATTTTCAGTAGGAAGTATAGGAAATATTAAAAAAAGGGGGAGAAAGGGGCGGCAAGCTGCCAAGAGTGTAATACTAGAGACCAATGGAGTCACTAGGAGCCAACCGATGAAGCCAGTAAGCAAGCTGCTGGAGCGGCCACTAGAATTCCACCAAGACACCGCAGAGCAGTCTGTCACAGCGCTTACAATCCTGGGATATCCATTTCAGGAGCTAGGCATGCCCTCTTCCTCAGTCCAACCTGTCCACTAACTTCTGGGGATTAAAATAGGTGCAACTAAGTCAGTCATTCAACATTAACCCTTCATGTACCAAACTGCTGTGTGGATTAGTCCTGCTCAGTGAACTCAAACACCTAAGAGTTCTCTAAGGGTTAATATTGTAAAAAATAAAATAAAGCTAAATGCAAAGCAAATGTGAAATATATTGAGAAGCGATACCAGAAACTGTTTGACAAAATGAATAAAAATGACATTTTTACATGTAAGTATAGAAAATATACTGTATATTTATTTCATGTGGATCCCGACTGTACATATGTCTTAATCTAAACACATACCTGTAACAATACCTACAATCTATTAGCCGCTTTCTTCACTTTGTAACATTACTAGGGTGAAAGGAAAGGGCACTAAACTACAGTATGAGAATAGAAGACCAGTCACCTTGCGCAAGAAAAGAGAACAGGAGTGAGGTCTTTATTAACAGAAACTCTTGCACTGAGGCAAAGTGCGGAAGTTCTTCATGCAGAGTTACTGCATAGAACTTTGAGAAATAACCATTGCGACCAAAATTAAAATAAGAACATACAGTATCTCACAAAATTGAGTACACCCCTTACATTTTTGTAAATATTTTATTATATGTTTTCATGTGACAACACTGAAGAAATGACACTTTGCTACAATGTAAAGTAGTGAGTGTACAGCGTCTATAACAGTGTAAATTTACTGTCCCCTCAAAATAACTCAACACACAGCCATTAATGTCTAAACTGCTGGCAACAAAAATGAGTACACCACTAAGTGAAAATGTCCAAATTGGGCCCAAAGTGTCAATATTTTGTGTGGCCACCATTATTTGTGGTTTTGCCACTAGAGTCTTCTTTCACTCGTCCATGAGGACATCACGGAGCTGGTGGATGTTAGAGACCTTGCATTCCTCCACCTTCCATTTGAGGTTACCCCACAGATGCTCAATAGGGTTTAGGTCTGGAGACATGGTTGGCCAGTCCATCACCTTTACCCTTAGCAAGGCACTGGTCATCTTGGAGGTGTGTTTGGGGTCATCATATTGGAATACTGCCCTGCATCCCAGTCTCCGAAGGGAGGGAATCATGATCTGCTTCAGTATGTCACAGTACATGTTGGCATTCATGGTTCCCTCAATGAACTGTAGCTCCCCAGTGCCCGCAGCACTCATGCAGCCCCAGACCATGACACTCCCACCACCATACTTGACTGTAGGCAAGACACACTTGTCTTTGTACTCCTCACCTGGTTGACACCACACACGCTTGACATCATCTGAACCAAATAAATTTATCTTGGTCTCATCAGACCACAGGACATAGTTCCAGTAATCCATGTCCTTAGTCTACTTGTCTTCAGCAAACTGTTTGCGGGCTTTCCTGTGCATCATCTTTAGAAGAGACTTCCTTCTTGGACGACAACCATGCAGACCAATTTGATGCAACGTGCGGCTTATGGTCTGAGCACTGACAGGCTGACCCCCACACCTCTTCAACCTCTGCAGCAATACTGGCAGCACACATACATCTATTTCCCAAAGACAACCTCTGAATATGACACTGAGCATGTGCACTCAACTCCTTTGATCAACCATGGCGAGGCCTGTTCTGAGTGGAACCTGTCCTGTTTAACCACTGTATGGTTTTGGCCACTGTGCTGCAGCTCAGTTTCAGGGTCTTGGCAATCTTCTAATAGCCTAGGCCATCTTTATGTAGAGCAAAAATTCTTTTTTTTCAGATTCTCAGAGAGTTCTTTGCCATGAGGTGCCATGTTGAACTTCCAGTGACCAGTAAGAGTGAGAGCGATAACACCAAGTTTAGCACACCTGCTTCCCATTCACACCTGAGACAGTCCTTGTAACACTAACAATCCACATGACACCGGGGAGGGAAAATGGCTAATTGGGCCCAATTTGGACATTTTCACTTAGGGGTGTACTCACTTTTGTTGCCAGCAGTTTAGACATTATTGGCCGTGTGTTGAGTTATTTTGGGGAGACAGCAAATTTACACTGTTATACAAGCTGTACACTCACAACTTTACATTGTAGCAAACTGTAATTTCTTCAGTGTTGTAACGTGAAAAGATATAATAAAATATTAACAACAATGTGAGGGGTGTACTCACTTTTGTGAGATACTGTACATGGCTCTTGAATTTAGGCATAATTTGTTTAGCTCAGCTGTCAGGTTTAAGGACACATATAAAGAATTTCTGAACACCTGAACCATCTACAAGTCCCAAGAAATGAACACGTATTACAAATCTACAGTACGTTACAGTACATGTAGATATTACAAATCTACAGTACATGTAGATATTACAAATCTACAGTATATTGAACATTTGTACAAGATACTGGTTTGCTTCTCACTTAACTTCTACTTACTGTTATTTTCTGGTAAAAACGCTGTAAATATACAGGCAAGTCCAGCGAACATTAGAAAGCCAGCTGTGGATTTTCCTCGTCCAGACCTGAAAAATAAAGTCAGGCCTATTTAGAAAGCAGATGGTTAAAACAAAGATAATATACCAAGCAGAATGACTGCTAGCAAACATACACGTCAACCTATTAAAAAATATATATATTAAATTATTTTTGACTGCTGTGAGTTATTCTACAAACTGCTACCTACCTTATTTAATAAGACCGCTTATAATGTACTAAAGCTGACCATACAGCAGGAGAAATTTTGTTCGAATTTTCCTTCAAAATTCTGAAAAATTATTCATCGGGGCATTTGAATTTGCCATGATTAAGTAGAATTATTTAGTTCAAAAGCCCTTAAAATTTCAAATCAGACCTGCTACATGAATGAAGTCCCAGGCATATTAGGGCGATTTCCAGAACAAAACTCACATTCAAGTTTAAAATGTCGTTCATTCAGATGCTCAACGTTCATCGTCAATACGATCAAAGATTTGAACTAAATTGTTGACTTGACCCACTAACCATTAGAAAATTGAATGAATGTTCTGAAAATGAAAATTTGTGAATGTAATTCTACTGGTATATGTCCAGGTTTACTATGTGATTTGAAGATCCATTTAAGTGAATTTCCTCCAGCAACCTCCTTCCATATCAGCTTATTCTGCAGCTTCATGTGAGAATTTTATCAAAGTGTGCAGAGGAGGGATCAACAATGGGACACTACAGCTGTAAATCTGGACATATGCATATGAATACTAAACAAAGCTGGTAAACTTCTTTTTATTTTTTAAAGAATCTTTATTTGTAAAAGACAGGGTATTACATTGCAAGATAAAAAAAAAAAAATAAGAAAAAACAATTGCCAAAGGTGATGGCTTCAAGTAATACACCAATCATTACTTTTTTGTTTTTCACATGAAAGAGAAAGAATAGGAAAACATTAATGATAAACAGTCACAGTTATAATTTGATGCAACTAGAGTTATAGAAAGAGCAATTATCAGGTGGTGGGTCGGCGAGATAGTCTCAACCTGTTTATCGGGCTAGAGCGACTCAGCCCGTCTTATCTTCTGCTGAGTATGAGACATATTTGTCCTCTTAAGAGGGGTTCTCGTGTGTACCAAATTTGGTAGGTTCCCTATACAATACTTAAATTATAGCGTGTTGCCTGGGATGAAGGGACGGGCCAGGCGGGCGCACGTGGGGGGAGGGGGGCAAACTTGTGCCTCCAGCTAACCTCTCCCCACAGTGCCCCCCGACCCAGCCCCCCCAAGTCCAGGCTTTAGAACAGGGTTAGAACATACCTGGAACCTCACGTCCAACTCCGCCTCCGCTCCGAGCCCCGTCAACATCTCCACATATGCTGGAAAGCTAAAAAAGAAAAAAGGAAGGAACATCTCGCCCCCATTCCCTCATTTGGTTAAATGGCGTATTGGTATGTTAAAACCCTTCAAGTGGTGGCTCCCGTCTGTGAGCCTTGAGGGCGCACCCTCAGGGTAGGCTCCGCCAGTTCCAGGAGGGCTACATCTAAGCTGGAAAGCATGCGGCCCGGGTCCGAGACATACACGGTCCAGAGCTGCCAAGCCACGGTGAAGCGGTCACAGACACCCCTGCAGGTGGCAATCCAATCCTCTGCCTCTCGGATATCACCCACCCTGCGACGCCATTCCTCCCTGTTTGGGATTTGCGGGCGCCTCCAGAATATGGGGAGTAGCCGCTTAGCTGCATTTAGCAGGTGAGGCAGCACACTCTTCCTGTACTGGCTCACTGGCATGGGAGGAATGTGTAGCAGGAAGTGAACCGGAGAGAGAGGTATGTCTATGCCCATAATTTCCTTGATTTGTGACTTGATGTCTTCCCAGTAAGGTCTCATCACAGGGCAATCCCACCAAATGTGCAGAAGGGTGCCTTTGTGACCGCAACCCCTCCAGCACTGGTCTAGTGTGGATGGGAATATTCTTGCTAAGTCTGCCGGTACTCGGTACCAGCTCATCAGTATTTTGTAATTCATTTCCTGCGTCTTGGAGTCAATGGAGCTGGATCGAGTAAGTTGGTAGAGTGAAGATAGTTGGGCGGGGGTGAAAACTGTCCTTAAATCCCGTTCCCAGGCCCTGACGTATGAGGGTTTCACTGCAGGAGAAGCAGAGCTAAGCAGTTGGTAGAGTTCAGAGACCATATGTGGGATCGGTTCTTCTGCTATGAAGAGGCGTTCGAGAGGTGTGAGGGAGGAGATATCTCGTATGGAGTCTCCTTGTGTTTTGAAAAAATCGTGGAGCTGCCTATAGTGCCAAAAGTCCATAGGGAAACTCCCCGCCCGGTCCCGTAGGGTTTCGAGGGGAATTAATTTACCGTCCTGCATTCATTTACCACAACTGGCACTTCCATCATCTACCCAGGGGCCGAAGAAAGCTGCCTGTTCACCAGGCAGGAGCCACAGATAACCTCCCAATGGGGACACAGGGGGCACCAGTGTCAAGTTGGCGTTGAGTCGGTCCCAGGTTTTCAGGACCTGGGTCATCAGCAGAGAAGTAAAGGCAGACAGCCCCCTGTGTTTCCGGGCCAGCCACGGGGCATAGGCCAAGTTCCTCCCCGCCATATACTTTTCTAGTGAGACCCATAGTTTGGATTGAGTGTGGAAGCGCCAGTTAAGTATCCTCTGAAGGAGTATAGCCCTATGATTCCTTTGAGCATCTGGATGATTCCTTTGAGCATCTGGGGGGCCCAGACCTCCTATGTCTCTATTGCGACTTAACAGTCTAATTGCAATTCTTGGTCTCTTATTGTTCCAGACAAAGGTTAATATCAGACTGGATAGCTGAGCAAAAAAGCTCCACGGGTACCATCTGCATATAGAACAACACGCGTGGGAGAATGTTCATTTTGATGATATTGAGTCTTCCTAGCCAAGTGAAAGCTGTCTTAGTCCACAGGGCCAAATCTTTTTTCACATTTGTTAGTAAGGAGGGAAAATTAGTGGCATATAGGGTGTCAAACCTGTCCGTCCGCCGTATACCTAAGTATTTTAGGGACGATTTGGTCCAAGTGAATGGGAAGGCAGTTTGCAACCTGGCATCCAGGGAGGGTGTCGGTTGAATAGGTAATATTTCTGACTTTGTATAATCAATTTTGAAATTAGAAAGTGTCCCGAAGTTTTGGAGTTCCCGCATCAGATTAGGCAAATAGATCAGGGGTTCCGTGAGGTGGAAAAGCACATTGTTGGCGTAAGCCGAGAGCTTGTGCTCCGTGTGACCTACTGTGAGTCCTTTAATATCTGTGTTCGCCTTAACAGTGCGTAGAAATGGTTCCAGCACCAGGGCAAACAAAAGTGGCGATAGAGGGCACCCCTGTCTCGTGCCATTTCTGATCAGGAATCTTGGGGAAAGGAAGCCGTTAACTTTGACTTGAGCATTTGGGTCCGAGTACAGAGCCATGATCCAGGTGAGCATGTGTGAGCCTAGGCCCAACGCCTCCAGCACAGCACGTAAATAAGTCCAGTCCACCCGATCGAAGGCCTTCTCCGTGTCGGTGGACAGGATCAAGTAGGGAGGGGATTTAGGGGAAGCGCACGCCCAGTGAATAAGGTGAATTGCTCTGATAGAATTGTCCTTAGCTTCTCTGCCTGTTATAAACCCTGTTTGATCTGGGTGGACAATTAGTGGGATTAGGTGCTTCAACCTAGTTGCAAGGATCTTGGCTATTATTTTTATATCCACATTAAGAAAGGATATGGGTCTGTAGCTTTGGGGCATAGCGGGATCCTTCCCCTCCTTAGGGATTACGGAAATATGAGCCAACAGGGCTTCTCTAGAGATTGTGGTGCCATCTGCTATACAATTAAAGTAGTTGCACATCGACTCGGACAATAGGGGTAGGAACAATTTATAATATGCCTTGGTGAACCCGTCAGGGCCCAGACTCTTCCCATTAGGCAAAGAGTTCACCGTGGATTCTAGCTCAGTGGTGGTAATGGGGCTTCCAACGTGGAGCATTGTTAGTCTGTCAGTGGGGGTAGGCCAGATGCAGTCAGGTAAGTTTGAATGTCTTTCAATTTTGCAGCCTGGGTCTCCGGGGTCTGTGTTGAGTTTAGGTTATAAAGAGTATTATAATAGTCCTGGAACCCAGAGGCTATTTTGGAGGACTTGACCACGTAGTCATCTGAGGAGAGGCATAGCTTATGTACATACATGAGCGCACGTTTCTTCCTAAGAGCTCTAGCCAACATACGGCCACACTTATTGCCATGTTAATAGTATCTATGCGACAGGTATCGCAGTTGTCTGCGTGCCTGTCGGTCCAGCAATCGAGAGAATAACTCTCTTAATTCCATCAGTGGCCTCGAAGCCTCTGGGTCCCCGTCCTGTTTGTGTTTAAGTTCCACCCGCTGAAGCGCCTGAAGTACCCTATCGAAATCTGCTTGCCTGGCTTTCTTAAGTCTGGATCTCTGAGAGATCAGTTCGCCTCTCACCACTGCCTTATGGCCCGCCCAAACAATCCCTTTGCTTATCCCTTCTGTGGTGTTTTCCTTGAAGTAGTGGGACAGAACCCCGTGACCCCAGAGACCACTGCCGCATCATCCAACAGGGATTCATTTAGGCGCCATGACCGGGCCTTGCGGGTGCCCTGTGGTAGAACCAGTGCAGCCATGACTGGGGCAAAATCGGAGATCATGATATTCCCGATGGACTAGGCCTGCAGCAGCTCTAGAGCCAAGTGGTCTACACAAATCAGGTCTATGCGGGTATAGACATCATGCACCTTTTGAATAGTAGCTATAATCCCTATCCACGGGGTGGAGAACTCGCCAGCTGTCCAAGAGGCGGTGGGCTTGTAGGGATCTACGAAAGTGTTTAAGGAAGGCATGTGAATGAGAGGGGCGTCTGTAAGAAGTATCTAATTGTGGGTCTGGGCTAATATTAAGCAGAAATACAAAAATTCGCCCGTGGGACTTTAAATGACGTGTCCATTGTGGTCACAGAAAAATAACAAGAGTATAGGAATGAGAAAATTTATTGTGATAAATAACATCCAGTACAAGTTATGAACATCGGTGACACATACATAACAGCAGCATGATAAAATGGTCCTAAAAACATAGCCATCGTGACATAACATCAAAATATTAAACGTATAAAGAGTACAGATATACATGCTACATCTCTAACCCGACGCGTTTCGCGAGCTCTCCTCGTCCTTTTCCTCTTCCTGTTTTCTCTCTTCTCTCTCTCTTTTCTCTCCCCCTCTCCCTTTTCCCTTTTTCCCTTCACTATTCACTTCTTTCCTCACATGCACTTTCTTCCCACACCACATTTCCCCATGCCCTGCAGGACACTCCTGCATTCCCTGTACCTTAGTTTACTATACTACATTCCCACTACAGTGCGACATTAACAACCCTAGTCATACAATATATATATTCATGCATTTTATTATGGTATTCATGTCATCTAGGACTCATGGGTTACTAGGGAGATTGTGTCATTCACCATTCCAATATGTTTATACACATTTATATATGCTATGACATGGAGTATGCCCTGCTAGGTCCATAGGTAACACTTGGGTTCACATTTTTCTCACCACTTCTCTGCTTTCGTTTCTTGTTCTTTTGTTTTCCCTCATGCTCTGCTGAACACCCTGTATCCTTCATATTCAAGCATACTATTGCCAATTTTTTTTTTTTTTTTATATGGTTATCGCCACTATCTTAGATATATATATATTTTTGTTATTTATTTCATTATAGTGAATACACTCTGTAACCATCCTGGGTGACAGTCGGGCCTATTCTTCTCTTTTTTTCAACTGCCCTGCCTGCCCTTTGCCTGATCCTGGACGTCCATTTGGTGGTCTCCTCCCCCTCAGTTCCCGGGGGAGATGTATCCCCACTGCCCCCCGTCTGAGGGCCACCTCCTCGGGGTTCTACGCCTGACAAGTGGGTATTGGATTACTTACTCTGGGTTCATGTTGTTGTCCTACCATAACCTATACTTCAATATACTCCTTACCTGTTTATTACAGACATCAGATATACACATCAGCCCCTGATGATGCGAGGAGAGCTCGCGAAACGCGTCGGGTTAGAGATGTAGCATGTATATCTGTACTCTTTATACGTTTTATATTTTGATGTTATGTCACGATGGCTATGTTTTTAGGACCATTTTATCATGCTGCTGTTATGTATGTGTCACCGATGTTCATAACTTGTACTGGATGTTATTTATCACAATAAATTTTCTGGGCGAATTTTTGTATTTCTGCGCAATATAGGGATGGAGGTGTCTCATGTTAGGGAGCAGCTCTCAGACTTTTCTGTTTCTGGGCTAATATTAAAGTCACCCCCCCAGGACCAAAGGGCCTTCTTTGAATTCCGTCAGACTATCAAGGGTGTTAACCTAAAAGGTAAGTTGATTGGAATTAGGGGCATGGATCGTAGCAACTGTGAGCTTCTGTCCCGCCATGGTCCCCTTTAGGAAGACATATCTCCCCTGAGGGTCCACCCTACTTTTATTGACCTGGAGGGGGCAAGACTTATGTATGGCTATAGCTGTACCTCTAGATTTCGCAACGGGTGAATTGCTCAGCAACCATTGGTTATATATGTGGGTGGGCAATTTAGGTATTGACTGGGGGGTGAAATGCGTTTCCTGTAAAAGGATCAGCTGAGCCCCTGAGCGCTTAAGTTCCCACCATAATTTACTGCACTTACATGAGGAGCAGAGACCATGTACGTTGTACGAGATTACCTTAAGTGATGCCATAAGGAGTTCTTGGAGTGGGTGAGTCTCGCTGCATGACTGTGGGCGCAGAGCAGGAGGCAGAGCCGGAGGCAGTCCCTGTAAGTAGGTATGCAGTGAAGAGGAGGGGAAAGAAGAAAACATGGTTAAAGAGAGCAAAACACACATTAACGCAAAGTACATTAATAATAACAATACCACAACATGGGGTACCTGAGGGCCAGGCGTCGGGTCCCTCCCCTTAGGGGAGAAGTTCCCGAGGCCCGTCCCAATTTCCAAAAATAGGAAAAAAATACCTAAAAAAGGTGAGGCCTACGTGGGGAACGTGGACCAACAGGAGAGGGAGGAGGGCGAGGGTCAGCCCCTACCCGCCGCCATCTCTTGATCAAAATGCAATGTATAAGAGGGGAGAACTTTCGTGGAAACAAAAACTGAAGAACAGAGTTCAAACTTGAGGAGAAAAAAAAAAAGTACAAAAATGAACTTGAAAAACAGGGCATCCAAAACAAAGGCCTGTTGGACTGGGTTTGGAAATGTAGCTTCCGGTTGCCCTCCCAGGCCAACAATAGGAGATCACAATCAGGCTCATTACCAGGATCAGTTATTCTAATGGAGGGGTTCTCGGTGGCATGTTGTGCAGCTGAGTTTATGTCCCAACTCCAGGCAGCCTGCTTGCTCAAATGGGCAGGAAGCCCCTGCAAAAAGTAGGGCAGATCCCCGTAACAGAAGGGAACAATGTTCCTCACAGAAGTACAGAAAACCGGTCGGAGAAAGGGAGCTTTCCGTTGCCGTGGTGACACAGGGTCCACAAGGGAGGCAGAAGTGGGGTGTTTGTGGTCTCGTCTGCGACTCCTGCGCTTAGCTGGAAGCCAGGGTTGGGGGAGCTGTAGGCGCGGGTGGTCTTGTGGGACCCTCCAGTCCGGAAAATCAACTGGCTGAAGTCCCAGGGTAACAAAAATAAAAAAATAAGTACAGCGCTACGTTTAGAAAGAAAGTGAAAAGCAGCCAACACACCTATAGACTCAAGGTAGAAAAAAAACAAAAGAAACAAAAGTATGGCGCTATATATCACATCCACAGCCGTGTGTATTACAATGAAGACATATAAAAATGGTGAATACTACCAAAAAATGTATGACCATAAAATGGATAGTGTCAAATAATTAATCAGTGTTGATCACATATAAGGCAAGAAAAGGGGGGGTCCGCACGGCTTCCTATTTTGGAAGAACGAAACAGAGCTCAAAATATCAAATATCCTTAGCTGAAACATGTCGGGTGGACCCCTCACGATCGCCGCTATTTGATATTTGAGCTCTGTTTCGTTCTTCCAAAATAGGAAGCCGTGCGGACCCCCCCTTTTCTTTCCATCATCTGTTGATGACATCTGACAAGACGCATTTCCCAGAACCAGTGGTTATTATGCTTTTTTGACTTGTCTGGCGTACGCCATTTCAGGTCAATTCTTTCCGGTAAGCCTCCTCTACTCCTGGTATTGACCCCGGCACTGATGTACAATCTATGCACACTTGTGGTCTCCCTTCTGCCCACTCGCCAGATTTGGTGCGACTAAAATTCTGTGAATACCATCTGGCCATGCATCACCCCCTTTGAACTCTGTTGATGTTTTCTTCACTATTTTTCTACACATTTTTTATGGACTTCTAAAGTTTTATGTTTTTTTGGTGTCTGGCTCATGGAACCAGCACGGGTTTTTATTAATCACTGACACATCTGATGATTAAGTATTATTGTGTATTTACCTTATATGTGATCAACACTGATTAATTATTTGACACTATCCATTTTATGGTCATACATTTTTTGGTAGTATTCACCATTTTTATATGTCTTCATTGTAATACACACGGCTGTGGATGTGATATATAGCGCCACACTTTTGTTTCTCAAGTCCCAGGGTATCCAAAAAACGTGGGAGGTCATCCTTAGTGCGCAGCATAGAAGTTTTGCCATCTTTGGGTGCCTGTAGATAAAAGGGGAATCCCCAGCGATAAGGCAGGCCTGCTTTTTGGAGAGCCTCCAGCAGGGGCCGGAGGGCTCTGCGCCGCATGAGTGTGCATCTTGAAATGTCCTGATAGAAATATAGGTGGGCCCCATCGAAGTCAAAGTATTGCTTCCCTCACATCTTTTGCATAATCCTGTCCTTCAGTGTATATTTGTGGAGTTTACAGATGATATCTCTCGGATTATCCACATCTTGGGAGGGCGGCCTAAGGGCTCTGTGAGCACAGTCTATCTCAATAGGAGCCGTGGCAGGCAGACCTAATATTTCTCTCAAGACATCTTCCAGGGTGGGAACAATATCCTTAGGAGCTGTGACTTCTGGCAAACCGTGTATGCGGATATTTGCTCTCCTACTGCGGTTTTCAAAGTAATCTAACTGGCACAGTAAGGCTTCAATTTTCTGATCTTGTAAGCTGCATCTGTCCTGGAGCATGGAAATAGCAGGCAACACCTCATCCAGCCTCTGTTCCACAGTTTCCACCCTGGCTCCCAAATCATTAGTGTCAGCCTTGAGCTGGGCTATATCCTCCCTGAAGGCTTTCTCCACTCTGGCTGTGAATTTTTCCAGGTCATCCCGGGTGGGGAGAGACCAAATATGGCGTTTTATGTTCCCTTTCCCTAGGAAGTCAGCCATGTCAGGGCCCTAGTCATGGGAGGCAGAGGATCCCGGGGACAGAGGGGGCTGTGTCATTCACCAGCCTCGGAGAGGGGATCTGTGAGCCCTATAGCTGCTGCTGCCGCTGCTGCTGAGCCGCTGCTCTCTGTGCAGCCTTTGCTGCCTTAGTTGTTTTCGGCGCCGCCGCCGCCATTTTTGGAGGCCTCCTGTCCCGGTCTGCGGGTCAGGCCAAAGTAAGTGTCCAGCTCCTCCTGCTGGGATCCCTTCGCTCTTGGTTGCTGAGAGCGCTCTCCTTCCCTGTGACATGTTCTCCGGGGTTCCGGAGGCAATCTCTCCCCTCTATGTGGCTGTTAATGCAGCGGCAGACAGGGAGCTGAGGAGACAGACGTCCTCACTCCTCCACAGCCAGGCCACGCCCCTGGTCAACTTCTTTTCAGAAGAGCCATGAGAGTCAGATATCAGGGTGTGTAAAAACATTGTGTACAGAAAGCATAGACAACTCATTTTACACAGTTTTCAGATTCTATCTTGCAGCCTCCAGTTTGAAGATGATCAACACATATTATGGAAGTGCAGGCTGACTGTCAAAAAGCTGCTAGCTGGCTTCATTAGGCCTTATGCACTCTGAAAAATGCCACTGCTTAGGGCGTGTGGAATTTTTTTAATGTCCATGAATGCAGCTGCATGTTATTTTCAGTGACTATGCACATGAGGATGTTTAAGCGCATAGTAAGGGTGCATAAAAAAAAATTGCCCTAAACCTGAGCTCAGAGTGCAGGTTATCAGCATTTTGTATCGGTGTACGTGCATAAATGCATCTAAGCACAAATATATTATTTTAATTGTCAGAATAAATTAATATTCTGGACAGTAGTATACACGCATACATACACAATACTAGATGCATTTTGTCTGCCAATTTCTGGCAGAAGAAAAAACAGCATATTTGAAGATTACTGTGTGCATGGGGCCTTAAAAAGTTTTTAAAAGTTTGAAATAGTGCTGAAGTTTACTGAAAAAAATGCAAGAGGGTGCGCTTAGCTAAGAAAACTCCCCCTCCACTTTTGAAGACTCCTGAAATGTATGACATAATTTGACTAGACCTGGGAACCAGGAAGCAACTTGAAGAAATGAAACAAGTAAATATGATATACTTTCCTATCTATTTACTAACGTTAGCAGCATAAGAATTATAAATAGTCACCTATAGACCTTTTCTATTGTAAGAGGTCTATTTATGAAGGTGGGTGGTATAGGCAAACAGATTTGGGGGCGCACCTTGTGAATATTACCTAATATGTGTTGGGTATCCAACTGAACATAGAATTTGAAGATATTTTTGAATGATATGGACTTTTGTGATTATTATATGAATATACTGTATGACATGGTTTTTATGTATCTTTATGGTTTTGGCATGTTTAAGGTATAGGCATTTATTCTGTGTTATTACTGCTGCCCTGTTATTTTGTTTTGACTTTTGAACTTTGGTTTGAACTACTTTCCAGTGCTGGCTACCTTTAATTACTTATGATATTGGGGCTAGGCATAATTACAAACAAACTTTTTCTTGTATTACAAGCCTTAATCCTTAATATGAAATGTATCCCTAAATGGCCAATGTTTACCTAATAAAGTGTCAAAAGCAAACATTTCTAGATCCAAGATCCAACAGTTTAAAGTGTTCATTCATCTTTTCACAAAAAATAAAAAGGTGAACACCGTACACCCTACCTGCCCCCCTTCCCTGTTCCCCACTGTACTTACCTCATGGATGCTGAGCTGTGTGCACATGCAACCTGTGAAGCAGTCTGGGGATTTGAGAGAGAGCAGCATCAGCTCAGAGAGAGAGCAGACGTGCAGACGTGCGTGCGTGTGAAGCTCCGGCTTCCAGTAGCTCCGGCCATCCGGCCACCTTTAGCCTTCCCTCACCCAGGACTATCACCCAGGACTATCCCAGACCCCCAGCTATATAGTCACCGGGACCCCCCTCATCCAGCTATGTGACCGGGAACGGATGGGATCCCGGACCCTCCCGTCGCTCCGCCAGCCCCATACTCACCGCTCATCACGCCGTCACGGCAAGAACACTTCCTGCTGATCTTAGCTGTTAGCCTCCGGAGCAGTCCCACAGGACACACCACGGCTCCAACCAGCTCTGCTAGTGCGGCCCCCCGCTCACCCCCAGCCTCCATCGGAAGCCGAGCACGCCAGCAGACGGGACCACAACCACCCGGGAGCCGAGCATCAGGACAGCCCGCAGCTCGGGCCTAGCTCGTCGGCCATCTTGGTCCACCCAGGAAGCCGCAATCTCCACCCTTCTCCAGAGCTCAGCCAGATCACCACCCAGCAGGTCAGTACCAGGACCCGCTCCCTCCCGACCCTCCCAGGTCTGCACTGACCTACCTCCAGGTAAGACCCATCATCCCTCGGACCCCCTCTGCCGGTCCACGTCCCCCCCCACCAGGGCACCACCGCAGCCACCGTCCATTCACCCCCACCACTCTAAGGCACTAGACTTGGGGGACAGACCACGGCTGCGGCATAACCTTCGGCAAGCCAGCACCTCATAATCCTCCCACACCCATCCAGGGGGCTCCGTGCCCTATTCACCAGAACACCCCCCTGCGGGGACACAGTTTAACACCAGGGACCAGGATTCCACGGCTCTGGCCTGATTGGCGTCCTCCATAGATCCTCCAAGACACAGGCACCACCAGGTTAATCAGTAAGCCAGCACCCCCCCTACAAATTGCCCCCCTCCCCCTCTCCTCCGGATCTCCTGCTCAGGTAAGCCCACTGGGTACCCTAATAGTTGATCCAGGCTCCTCGAGCCAATCGCCCTTCGGGGGGTCAGGAAGGAATTTTTTTCTCTGCTGTAGCGATTGTCCAGCTCAGCTAGGGGTTTTTTGCCTTTCTCTGGATCAACAGGAGGGAGGTAGGCAGCCCCCCCATCACCCCCAGTACTACACACCATCTTTCAGCCAGCAACTATATCTCCAGTAGCAGAAACAGCCTCCAACCCCTCCATCCCCCAGCAACTCAGCATCCTCCTTCAGCAACAGTCTTTACCATCATGTGCAATTTCAAGTACACTGCGGATGCCCTCCACAGGCTAAGAAACACCGCCTTAACTTTACCAACCGCCACTCAAAAAAGACTAAAAAAAGAAAAATTATTACGGACCAAACCATAATCAACCATCAAATACAAGGAGACACCAATCCAACCACAACAACTAGCATGCGCCCTGATCAACACCAGATCTGCAGTAAAGCACAGACTGGAAATCCACGACTTCATCACTGAAAACAACATAGATTGCCTCTTCATTACAGAAAGCTGGCCAACACCCGACTGCAACACCATCCTAACGGAACTGGTGCCTGAGAACTACAGCATCCTAACTGAGCATAGAATAGGAAAAAAAGGAGGAGGCCTAGCAGTGATCTTCAAATCGCACCTTGTGTTCACCAAACCAACTTCACAGAACTCAGTGCCTTTTATGGAAACACTCTCCCTGCGGCTTCAAACAACACCCCAAGACACCATTCACATACTACTATGCTACAGACCACCAGGACCAAAGACCAATCTCCTTACACCACTCACTGAATTCATTTCAATGCATGCCCTGAAAAACAAAAATTTTCTGATATTTGGGGACTTCAACCTCTGGGCAAACTCTACCCAAGACCCTATCGCGACCGCCTGCATTAACCAACTGGAAGAACCAGGTCTTCAACAGCTGATAAATGCTCCCACGCATGGTTCAGGACACACTCTAGACCTCATCTTCGAACAGAATATGGACATCAACATATTCGACAACACACCGCTTCCATGGACGGACCACCACGCCATCAAGTTTAAAATCACCACTGACACCACCCTCCAAAAACAGGAACATATAACAACAACACATTGGAACAGAACTCAGAAGAAACTACACTCTGAACTCTTCAAAACCACTCTATCAAACAAAATAACATTGTTAAACTCAAACTTCTCAACGGAACAAACACTCAACTTCCTAAACAAGGCACTACTACAAACAGCAGACTTAGTGGTGCCAAAACGCAGAACACTCATCCGCAAAAAAAACTCCAGATGGTTTAATGACACCCTCACACTACTGAAACAAGAACGTAGAAGAGCTGAAAGGGCATGGAGAAGAAATCCTACCAAGGAAAACCATACAAAATACAAATACTCACTGTGAAATACCACAAAGCAATCTTCCAAGCCAAAAAAGAACATTTTTCAAACATCATCTCAACTGCTTTAAACCGACCGCGGGGACTCTTCAAAATAGTCGCCCAATCAATGAACCCTACCTGCTTAGAGCCCCCAGCAAATGATACTCAAGAATTCTGCAATGAGCTATCAAATTTCTTCATCGACAAAATCGACAATATTCGGAAATCAATTCATCAGAAAAAAACAACTCACCCCAAAGCAAGAAGAGGATACCGACACGAATATCACAAAACCACCAGATTTCTCTTTAGCACCAATCTCCACTGACATGACTAGAAACATTATGAGAAGTCTTCGAGACAGCACATCTCCAAATGACATGATTCCCACAAAACTCCTGAAAGAGTGTTCCGACATTCTGGCTCCTACTATAACACACCTCATAAATCAGTCATTCAAAGAGGGGATTGTGCCAACCACCCTCAAGCAAGGTATCATCAAACCCCTTCTAAAGAAACCCAATCTCGACCCTAACTGCCGCAGACCAACAAGCCTCAACACCATCTCCAAGATCATGGAGATCATGGAAAAAGCGGTAGTACAACAGCTACAGCGCCACCTGGACACACACCAACTCCTGGATCCTCTGCAATCAGGCTTTCGCCCAGGGCAAGGCACAGAAATAGCACTTCTCAAAATATGGGATGATGCCTTCGAAGCAGCAGATGACGGAGAATCGTGTCTCCTGGTACAATTAGACCTCAGTGCAGCATTTGACACAGTGGACCACAACACTCTACTCGCCCGCCTCACAGAAGTAGCAGGAGTCACAGACCCTGGTCTAAAATGGTTTGCATCCTTCTTAGAAAATCGCTCTCAGATAGTGAAACTAGGAGCATTCACCTCTGAAACCTGCACAATCTCCTGTGGAATCCCGCAGGGTTCACCCCTATCACCAGTCCTATTCAACATCTACATCCGCCCACTCCTCAAAATCATCAGAAAATCTGACCTCTCCTTCCACTCATATGCTGATGACACCCAACTGTACTTTCGCATCACCAGACAAAAAGACCACCTTCAACAAATAGAAAAATGCCTCACTATGATAGATGACTGGATGACCAGTAGCTCCCTCAAACTCAACGGTTCAAAAACAGAACTTCTTCTCCTACACGCTAACCATAATGCCAAAACCAAGACTCTGTGGACACCTCCCACCATCTTAGGACAGACCATCTCCCTAAGCACCAAAGTCAAGAGTCTCGGAGTTATCTTTGACTCAGAAATGACAATGGATGCACAAATAGGATCGGTAGTCAGTGGATCCCACCATCTCCTCCGCCTGTTACGTAGACTTATCCCCTTCATCCCAGAAGAGGACAAAGCAGCAGTAGTTGGAACAATCATCAATTCCTGACTCGACTACGCTAACTCGCTCTATATAGGATTACCCCAATATCAGCTTGCGCGCTTACAACTCATCCAAAATGCGGCGGCAAGACTGTTAACAGGAAAAAAACCCTGGGAGTCAATCTCCCCATCCCTGAGGAGCCTACATTGGCTAACCGTAAAGAATCGGATCACATTCAAGACCCTCTGCCTCACCCACAAATGCATGCAAGGAAACGCGCCTCAATACCTTCGAGAGAAAATAAAACACTACACACCCAATCGCAGTCTTCGATCATCTAACCAAAACCTCCTTCTCATTCCCAAATGCCGCTACAAAGCAAAGGGAGAACGAAGGTTCGCAGTCCAAGGACCTCGACTATGGAACGCACTTCCGCCCCACATCCGCATGGAAGAAAACCATTTGGTTTTCAGGAAAAAACTCAAGACCTTCCTCTTTTAGAAGCTGACAACACCAAATGCATTAGCGCCTTGAGGCGATTCAGTTTGCATTTGCAGCGCTCTATAAATCTTTCATTCATTCAATCATTCATTTGAAATTCCCGCTCTTCGCTCTTTTTTCTGTGCAGCACTTCCGGGACAGATCAGAGCGATGCTCTGTGCCAGGGCTGACCAATCAAATAAGCTCTGATCTATGAAGTGCCGCATAGAGAGGAGGGAATGGGGGGGTCTGAAGGGGGTAAGGTATTCGCTAATGTTTCCATTTTTTATTAAAAAGGTGAACCAACACTTTAAGACAGTTTAAGAATGTGCAGCTATCCTCCACTTAAAGGTGCAAGCTCCCACTATCCCCCAGGGCTCATGTGCTGGGCTGAATGGGAGCCATCCTCACTCCAAACACATAACGAAGAGCAGAGCAGCTGCACATCAAGGATGTACCAATAATCAAGGCTTTATTCCAGCATGAGCATGCTGGAATAAACATTCCATAGTCCCTGCCTGGAGACCACATGCCCTACCGCGTTTCACCACACAGGGCTTAGTTGTAGGAGTGGGAAGTGTCAGAAGAAGTACATTATATACACTTGAGACTAACGCAATCAAGTACATTCTAAAATGTAAAAAAAACAAAATAAAGCGTGCATATCATAAACATGCAAAATATGATATACAGTATGAATGATAAATATATGAAAAGAAAAAAATGACATACAATATTGAAAGTCCCAATATTACAGTCCCAATTTGATGATACAATAAAGTGTCATAGCTCCTTATGAACTCCTTATGATGCAATATAAAGTGGCAGTGCTCCTTATGGGAATAACATTGTGCTCCACTCCAAAGTGCTTTTAGTGCCCCCACACAGACTAACACTCGCCATATATAATTGACCAACTACAGTGCCTTGAAAAAGTATTCATACCCCTTGAAATTTTCCACATTTTGTCATGTTAAAATCCCAATTAAATACATTCAAATTTTTGGTTGTATGTGATAGACCAACACAAAGTGCCACATAATTGTGAAGTGGAAGGAAAATGATCAATGGTTTTCAAATTGTTTTACAAATAAATATGTGAAAAGTGTGGCGTGCATTTGTATTTAGCCCTCCTGAGTTAATACTTTGTAGAACCACCTTTCATTGCAATTACAGCTGCAAGTCTTTTTGGGTATGTCTCTACCAGCTTTGCACATCTAGAGAGTGACATTTTTGCCCATTCCTCTTTGCAAAAAAGTTCAAGCTCTGTCAGATTGGATGGCGAGCACCTGTGAAAATTAATTTTCAAGTCTGTCCACAGATTCTCAATTGGATTTAAGTCTGGACTTTGAGTGGGCCATTCTAACACATGAATATGCTTTGATCTAAACCATTCCATTATAGCTCTGGCTGTATGTTTAGGGTTGTTGTCCTGCCAGGTGAACCTCTGCCCCAGTCTCAAGTCTTTTGCAGACTTTAACAGGTTTTCTTCTAAGATTACCCTGTATATGGTTACATCCATCTTCCCATCAACTCTGACCAGCTTCCCTGTCCCTGCCGAAGAAAAGCATCTCCACAACACGATGCTGCCATTGCCATGTTTCACGGTGGGGATGGTGTGTTCAGGGTGATGTGCAGTGTTAGTTTTCTGCCACACATAGCAATTTGCTTTTAGACCAAAAAGTTCAATTTTGGTCTCATCTGACCAGAGCACCTTCTTCCACGTTTGCTGCGTTCCCCACATTGCTTCCTGCAAACTGCAAACGAGACTTCTTATGTCTTTCTTTTAACAATGGCTTTCTTTTTTGCCACTTTTCCATAAAGGCCAGATTTGTGTAGTGCACGACTAATAGTTGTCCTGTGGACAGATTCTCCCACCTGAGCTGTGGATCTCTGCAGCTCCTCCAGAGGTACCATGGGCCTCTTAGCTGCTTCTCTGATTAATGCTCCCCTTGCCCGGCCTGTCAGTTTAGGTGGATGGCCATGTCTTGGTAGGTTTGCAGTTGTGCCATACTCTTTCCATTTTTGGATGATAGAACAGTGCTTCTTGAGATGTTCAAAGCTTGGGATTTTTTTTATAACATAACCTTGCTTTAAACTTCTCCACAACTTCATCCCAGACCTGGCAGGTGTGTTCCTTGGCCTTCATGATGCCGTTTGTTCACTAAAGTTCTCCAACAAACCTCTGAGGGTTTCACAGAACAGCTGTAATTATACTGAGATTAAATTACACACAGGTGGACTATATTTACTAATTAGGCGATTTCTGAAGGCAATTGGTTCCACTAGATTTTAGTTAGAGATATCAGAGTAAAGGGGGCTGAATACAAATGCACGCCACACTTTTCAGATATTTGTAAACAAATTTGAAAACCATTGAGTATTTTCCTTCCACTTCACAATTATGTGCCACTTTGGGTTGGTCTATCACATAAAATCCCAGTTAAATAAATTTACGTTTCTTGATCATACATCACGGGACACAGAGTATTCATTACATAGTGGGTTAGATAGGCACCATCGGTGATTGGACACTGCTTAACCCCAATTAAGGAGAATTCCTCCCCTATATAACCCCTCCCATACGGGGAGGACCTCTGTTTTTTTCACCAGTGTCTAAGGTGGTTGGTCACGTAAAACATGTGCTGTGAAGAAAGCTCCAGTTTGGTCCCTGCGGGGGCTTAAAGGGCTATGCTGACCGGTTCCATATCTCGGGCTGAAATTTTGACTCCCAAGATGGTATGGTACCCGGGCCTCGTCATCCGAAGAAGCGAGGTTTTGCCTGTAAGTCTCTCTTTGGAGGACTGGGCTCTGAGAAAACCAGGCTTGGTGTACTATTAAAACAGTGGCACGAAAGTTTCTGGCAGAATCTTTTACAGGTCCAGGTAAAGAGGTTTCTCTGAGTAGGAACCCAAAAAACCCCGAAGGTTGGCACAACGCTACCCGCCGTGATGGGTGAAGGCTGGAAACTGTCTGTTCTCAGCAGTTCCTGCGGCGGGGACAGGTAAGAGAAGTTAATCCTATGTATATATTTATATTACAAGTGGATTTTCTTCAATGAGTTCATGTCTTACCTGATTTCCACCACTAGAGGGAGTAAAGAGCAAACTTACGTGCTTTTCAGACACACTCGGTGATTAGCTGGTGTGCAATCATACCCTTCCTCCACTGCAGGTGTGCAGACGCCAGGTGGCCAATTTAAAAGCCCAGAGCGTTCAGAGCTCTGTAAACAGATGAACACAGAGTCTGGGCAGTGAGCATCTTAAAGTGGTCGGATCCAGGATAACCTAAGACACCTACTCGGCATCAGGTTTGTGCAGTATTAAGCATATATGTATATTGTGAGACTTTTAGCATAACAGTGATTGCATATGTACTAGTACCTCTACTTTGTAGCTTGGGACTATGTCTCCTCGTAAGAGGGTCTCGTGGGGAGGTAACAAAGGCACAAGAAAGTCACCGCCTGTGTCTAGGGGTCCTAAAAAGTCAGTGCCCCTGTCAGGTTTTGCAGCCTCTTCTAAATGTTACAGCTCCAGCGTATGTCACATTCCCTTAGGGCTACATTGGAGGGTTTTGAGGGAAGAATTATGAATTTTATTTCAGCTTCCTTAAAAGATAGCAGAAAAAGGGGTAGATCCCCTCCCTCTGCTGCACTTTCTCTTTCAGATGATTCTTCTGACAATGAGGAGAGATCCCTATCCAGAGATAGGGATCAAGAGCAGTCTGAGGATTCAGAGGAAGAGGAGAGAGCTTCTTCCTCTCAGGCACTCAAGAAGCAGGTCCAGTATTATACTGAACTAGTGCGTTCCACATTTAAAATGCCCTCTGCTGAGGCCGCTACATCCTCTGTTTCTTCCCTGGGGGTCAGAAGGATCCCACAGACTGCGGCTTCCTTTCCCATTCATCCTTTAATGGATAAATTGTTGTATAAGGACTGGGGACATCTCGATAAACTGTTTACTCCTCCTAAAAGGTTTTCTATGCTTTATCCTCTGGAGGAAAGCTTCACCAAGAAGTGGGAGGTCCCATCCGTGGATGCGGCTGTCTCTTGTGTGAAAAAAAACCTGACCTGTCCCTTGAACAATGCTCAGGTGTTTAAAGATCCAACTGATAAAAAAGCTGGAAACTTTATTAAAAGCCTCCTTCTCCATGGCTGGCGCTGTAGTCCAACCTACAGTCGCAACTGTGGGTTTGTGTCAATTGCTCAAGGAACAGGTTAAGCAGATGCTTGGCCTCCTTCCCAGTGAGGAAGTGGAGAACTATGCAGACCTTCCACAGGTGCTGTGTTTTATGATTGATGCCATTCTGGATTCTGCCCAGCAAGCATCTCATTTGTCTCTCCTGTTGGTACACATGTGCAGGTCCCTTTGGCTTAAAAGTTGGGCAGCAGAGCTTTCATGCAAAAGATATTTAGCTGACTTCCCATTCAAAGGGGAACACCTATTTGGGGATGACCTAGACAATTGTATCCAAAAAAAATTACAGGTGGTAAATCTACACTCCTACCAGTTAAGAGGAGTAAATGTCCACCATTCAAACGGTCTCATTCCCCTTCCCCTGGAACATCAGGCTCTAAGTAGTGGCGACGGCCTTTCCAATCTACTTTCAGAGCAAAGGCCCAGGGTCACACCCAAGGGCAGAAAAAGGCTTGGGGGACGAAAGCCTGCCAAGCAGAGCCCCAAAACTTCCCTGTGAAGGGGCGCCCCGAGTGAGGGGAAGGCTCCTACAGTTTTCAGGAGCCTGGCAGGAAGAGGTTCAAGACAAGTGGGTGGTCTCTTCAGTATCTCTAGGTTACAAAATAGAGTTCCTAGAGCTTTCACCAGCTCGTTTCCTAAAGGTCAAGAGATCCCAAGGATCCAGTAAAGCGAGAACCGCTACTACTGGCCTTAGATCGCTTACTATCCCAACCGCCTGGGAATACCAGGTGCCGTAGGCTAGAGTGATAGTAGAAATGAACCCAAAAGATCAGGGTTCAGGGTTCTACTCGAATCTCTTCACCGTTCCAAAGCCAAATGGAGATGTCAGACCCATCCTAAATCTAAAGGATCTAAATCAGTTTCTACACATTCGATCTTTCCGAATGCAGTCAATTTGTTCAGTGGTCTCCCCCCTGCAGGGTGGAGAATTTATGGCATCAATAGGTATCAAGGATGCATATCTTCATGTGCCGATTTTTCCCGCTCACCAAAGATATCTAAGGTTTGCGGTAGACCAGCGCCATTTCCAGTTTGGGGCCCTTCCTTTCAGTATCGCTACAGCTCCTCGAATTTTTACAAAAATTCTAGACCCTCTCTTAGCAAATCTAAGAGCTCAGGGGATAACTGTGGTAGCTTATCTAGACTATTTGCTACCCATAGAGCAATTGGTGGCACACCTAAACCGCGCTGTCTTCAAGACAGTAAGACATTTGGAAGGACTAGGTTGGATAATCAACCTAGAAAAGTCTTCTTTGCAACCTTCAACAAGGTTGGAGTATCTAGGCATGATCATAGACACCGCTCAAGGCAGGGTGTTTCTACCGGAGCCAAAGGTCAAGGCTGTAAGAGCTCTAGTCCGCTCAGTATTAATCAAAAAGAGTCCATCCATTCGGCTATGTATGAGACTGTTAGGAAAGATGGTTGCCACTTTTGAGGCTGCTCCATTTGCCCAGTTTCACTCAAGGCCCTTGCAGAGAAGCATTCTCGCAGCTTGGAACAAAAGACCCATGCTTTGGATCTTCCAATGTGCCTATCCCCAAGGATACGCAAAAGCCTCAATTGATGGTTAGGAACCAAAAATCTTTTGAAAGGCAAAGCCTTTCTTCCACTACAATGGTAGATCGTAACCACAGATGCCAGCCTGACAGGCCGGGGAGCAGTTCTGGAAGAAACATGCACTCAGGGAAGATGGTCTGCAACCGAGAAACGCTTGCCCATCAATGTTCTAGAAATGGACTGGTCTTACAGGCTATAGGGTCATCCTATTCGGATACAATCCGACAATGCCACGGCTGTGGCTTACATCAATCACCAAGGAGGCACCAGAAGTCTGGATGCCCAAAGGGAGGTAAATCGCATTCCTGCATGGGTAGAAAGCCATGTTCCCTGCCTGTCTGCGGTATTCATCCCGGGGGTGGAAAATTGGCAAGCGGATTTCTTAAGCCGCCGGCAATTATGCCCAGGAGAATGGTCCCTACACCCCGACATATTCCAGACCATATGTCAAAGGTGGGGAACACCAGATGTGGATCTATTTGCGTCCAAATTCAACAGAAAGCTGGACAAATTTGTGTCCAGAACAAGGGATGTACTTAGGGGTCAGTTGCTCTGACAATCCCATGGGATCAGTACAATCTAATGTATG
Source organism: Aquarana catesbeiana (assembly GCF_042186555.1). Classification (NCBI taxonomy): domain Eukaryota; kingdom Metazoa; phylum Chordata; class Amphibia; order Anura; family Ranidae; genus Aquarana; species Aquarana catesbeiana. Next base: position 135,631,826 of record NC_133331.1, on the reverse strand, counting down.
CTTTCCCTTCGAAACCACTTCTTCCGCGGTTCCTGGGAAGGGTCAAAAGGGAAGCAAAGTCGGTCCTTTTAGTAGCCCCGGCTTGGCCCAGACGACCTTGGTATGCAGAGATCGTAAAGATGGCAGTGGGCAGGCCTTGGGTCCTCCCATTCCAGCCAGATCTGCTCATACAGGGTCCGATTTGCCACCCTGCTTTACGAAATCTAAATTTGACGGCTTGGTTGCGGAGACCCACATTTTAAAAGACCATGGGTTCTCGGAGTCAGTCCTTTCCACTCTGGTCAATGCCATAAAGCCGGCCTCCAAGCTTATTTACTACAAATCTGGAAGGCATATGTTTCCTGGTGTGGACCCAGGGGATGGCATCCTAGAAGGTATATGATTAGCAGAATCTTGACCTTTCTTCAGTCAGGCCTAGAAATTAGATTGGCTTTGATCACTATCAAAGTCCAAATTTCGTCTTTGTGTTTTTTTCAGAAGCCAATTGCTTCACATTCCCTTGTCCGGGCATTTATTCAGGGGGCACTGCGGTTAAATCCGCCAGTCAAACCTCCAGTATGCCCATGGGATTTGAATTTGGTGTTGTCGGCTTTACAGGGACAACCCTTTGAGCCACTGCACCTGGCTCCTTTAGCGCTTTTGACTAAAAAAATTAGTCTTCTTGATAGCCATATCCTCTGCTAGGAGAGCCTCAGAATTGGCAGCTTTTTCTTGTTAAGAGCCATATTTAATTATTCACAAGGACAGGATTGTTGTGTCCTAATCGTTCCTTCTTACCTAAGGATTCCATTTGAATCAAGATGTAATCCTACCATCCTTTTTTCCAGATCCGCAGTCCGCGGAGGAAGAATCTTTGCACACTCTTGATGTGGTTAGAGCAGTCAGTGTCTATCTGCAGGGAACCACTCAGATACGGAAAACTGATTGTTTGTTTATTCTGCCGGATGGCCATAAGAAAGGCCAAGCAGCGTCGAAATCCACTCTTTCTAGATGGATTAGACAGGTTATTTTTCAGGCTTATGATATAAAGAGGAAGACTCCTCCTTTAAATGTGAAAGCGCACTCAACTAGGGCTGTTAGTGCTTCTTGGGCAGTGCATCACCAGGCCTCCATAGCTCAGATCTATAAGGCTGCGACTTGGTCTTCAGTCCATACATTCACCAGATTCTATCAGGTGGATGTAAGAGGGCAAGAGGATACCGCCTTCGGGTGCAGTGTACTGCAGGCTGCAGTTTAGTTCCTCTGGTCCGTTTGCGGTCTATTTTCTGATCTGTGTCTCCCTCCCCTCAAATGAGCATTGCTTTGGGACATCCCACTATGTAATGAATACTCTGTGTCCTGTGATGTATATAGGGGAGGAATTCTCCTTAATTGGGGTTAACCAGTGTCCAATCACCGATGGTGCCTATCTAACCCACTATGTAATGAATACTCTGTGTCCCGTGATGTACTCTCAAGAAAAGGATTTTACAGGTAAGCTGTATTTAAAAATCCTATTTTTTGGTTGTAACATGACAAAATGTGGAAAATTTCAAGACACTGTATCTCTAGTGTGGTCAATAGCACTTGTGGGGCAATTCCCTAGCTGATCGACATCACTTGACTTTGCCAGATGATACTCAGCATGCCCGATAATATCACTCAGACGGAAGGATGACAGGAAGAAAATCTCAGTGTAAAACTACTCCAAAAAATGTATTGTTAAAAAGATACAGATGTACACTTAACATAGAGATTGACCTAAATTGTTTTTATCACAGATTTTTAGTACAGCTCATATTCTTTAACTTCATATGTAATTTTGATTAATTTAGGTCTAAATTTATACATAAATTTGTGTTGAAAAGTTCAATAGTTAATTTAGTAACATCCAATACCAGATTTACAATGTATCAATGAATACTGTATATTGTGTCTCACTATCACTCAATGTCACTATTATGACTAGACAGTCAGTGGTGTCTGAGCAAACATTGTATATGTACAGTGGAGAAAAATAATTATTTGATCCCCTGTAGATTTTGTACGTTTGCCCACTTACAAAGAAATGAAGGGTTTATAATTTTTATCATAGAGCTACAAAAAGCTGACAGCGCTCAGTGGCTTGGTATGAATGGAGTATTGAAGTATAGCTGCAATGATCCACAGTTAATGATCGATAAAAACACTGGTAGTTTATTCAACATGTCGAAGCTTCGTATAAGTAGCCGTGATATAATTTCGACTGATGTAATTTCCGGGCGTGGACTTGCACCTCACTTCCAGTCACGGAGCATGTGGCGACCATCATGCCCCCACATATACACAAAGCTGTTTACACCAGGTGCTGGGTTGTAAGGCACAACAGCAAGTGAGTGTACATCTGTGTCTTTTTAACAATATATTTTTTGGAGTCGTTTTATATTATAAGATTTTCTTCCTGTCATCCTTCCCCTGAATGATATTATCGGGCACGCTGAGTATCATTTGGCAAAGCTAAGTGGTATCAATCAACTAGGGAATTGCCCCACAAGCACTATTGACCTCACTATAGATTGTTGGTCAATTATATATGGTGAGTGGTAGTCCATGTAGGGCACTAAAAGCACTGTGTAGTGGAGCCCAATGTTATGTCCATAAGGAGCACTGGCACTTTATATTGTATCGTAAGGAGTTCATAAGGAGCACTGCTACTTTATTGTATCATCACATTGGGACTGTAATATTGGGACTTTCATTATTGTCTGCCAATTTTTCCTTTTGAAATATTTATCAGAGTCCTATATCACATTTTGTATGTTTATGATATGCGCGGTTTGTTTAGGGGTTTTTAAATATTCGGTGTCTCATGTAGACACATTCTAACTGCATCAATCATTTTAAGTTTCACCACATTAATGCACTATTCCAAATACTTAAAGCACTGTATATCCAAGGCGCAGAGCAATTCCTTATTACATTGTAAACTTACTTAAAAGGCACAAACACAGCCTCAATCCACACACACGTATACATACAAATGCTAGTAAAACCTGACATATATACACTATTCTTTATATAGAATATTTTCTTAATGTTTGATATCAAATATAAAGTGCCAGAATAACCAAAAAAGGAAGATATATGACCACATAAACCCATTATGGTGTCTTATTCTGTAAAAGGAAGAACACTTGTATAAATCCCTAACTGCTAACAATAACATTTTATCAAAAACCATCAAAAGTTTATTATATTACATACAAAACGTAAAAGCCCATAAGGTATAAAAGCCTACAGAGCACAAAATTAATCGTATGGTTCCCATCACAACAGAACTGTGGATGAAAAGGTTTGAAAGGCATAATGAAGTCATGACACATGCGTTGCGATAAAGCAGGCATTATAGCAATTGCACTGAGATTGAACAGAACTCTAGAATATTGGTAATGCTGGAATAAAGCCTTGATTATTGATATGTTATCGTTGTGTGCCTGCTCTGCTCTTTCTACAAGATCTAAGGCCCCTTTCACATGGACGGATAGAATGGTGCTTTTAGCTGCGGATTTTCTAGTTTTCTATCGCAGCTAAAAGCACACAATGCTTTCCTATGGCCCCATTCACACACTGCGTTTAGCTGCAATTTAGTTACATGCGGTTCTGTGCGGATAGAAAAAATAGAATTGACTGCGTCCAGGAGTGATTTAGCGCAGCTATCTGCACATGGCAGTGCACTGTGTCAGCTGCGGATAGCAGCGCCGAGCTGGCTCACTCATCGGGAAAGGAAAAATGTTTTTTCCTTTCCCAATGAGCGACAAGCAGCACGGAGATCCGACTTGGATCCCTGCCAATACCAGGCACTGTGTTTGGTATGAATCTTGAGGGGGAACTCCACCCCAAAGCAACTTGTCCCCATGTTGATGAGGACAAGGGCCTCTTCCCGACAACCCTGGTCGTTGGTTGTCGGGGTCTGCGGGCGGGGGGCTTATGGGAATCCGGGAGCCCCCTTTGACAAGGGGGCCCCCAGATCCTGGCCCCCCTCCCTATATGAATGAGTATGGGGTACATGGTACCTCTACCCATTCACCTGGGGAAAAAAGTGTCAATAAAAAAAAAACACACTACACAGGTTTTAAAAGTAATTTATTAGGCAGCTCCGGGGGTCTTCTTCCGACTTTGGGGGTCTTCTTCCGACTTCGGGGGTCTCTCAGGCCTCTTCTCCCTCTCTGCGGTGTAGTCTCCACGCTCTCTGGTTCTTCTTCGGTGCCTTCTTCCTCCTGCCGGGCTCCTCCGCTATCTTCTGCTCTTTTGCTAGCGGAGGAGCCCAGTCTTTTGAGACGTCTTCTTCCCTCTTCTCTTCCAGAGATGTTGACACGACGCTCCTTCTCACTGTAATGCCGTGAGCGAGGTCCGCATCCAATTATATAGGCATGGGGCATGGCCCCCGGGTGATGTCACCAGGTGACCCCACCCCCTTATGACGTCACAGTTCCATCATGCCCCGGGACTGTGACCTCATAAGGGGGCGGGGTCACTGCCCATATAAGTCCATTGCGGAGTGCTCAGAGCATTCCAGCTGGAGAGAGCGTCGTGTCAACATCAGAAGAAGAGAAGAGGGAAGAAGACGATCCAGAAGTCCGGACCACCGCTAGCAAAAGAGCAGCAGAAGATAGCGGAGGAGCCGGCAGAAGATGCCGGAGAGACCCCCGAAGTCGGACGAAGACCCCTGGAGTCGGAAGAAGACCCAAAGTCAGAAGAAGGCCCCCGGAGCTGCCTAATAAATTACTTTTAAAACCTGTGTAGTGTGTTTTTTTTTTTTTTTTTTTATTGGCACTTTTTTTCCCCAGGTGAATGGGTAGGGGTACCATGCACCCCATACTCATTCACATAGGGTGGGGGGCCGGGATCTGGGGCCCCCTTGTTAAAGGGTGCTCCTGGATTCCGATAAGCCCCCCGCCCGCAGACCCCGACAACCAACGACCAGGGTTGTCGGGAAGAGGCCCTTGTCCTCATCAACACGGGGACAAGGTGCTTTGGGGTGGGGGGGCACACACCAACCCCCCCATGTTGAGGGTATGCGGCCTGGTACGGTTCAGGAGGGGGGCGCTCGCTGGTCCCCACCCCCTTTCTGACCGACCGGGCTGCATGCTCGGATAAGGGTCTGGTATGGATTCTGGGGGGACCCCCACGTCGTTTTTTCGGCGTAGGGGGTGCCCCTTGGAATCCATACCAGAGCGAAGGGCCTGGTATGCTCTTGGAGGGGAACCCATGCCGGTTTTTTATTTAAAATTTGGCGTGGAGTTCCCCCTCAAGATTCATACCAAACACAGTGCTTGGTATTTGCGGGGATCCAAGTCGGATCCCCGTTCAATATGAGTCAGTACCCTGTCAGGTTGCTATGGAAATGGCAAACCGCAGCTAAACGCAACCGCAGCTAATCGCAACCGCAGCTAATCGCACTGTACAAATGTAGCTGATCGCAGTGCCTGGTATCTTGAATTTCACAGAAAAAAAAAAACATGCTTTTAGCTACAGCAGAATAGCCGTCCGTGTGAAAGGCGCCTAACAGTGGGCATACTAATTAAACTTTTTTTTTGATTATGGTTTAAAAATTACCAGCTTAAAGATCTATGATCTTAAATGCATTCTTAAATGCATTAGCGAAGATTCTTTGCGTTAAAAATTAGCAAAGATCTCTGTTCTACAAATGCTAAAAATACTTTCAATTAAATGTTGTCCTATATGTGACGTACTCTACATAGAATTTATTCTCAGATCAGCAGAGGCTAATAGTAGTTCTAAGCGAAATGACTCTGAAAGTCCAGTTTTTCCATACTCACCAAGACTTCTCAATAAAAAATAGGCAGAGAGGGAATGCTGGAACTTCCACAAGGCCAGACAACGCCACATTCAAATAGAGATTGCCTTTTAGATCCCCAGCGTTTAAGGTCAAGCCATAATACACCAGACTGCAGACGTACCTTGAAGAAACACATCATCATTGCTGTTGAAAGGTTTACAGATTTCAAGGGCTGCTTCCATGAAAGCCAATTTATCAGGAAGGCACTCAGACAATAAAGAATGGCTGGGGTGAGAAGAATACTGTTTCTTCCTCTGTTACCTGGGAAGTCCCTGATCTATTAGCAGCATGTTCCCCCGACATCACACAGGGAAAAGAAATGGTATTTAAAAACACATTATATAGCAAGTAATGTCTAAAATACACACAAAGGTGTATACTGGATAGACAAATCATGCATTTAACAAATATCTACATGTGATTACTGAGAAACACATATTGTAACACTGGGAACTGCCAGCCTAGCTTAAAGAGGAATGCCAGGCACAAACACAACTTTATAAATTCTTAGCTATAAAAAAAAAAAAGTTACCTCTGGACGTGTGTGTTAAATTGTAAATAGAACTACATACAATTTGCATATGCCAGAAAGGAACATCTTTTTTTAACATTTACACATGCAAAGCTGTCCAGCAAAATCCAAACCATAGGACAATGCCCTGGGAGTGCTCAAAATGGTCAGCTTTAATTCATATACTTTAACTGTTTAAAAAAAAAAAAATGACCAGAGCACTTTTTCAATTTGGCACTGCACTACTTTAACTGGTAATTGTGTGGTCATTCAATGTAGTACCCAAACTAAATTTGCGTCCTTTTTTTCCCACAAATAGAGCTTTCTTTTGGTGGTATTTGATCCCCTCTGGGATTTTTGTTTTTTGCGATATAAATGAAAAATACCGAAAATGTTGATATTTTCAAATTTGATATTTTTGACTTTTTGTTATAAAAAAAATCCAATAAACTAAAATTTAGTCATACTTTTCCTGAGAGGCATGTTGGCCCACTGAATATTTTATTTTTTGTGTCACAAGTGATTGAAAAATGACAAAAGTACACAAAGTTGTCACTGAAATGATACAGTATATTCAGGGGAGGGCTGGCAGCCTTAAGCCTGGGGGGCAAGTCCAGTCGAGTGGCCCATTGTACCACCGAATCAGCTCACCATCCATGGCCACCTGGTTTTGTAACGGCTATTGATGTTATGAAGCAAGACAAATATGACACAGAGCATGACCCCGATCTTGGTAAAGAGCCGATGACGCGGCTCTTTACCCATGTGTTCAGCTGTGTCCAATAACAGCCAATCACATGTAAATGACAGCATGTAAGGAGAGAAGAGCCGATCAGCGGCATCTCCTCACAGGGGAGACTGTACAATAATATAATCAGGGCACTGATTACAGTGCAGCCCTAGCAGTGCCCAGCAAGTGACACCAGTCTGTGCCCATCAGTGTCACCAATCAGTGCTGCCTTTCAGTGCCCATCAGTGCTGCCCATCATTGCCCCCTATCAGTGCTACTCATCAATGCCCATGATAAGTGCCACCCATCAATGCCACCCCCTATCAGTGCCACCTATTAGTGCTGCCAATCAGTGCCGCTATCAGTGCTGCCCATCAGTGCCACCCCCTATCAGTGCAGCCCATCAGTACCACCTATTAGTACCCATCAGTGCTGTCCATCGGCGCCACCTACCACTGCCCATCGGCACCACCTACCACTGCCCATCGATGCCGCCAATCAGTGCCCATCAGTGCTGTCAATCAGTGCCCCTATCAGTGCTGCCCATCATTGCCACCATCTATCAGTGCCACCCATCAATGCCACCTATCAGTGCCACCCATAAGTGTTACCTATCAGTGCCATCTATCAGTGCTGCACATCAATGCCACCTATCAGTGCTATCAGTGTTCATAAGTGCCGCCTATCAGTGGTCATCAGTTCCACCTATTAGTGCTGCCTATTATTGCCCATCGGTGCCACCTATCAGTGCCCAGTGCCATCAATCAGTGCCCCTATCAGTGCCACCCATAAGAGTTACCTATCAGTACCCATCAGTGCCACCTATCAGTGCTGCCTTTTAGTGCCGTTCATCAATGCCACCTATCAGTGCTACCCAGTGCCACCTATCAGTGATCATCAGTGCCACCTATTAGTGCTGCCTATTATTACCCATCAGTGCCACCTATCAGTGCCCATCAGTGCCCTTCAGCGAAGGAGAAAAATTACTTATTTACAAATGAAACTTTTTTTTTCAAAATGGTCTGTCTTTTTTCATTGTTTAGCAAAAAATAAAAACCCAGTGGTGATTAAATACCACCAAAAGGAAAACTCCATTTGTGTGAAAAAAAAGGACAAAAATGTAATATGGTACAGTATTGTATGACTGCGTAATTGTTATTCAGAGCCCAGGTTCACACAGACAGCGGGAATGAAATGATGTACAGCTGAACTCACATGATTTCATTCCCGCATGTCAGTCCCGACTTTGGGGGCGATTTCAGCAACATCTGTGCGGCCTCCTGCACAGATGTCTATGGAAACCGCACCCCAAAGTCACCAAAAGTATTACAGAAACTACTTTTGAGAAACGGTGCAGCCGCAAATGCGGCGTCACACCAATTCGGACGGTGCCATTGCCGCTGATTTGGCATGCGATTTGACATGTCAAATTGCATGCCAAATCACTCCAATGTGAACCAGGTCAAAGTGTGAGAGCACTGAAAGCTGAAAATTATCCTGGGCAGGAAGGAGGTGAAAGTGCCTGGCAGGCAAATGGTTAAATGATAAGGATGAGGGAGAGGAATTTGGGAAAGACAGAAGGAAGAGAGGGAGGAGGGGAGAGTCTGGTCACCGCTCACTCACTTGCACAGTCCTAGCAGGTTCACTGGCTCAGTTAGTGTCTTCATGATGTGACATTGTGATTTGTGACTGTGACTTTGCCGCCCGCACATCCCCTTCACAGCACAGGGGCACGGGCTGCATCGAGTGTGGGCGGGCACAAGGAGTAGGCAGAACAGATCCGTTCTCCCATTGGATTAGAGGACAGGGGAGGGCTGTGCTCTATAAGTCATTCACACACTCTCAGCCCTGTGACAAGGACACATCACCGATGTGCAGCTGCAGCAAGGGATAGAGGGATCTCTCCCTGCAATTTTGACACTAATCCAGCCCTGTTAACTCCGCCCCCCCCGATGTTGGTGCCCGAGCAGTATCACTCGGCCAGCCCTGGAAACTGCACATGCGCAGTTCTGAGCTGGCAGCACAGAGGCCCTTTTACAGGGAATCACAGCAGCCCGGGGGGAAATTGCCACTCTGCATCCCGGCCCAGCCCACCCCTGAGTATATTGCTCACACATGCCATGGGTACATGTAGAATTACACCACAAAATACATTCTGCTGCTTCTCCTGAGTATGGGGATACCACATGTGTGAGACTTTTTGGGAGCCTAGCCGCATACAGGACCCAGAAGTCCAATCACCATCTTCAGGATTTCTAAGGGCATTTTGGAAAGTAGACACCCCAAGCTATTTGCTGAGAGCAATATATCATTTAGTGACAACTTGTAGCAAAATATAAAATATTTCATGGACTCAACATGCCTCTCAACAAATGGCTCGAGGTGTCTACTTTCTACTTGCACAGTGATTCCCCAAACACAATTTTTTGGGGAAAAAAACACTGTTTTTAATTTCAATGCATAAAAACACACTATATTGCCCAAATGTTTGGTGAAATATAAAAGATGATCTTATGCTGAGTACATAGATAACAAACACGACATGATTTAAAGCTACGCACTCCCACCAGTGCAGTGGCGACAAACTATATACATTTTTAAAAGCCTTTACAGGTTACCACTTTAGATTTACAGAGGAGGTCTACGGCTAGAATTACTTTGCTCGATCTGAGGTTCGCAGTGATACCTCACATGCATGGTGCAATTGTTGTTTACATACGACACAAGACCGACGCTTTCGTTCACCTTTGCGCGCATGCACGGGGAGACAGGGGTGCTTTAATTATTTATTTATAATTATTCATTCTGCTTTTTATTTCATTTTTACAGTCCTTTTTCATTTTTTATTTTTTTTATAATTTATATTGTTATCACAGGGAACGTAAATATCCCCTATGATAACAATATGTAGTGTAAGGTACTCTTTTTTTGAAAAATGTGGGGTCTATTAGACTCTAGATCTCTCCTCAGCCCTTAAGGCATCTTACCACACCAAGATCAGTGTGATAAGATGCTTTCCCAATGGCGCTACTTATATCAAGTGAAACGGAAGTCATGAAATGCTTGTAGTTTCCGGTTTCTTAGGCCAGTGTTTCTCAACTCCAGTCCTCAAGGCGCACCAACAGGTCATGTTTTCAGGATTTCCACTAATTTTGCACAGGTGATTTGATCAGTTTCACTGCCTTAGTAAATACCACAGCCTTTTAATTTGAGGGAAATCCTGAAAACATAACCTGTTGGTGCGCCTTGAGGACTGGAGTTGAGAAACACTGTCTTAGGCCATAGAGATTATTGGAGCCATTCTAGTCTCCAATAAGCTCTATGGTCAGTTGGCGGAACCATCCGCTGCATTCTCGGGTTCCCCGCTGGGACAGGAGAGCCTGAGGAAACCATGGAAGAAGGCGGGAGAGGAGGAAGACGTTCCCTCCCACTGCTTGTGAAAGCAGTCTAGTGGCTAATTAGCCACTAGGATTGCTTTTACACGAAAGCCGACTGCCAGCTGAAAAAAACTATACCAAGACGATACCTAAACCTGTAGGCATCATTCTGGTATAACTACTCAAAGTTCAGCAACATACCAGTACGTCGCTGGTCCTTGTTGGGCATATATTGTAATGTTCTTTTTTTTCATGCAGCCTGCAGCCTGAACGAAAAAAAAGAGATTGATTGGTGGTATGTCCACCATTAGAATACTATCCTGCATCCACCCACTTCTAATGATGGGCATACATGCACCATTATTTTTTTTAAGTGTGGTGGTGAAATCACCTCCTACAGTACTGGAGTCACGGATTTACGAATCGTGAGTGCAAACCCTGTTGCTGTCAAAATAAATAAACCCGTGCTGCAGCTGAATGGTGTACCTGCAAAGCAAATAATGGTTACCAATAAAATAAAGCAACATTACATTATAACAGTAATGCCCAGTACACACAGTCGGACATTGATCGGACATCCCGACAACAAAATCCTAGGATTTTTTCCGACGCATGTTGGCTCAAACTTGTTTTGCGTACACACGGTCGCACAAAGTTGTCGGAATTTCCAATCGCCAAGAACGCGGTGACGTCAACCACGTACAACGAGACTAGAAAAGGCCGGTTCAGAACCAAGCGCGGCACCCTTTGGGCTCCTTTTGCTAATCCCGTGTTAGTAAAAGTTTGGTGAGAGACGATTCGCGCTTTTTCAGACTCGTGGCTTTCAGATCGTTTTCTGCAGTTCAGTTTGTGCTTGTGGGTTTGTGTCTGCTCTTCAGTGCGTGCAAGCAAGCTACGCGTGACTTGGATTAGTCATTGTGTTCTTGTTCGTTTGTTGCTGTTTTTCTGGTCGCTCTTCACAGGCCTTGCTGTTCTTCAGTGCTTTCTGTTACTTCGTTCTGAGCAGCCGACCGTTTTCTAGCCATGTTGCGTATACATACTCCTCCTCATAGAGTTCGTGCTGTGCGGGGGCTTAGTGTTGGGGTCCTGACCTTGACACAAGTCCAGTCCATGAACAGGGTGGGGAGGAGTTCATGGACCAAGAATTGGTTGCTTCAGTGTGACCAGTTCTTTCATATGCCTTTGCTCCGTGAGATCCGTGAGAATAATCCTGATGATTTCAGGAACTTTCTCCGGATGACGGACCCCGTATTTCACCGTTTGTTGGCTTCACTGACCCCCTATATCAGCAGGCAGGATACCTGCATGAGGCAAGCCATCACTCCGGAGCAGAGGCTCGTCGCTACCCTGCGGTACTTGGCGACAGGGAGAAGCCTGCAGGACTTTAGGTTCTCAACAGGCATCTCCCCCCAGGCTCTGGGTATCATTATCCCAGAGACCTGTTCTGCCATCATCCAGGTCCTGCAGAAGGAGTATATGAAGGTAAGATTTTTATCCTTTAATATCACATTTTATCGTATTTAATGTTTGCTAATATATTGTATTTCTTTCCTCATTCCCTAATTACCATGATTGTAATATGCTGTGAATGTCCCCTTTGTCCTCATGCATGCTGGAATTTTTTTTTTTCTCCTTCAAACATATTTGCCTTCACTTACCTCCCCAGCATGGTCACCTGCCCTATATTCACATCATGTAGTCACTTAACAATGTATTTTATCAGCTCCATAGTAGTGTTTTACCCCAAACACCCTTAAAATGTTTAGAAATCTGATTTGTGCATTAAATTCAGGCAGAGTGCCAGAGGCTTTTTTTTGTGGTGTCCCCAAATCATTTTTAACCCTCCCTCCCCCCAACTGCTAAGTCAGCTGATCCCAATTCTCTATCTATCCTCAATCATCTATCTGCTGACTTTGCCAAACCCATACACACTATACCCACCTCTATTGTGGTCAGATGTATGGATAAATTCCCCAAAGCATGTAGTGCAAGGGCCTGCCTGAATACTTTCAAATGGTACTGTTTAAAGTTTTTGTATCCTATTAGTATCTTACTAGGTAATAGCAGAATGTCCAAATGTGCTCAAATGTGTACAGTGTGTATTTATATCTTTGTATTATGACACTTCTTACCTGTCCAGTGGTCTGCCAATAGTGTAACTAAGGAAGGGCTGTTCCAAGTAATACCCATTATTTAGGCATTCATCTCTCAATGAAGTGGAGAGGGTTACCTGTCCAAGATCCCCCCCCCCCTATAATGTTAGAAATGGCCCATGAGAGGGGGGGAGGGGGAATATGATAGGTGTACCTTATACTTTGGTGTTGTAAAATTCCCCTTAATAAATGTTATCTGGATGTTGGCCAAGAATGTTTGTGTCTAATCTGCTTTCCATGTTTGTGCAAAAATACTAATTTATTTTTGTTTTCCTCAACAGTTTCCTTCCACTCCACAGAAATGGCAGACTGTGGCCTCCCACTTTGCCCAGCGGTGGGACTTTCCTAACTGCGGAGGGGCAATTGATGGGAAACACGTCCACATCGTCCCACCACCCAACTCGGGGTCGTACTATTATAATTACAAGGGGTTCAATAGTATTGTGATGTTGGCGGTGGTGTCGGCTAATTACGACTTCCTGTATGTGGACGTGGGGAAGAATGGGCGGATGTCCGATGGTGGAGTCATCGCCCAGACGGAGTTTTACAGGCGTCTCCAGAATGGCAGCTTGGACTTGCCACCTCGAGAAGAGAATGTGGAAGGACTCCCATTCGTCTTCGTTGCGGATGAAGCATTTGCGCTGGGGGACCATCTTATGCGGCCATTCCTGATGAGGACCCTCACCCCGGAACAGAGGGTTTTTAATTACCGGCTGGCCAGAGCCAGAAGAGTGGAGAACACATTTGGAATCATGGCTAGCCGGTTCCGCCTATTTCTTACACCCATCCATATGGCGGAGTATAAACTGAATCATATAATCCTGGCGTGCTGTGTTCTACATAACTTTTTACGGCAACATTCGGCCAACTATGCTGGCTCAGTTGGGCCTGAGGCCGGAATTATAAATGAAACAACCCTGACGGCGCTTGAAAGTGGCCGTCCTGGCTTGCCCTCCCTGAGTGCCTGTGATGTCCGGCTAAGATACCTTGAGTTCTTTGCGGGTAGGGGGGCCATCAATATGCCAGACAATTTGTGAAACCTTGATCAAATAAAAAAAAATTAAGCAAATCTTTGGTGACATTTACTGCTTGTGTTTGTTTTAGCTGACCCTGACCGAAATGTGGTGAGTCCTTAAAATGGCGTGATTGTGTAACCTTATACAAAGCACTGTTGGTTGTTATTTATTAAAGGCAAATACACTTTGCACTACAAGTGCACTTGAAAATGCACTGAAACTGCACTTGTAGTGCAAAGTGGATTTGCCCTTAGGAAATAACACCCATTGTCACAGAAAGCAGCAATTACATCACCACAAAAGTGTTGTAGCGTTGAGACAATAATCCACAAATTCTTGATTAACAATCTTTTTAATACCTGCACAATCACATGTGCATTTAGAAAAGGTTTTTAAAACAAACCAACATGTTTGTTGTATAAGAATTTTTGGGGTGGCATTATCAAAAATAGAAATGTCCATTTAAGATAAAACAGGCATGTGTAAAACCAACAAGAAAGACACAAATCTTGAACTTACAAAGTTCACATATGGTAAAACTTGAAGGCAATATCAGACATGAGTATTTAGGAACTGTATTGGTTATTGCGTTCAGATGGGGTGAAGTCACCCCAGGAAAAGCCAAATTTTGAAGATGCACACCAATTTACGAATGTCAACATGTACTAGCTGCCATCACGGGGCATCAAGGGACGTGTTTTGGGGGAGCAACCCCTTCATCTCAGCTAGTTTATTATTGAGGAAGGGGTTGCACCCCCAAAACGCATCCATTGATCTCCCGTGATGGCAGATAGCACATGTTGGCACACTGTGTGCATCCTCAAAATTAGGCTTTTCTAAAAATCGCTAAAGCATTTCCAACATTGTAGTGTACAAAAAAACAAAGGGATTTGGAGGGGTTTTAAACTCTCCCCAAAACATCAATGATGTTATTATTTTTTTGAATAACATCATTGATGTTTTTCTTGATGTTTTCCAAAGCTAAATTACACCCCATGATCTCCCCAATCAGGATCTGTGCATGATCACCTAAAAAGAGAGAAAACCAAAAAAAAACAGGGATTATAAATATGCCGGCATCCATCTCTTACCTGAGTCTGTGGTCGTAGACACTCACCTGTTGTGGTGCCAATTTCCACCACGTCTTCTTCCTCCTCCTGCTCAGCTTGGGTTGGGGGTATTTCCCCTTCTTCCCGAGGTGGGGGGTCTGTGGTCTCCTCGGATGAGGGGTGTCCTCCGAGTCTTTTCTCCCCTATGTAAAACAAAAATGGTATAATTAGCACACAGATATTTGATGGCCGAAATATAAAGATGACACATTGCTTGGCAGTGTGGTACAATTGTCTATTTTGGCAGAGTTCCAAGATGTAGCATTTTTATTGTCCGTTGTCAAGCTTCAAGACTTTACCTGTCTTGGACAAGCTTCACAGATGGAGACCCCCCTATAGTATACACTGGAGCACCTGTGTGGGCCCCCTAATAAAAAGGGTGTTCTGGTGTCCCACATTAGTGCTCCAGCGTCCAGATGTGAAAACAGCTGCTGAGTGTCCTCTCCTTACACAGAATCTAGTTTGCATTTCATTCTAGTCACAAACCCATCTACACAACCCAATATTTTTCATACAAGTAGGCCCTAAAAAATGTGGGCAAATGCATATGGCCTAAACAATGGTGTTTTATAGGCCGAAAGAAAAATGTTTGATATGAACGAATAATGGGCCCATGAACATGAAAGTTGCCATTTTAAACTGTACAACACTTAAGAAAAGCACATGGAGCAGCACGAACGTAATAAAGACAAAAAGAATAGGAACACAGCACAACTACTTACTTTTTTGCAGCACTCTCCGGATCTTTCTGTACTGCTCGGGCTCGGGTAAGGTCCATACTTTCCATCATAGTCGGCCTTCTTCAGGATGTCGACCATCTCCAACATCTCCCCAAAGGACATATTTGAGGCCTTAAATCGTCTCCTTCTGGATCGGGACGTTTCTGGATCCGGGCTTTCCTCCTCCTCGTTGCTATAATTAGCACGCACCTGCTCTGACTCCGCCATGTGCTCTTCACCCACTGCGCCAAACGAAAAGGGGCGGGGAATAGACTAGAAAGAACATCGGTGCGGGCGGAGTTACATGCATGCGCAGTGTGTATAAAGCGTAACACGCGTGCGTAGTACGTACGATCTGTGAGCGGAGGAAGGAGTATCGGGGGCGCCGATCGTGATAACGAAGGTAAGAGCCAAACTTGGGCCTATACTGCGCCTAGATTGAGGCCTATATTGTAACTAGATTAGGAGAGTTTTGCCTGACATTAGGGTTTGTCTTGTGTTGTGTCTTGCAGTGAAAATGGATATCTTGAACGATACCGACTTTATGGCAATCTTCATTGACATGTTCAGGGAGCTGCCTTGTCTGTGGCAGATAAACCACCCACATTATAAGAACCAAACAAAGAGGAAGGCATCACTGGATCAATTGCTGGAAATTGTGAAGCAGGTGATCCCCACGGCAGACACCACCTATTTGAAGATCCTAATTGGTGGCCTGAGGAGCACTTATCTAAGGGAGCACAAGAAGGTCCAGGATTCGCAGAGATTTGGAGCAGCAGATAACATCTATGTCCCCAGGATGTGGTACTATGACAGGCTGCATTTTCTGGCAGGCCAGACTGAACCCAGGTCATCACTTTCCAGTCTTCCTTCCACGCTTCCTTCCCCCCCAGCTGAGGCTTCTGACGCCCAACCTGGGCCTTCCAGGCAGCAACATGTGGAGGAGCCCAGCTTGAGCCAGGTATAGGATTCCTCTAAATAGTTCAGGTTGTCCAATCAATGATGTTAACTAGATGTTAGTTTGGAGTACTAATTTATGTTTGGGATTGATGATGCAGAAACTAAAACCATGTCCCTTTTTCATACACAGGGAAGTCTCAGCCAGGAGGTGGCCGGGCCGAGCAGGCTGCCTGATATCCAGGTCCCTCCCCTACACCCGCAAAGAGAAAGTGGCAGGAAGAGGAGTACCCTAGAGGAGGCTGCCATAGGTCTCTTTTGGAAGGCTACAGAGGCCCTGACAGCCCCCCAAACTGTGGAGGAGGACTTTGCTGGCATAATTGCCTGTAAAATGCAGCGGATGGAGGAGGGCCAACAACTCATGTGTGAGTCATTAATGTTGGAAGCTCTCAATAAGGGGTCGAGGGGCCAAATAACATCTGCTACCCACATTTGTGACCTCACACATGGTCCTCCTCCTCATCCAGGTCCTTCTACTTCTCCTCCTCCTCCAGGTCCCACTAGTCCTCCTCCTCCTCCAGGTCCTACTTCTCCTCCTGCCACATCTCCAACAGTAGAGCCACAGCCGGGAAGGAAGCGTGGAAAGAAGACCAGAAAGTGATGACCCTGGATCCAGTCTGGTCTGGCAAAAGATGCAGCCTCTTGTGGTACCACAGCCTGGGGACACAGATGTCATCTGTTGCTTTCCAGATCTCTGGGACTTCTGGACCAAACTGCACTCCCTTACATATGGACTCCTCAGGCCACCAATTTTGATGTTAAAGCATTGATGTCTGCCCTGGGGGTCCAAGGCTTCGCTAATTTCTGCTGTTTCTCTAGTGTTGCCTCCCTCTTTGTTTGGTTCTGAGCCCTTAATAAAGGATTTTTGGTTTCAATTATACTCTCCTATGTGTGTTTTCCTTCAAAAAGGACAGTTTGTTTGTGAGGATTCAGGTACATTTCTAAAGTACAATGTGAAATTAACAAGGGACACCAAACAATCTCCTTGAGATTAAATAATATAAGATATCAATGGTGTTGTGGTAACTTGACACATAAAACACACACAAAAATATTCTGGAGTAAAACTAAAAATAAAATAAAACAAAGATTAGCCTTGGAAAAAATACAAACCTAAAAAAAAAAAAAAATGCCTTAAAAAAAAAAAAAAATAAAACAATAAAAATATATATATTTTAGTCAGATGTGACAAATCAAAATATATTGAGGGAATCCCGATAAATAATAAAGAAAGAAGTTTGTAAGAAGTCTGTGTGAATATGAGCAGCAAAACTACTTCATTCTTCTCACATTATAAAGAAGAAGGCCGTGTGCTGTATTAAACCATTTTTAATATTGCACCGTGACGAAAGTGTTGTATCCATTGCGAACGCTAAGTTTACCAGACCGAGCTGTTCCATCTCGGAATTTCTTCTGAGCATGCGTGGCACTTTGTGCGTCGGAACAGGCCACACACGGTCGGAATTGACGCGATCGGATTTTGTTGTCGGAAAATTTTATAGCCTGCTCTCAAACTTTGTGTGTCGGAAAATCCAATGGAAAATGTCCGAAGGAGCCCACACACGGTTGGAATGTCCGACAACACGCTCCGATCGGACATTTTCCATCGGAAAATCCGACCGTGTGTATGGGGCATAAGACATACCATACCTGCAAAGCAAACACGATAAAACACAGTAACAATAAAACATTACAGTGAAGCATAAAATACAGTAAACCAGAGTAGAACAATAGAGAGAGAACAATAGAGAGAAAAGAACACTAAAACGACAATTTTTTTTTTTGTTTTACACTTTTATTATAACTTTGAACGTTCCAGGTCTCTCAAAATGCAATGGCTATCTAACATCTTTCGAAACCCTGTGTTAGTGTGCCCTAGGACTGTGCTGTACCCTACACTCAACTAGTTTATGGTAGCGATGGAAACAGTCACAGATGCAGAGACCAGGTTGGTCAGGACAGGAGGGACAATAATAGAGGGTGTCACGCCTATATCCGCATTTTCCACAGACAACACATCTTCTTTGGGGTGTTCTTTGGGTAGAGGTACCACAGAGGACTTGTGGAAAGTGCCTCTCATGCATCCGGATCACTGTATTTGCATTGGGAAGTTGGGGCACAGCACCGCCTGGAAATAGATAGGCTGTGATGATCTCTTCCTGGAATTTTAGGAAGGATCCAATTCATCATAACGCTTTGTAAAGCTCATAAGAGTTCAGCAGAGCCAACTGAAATAAGTATACAGACACTTTTTTTATACCAGCGTCTGGCCATACAGGCAATTAAGTATGGCGCCATCATCTGGTCTTTAAAGTCCACCCATCCCATGTTAAGGTTGTATTCGTGGACACAGAGGAGCTTCACAACAACACCAGTCGCCGTTGGAATTTTGACTGTCGTATCTGCGTGAATGGAGGACAGAACGAAAAGATTCTGTGTGTCCCTCCACTTCATTGTGAGCAAATTGCTACATCTCCCCCCCATCTAAGTCAGGAAGCTACAAACCAATGGGGGAAGCCCCGGCGATTAGATCACACGGTGCCACGTGCGCCAATTCCAGAATCAAAAAGGTGACTAAAAAGTGGCAAGCTTGTGTAATAATTGTCCACGTACAAGTGGTACCCCTTTCCGAATAAGAGTGACACCAAGTCCCAAACAATCTTACCGCTGCTCCCTATGTAGTCTGGGCAGTTGGGGGGGGCTCCACGGTCTTTTCCCTCGTAAACCAGAAAACTATATGTATAGCCTGTTGCCCTGTCACAGAGCTTATACAACTTGACCCCATATCTGTCACGCGTGCTGGGGAGAAACTGTTTGAAAGACAAGCAGCTAGCGAACTTAATCAGGGACTCATCAACACAGACAACTTGATCGTGAATAAACAAGGCTGCAAACTGTTGGTTGAAGTGGTTTACGAGGGGCCGAATTTTATGGAGCCAGTCATATCCAGGGTCCCCCCGAGGACGACAGGGTTCATTGTCATTGAAATGCATGAACCGCAATATTTGCTCATATTTAGTCCTGGTCATGGAAGTAGAGAACACGGGCATATGGTGAATTGGGTCAGTGGACCAATATGACCGCAACTCAGTCTTTTTAGTTATGCCCATGAGGAGAAATAGGCCCAGAAAGGTCTTCAATTTGGGAACCGTTATAGGTTTCCAGCTGAATTCTCTGGCAAAAGGTGAATTTGGGTTTGCGGTGATAAATTGCTTGTAAAAAGCTTGTAAAAGTCAAGGGTACTAAAATTCACTGTTTCCACCTAAATTCCGGGTTGGCTAGTGAATGGGGGAAGTACGGGCGCTGCAGAAGTGGATGGCTGCCAATCAAGATTAGCATATGCAGCAGGAAGGGCACTATGGGCCTGTCTTTGAATTCTTGGTGGCTGCTTGTGCACTACTTGTGCTAGCCACTGCACCAGATTGAACTGCACTTATGGGACTCGCCACATCACCAAGTGATACTGCAGTGCTGGTTTGTCTACAGCCAGAATGTACTAGGCTGCTGGTGCTTGCCAGTTCACCAGAAGGTTGAGCGGCACTAGTACTGGCTCTCTGCTCCATACAAGAACCCTGCGGTTGATGCACCTCAACAGAAGAACAGGATCGGGTACGCCTGACCTTAACAGGGACCACTACTCCGTTGTCAGACCTATCTGTCAGAATGCTGCTGCTCTCTAATTGTTTGCATACTGAGCCTGACTCTGACAGTGGAGCTTCCCCATCGCTCTTATCTGTCATGCTCAGCAACGTGTAAGCCTCTTCACTAGTGTACCCATTTGGACAGTTTGGCCTCTAAATTTACAGGTACAACTAGTGCGATTCACAGGCAAAAGAGCAACTGGTTGTCAGTGACTGTTTGAATTGCTACAAAAAAAATTAAATGTTAGTGCTAATAGGGAACAGGCCCGACTCTGCTAATGGTGCAGTTTTGTGTTGTGTGTGACAGTGATCTATTGATACTAAACTTTGGTGGGCTGCGCTGGGCGGAGGGGCTAAACGCAAGTGCTGGCAGGTGTGTAGGCTGATTATGCTAACGCCATGTTTTTGTATACAGTATTTGTATTCAGTTTTGTACTCAGTATAGATCTAATCAGATCAAAGATATTGATCCGTTTAAACAATATACTAGTAAGGGAGGTGTATGGTGTGTGCGTGGGTGTTAGCACTATTGCCAATCAACAGTGGCATCACTAGGGTTGGTGTCATCTGGTGCGGTAAAACATGGTGTCACCCCCCCGTGTATCCTGCCCAGCGCCCTGCAGGCAATTACGGCGCGCACCCCAAACCGATCCCTGTAAATTATAGTATAGAGTGGTATAGTGGCAGGTTGGGGTAGTATAAGGTGGTATAGTGGCAGGATAGGGTGGTGTAGTGGCAGGTTAGGCTAATATAGGGTAGCATAGGGCAGGTTAGGGTGATACAGGGCAAATTGGGGTGATATAGGGCAGGTTGGGGTGATATAGGGCAGGTTAGGAATCTATGCAGTGAGTTTGCAGTACCTTATAACATAGCTGCAGATGAAGACAGTCACTTGAGGCTGCTGTGTCCTCGCCTCTTTCTCCTACTGCAGCCACTTGATCAGCTAGAGTAGAGAAGTCTGTGGGAGGAGTGGAGGAGGCAGCCACACCCCCAGCTCCACCCACCAACCCAGGCTGAAGGAGATATTGAAGATCCCTGAGGGTTAGCTTCACTGATTGGGGAGTGTTATAGGCAGCCTACCTTGCACGGCTACGTGTCCTGCTTGCACCACTCCGCTGCAGCTCTGCAAGTGCACGCAATATAGTGCACTGTGTAGCGGCGGCCCTGGTGTCACCCCTCTGGTGGCTGTTACCCGGCACGGGCTGCACTCCCTGCCCCCCATAGCAACGCCACTGCCAATCAAACAAGAAACAACTGATGCTGTCTGAGACTGAACCTAACTGACACCAACTAGCTAACCCGTGACACTAATACGGTGTGCAGAAAAAAGATCTGTACACAATACTAATGCCACAGTGAAAGGGAGTGAAAGGGGTGATCAAGGGGTTAAACCTTTATTAGGGACTATATGGCGGGTACCCTTAACCTATCTGCGAAAACCGCCAACTGCCCTAACGCTGTTTAGAGTCACAAGTGACACGAACAGGGTGATCAGAAAAGAGATCTGTACACTATACTAGTGCCACTGTGACAGGGGTCGAAAGGGTTAAATCTGAAAACTGCACTTGGTGGCACTGTAACAGGGAGTGAAAGGGTTAACTGGGGGGGTGACAAGTGTGCCTACGTGTACTGGTGTTGGTGTAGTGTCCTCTCTCCTCTCACTGGAACCGAAAAAGGCTCCACGAGGGGAAGTGACATCACTTCCTCTGCCTACATTCACAGGCAGAGGACAGTTTGCCATTCGCCAGAATCGATCACCAGGTCCAGGCCTGGGCCTGGAGACTGATCGGTTCTGTAGCTAAAACGATTACCGCCGGGAAGATGGGTGCGCCCGCCTCCGACGTACACCTACGCCAATTTGCCCAGAGCCGACCTGCCGCCGTAAAATGACGGCAGCTAGTCGGCAACTGGTTAAAGTGCTTCTAAACCCTTACAAATACCAAATGAAGTGACTAGAGTAAGGTGATACACAGATGATGAAACCTCATACGTTGTACCTGTTTATCTGCAGCCCTCTCTTCTTTGCAGCCTCCTAAGGCTGGGTACACACAGGAAGTTTTCTTTTCATTCAAACCAGCAGATTGAATCACAGATCATTGTATGAACATATCTGATGTTAGTGCGGCGATCTCCCCGCTTGTTTTCACACAAGATTTACACATTTTTCTAAGTTGATCGATTGAAAAATGCATGAATTCTGAGTAAGGCTACTTTCACACTCAGTGAAAAAAACCTGGGTGACATGCTGATCCAATCAGAATTCACCCGTAAACAGGACAACTTGTGGCTATCCAATTATCCACGGTCACTAGGTATGTTCCCTTGTAATAAATGCCAGATCTGTCCATTAGTGCATAGGACTTCAATTTTTATGCATGCACATGGAAGGGAAACATACGAAATACGGGAATTAATCAACTGTTCAACTTCACGTGTAGTCTACATGATAACATGTCCTTGCCCTAAAATATATGTGGTCAAAACAAAAAGGCAGCTAAGGATCCGCATAGGTGAACACTTGCGTGAAATTAATGATAAAAGCAAAATTCCAGAAAAGCCCCATGCCAAACATTTTGCCCAATACCACGGAGGGAGCTCCCAGGGTATGAAAGTGAAGGGCATTTATGCCCTAAAACTACCCTCTAGTTGTGGTGACTTTGACCGTATTTCCTGCAGAAGGAAAAGTGGTGGGTGTATCGATTAAAGTCCCTTATACCTGTCGAATTGAACACAGAACTAAACCTGCAGGCCTTTCTACCTATGTAAAATTCCTTTCAAAGCTTGTAGTTTTTATTATTTATTTCTTTTGAAATATCTTCCTCTTTGTTAGGGCGATCGCGATCTGGTGGGTTAATAGACCTATTCATTTTAGGTACCTACTCCCTGCCTATGTTTGTGTATATGCATGCATTTAATAAGTATATACATGTATGCATATACATATGCAAAAGTCCTTGATCACTAATGCCCCAGTTTATCATATTTCCTGTTACGTTTCATATGCATATTACCATCGCTGTTTGTTCTTGTTTCCTGTCCTTTCCCTTTGTCCCTTTTTCCACAATTATTCCCCAAAGTTATCATTAGGACCTTATCTACTTACTTGGCATACTAATGAGATTATTTATTTTCTTTCTTATGTGTACCACGATCCTTATGTGTCACGTAGTTTTATAAAACTTTTTTTGATTGCAAAGAAATTACAAAACATGATCTCTTTTTTACTCATTGGATAACTGTCCCTTTAAAACCCAAACACACTTGGGCGGTGACCGAACGCAATTGTAACAATATAAGGGAGCGTGGTTACCAGCCCAAGTATCGTCCAAGATGAAGCTACGTCATTAGACCCAGCGAAACGCGTTGACATCATCAACGCCGGCCTGTCACGGACGCTGGTGTATGGGAAGTGAGGCGAGCGCTGCGAGCTATGCTCTGACGAGCTAAGGCTGTACGATCGCACCGAACCAGCCGAAGTCTACAGCAGATTGACATTTTAAATGCTTCAATGCCTACTGGGATGCACCCCTAAACAAACCTGCACACTTTACTTACTTTTCTTCACAGCATCTGATTACGGAGGGGGTAAATTACTGGAGCTTCGGATCTCCCGCTACCCCTGCAGCCTATGATGATTCAGTGTATTCAGCCATCCTACAGCTGAGCAGATGAGCACGTGAGTGATTTATTTTCCCCTGCATATGAAGCATTCTCTGCATCAACCGACCCGACTTATTAGGATTCTATCTGGTTGAAGACTTCAAATGGTAAAGTCTGCTGACCCCATTATCATATATCCTCTTTATGATTCCATTTCAATTGTCAGTATTATCTTATACATATGGATCATCTTTTTTGAAATTTCAACCAGCATTCTGCCAGAGAGGAATTCCAGTATTCCTAACATCAATACCACCTGTTATTCCACTATTTTGTTTGTGACTTTTTTGATCATCATCCTCAATGACTCTCTTAGGCAGCCAACTATTACCACTTTTGTCCACATAGGCTGTGTTCATCCAGCCCACGGAGCAGCTCGCATCCCTCCCCCCCCCCCCCCTTTCCACTACATCCATTGGATTTGCAAGCAGTCTGTCAGCCTTCTTTAGGATTCGGGAGCTCCCATTCCCCAACCTTCAAAATTTATCCAAGACTTTCCTGAATGACTACTTGCCAACTCAATGTGTCCGGACGGTGTCGGACGTCTTGTTTTATGTTTTGTCCTGTTTGTTTAATCAGCTCATGTTAATCTTTTCAAGGTCCAATTTTGGACTTGGTTGACAGTTTTTTTTTAATACTACTTTTTAACTATTTACTTCCCAATTTTTTGATATTTGTAAAGCAACATATTTAATAAATTCTTGTTTATACTTTTGAATCATTTTAAATTTTCTGGTCTGATCAATACTTGTTGCCAAAGTAACACCTTACTCGGCTCCTTTACACCGGGTACCCCTTTTCCCTTTTACTTTCACATTCAGACTGCCCGAGCGTTAGCAGTAGGGAGGTTGAAGGGGTTAACAAGGGGTTACAGCCCGAAAAGTGCCGCTGCCGAATCACCTCTGCCATTTGATTTCAAAGTGCTGCTTGCAGGACTTTTTTTTTTCATCTTGCAAGCGCACCGCCCTTTCACACTGGCTTTCACACTGGGGAGGCTTGAGAGGCGCTTTTCAGGCGCTATTTTTAGCGCTAAAACGCCTGAAAAGCTCCTTCAGTGTGAAAGGGGTCTTAATGAAGTATAAATCCTGTGTGAAAACATTTATAAATAGATCTCTTAAAGGACCAATCGGTTGATCATATGGCAGAAGACAGCCCTGTGTTAGTAAACACAGAGCTCTCTTCAGACAGCAGCGATGTGTTGTGTTTTTGCAAGGAAAACTTTGCAGGGACTAAAAAAAAACACATTGCTTAGTAAAACAGCAGAGTACACACCAAACATTGTTAGACACACAGTTACCCCCCCCCCCCCCCAGACAGTGTCATTCGTACAGTGACAGTGTACAGCCATGGCCAAAAGTTTTGAGGATGACACAAATATTAATTTTCACAAAGTCTGCTGCTTCAGTGTTTGTTTTTGGACCTTTTTGTCAGATGTTACTATGGTATACTGAAGTATAATTACAAGCATTTCATAGGTGTCATAGTCTTTTATTGGCAATAACATGAAGCTTATGCAAAGAGTCAAAATTTACAGTGTTGACCCTTCTTTTTCAAGACCTCAGCAATTCACCCAGGCATGTTGTCAATCAACTTCTGGGCCACATCCTGAGTGATGGCAGCCCATTATTGCATAATCAATGTTTGGAGTTTGTCAGAATTTGTGTTTTTTTTTTTTTTGTTCAACCGCCTCTTGGATTGACCACATGTTCTCAATGGGATTAAGGTCTGGGGACCTGTTTTGTTCCCCAAGCCATAATTATTACTTTTGCCTTATAGTAAGGTGCTCCATCATGCTGGAAAGGGCATTGTTCATCACCAAACTGTTCTTGGATGGTTGGGAGAAGTTGCTCTTGGAGGATGTTTTTGTACCATTCTTTATTCATGGCTGTGTTGTTAGGCAAAATTGTGAGTGAGCCCACTCCCTTGGCTGAGAAGCAACCCCACACATGAATGGTCTCAGGGTGCTTTACTGTTGGCATGACACAGGACTGATGGTAGCGCTCACCTTTTCTTCCCTGGACAATGTTTTTTTCCAGGTGCCCCAAACAAACAGAAAGGGGATTCATTAGAGAAAATGACTTTACCCCAGCCCACAGCAGTTGAATCTCTGTACCAGAATATCAGTCTATTCCTGATGGCATCCTTGCTGCCCTTCTTGATACCAGGCTATCCTCCAAAAGTCTTCTCCTCACTGTGCGTGCAGATGCACTCACACCTGCCTGCTGAATTTCCTGAGCAAACTCTCCACTGGTGGTGCCCCAATCCCGCAGCTGAATCAACTCTAGAAGAAGGGCCTGGAGCTTGCTGTCCTTTCTTGGGTGCCACAAAGCCTCTTTCACAAATGCAGTGGAAATGTTTTTTATGGGATTAAGTTCGTTTTCATGGCAAAGGTGGACTTGGCAATTTACATATACTCCAGAATATTATGAAGAGTGATCAGATGAATTGCAGTTAATTGCAATCATAAAAACTGGGGCAGCAGACTTTGTGAAAATTAATATTTGTGTAATTCTCAAAACTTTTGGTCACGGCTGTATATTATTAGCACTGATCACTTTATTAGTGTCACTGGTGCTGTCAGTGTCAGTTAGTTTGTTTACCCCTCCAGCGTCAGTTAGTCAGATTGTCCACAGCACATTTGCAGTCCCATTATAAGTTGTTGATCACCGCCATTAGTAGCTTAAAAATAAATTAAAACTCCAGTATACATCGAATCATTTGTAGGTACTATAACTTTCATGCAAACCAATCAATATACACTTATTGGAATTTTTTTTTACATGTAGCAGAATATATTTTGGCCTAAATTTATGAAGACATTTGTTTTTTTTTTGTTTTTTTTATTGAATATATTTTATGTCAGAAAGTAAAAAATATTGTTTTTTGTTTTAACATTCATTGGTCTTTTTTTATTTATATTGCAAAAAATAAAAAACCCAGTGGTGATCAAATACCACCAAGCTCTGTTTGTGGGAAAAAAATGATATACATTTTGTTTGGGTTCAGCATTGCACGACTGCACAATTAACAGTTAAAATAGCACAGTGCTGAATAGAAAAAAACGGCCTGTTCATGAAGGGGGTAAAATCTTTTGGTGCTGGTGTGGTTAAAGTAGTGAAATATAATGGATCTATGGGTGAGAATAGAAGTTGTCAAACTAGGTTACAGCAGATTCAAAAAGAAAAAAGTGTGGTGTTAATACTAGTTAGACACTGCATCATACAGTATACAGTATGTCATTTTTTATTTTGCCCTTAAATATTAACTTATTCATTCCTGGAGCCATTGAGTACACCACAGTAATCTTACTCCAAGTGCTCCAACTATAGTTGACCTTTCATTAACATAACAGATGCATGGATAAATAAAAATACCTTCTGTAAGAGAATTAATGTCACTGCACTTGTATAATGCCACCGGAAATTACAATTTATCCCTTCAATTTCTTAAAGGCATACTGAAATTTATAATTTAATGACTATTGAGAGAGTCAGCAACTTTCTTATAAAAAGAGAATGGAGGATTGGGCTGCTTAGCTCACACATCAACAGCAGTCATGAAGGGGGGCAGTCATAGAAATGATCAATGACAACTTCATTACTAATACAATAGAAAAAGTAAGTTTCCCTCTCTAGTTTCAAACGCAGAAGTGACACCATTGATCTTGTACAAGTCTGAGTTTTTTTTATTGTTCTGTCTAGTTCAAACATGAACCCAAAGGTTCGAATTTTTGAAGAGTTCTGTGGTTTGACTTTTTAGGGCATATTACTTCTTTACCACTTTCTATTTACAAATACATGGAACATTTTCTTCTGATTTGGTCCCTAGTGCTGCAGTTTTTTCATCTACCTCTTGAAATCTGCAGCTTGTATGGCAATTTTCTGCTCTGACAAAATTATTAAAAATGCATCCAAATTGTTTTTGTTACTTGAACGCCCTCCTTCAGAGCTCACATTATATCTGGAATAAGAATTGTTCACAAGTTATTATGATTAAAGGATTACCAGCTCCAGGCTAAAAGCAAAGAAGTAAAACGCATCTTAAATATAAAGACAACTCTTCAGAGATAAATCTTGTCGTTTTAAATTATGCGACTTGACGATTCACAAGACGCAGCACATACTCGGTGTACTTTTCTTCTGCAGAGTAATTGCCATCATAATGAGTACTTTGATGAAGAGCCATTTGAAAGAAATGTTGGTGACAGCTCAGATGGAGGCTTTCATTCGGCAGAACTCTGTGTCATTGTCCCCACTGCCCTAATATGCCAACATGCTGATCTGCCAAATTTGATCTTCCAATGGCAATTCAAACCAGGTTTACTCTGAATTCTCAACACTCCATGCACATACTTTTAAAACAATGCATATTACGAAAAAGTGCAATTCTCTTGAAATCATTTCCTTAAAGAACCTTTAAGTCACCGGAGTCTTGTTAGGCTTTATGTACACAGGACGTTTTTACAACTTCTCCTGAACGATTTAACTTGACAGATAGTCACCCATGTTTAAAACGTTTGTTTTGCCGTGTTTACAGGCCGCGTTTGCATTTAGAAGCGTTTTAAAATGGCCAAAAATGAAAAAATGCCTGTAAACGCTTAGCCGCATTTAGAAGCGTTTGGCGCTTGAAATGCCTCTATACTTAGCTTCTGAACCAATTTTTTTGCAATCGAAAAAAGCCCCTAAAAAATTCAACGTTTTTAGAAACGCCTAGAAGCGTCTATGATCAACCCTGTGTACATGTACTAATAAGATAACAGAGGAGAGTTCAGGAGCAGTTGAAAAAAATGCCCAACTGCTTCTAAACGTCCGTTTAGCAGTAGCAGTGTACATGAGGCCTTAGTCTGTTCAAATCGCCAGTGTTGTTAAAAGCTTCTTATTTCTTCATCATATCACCGTATGCTATTTACTGTCTGTCCATACAGCGTCTATGCTTATTTCAAACTCTTACGACTGCACAGTGATAGCCTTATTAGACAGATTGAAGCATATATAAACCCTAAAACCAAAATGTAATATATTGCAGCATACCAGTCCTTATGTGCCGGTGTTCTAGCTAATAGTGCAGATCATTGGATATTGCCTCTGATGATTTGCGCATGTGCAATAATGTCATTCCAGCTGATCACCCAATCAATCATAGGGCGGCACAGTGGTGTAGTGGGTAGCACTCTCACCTAGCAGTAAAAAGGGTCATTGGTTCGAATCCCAACTGCGACACTACCTGCTTGGAGTTTGCATGTTCTCCCGGTACCTGGGTTTCCTCCGGGTACTCTGGTTTCCTCCCACACTCCAAAGACATGCTGGTAGGTTAATTGGGTTCTGTCCCAAATTGGCCCTAGTATATGAATGTGAGTTGGGGACCTTGGATTGTGGGCTCCTTGAGGGTAGGGACCAATGTGAGTGTGCGATGTATGTGTGGAGCGCTGTGTAAATTGATGTTGCTATATGGGTACCTTAAATAAATAATGATATAATCAATGAGCATCTTAGTGAGACACAATGTACAGGGATAGGGACAATTGTACACTGAACTGGATGGACTGGTGTCTTTATTCAACCTTACTAACTATGTAACTATGTCAACAGTTTGCATGCGCCGATCGTTGGAGCCATTATCCAGCGATCAGCAAAGCGCAGAGGGAGAATCTAGTCCTCACATTCTGTCTCGCTCTCTCTGCGGATGCATGAGACATCACTGATCACGTCACATGCGGAAAAAGATTGCAATATTGGACAGAACACTGCGCTTTGCTGATCATCAGATAATGCCCCAGATGATATGCGCAGTGTTGATGTCACGCCAAGAGAAGCTGGAATGACATTATGTTCTGTGCATGCGCAGATCGCCGGAGGCATTATCCAATGAGGTGTACTATTTCGACAGAACATCGGAAGCATTCGTTTTCCTTTAAAGCTTTTTTCCATCTATTGGTTTGCCTTGAAAGTCTGTTGCTTTTTACTTTAACCTCTTGCTGACCATATAACCTAGACATAGGGTGGCAAGGTCGCTTGGTTGCACCAGATCACGTGCCGAGTACATGATCTGACACTTCCGGGTAGGGGACACACACGCGCTGCAGGTTATCCAGCTATGCTGTGATTGAACACAGCAGATGTCGCACACTGGGTGCTGACCAATGGATTACAGTCAGCACCCAGCGATCGTCATCAATTTACACAGTACCGAGCTCTGCCTATGTAAACAAGGCAGAGCCCTGTCCTGTCAGCAGGGAAGTAATAGATTTCTTTCCCCTCAAAGCAGGTAATAAAATCCATTACTTTCCCTAGTGAGAGCACCACACAAAGACACAAAACACTGGCTAGGCCGAAAGGCTTCACTGCCGGTTTCCCTTAACATGAATGGCGGCAGCAACACCCGTGAGCCGATCCGAAAATCGGCTGGGGTGACAACATCGCGGGATCCCTGGACAGGTAAGCCTCCTAATATTAAAAGTCAGCAGCTCCACTATTTGTAGCTGCTGACTTTTAATTTTTTTTTGTGAAGGGCAGAACTCCTCTTTAAATCATATATTAATTTCCACATTGTGTTTTAATTATATCTAGCCTACACCTAATAATCTTTAGAATCTTGAAGCTTGTAAACTTATTTTGGGAAGATCCCCACACATTTACTTTCTTGAATTCAGTGGCATGTATTCACTATGCCCTGTGAGTAATCAATGCTGTGTCACACATTTCACAGAGCCTCCCTTCTAAACTACAGAGGTGCTGAAAGGAGGAGTTTCAGGAGGCAGAGTCAGTAAGCGAATCACTTCTAGCAAGCAGCAAGGTACCAGTGGATATGTAGTTCCATAGTACCTTGAATGTAAACAGCAGAGGAGAAGTTGTAAAGCATACAGGGAAACCAGGAAGTTGTGGAAAGAGATAGCGAGCAGAGAGGGAGCAGTCACAACATAAAAGGAGAGGAAAGGAGGAGGTTATATTGGGTTGTCAAAATAACCATTGTATGTATTGCTGATGTTATAAAATGAAAGTGTATGCCTTGACCATAGAACTTCTTTTGGGAACCATAATCTTCATTTTTTCTATTATAGTAATTGAAGCACTGACTAGGTCTAATGCTTTGGTTTATTTTCAGAGTGAAAAGTCCAAAAGCACTCCATGCTCAGATTTTAAGCTTATGAATGAAAACTGACAGTTTTTTCTAATAGGTTGCATTCATCTTGCCACCATTTTTAACTGAATTCTCTGCACTGCTATAGATTTTATACCACTAAAACTATCCCACGCTTCAAGTTAGTGTGCTTTTCTTTATAGGCCTTGTTTGTTGGCTCTCCAAACATATTTTTCATGATTGGGACCATAAAGTTCAATTTTTGTCTCATCGCCCTAAATTAGTTTGTTCCAGTAGTTTTGGGGCTGCTCTAGGTGTTTTTACCACACCGTTGCTCTGTCCTATATCTCCATTATTTCCCAGTGCATTATAGGATACAGGAACACAAGTGTAAACTTAGCCTAAAGCTGCCACCAGGCTTTAGCACTATTTGAAATGTGTGAAATCCCTCTGACATCTACTAACAATTTTTCCCCATTCTGAATAAAAACTCTTTAAAAATGTACAATTAATGCCTTACGTTTTGATTCATTCAGGTCTTTTTTGTGACATCACCAGCTCCTTAAATAAAGTTTACTGTGCCAAGACATGGGGGAAGGATCTAGGCATGCACAGTATGTCACATTCACTATGTTTCCTAGGAGAAAGTAGCAACTACATTTCCCATGATTCCATGGAAATGCACTTACTTGGAGAGTGTGTGGTGGACAGTGCTGTGCTATGAAAAGCAGCTATTTTCATAGCTGCCAATCAATGGCTGTGGGCAGGTTGTGACCAGTGTTGTGCAGTCATACCCACTCAAAAACAGAAGAGTGACATAAGCACATTAACACCCTCCTTATGTGTAATGCACAGAGGTGGAAACAGAACTGGGAACCATTTTACAATAGGGTGAAAATAGCAGCACCCAGTCCGACAAAGCAAAAGCAGCCCTATTATGGAGGAATTAATGACATGTTTGAGGGAACAGGATTATAAGAAAAAAAGGATTTTAAAAAGAAATGGAGATTGTTTCTGCAACAGGCAAGCGTGTTTCATTGTAAAAAATATTATGTGCCTCCTGGCTGGAGTTCAGCTTTAAAGTGACATCCATCACTTCATGTGTTTAGGCAACCTAAACTGGGTCTGAAGGGTGCTTTAAAACCTTCAACAAAGCTGCTTACATTTCACAGAAAGCTTTATCAATGGCTTGCAGAAGTTTGTTGTGCAAATCAGCTTAAATAAGCTGAAGCCTGTATGTACAAGGCTGTAAGGTAACCTGAATTCTGATACGTTGAAGATGCAGGACACAAGTTTAGCACTACTACCACGATAGATTTGCTGCCCAAACTTTACAGATGGACCTTTATTTGGCTATTCAAATAAAGGTACCAGACAACTTTCAATAAATGTACAGTACGATGCAAAAGTTTTAGGCAGGTGTGAAGAACGGCCTTTAAAGTATGAATGCTTTCAAAAATATACCTATATATATATATATATATATATATATATATATATATATATATATATATATATATATATATATATATATATATATATATTTTAACTGTTTTTATCAAGTTACAAAATGCAAAAAGTGAGAGAACAGAAGAAAAATCAAAATCAAATTACCACTTGCCGCCAGCCATATAGCAGAATGACGGCTGCAAAGTGGTTTCAATAACCTGACTGGGCGTCATATGACGTCCTCAGGATATTAAGTCGCTGCACACCCCCGGGGGCGCGCATCGCGGCAATCGTTGCTGCGGTGTGTCAGTCTGACACACTGCAACACCGATCTAGGTAAGGAGTCTCTGATGGAGACTCTTTACCACGTGATCAGCCGTGTCCAATCACGGCTGATCACAATGTAAATAGGAAGGGCCAGTGATCGGCTTTTCCTCACTCGCGTCTGACAGACGCGAGTAGAGAAGAGCCAATCGGCTGCTCTCCTGACAGGGGGGGTCTGTGCTGATTGTTTCTCAGCACAGCCCCCCCTCGGATCCCGCCCAGGACCACCATCATGCCACCCAGGACCACCAGGATGGCCATCCACACTAGACCACCAGGTATGCCCCCCATAGACCCCCAGGGACATACCAATCTGTGCCCAGGCAGCTGCCAATCAATGCCCAGGCAGCTGCCAACCAGTGCCCACCCACAATGCCTTCCAGTGCCACCAGGGATGCCTATCAGTGCCCCGTATCAGTGCTGTGTATCAGTGCCCATCAGTGCCGCCTATCAGTGCCACTCATAAGAACCCATCTTTGCAGCCTATTAGTGCCCACCAGTGCCACCCATGAGTGTCCATCAGTGCCGCCTATCAATGCCCATCAGTGCTGCATATCAGTGCCGCCTACCAGTGCCCATCAGTGCCGCATATCAGTGCCCATCGTCGGTGACCGCTCATTGGTGCCACCTTATCAGTGCCCATCAGTGAAAGAGAAAACTTACTTATTTACAAAATTTTATAACAGAAACAAAAGCAAAACTTTTATTTTTTTTCGAAATTTTCTGTCTTTTTTTATTAGTTTAGCAAAAAATAAAAACCGCAGAGGTGATCAAATACTTTGTGGGAACAAAATGATAAAAATTTAGTTTGGGTACAGTGTTGTATGACTTGATTGTCCTTCAAACTGCAACAGCGCTGAAAGCTGAAAATTGGTCTGGGCAGGAAGGTGTATAAGTGCCCTGTATTGAAGTGGTTAATATTTGGTGTGGCTACCTTGGCTTCAAATCAGCATCAATTCTTCTAGGTACACAGAGTGCTTGTGCGCACAGTTTTTTTTAAGGAACTCAGCAGGTAGGTTGTTCCAAAGATTTTGGAGAACTAACCACAGATCTTCTGTGGATGTAGGCTGCCTCAAATCCTTCTGTATTTTCATGTAATCCTAGACAGACTCGATGTTGAGATCAGGGCTCTGTGGGGGCCAAACCATTTCAATCACTTTCAGAACTCTTTTTTTTTTTTTTTTTTTTTACCATGAAGATAGTTCATAATGACATTGGCTGTATGTTTGGGGCCAGTGTCCTGCTGCAGAATAAATTTGGGGCCAATCACATGCCTCCCTGATGGTATGACATGATGGATAAGTATCTGCCTGTATTTCTCAGCATTGAGGACACCGTTGATCCAAATCTCCAATTTCATTTGCAGAAATGCAGCTCCACACTTGCAAGGAACCTCCATCGTGCTTCACTGTTCCCTGCAGAGACTCATTATGTACCGCTCTCCAGCCCTTCAGCAAACAAACTGCCTCCTGCTACAGCCAAATATTTAACATTTTGACTCATCAGTCCATAGCACCTGCTGCCAATTTTTTGCACCCAAGTTCCAATGTTTTAATTCATAGTTGAGTCGCTTAGCCTTGTTTCCACATCGGAGATGTGGCTTTTTGGCTGCAATTCTTCCACGAAGACCACTTCTGGCCAGACTTCTCCGGACAGTAGATGGATGTACCTGGATCCCACTGGTTCCTGACAGTTCTGTGCTGATGTCTGATGTCGAAGGGAAGTAAGCACAATGGGTCTTTCATCCGTGTCTACAGTCCTTAACGTTGCCGACGGTATCCTCACTCAATGCTGAGAAATTCAGGAAGATACTTATCCATTATGCTATACCATCAGGGAGGCATGCGATTGGCACCATATTAATTCTGCATCAGGACAACGACCCCAAACATACAGCCAATATTATTAAGAACTATCTTCAGGGTGAAGAAGAACAAGAAGTCCCGGAAGTGATGGTTTGGTCCCCATAGAGCCCTGATCTCAACATTGAGTCTGTCTGGGATTATATGAAGAGACAGAAGGATTTGAGGCAGCCTACATCCACAAAAGTGCTGTGGTTAGTTCTCCAAGATGTTTGGGACAACCTACCTGCCGAGTTCCTTCAAAAACTGTGTCCAAGTATATCTAGAAGAATTCATGCTGGTTTAAAGCCAAAGGGTAGTCACACAAAATATTGATTTGATTTAGATTTTTCTTCTGTTCGCTTAGCTTGCATTTTGTATATTGATAAAAACAAACAATTATATATTTTACTTTGCAGCATTTCTTCACACCTGCCTAAAACTTTTGCAGAGTACTGTATATCTCCATTCTGACAGTTGCCATCTGTAAGACTGTTGTTGTAGGCTTTCTAAAACTAACAGCGGATGCAGGAGTGGCTTTTTTCCCCTCAGTGTAAGACAGCATTTAAATTAACACAACTACAAAATCGGACACCTTCACATGTGTCCTAGTTCATTTTGAAATAGCGCAGAAAGACACAAAAACATTTTGCACAGCTATGGTGCAATGCCTTGTACATGTCAAATAACTATCTATTTATCTAGGAAAATTATCATCCCAAAATTTGGTTCATAAAGTTTTGTACTGCATGTTTTGTTTTTTTTTCCCGCATGTTTCACTGTAAACTAAGGCTTGGAAAATCCATGCTGAGTTGCGAACAGTATTCTCAAAAGTGATGTCAACGAGACCTTGTAATGTAAAATTAATAAACTTTCAGCATTAAAAAATTTCTGTCTGTCCTCTTGAGGCATGGAAGCTGCTTTTCCTCAAACTAATGTTATTCTAACAACATTAGAAATCAGCATATATGGTCAACCTAAGACAGGTATCTCTAATAATTGAAATAACTGGTCCATTTTTACCAGTTAACCTTTAAGAAAGGCTGGTGCGGTAACAAGCATATTGGCAGAATTGATCTCTTTTGAAATATAGTCACTAGTTGGTAGACATAGCAACCATCTGAAGCAAATCTATTACCCACACTATCAATTAAGGTAAAGCATTACCTTGTATCTAATAGAGTTATATTTTATATGGCAGCTCAATTTCCTTTGTGTCGGGCAGGCCGGTAATCAGCATCCTAGTCACATATAATTCCATGTTAAGGCTGCAATATGCTTTAAAAAGCTGTCCGAACATTGCGACCTCACGAAAATAGTTGCTGAGATACACTTTGCTTACTTGGTTATGTACTGTATTATATCTTCCTTGACTTGTAATCATTTAAAGTTTATGGGCTCTTCTCTTAGCATGATCTCATAGCCAGTCTCTTAAAAGGCTGATTTAAACGTAACATAATTCACAGCTTTAATCTAGCTTAGGATATAAAGGAGCAAAAAGGGAGTATCTAGTGGTCTCATTACATATTGTCAACAACTAAAGATAAGAGCCATTAATAAAATGTCCTACTTAATGCAGGTTGCGAAAAACAAGAACAAAGATAATAGCCTTCACAAAATTAAATACTTGATTTTTATTTTATTGCCCCTAAATACTGCCAATGTCTTGCAGGAACACTTCTTGTATCCATCCACCACTTTAGTTATGTCTAAGGGGTTAACATTCCAATTAACCTGCCTCTATTAAGTAGAATTACTCAGTAATGTTATAGTCATAATTAACCAGAATGAACAGGTGACCTAAAATGGCTTAAATATATCAGTAATTGGGTGTCTGTAACTCACATATAGACCAACATATGCCAATAGCTTAATGCAATCAGACGATGGGTTACAAGTAAAAATAGGTGCTTTGGATTTCACTTTTATTACTATAAATGAATGGAAGAAATGTAAAAATCAAAATTAAGAAATGTGCTTTTTTCTGCCACAAGTTAAAAAAACAACAATTTCATTGATAGTGGGTTGCAGTAAATGGTTTCCCGAAAGCAAGATGATCTGCATCATTGGCGACATACGCCTAAGCCTCCTGTAATAGTAAATCAGTTCATTTTACTTGCCAGAACAATTAAATGCTTTTAGAAGAAAAAAAAAGTAATTTGTGAATTAAGACAGAAGGCAGACAATTTCACAGTTAGAAAGGCGCAGGAGACCTGATACAGACAAGTACAGATAGTTTTGTTTGATGTAAAGCTTTTATGTCCATTAGACAAGCCAGCTTAGCACCTGAGCTACTGTAAATCCTGAACAAGGAAACAAAGTTATTGAAATGTCATAAATCAGAGTGCATAATACAAGAATAAGTGCAGCTTTGCTCATTCCTGTTGGCTAATTGTGAGCTAGCCTAGGGAGTATGCTGGGGAAGTTTTCTGCTTTTATAACATGAGCACTGTAAGTACATGGAACTTTATCAGAAAACAGAAGGAAATTAAACTGGCAGGGCAGATTCCAGTACAGTAAAACCTTGGACTGCGAGCAAAATTTGTTCCAGAAACATGCTTGTAATCCAAAGCACTTGTATATCAAAGCGAATTTCCCCATAAGAAATAATTGAAACTCGAATGATTCGTTCCACAACCATTTATTCATAGGTCCTTCAGGTTATAGTCCATATAAAAAGATTCTAGCAATGTGACCAGGTTGTGTAACCATAAAATGTCCATCCACAAATGGAAGCCTCCACAAGGGGATTAGAAGCAAAATCCAGCAGGAGCAGAATGGCACGGGCAGGCAGAATCACGTACCTGTACGTGATCTGCCTCCCGCGGGTGGGGGGTCTGATCGGACCCCCACCCCCCCGATGCCCGAGGCGGCCGGCATTTGTTGGTGGGCGATCAGAGGTGAGGGGAAAGCCATCCATTCGTGGTCACCCCCTCGCGATAGCTCCCGGCCAATGAAATCCTTCCTCTGCTAATGTAATGTAAACAGCGGCAGAGGAAGTGATGTCATCCCTCCTCAAGCCGGTCTTTTCGTTCCGGCACCGAGGAGAGAAGACATCAACGTGAGTTACACCAACACTACACTTACAGTAGAATGCACTAGGCACACTTTTTACCCCCCATCACCCCCCTGTACCCCCTGTCACACTGACACCAATAGCAGTTTTTTTTTTTGCATTGGTGTCAGTTTGTGACAGTTATAAGTGTTAGGGCAGTTAGGGTTAGCCCCCTTTAGGTCTGGGGTACCCCCCTTTAGGTCCAGGGTACCCCCCTAACCCCCCCAATAAAGGTTAACCCCTTGATCACCCCCCGTCGCCAGTGTCACTAAGCGATCGTTTTTCTGATCACTGTATTAGTGTCGCTAGTTAGGGAGGTAAGTATATAGGTTCGCTGTCAGTGTTTTATAGCGACAGGAACCCCCATATACTACCTACTAAAGGTTTTAACCCCCTGATTGCCCCCTAGTTAACCCTTTCACCAGTGATCACCGTATAAGTGTTATGGGTGACGCTGGTTAGTTAGTTTGTTTTTCATAGTTTATTATAGTTTTAGGGCACCCGCCGTTTATTACCTTATAAAGGTTTAACCCACTAATTGCCCGGCGGTGATATAAGTTACGTCTTTAGGGTCAGATAAGGTCTGCGTCGCCCCAGGCAGCATCAGTTTAGCGCCAATACCCCTAACACCCACGCACGCAGCATACACCTCCCTTAGTGTTATAGTATCTGAACGGATCGATATCAGATCCGATCAGATCTATACTAGCATCTCCAGCAGTTTAGGGTTCCCATAAACGCAGTGTTAGCGGGATCAGCCCAGATACCTGCTAACACCTGCGTTTTGCCCCTCGGCCCAGCCCTGCCCAGCCCACCCAAGTGCAGTATCGATCGATCACTGACACTTACAAAACACTAAGCACACATAACTGCAGCGTTCGCAGAGTCAGACCTGATCCCTGCGATCGCTAAGAGTTTTTTGGTAACGTTTTGAATCAGTCGCTAACAGTCAGGAGCTTTTTTGCCTGTGAGTCTCACTAGTGTACCCCTAAATTTAGAGCCCAAAATGGCAAATCGAAGGTACACTAGTGAAGAGGCCTACACGTTTCTGAGCATGACAGATAGTGAAGAGGAAGTCCCTCATCTGTCAGATTCAGGCTCAGAATACGAACCTGTAGAGGACAGCGGCTCCATGACAGATAGCTCTGACGACGGAGTTGTGGTCCCTGCTAAGGTCAGGCGTACCAGACCCCAATCTTCTTCTGTCCTTGAAGTGCAAGAACCGCAGGTCCCTCGTATGGAGCAGAGAAGTACTAGCGCCGCTATTCCTTCTGGTGAACTGACAAGCACCAGCGGCCTAGTACACCCTGGTCATACATCCAGCACTGCAGTATCACGTGGTGACGTGGCGAGTCCCAAAAGTGCAGTTCAAGCTGGCGAGGTGGCAAGCACTAGTAGTGTCCCGCTGCCACCAAGAAAACGAACACAGGCCCATCGTGCCCATAGTGCCCTTCCTGCTGCATTCGCCAATCCGAATTGGGAACCCACCACTTCTGCAGCACCCGTACTTCCCCCATTCACTGGCCAACCCGGAATTCAGGTGAAACAGTTGATTTTACGCCACTGAATTTTTATTCGCTGTTTTTCACCGAAGATCTCTATAGATCTCTTGTGGACCAAAGCAATTTATACGCTGGTCAACACCGCCGCTAATCCCCAGTACTCCCTTGCCAGAGATTGGAGACCAATTACGGTCTCCGAATTTAAGATCTTTCTGGGCCTTTCCCTCAACATGGGCATAAATAAAAAGAGTGAGTTGCGGTCATATTGGTCCACTGACCCAATTTACCATATGCCCGTGTTCTCTGCTTCCATATCAAAAGGGGGTTGGAAGCCTGATCCCCGGTCAGGCGACCAAAAAATGGAGCATATTGGACTATTACGGTACAGTAATTAAGGGTAACCATAAGAGCTTATGGTTACCCTTAATTACTGTACCGTAATAGTCCAATATGCTCCATTTTTTGGTCGCCTGACCGGGGATCAGGCTTCCAACCCCCTTTTGATATTGATTTGATATTGATTTCTGGATGATGGTACATATGCACTTCTGCTACCTTTATATTTTACTGTAGAGAGGCCACTTCTCTAATTCTCTGCTTCCATGGCCAGGGCACGATACGAGCAGATTTTGCGGTTCATGCACTGCAATGACAATGATCTCTGTCGTCCTCGTTGAGACCCTGGATACGATCGGCTCTACAAAATTCGGCCCCTCGTAAACCACTTCAACCAGCGTTTTGCAGACTTGTTTACTCCCCATCAAGTTGTCTGCGTTGATGAGTCCCTGATTACATTTTCTGGCCGCTTGTCAATTAAACAGTACCTTCCCAGCAAGCGTGCCAGACACGGGGTCAAGATGTATAAGCTCTGTGACAGGGCCACAGGCTATACATGTAGATTTATGGTTTACAAGGGCAAAGATAGTCACGTAGAGCCGACAAACTGCCCTGACTACATAGGAAGTGCTGGCAAGATAGTGTGGGACTTGGTGTCACCCTTATTCGGAAAGGGGTACCAATTGTACGTGGACAATTATTACACAAGCGTGACACTTTTTAGTCACCTTTTTGATCAACAGATTGGAGCATGTGGCACCGTGCGACCTAATCGCCGGGGCTTTCCCCAGCGGCTTGTAGATTCCCGTCTTAGGCTGGGTGAGAGAGCCTGCTTGCAGTGTAAGAATTTGCTCGCTATGAAGTAGAGGGACAATAAGAATGTTTTCGTTCTTACCTCCCTTCATGCAGACACGACGGCCCAAATGACTACGGCGACTGGTGTTGTGAAGAAACCCCTCTGTGTCCACGAATATAACCAAAATATGGGAGAGGTGGACCTCAACGACCAGTTGTTGGCGCCGTACCTAGTTGCCCGTAAGGCCAGACGCTGGTACAAAAAAAGTGTCTGTTTATTTATTTCAATTGGCTTTGCTGAACGCTCATGTGCTATACAGAGCTTCAGGACGGACTGGATCCTTCCTTAAATTTCAGGAAGAGATCGTCAGAGCCCTTCTGTTTCCAGACGGTGCTCCACCTCACTTTCCCCAACCAAATGCAGTAAGCCGGCTGCATGAGAGGCATTTTTCTTATGTCCTCTCGAGTACCCCTACCCAACGAGCTCCCCAAAGAAGATGTTGTGTCTGTAGCAAGCGCGGATTTAGGCGTGACACCTGGTATTATTGTCCCTCCTGTCCTGACAATCCTGGTCTATGCATTGGTGAATGTTTTGAACGCTACCATACACTAGTTGAGTTTTAGCGTAGGGTACAGCATTGCACAGACTAGGACATACTTTCACAGGGTCTCCCAAGATGCCATCGCATTTTGAGAGACCCAAACCTGGTACCAGTTACAAAAGTTAAAGTTACTAAAAAAAGTGTAAAAAAAAAAAATAAATAAAAACACAAAAAAAATACAAAATAAAAAAAACAAAATAGTTGTCGTTTTATTGTTCTCTCTCTCTCTATTCTCTCTCTATTTTTCTGCTCTTTTTTACTGTTTACTTTTTTTACTTCTATTCTGCAATGTTTTATTGTTATTATGTTTTACCATGTTTGCTTTTCAGATATGCAATTTTTTTATACTTTACTGTTTACTGTGTTTTGTTGGTAACCATTTTTTTGTTTTCAGGTACGCCATTCAGCTGCAGAGCGGATTTATTTATCTTGACAGCAACAGCGTTTGCTCCCATTATACATAAAGCCGTGACTCCAGCGCTGTCGGAGGTGATTTCACCACCACAGTTACATACTTCAGCATATATGCCGAAGCGTGGGGGCAGCAGTGGGTGGAGGAGCGATTTGCTCCTGCCTTTTGTGGGAGGATGCCCCCATGCTTCGGCATATATATATTTTAGGCACAGGTTGCGTTAAATGTTTTATTTTTTACTAAGTTTTTTTTGTATTTGCTTTGCAGGTATGGTAAGTCTTACTGTTATACTGTAATGTTACTTTGTTTTATTGTTAACCATCATTTGCTTAGCAGGTACGCCATTCAGTTGCAGCACGGATTTATTTATCTTGACAGCAACAGCGTTTGCTCCCACGATATATAAAGCCGTGACTCCAGCGCTGTCGGAGGTGATTTCACCACCACAGTTACATACTTCAGCATATATGCCGAAGCGTGGGGGCAGCAGTGGGTGGAGGAGCGATTTGCTCCTGCCTTTTGTGGGAGGATGCCCCCATGCTTCGGCATATATATATTTTAGGCACAGGTTGCGTTAAATGTTTTATTTTTTACGTTTTTTTTGTATTTGCTTTGCAGGTATGGTAAGTCTTACTGTTATACTGTGATGTTACTTTGTTTTATTGTTAACCATCATTTGCTTAGCAGGTACGCCATTCAGTTGCAGCACGGATTTATTTATCTTGACAGCAACAGCGTTTGCTCCCACGATATATAAAGCCGTGACTCCAGCGCTGTCGGAGGTGATTTCACCACCACAGTTACATACTTCAGCATATATGCCGAAGCGTGGGGGCAGCAGTGGGTGGAGGAGCGATTTGCTCCTGCCTTTTGTGGGAGGACGCCCCCATGCTTCGGCATATATATACGGTGCATGTATGCCCATCATTAGAAGTGGGTGGATGAAGGGAGGTATTCTAATGGTGGGCATACCCACCGATCAATCTCTTTTTTTCGTTCAGCCCACAGGCTGCGTGAAA
This sequence comes from Aquarana catesbeiana, assembly GCF_042186555.1. Taxonomy (NCBI): domain Eukaryota; kingdom Metazoa; phylum Chordata; class Amphibia; order Anura; family Ranidae; genus Aquarana; species Aquarana catesbeiana. The sequence continues at coordinate 135,589,723 of NC_133331.1, read as the reverse complement.
AAAAAGTTTACAATATATGCCCAACAAGGACCAGCAACGTACTGGTATGTTGCTGGACTTTGAGTGGTTATACCAGAATGCTGCCTGCAGGTTTAGGTATCATCTTGGTATCATTCTTTTCGGCCAGCAGTCGGCTTTCATGTAAAAGCAATCCTAGCGGCTAATTAGCCTCTAGACTGCTTTTACAAGCAGTGGGAGGGAATCCCCCCCCCCCCCATCGTCTTCCATGTTTTTCTCTGGCTCTCCTGTCCCAACAGGGAACCTGAGAATGCAGCCGGTGATTCAGCCAGCTGACCATAGAGCTGATCAGAGACCAGAGTGGCTCCAAACATCTCTATGGCCTAAGAAACCGGAAGCTACGAGCATTTCATGACTTAGATTTCGCCGGATGTAAACAGCGCCATTGGGAAATTGGGAAAGCATTTTATCACACCAATCTTGGTGTGGTCAGATGCTTTGAGGGCAGAGGAGAGATCTAGGGTCTAATAAACCCCAGTTTTTTCAAAAAAGAGTACCTGTCACTACCTAATGCTATCATAGGGGATATTTACATTCCCTGAGATAACAATAAAAATGATTAAAAAAACTAAAAATGAAAGGAACAGTTTAAAAATAAGATAAAAAAGCAAAAAAATAATAAACAAGAAAAAAAAAAAAAAAAAAAAAAGCACCCCTGTCCCCCCCAGCTCTCGCGCGAAGGCGAACGCAAGCGTCGGTCTGGCGTCAAATGTAAACAGCAATTGCACCATGCATGTGAGGTATCACTGCGAAGGTCAGATCGAGGGCAGTAATTTTAGCAGTAGACCTCCTCTGTAAATCTGAAGTGGTAACCTGTAAAGGCTTTTAAAAATGTATTTAGTTTGTCGCCACTGCACGTTTGTGCGCAATTTTAAAGCATTTCATGTTTGGTATCCATGTACTCGGCCTAAGATCATCTTTTTTATTTCATCAAACATTTGGGCAATATAGTGTGTTTTAGCGCATTAAAATTAAAAAAAAGTGTGTTTTTTCGCAAAAAAATGCGTTTTGAAAAATCGCTGCGCAAATACTGTGTGAAAAAAAAAAATTAAACACCCACCATTTTAATCTGTAGGGCATTTGCTTTAAAAAAATATATAATGTTTGGGGGTTCAAAGTCATTTTTGCAAAAAAAAAATATTTTTTCATGTAAACAAAAAGTGTCAGAAAGGGTTTTGTCTTTAAGTGGTTAGAAGAGTGGGTGATGTGTGACATAAGCTTCTAAATGTTGTGCATAAAATGCCAGGACAGTTCAAAACCCCCCCAAATGACCCCATTTTGGAAAGTAGACACCCCAAGCTATTTGCTGAGAGGCATGTAGAGTCCATGGAATATTTTATATTGTGACACAAGTTGCGGGAAAAAGACAAATTTTTTTTTTTTTTTTGCACAAAGTTGTCACTAAATGATATATTGCTCAAACATGCCATGGGAATATGTGAAATTACACCCCAAAATACATTCTGTTGCTTCTCCTGAGTACGGGGATATCATATGTGTGAGACTTTTTGGGAGCCTAGCCGCGTACGGGACCCTGAAAACCAAGCACCGCCTTCAGGCTTTCTAAGGGCGTAAATTTTTGATTTCACTCTTCACTGCCTATCACAGTTTCGGAGGCCATGGAATGCCCAGGTGGCACAAAACCCCCCCAAATGACCCCATTTTGGAAAGTAGACACCCCAAGCTATTTGCTCAGAGGTATAGTGAGTATTTTGCAGACCTCGCTTTTTGTCACAAAGTTTTGAAAATTGAAAAAAGAAAAAAAACATTTTTTTTTCTTGTCTTTCTTCATTTTCAAAAACAAATGAGAGCTGCAAAATACTCACCATGCCTCTCAGCAAATAGCTTGGGGTGTCTACTTTCCAAAATGGGGTAATTTGGGGGGGTTAAGTGCTATTTTGGCATTTTATGGCCTTCGAAACTGTGATAGGTAGAGAGGAGTGAATCAAAAATTTACGCCCTTGGAAATCCTGAAGGCGGTGATTAGTTTTCGGGGCCCCATGCGCGGCTAGGCTCCCAAAAAGTCCCACACATGTGGTATGCCCGTACTCAGGAGAATCAGCAGAATGTATTTTGGGGTGTAATTCCACATATGCCCACGGCATGTTTGAGCAATATATAATTTAGTGACAACTTTGTGCAAAAAAAAAAAATTGTCACTTTCCCGCAACTTGTGTCAAAATATAAAATATTCCATGGACTCAACATGCCTCTCAGCAAATAGCTTGGGATGTCTACTTACCTTCCCAATGGGGTCATTTGGGGGGGGGGGGGGGTTGTGCCATCTGGGCATTTTATGGCCTTCAAAACTGTGATAGGTAGTGAGGAGTGAAATTAAAAATTTACGCCCTTAGAAATCTTGAAGGCGGTGCTTGGTTTCGGGGCCCCGTACGCGTCTAGGCTCCCAAAAAGTCCCACACATGTGGTATCCCCGTACTCAGGAGAAGCAGCAGAATGTATTTTGGGGTGTAATTCCACATATGCCCATTGCATTTTGAGCAATATATCATTTAGTGACAACTTTGTACAAAAAAAATTTGTCACTTTCCCGCAACTTGTGTCAAAATATAAAATATTCCATGGACTCAACATGCCTCTCAGCAAATGGCTTGGGGTGTCTACTTTCCAAAATGGGGTCATTTGTGGGGGGGGGGGGGGGGTTGTGCCATCTTGGCATTTTATGGCCTTCAAAACTGTGATAGGTAGTGAGGAGTGAAATCAAAAATTTACGCCCTTAGAAATTCTGAAGGCGGTGCTTGGTTTTCGGGGCCCCATACGCGGTTCGGCTCCCAAAAAGTTTCACACATGTGGTATCCCCATACTCAGGTGAAGCAGCTAAATGTATTTTGGGGTGCAATTCCACATATGCCCATGGCCTGTGTGAGCAATATATCATTTAGTAACAACTTTTTGTAAATTTTTTTTTTTTTTTTTTGTCATTATTAAATCACTTGGGACAAAAAAAATTAATATTCAATGGGCTCAACATGCCTCTCAGCAATTTCCTTGGGGTGTCTACTTTCCAAAATGAGGTCATTTGTGGGGGTTTTGTACTGCCCTGCCATTTTAGCAGCTCAAGAAATGACATAGTCAGTCATAAATTAAAGGCTGTGTAAATTCCAGAAAATGTACCCTAGTTTGTAGGCGCTATAACTTTTGCGCAAACCAATAAATATACACTTATTGACATTTTTTTTACCCAAGACATGTGGCCGAATACATTTTGGCCTAAATGTATGACTAAAATTAAGTTTATTGGATTTTTTTTATAACAAAAAGTAGAAAATATAATTTTTTTTCAAAATTTTCGGTCTTTTTCCGTGTATAGCACAAAAAATAAAAACGGCAGAGGTGATCAAATACCATCAAAAGAAAGCTCTATTTGTGGGAAGAAAAGGACGCAAATTTCGTTTGAGTACAGCATTGCATGACCGCGCAATTAGCAGTTAAAGCGACGCAGTGCCAAATTGTAAAAAGTGCTCTGGTCAGGAAGGGGGTAAATCCTTCCGGGGCTGAAGTGGTTAATGAAGGTACAACATTTAGTAACTCACATGATTGATGGTTAAAAAAGGCACATCTAAGTATGCAGGCATACAGGATAAAGCTGTCCATATAGACCATCCTCCTCACGACCGGCTCTCACCGCTGTCAGTCTGCAATTGTGAACGGGAAGACTACCCCGCAGTAGAGCGATCAGAAAGCGAGGCTTGAACCGCTCGTGGAGCGCAGCGTGGAAAAGATGACGTCGATGGCAGTGAGGAGGATGATCTATGTGGATAGCTTTACCCCAGATGCCTGCATACTTAGATGGGCCTCTTTTAAGCATCAACCATGTGAGTTGCTAAATGTTGTATCTTCATTAAATGTAACCATATTGCTACAATTAGAGGTGCCTCTCTTCTCTTTTATACTCAGTTGTGACATGACGCTACTTGTATATAAAGACATCGCTTGTATATCAAGTCAAAATTTATTTTTAAAAAAATTTCTTGTCTTGCAAAACGCTCTCAAACCATGGTTTTACTGTACAGTATTCAAAAGGACAGCAAGTGAGATGATAAATGTGAACTATTATACCTGTAAACTGGACATGCCTGGATATATTAAAGTGTAAGTCAAGCCAAAAACTTTTTTTGTTTGTTTTAGAGAGAGTGGGGGAGGATTAAAAGTCATGGCCATGTACTCACTAAAATGTATATATCAGTTATAAACATGAAAGATAATCTCCTACCCTTTAGGCTAGGCAAAATTGTGCAATGTGACCTGTTGTATTCTTCTTATATTCCAAAGTCAAATACAACAGCAAATAATTGTTTGCAGAACTCTCCCTGCCGCAGTAACAAAAACACAAATGATCATATAGTAGGGGTTTGTCATTTAAGCTAGGTGACCCAAAACTTCCCGAATACAGCACAAGCCAAGGCAAGCCTCAAAGTTAGGTGCATTTTTACATGTCGGATTTAGCAGAAATGTTAAGGTCAAGGCTTATATCCAGTAGCAGCAATTTTTCAATGCCTGTGAAGCTTGGAGTTGTAAAACCCCCAAAATGTCTACTGGCAGTCATGTACAGTATAATGGGTATCTACATCTATGTAAGTTAGCTTAGAGATATGATTGGAGGTTCAACATATTATATCAGCTGTATTTTGTTTTTATCAACAGTGCTGCCCAGCTCACACCCAATAACCATAGTATGCACCTGTTTGAGGTTACAGGAGAGCAGGGCTGCGGATGACGGGGGCACGTAAACTGACCACGGTATCAGAGCTCAGCAGCCCTGATATATTGTGGTCAGTTTACAGGGGGGAGGGCATAACCAGGCAAGATCAGCCAGGTTTTTTAGGTGATACGGGGGGCCAAATGACACAGCACAAGCACCGTGCTGTAAAACATGCTTTAACCACTTGCTGTCCAGCATACGACGACATACGACGGCACGGCTGCGCAAATGGGCGTACCTGTATGTCCCCTTTAAATCCCGGGCTAGTGGGTGCACATGCACGCCCGCAGGTCCCGCAGGCTCGACGTCCGGCGGTGGCCTGTGATCATGACACGGAGAGGCAGAACAGGGAGATGCTTATGTAAACAAGGGATTTCCCTGTTCTGCCTAGCAAAATGACAGGGATCTACTGCTCCCTGTCATCGGGAGCAGTGATCTCTGTCATGTTCTAGTGAGCCCACCCCCCCTTCAGTTAGAACACACTGAGGGAACACATTTAACCCCTTGATCGCCCCGTAGTGTTTAACCCTTTCCCTGCCAGTGACATTTACACAGTAATCACTGCTTTTTTATAGCACTGATCGCTGTTTAAATGTCACTGGTCCCAAAGTAGTGTCAAGTGTCCAATCTGTCGCATTTGCAGATGGCCGCCATTACTAATAAAAAAAAATATAGTAAAAATGCCATAAATCTATCCCCCATTTTGTAGACGCTATAACTTTTGCGCAAACCAATCAATATGCGCTTATTGCGACATGGTTTTTTTCAAAAAACATGTAGAAGAATACATAAACTGACGAAGAAATTTGTTTTTTTATATATATTTTTCGGGATATTTATTATAGCAAAAAGTAAAAAATATTGCTTTTTTTTTTCAAAATTGTCGCTCTTTTTTTGTTTATAGCGCAAAAAATAAAATCCGCAGAGGTGATCAAATACCATCAAAAGAAAGCTCTATTTGTAGAAAAAAAAAAAAAAAAAGGACGTCAATTTTGTTTGGGTTCAATGTCGCATTGTCAGTTAAAACGACACAGTGGCGTATAACAAAAAATGCTCTGGACGGGAAGGGGGTAAATCCTTCCAGGGCTGAACAACTTGCTGACCGCTGCACACACATATACATCGGCAGAATGGCACAGGCAGGAAAATGGGCGTACCTGTGTGTCCCTCTAATTTTGCCGCCTATCGCAGGCCGCAGGAGCTTGCCCGCTGGTCCTGCAAACTCGATGTTCGGCGGCAGCCCACGATTGTGGCAAGGAGAAGCAGGGAGATGCCTATGTAAACGAGGCATTTCCCTGTTCTGGCTAGCAACATGACAGGGATCTACTGCTCCCCGTCATCGGGAGCAGTGATCTCTGTCATGTTGTAGTGAGCCTGTCCCCCCCACAGTTTGAGACATTCCCTAGGACACACTTAACCCCTTTATCGCCCCCTAGTGTTTAACCCCTTCCCTGCCAGTGTCATTTATACAGTAATCAGTGGCTATTTGTAGCTCTGATCGCTGTATAATGACAATGGTCCCAAAATAGTGTCAAAATTGTCCGATGTGTCCGCCATAATGTCGCAGTCCCGATGAAAATTGCAGATCGCCGCCATTACTAGTAAAAAAAAAATTTTTTTTTTAAATAATAAAAATGCCATAAATCTATCCCCTATTTTGTAGACGCTTTAACTTGTAGACCAATCAACATACTATTATTGCGATTTTTTTTTTTAACCAAAAATATGTAGAAGAATACATATCAGCCTAAACTGTGGAAGAAACTTGTTTTTTTATATATTTTTGGGGCTATTTATTATAGCAAAAAGTAAAAAGTATTACTTTTTTTTAAAAATTGTCACTCTTTTTTTGTTTATAGCGCAAAAAATAAAAACCACAGAGGTGATAAAATACCACCAAAAGAAGTCTCTATTTGTCGGAAAAAAAGGACGTCAATTTTGTTTGGGTGCAACATTACACAATTGTCAGCTAAAGCGACGCAGTACAGAATTGCAAAAAATGCTCAGGTCAGGAAGGGGGTAAATCCTTCCGGGACTGAAGTGGTTAGTGGAACAGGATCTGTTTTTATTTTTATTTTTTTGGGTTAACAAACGCTTTAGGGGAACGGACCACTTTTTGGTGAACTCTTTTTCCACTGGATAGAATTCGACAAAGATTTTTGTTAAAAAATTAAATAAAAAAGTACATTTTTTTTCCTTTTGTTTTTTTTTAAAAACATAAGCACCAGTCAGTGTCCCTGATAACCGCAACCCCAGTGATATGATGACTCTGTACTGCATTGTAAAAAAAAACAAAAAAAAAAAAAATTATATATATATATATATATATATATATATATATATATATATATATATATATATATATATATATATATATATATACACATACATACACACACTGTATGTACTGTGCATATATACAGTGGAGACAAAGTATTCAGACCCCCTTAAATTTTTCACTCTTTGTTATATTGCAGCCATTTGCTAGAATCATTTAAGTTCATTATTTTTGCTCATTAATGTACACACAGCACCCCATATTGACAGAAAAACACAGAATTGACATTATTGCAATTTATTAAAAAAGAAAAACTGAAATATCACATGGTCCTAAGTATTTAGACCCTTTGCTGCGACACTCATATATTTAACTCAGGTGCTGTCCATTTCTTCTGATCATCCTTGAGATGGTTCTACACCTTCATTTGAGTCCAGCTGTGTTTGATTATACTTGATTAGGAAAGCCACACACCTGTCTATATAAGACCTTACAGCTCACAGTGCATGTCAGAGCAAATGAGAATCATGAGGTCAAAGGAACTGCCTGAAGAGCTCAGAGACAGAATTGCGGCAAGGCACAGATCTGGCCAAGGTTACAAAAAATTTCTGCTGCACTTAAGGTTCCTAAGAGCACAGTGGCCTCCATAATCCTTAAATGGAAGATGTTTGGGACGACCAGAACCCTTCCTAGAGCTGGCCGTCCGGCCAAACTGAGCTATCGGGGGAGAAGAGCCTTGGTGAGAGAGGTAAAGAAGAACCCAAAGATCACTGTGGCTGAGCTCCAGAGATGCAGTAGGGAGATGGGAGAAAGTTGTAGAAAGTCAACCATCACTGCAGCCCTCCAGCAGTCAGGGCTTTATGGCAGAGTGGCCTGACGGAAGCCTCTCCTCAGTGCAAGACACACGAAAGCCCGCATGGAGTTTGCTAAAAAAACACCTGAAGGACTGCAAGATGGTGAAAAATAAGATTCTCTGGTCTGATGAGACCAAGATAGAACTTTGTGGCCTTAATTCTAAATTCTATGTGTGGAGAAAACCAGGCACTGCTCATCACCTGTCCAATACAGTCCCAACAGTGAAGCATGGTGGTGGCAGCATCATGCTGTGGGGGTGTTTTTCAGCTGCAGGGACAGGACGACTGGTTGCAATCGAGGGAAAGATGAATGCGGCCAAGTACAGGGATACCCTGGACGAAAACCTTCTTCAGAGTGCTTAGGACCTCAGAATGGGCCAAAGTATTACCTTCCAACAAGACAATGACCCTAAGCACACAGCTAAAATAACGAAGGAGTGGCTTCACAACAACTCTGTGACTGTTCTTGAATGGCCCAGCCAGAGCCCTGACTAAAACCCAATTGAGCATCTTTGGAGAGACCTAAAATGGCTGTCCACCAAAGTTTACCGTCCAACCTGACAGAACTGGAGAGGATCTGCAAGGAGGAATGGCAGAGGATCCCCAAATCCAGGTGTGAAAAACTTGTTGCATCTTTCCCAAAAAGACTCATGGCTGTATTAGATCAAAATGGTGCTTCTACTAAATACTGAGCAAAGGGTCTGAACACTTAGGACCATGTGATATTTCAGTTTTTCTTTTTTTGAAAATCGGCAAAAATGTCAACAATTCCGTGTTTTTCTGTCAATATGGGGTGCTGTGTGTACATCAATGAGGAAAAAAAATTAACTTAAATTATTTTAGCAAATGGCTGCAATATAACAAAGAGTCAAAAATTTAAGGGGGTCTGAATACTTTCCGTCCCCACTGTGTATATATAGATATATCTATATATAGATATATCTATAATATATATACACACACACACACACACACACACACACACACACACACACACACACACACACACACACACACATATATATATATATATATATATATATATATATATATATATATATATTTTAAATTGCAACTTCAAAAAACTCACCATGCCTCTTACTAAATCCCTCACACTGTCTACTTTTTAAAAAGGGGTCATTTGGGGGGTATTTGTACTATCTTGGCATCTTAAGGGGCTCAAAAAATGAGATCGGCCATCAGTACACCAGAATTGATCAATTGTCAAGAATAAATATATATATATATATTTATTCTTGACAGTTGATCAATTCTGGTGTACTGATGGCCGATCTCATTTTATATATATATATATATAATTATTATATATACACACACCAAAGTTAGCAGACGCTATAACTTCCACACAAACCAATTAATATACACTTCTTGGGATTTTTTTTTTACCAAAAGACATGTAGCAGAATACATTTTGGCCTAAATTTATGAAGAAAATTGATTTTTTTTTATTTTATTTTTTTACTGGATATGTTTTATAACAGAAAGTAGAAAATATAGCTTTTTTTTCACAATTTTCTGATTTTCTTTTTTGTTTATATAGCAAAAAATAAAAAACCCAGTGGTGATCAAATCAAAAGAAAAATCTACTGTATTTGTGTGAAAAAAAAATGACAAATTAATTTGCATACAATGTTCCATGACCGCGCAATTGCCAGTTAAAGAAGCACAGTACAGAATAACAAAAAATGGCCTGGTCATGAATGAGATAAAACCTTCCATGGGGTTGATTGTACCACATACAGTATATTCAAATAGAAAAAGTACACATATACAATTTTTTTTTTGTTATTTTGCACATACCAGATATACATCAGAAGGACTGTTCTCCAGCAAAGCACTCCATATTTCACCAAATCAAAGACACTGTGTGCTGAGTCACCACTTCTTAAAGTTCTGTTACATTCCTTTAATTTAATTGTAGGAAATTCTTTCCCATTGCCGTGAGCTATCTGGCGCAGTACTTCTTCTGCTTTGTCTGTATAACCATGGGAGTATAACCATCTTGGAGATTCAGGGAGTAAACTAAGAACACAAAATAACATGTGTCACTTCTCTTCACATGCATGTAAATGTGTGTGTAGCACAAGGGTACAGGAGGACATCTAGATGCAATAAATCACAGTTATACAGCGAGAAATTCTGTGCATCTCCATTCTACCATAGGTTTCTCCTATTTTATGTTCTATAAACTCGGATTGAATGTAAGTGATTGGGTTACCAAAATCATACAGACAAAAAGAGGGAACCCACATTGTCACGATTTCAATAAGACCTTTCATGAAGTTATTATATACTGCTTAGGCCTGATGGACACTGGACGTTATGTCCACTCTCCTAGACTCCTTTCGTCCTGGCAGCAGCGTTTTGGCAGAAAAAATGGCTGAGACTTGTAAATGCATGTAACGTGTTTAGGCATGTCAAGCGCTTGGGCGTTAAAGGATAAGTTCAATTTTGGGAGCATGTTACATGTTCCACCCGTTTCCAGGGGGGAACATGTAACATGTTCCCACTCCTGCAGCCTCTTGTCACCCCCTCATTGTGACAGCAGGCCGGGGATATTTCCCCTACACCCACTGTCACTCTTTATAAAGAACGCGGCTGTGCCGGGCTCTGCCAACATGGCTGTGTCATTCATTCTTAGAGATCTGTGAATGAATGAACTACAAGTACTGACAGCCTTGACAGCTGACGGCTTTTAGTTCTCAATTAACTACCAAGGTGCTAGTGAGTACTCTAGGTAGTGCATTGAGTCTTCCTGTTATTGTGTAACCACCTGCCAGTATTAATTATGTGCAGACAGATACACTGACAGTCTGCAGGAGCCTGAGATTTCACCCGCGATCTGTTGATCACAGGTGCAATGCTTTTTATGGCCAACATACCTGCAAAAAAAATGTACATATATTGTTTTTTTTAGAAAGGTGAACTTATCTGTTAATTAATTTCATTGTCCAGAATAAAGATTTATTCTGGCCACCGAAATAAATTAACGCTCAAGCTCTAAACGGGCCTAGCACTTGGGTGCGTTTAGATACATTTAGGCGTGTCAAGCATTTTTTTTCTGCCAAAACTCTGCCGCTCCTGGACACACTAGCTGTGGGTATTTTTTCTGCCTCTAAATGCCTATGTGTGCATGGAGGCTGACGTGCAGGGGTGTTTACAGACAGAAAAAACATCCAGCGTTCATGAGGCCTTAGTGATTGCAAGCAATGTAACTGATCAGCAAACTAGCAAACCATTAAGGACTTAAGGCTTTTCAAATAAGCCTGCAGTTCTTACTTCACATGTATATTATCAATGCGTTGGCTTATTCAGGAAGAAGTTGTGGGGGATCTTGATATTCAGACGAGAACAAGAATGGTATGCATCTCATCTCCTTGTTTAAGCATAATATTACCCTTTTATACTCTTTTGATCACTCTGTACAATAAACAAGAACATGCTCGGTCTGCTGTTTCACAGTCCGCATGTGTGCCTTCTATCCATTGCACACCGTTTATTGTGAGCAGGAGGGTTTCTAGTACCTCTTCAGTGCAGTGTTTATCTGTGCCTGCTGATACCATAACAGATTGGCGCTGGTCCAAGCCTGCACTATCAGTCTCCCAGGTTTATACTCTGCATTCAGGTGCTGGCAGATATAGAGCACATCTCTTTCCAAAATATAACACACTGTATTCAACACCAATGTAAGGTAAATGAAAGACAGGCTTCATCTCAAACCAAAGTCCATCGGTCATGCTCCTCTGACATGTTTCACCCACATTGGGCTTTTACAAGTTTGATCTTCCCAAAGAAAAATATTCCACTCTTCACAATCACACCTTAGATCATGTCAACAGTTTTCGGCTGCACCTATATTTAGGAGCAAATACTTTCAAGGATGAAGCACACGAAGAGCAAAATTAGAACCAAAATATCTGAAGAGCATCGCATTCATTGAGAATTGCTCTTACATCCATTGAGCCATATATTGATGTGTTAGCTTATCAATAACAGTGTCAATTATCGCATTAATTTTGTGGTGCCCTCTTTAACTTTTAAAAATTACAAAAAAATGAAGTGTTATTACTCACATAGTTACATTATCTATATCAGTGATCGTTAACTTGTGATCTGCCTGACTTTTTCTGCTCATCAGCTATCCTTGTTGTTAGTGTATTTTATGTGTGGTTCAAGACAATTCCTCTTTTTCCAATTTGGCCAGGAAGGTCAAAAGTTTGGACACCCCTGCTGTAAAAATGTGTGTACTTACCTATTCCCTGGGTACACTGGTCTGGATACATGATCGGCTCCCAGCACCTCCTTCAGGGAGAGGATAGATTGCCGACAACAGATGGAATGCCTGGGCGGTGAAGTCACCCATAGGTTTACTATGGAGCATTATTGTTGGCTGTCCCTCATCTCCTCTGAAGCCGGCGCTGGGAGACAATCATGGGACCGGACCTGAGCGTCCAGGTAATTATACACATCTTTCAAATAAAGAGGAAAAGTGCACAACAAACAGCCACGTCCATAAATATTGAGGAAACTCTTTTTTTGTTTATACACATCTTTCCTCTACAGGCTAGACAGTACACAACTTGGGGGGCAGGTTTAAGATTAGAACGGACTTCCACTTTAAGCTCATGCTGTGGCCTAGTTGCATGAGGTCCTGTATTTATCCCCAACATGGGCCAGAACTTGAGCAGTTTTCTTCCAGGTAATCCAATTTGTTACCACTAAAAACATACTGATAAATTCATCAGCTTATATGGCTGAAATCTAGGCTAAACAAATCTGTCTATTTCTTCAAGATCTGTGCAGTAATTTGGCAACTGGCTTCAAAACAACTTCAGTTCACTTTGCCTTGTGCCCGAGTTTATTATGATAAAGGCTGCTCACTGTAGAATTGCCAGATCCCACCACAGCCCTGTTCTCGGTCACTGCTGCTTCTACAAGGTAATATCTGGGTTTGCAAAGGCATTTGGTGCACACAAAGTGGATTTCTATTGCAAAATAAATTTAAATAAATGCTGTGGTGCCCAGAGCTCAGCTTTACAGCTAAAATGTTCTTTCTAGATGCAAGGCAAAGCAACAGGCATGCTTTATTACTCCCCTCTTAAACAATATACTGTATATTCAACCTTCCATTAACTCCTGCAATGTTTCCAATAGCCACCATGGACAAAAAAAAAAAAAAAAAAAATGAAGTACTTTTCTGATTCACTCTGGTTAGAGCTTACACAAGGTTAAGACACTCTCCCTGCCCCACGTGACAGCAATGAGACAATCACAAAGCACTAGAGTTGGCACACCAAAGAAAGGGGGATTGAACCTCATGCTTCTCAATACCTGGAAATACTGGGTATCTTCTTTCTTCCCAGCAGCCGGACACTGAGCATCAGGGAAGCAAAGGAAAGAGGAGTATGTGCTGCTGGGGAGAGAGGAATTAAAGTGTGTGGGCTCCATTCACTAAAGCATATTGCATGTAGTATTTGGTTCACGTGATGCATTTTTCCCAAATACTGCATGCGATATTGAAAATGTCAATTCACAATCCTTTTTGCAATGTTTACCTCAAAAAGTAAAAACGCTTGATAAGTTACCGCATAAAACGGAATTAAAGTCAATTCACTAAAGAAAATAAGTAAATGCATGTGTCAAATAAGAAGTGGTCAAGGCATGCGATGGTTAAAGAATGTATTTAATTTCAGCTGGTCGTTAAGGAGCCGGTACCCTCCAGTGCCCTTAACAACCAGGAAATAAAAGGACTTCTCAAAAATGGTCACTTTGTTTTTATTTACTTTGCTAATTTTTTGGGGGAAGGAGTAGGGGTACTAAGTATCCCTTACTGATTCACATGGAGGATGAGGATCTGGGGGTCCCTTTGTTAAAGTGGGCTGCCAGATTCTGATAAGTCACCCCCCACAACAACGGGTTAGCCATGGCTGTGGGGAAGAGGCCCTGGTCCTCATCAACATGAGGATGAGATGTTTTGGGGGCCCCCCTCTAATGTACCCCCCCATGTCAAGTGCGTGTGGCCTGGTAGGATGGGGGGGGGGGTGCTCACTTTTCCCCTTCCTTTCTGGCCTGCAAGACTGCATGCTTGGATAGGGGGCTGGTATAGATTTTTTTGGGTGGGGCATGCCATTTTTTTTTTTTTTGGCATGCCGGCTCTTTTTTTGTTGACGTTCTGCTGTCAATGGTGAACCCTGCTGACAGAAGGTGAGTCATATTTGTTAAGGGTGCCGTGGGTGCTGGCTCCCTAACAACCAGCTGTTCCCTGGTTGTAAGGCCTCGTTCAGTCCTAAGCAGTTTGCTTTTGATCCATTTCTGCAGTGCTTTTTTTGGTGCTTTTGCATTTTTTGATGCTTTTGATCTCTGCTTTTTTATGCTTTTCTTTAGGCAAATTTGTTGTTGGGCAGAATAAAAACGCAAAATGCATCAAAACCGCACTACATGCTTTTATGCGTTGTCCTAATTGAAGTCTATTGAACCAAAAACGCACCGTTTTGCATTGAAAAAAGACCCTGACCCTTTCCAATAATGCAGCGGCTGAAAAAAGCATACGTGTGAACGTGTTCTATACTAAACCATGTTAAATGGACTGTAGTGCGTGTCTGCAAATGGCACCAAAAAAGGTATAGGTGTAAACCAGGCCTTAAAGATGCAGCTGGCGTTAAAATACTGCATGTTTTCACTACTAAAATACTGCATCACTTCAAGAAGTAGCGCATGCGGTATTTTAGTAGTGTTTTTAGTGAATTGCCCAAAAAAATTTGAAAAAGGCTATGAGGTATTTTACAGCTGATCTTAAATGCAGCAGATACCTCTTTGTGCACTGAGCCCTGTATATCTATATAACTATTGTAGGTACACAGAAATTTAAGTGGTTGTTAAAGCCAGTGATTCCAATTCCCGCCAGCCTCTCTGTAATAATAATAATATATATACTACACAGTGTATGTGTTTTTTGAAAATTGAGCAGCTAAATACCTTTTTTCACATCGCTGATGTGCTGTCACATGACCACCCACCACTCTCCTCCCCCAATCTGAGGACTACAGTGGGAGGGGCTGAGATTTCCCTGTAACATCAGCCGGGCGGTCACATGACTGCACATCGGCGATGTCAAAAAATGTATTTAGCTGGAGAATTTTCAAAAAACACACACACTGTGTATTATATCTTATTACAGAGGGGCTGGCAGGAATTGGGATCACTAACTTTACTGACACATGGAATAGCGGCAGGAGGGGAGGAGCAGGTTTTTTTATCAGCTCACACACTAGGAAGGGAAAGGGAGGGAGAGCAGCAGGATGATGGAGGCACGTAAACTGACCACAGTATCATGGATCAGCAGCCATGACTACCATGGTCAGCACACTAAGGGGGACACAGGAACAGGCAGGATCAACCAGGTATATTACAACATAGAATGGGACAAATGTCAGCACATAATCACTATGCGGTTTAACATGCTTTTGGGTTACAACCTCTTTAACCACTTCCCGCATGGCCTATAGCAGGATGACGCCGGGCGGTGGCTCAGTTATCCTGACTGGGCGTCATATGACGTCCAGCAGTATAACTTGCCGACGAGGGAGTGCACCACGGCGATCAGTGATGCTGTGTGTCACTCTGACATACTGCATCACTGATCATAGCAAGAAGCCTCTGACGTAGGCTCCTTACCACGTGAACAGCTATTGTCAATCACAGCGTGAACCAGGCTTTCCTCAGTTCGCGCTGACAGGGAGAGCCGATCGGTGGCTCACCCTGTTGGGGGGGGGGGGGTGTCTGTGCTGATTATCAGCACAATCCCATTAGAGTTTCCACCAAGAATGCCAATCAGTGCCCATCAGCTGCCAGTCAGTGCCCCATCAGAAATGCCTGTCGGTGCCCAAAGTGCCAATCAGTGCCCACAGTGCCAAGCGTTGCCCATCACAGTGCCAAGCAGTGCCCATGAGTAAAATCTGTCAGTACCTCATCATCAGTGCTGCCCATCAGTGCCATCTATTAATTTCCATCAGTGCCAATCAGTGCCACCTATCAGTGCCCATCAGTGCTGCATATCAGTGTCGCCTATCAGTGCCCATCAATTCTACATATCAGTGCCTCCACATCAGTGCCACCTTATCCGTGCCAACTCACCAGTGCCCGTCAGTGAAGGAGAAAACAAAATTTTATAACAGAAACAAATTTGTGGTGCTTGTGGAGGAGACTGGGATCGCATAATCCTACAGCGAGAAACTGTCTGGATCGAGCATTTAAACGCTAACATACCTCCTGGTCTAAACGAAAGTCATACATATAAAGCATTTCTGTAACCAGATTTTGAAATATCTTTATATATTGATTAGGTTGGACCTGTCCCTGTCTCTATTGTACGGGACCAACACGCTCGTTCTGGTGAGACCCACTGATTCAATTCCTTTCTTCTCGACTCAATACAGAATTGAAACGAATAACTATTACAATATCAACTAAAATGCAGAGTTTAATATATCAATATCTCTGTATTTATATGTATCTGTTTGTAATAAGGCTAGTAGGACAGCCATTGTTAACTTTTATAACCAGGCTGCCCCCTATCCTATGTCTATGCAAAGTTATAAACTGCTATGAATGCTATATCTTGCACTGCCCCTAGATTGACTGTGGCGTGAGACAGTACGAGGTTTAGCTCCCCCAGCGTCGGGCACGTGCCTCTCCAGGAAATGAGGATGCTCCTTGGAGAGCTACAATCCATTCCCACAAGGATGATGCCCACCAGCCGTGCCCACTATGTGGTCACTGCACGTGCGCGGTCTCACGCATGCGCAGTAAAAAGAGTGGGATCCAGCGACGTCATCCGCCAGATCATGAACGTCAGCTGGATTGGAGGCATATAAGAACACTGAGAACAGCCCCTAGCAAGGCAGCCACCCCCAGGTAAGACATGGAAGCAGGAGTTAAACGGTGAGTCATGCGATATCTAAACAGCAATTTACCTACATATAAGCCGACCCCATGCTAACTGTATACCGAATGCCAAGCTAGGCACCGGAGACAGCCGCATAATTATAGGCATTAACTGTCATGTAAATATGGCAGGAGAAACCTATTATATATCACCTTTCCTTATTGATCTCTGACTACTCTAACTATGTATATCTAACAAAACAGGGGATGCTATCTTGCTGTGACACACCGTATGAATAGATCACCGTTTAAACATCAGTCAACAACTGCCTGAAAATAGACCGCTAAATAACAACCAGCTGTAACTACTATTACTCCTGCATCCCCTTTTCCCGAGGTGTTATACTGGACATCCTGACTTAATAGATCGGGAGTCTAATATATCAGTCTTTTAACCATTCTATCTCACTTTCTTTTACTGTTTAACTCTAAATACTTCATTTTCACTCTTTCTTTCTATCTGATCCAACCATGCTTCTTTTTTTCTCCCCTCTTTGTTTCTTCTTTGTTTTCCCTTCCCTTTCTCTCCTTTCCCTCCCCCCCCATTTCTCCCCTTTGCCCCCCTCATTTCCTCCCCCCTCACCCCCTCTCTTCCGCCCCCTCTTTCCATCTCATTCTTCCTTTTCTTTTAATTCTGTTTTCTTGCACCACATACCTTATAGACGATTGTCAGATGATATACCATACTACCTATAAAACTTATAAATGTAAAATTCAGTGGTCCAAGGTGCTTCCCGTGTCCGCGGTGGGGGAAAATTGCCTTTGGGTGCCTCTGTCATTGCTGCCGCAGTCTCCCCATTCTCTAGGTAAGCATTGCCTATGTATCCTTCTCAGAACTCATATCAGTCTTATACAATATTAAAGAAAATAACCTTCATGTTTTGAAATATATATCAAGGTCATAAACAATGGTTTAAACATGAAATTATGATTATGATTTATCTCAATAGATGCTTATGACTGGCTCCTTCTGAAGAAGCAGCAATTGCTGCAAAACTAGTTGAGGACAATCGCCAAGATGCATTATATCCGATACCCCACTTCAACACTAGGGGTCACCTTCATTTCTTGTAAAATAGTTTGAAGCAGCATACAAGGCTGTAATTATCAATTGTATCTAACTATTTTGTCAACGTGGTTTTGTCCCACAATGTTTTTTGTTTCATATATACTCTTGTCTATGTCCTTGAGGTACTGAGATAGTCCAAACTTTTCTCCCTTTTTCCAGGTGCACTTCTCATACGACCCCAGGCACCTATTTCTATAACAGAAACAACAAAACTTTTTTTTTTTTTTTTCAAAAATTTCGGCCTTTTTTAGTTTGTTTAGCAAAAAATAAAAACCCCAGTGGTGATCAAATACCACCAAAAGAAAGCTCTATTTGTGGGAAGAAAATGCTAAAAATGTAGTTTGGTACAGTGTTGTATGACCGTGCAATTGTCATTCAAAGTGTGACAGCGCTGAAAGCTGAAAATTGTCCTGGGCAAAAAGGGGGGAAAGTGCCCAGTATTGAAGTGGTTTAGCACCTAAAAAACAAAGACAAATTGGAATGTATTGTAAAGCTGTGTGTAACATATAGCTAATAATAGGATTTTTATAACAGCTTACCTGTAAAATCCTTTTCTTGGAGTACATCACGGGACACAGAGCCACAGTGATTACTGTATGGGTTATATAGGCACCTTTAGGTGATGGACATTGGCGCACCCTATACAGGAAGTTTGGCTCCCTATATAACCCCTCTCCTTACTGGAAGTACCTCAGTTTTGTAGCAAAGCAATACACGTGTAATCAGAAAGAGGGGAGGGACCTCCGTGTCCTGTGATGTACTCCAAGAAAAGGATTTTACAGGTAATCCTATTTTCTTTATCGTACATCACGGGACACAGAGCCACAGTAATTACTGTATGGGATGTCCCAGAGCAATGCTATGTGAGGGGAGGGAGACACAAACAAAAGTAGGGTGCAATCAGATCTGAGGACCTATACTGCTGCCTGCAGCACACTGCGCCCAAAGGCGACATCCTCATGCCTTCTTACATCCACCTGATAGAATCTGGTGAATGTATGGACTGAAGACCAAGTTGCGGCCTTGCATATTTGAGCCATGGAGGCTTGGTGATGCACTGCCCACAAAGCACTAACAGCCCTGGTGGAGTGCGCTTTGATTTGAAAAGGTGGAACTTTCTTCTTCAAACCATAAGCTTGAATAATTACTTTCCGAATCCACTTAGCAATAGTAGATTTCGACTCTGCCTGTCCTTTTTTAGGACCTTCAGGCAGCACAAACAAAACATCTGTTTTCCGAATCTGAGCAGTCGCCTCTAAATAGATTTTGACTGCTCTCACTACATCCAGAGAATGTAGTGACTTTTCTTCCGTAGAACAGGGTTCTGGAAAAAATGAAGGCAGAACAATATCCTGGTTTAGATGAAAACCCGAAACCACCTTAGGGCAGAAAGCTAGGATGAGGACGCAATACTACTCTATCCTTATGAATAATTAAATATGGCTCTTTACAAGAAAGAGCAGCCAATTCTTCTTGCAGAAGATATGGCCACCAGAAAAACTAGCTTCCTTGTCAAAAGGACCAAGGGAATATGTCGTATCGGCTCTAAAGGCTGTTTCTGAAATGCCGACAGAACTAAATTCAAGTCCCAAGGGTTCAGGGGTGACCTAACCTGTGGATTAAGCCGCGTTACCCCCTGTATGAAGCTATGGACCAAAGAATGCGAAGCAAGTGGTCGTTGAAAGAATACCGATAAGGCCGAGACCTGGCCTTTGATAGTACTCAAGGCCAGTTTCATCTCTAACCCCATTTGTAGAAAGGCAAGGATTCTACCTATGACATACTTTCTGGGATACCAACCCCTGGATTCACACCAGGAAACATATGCCTTCCAGACTCTATAATAAATGACTCTGGAAGCTGGCTTCCTTGCATTAATCAAGGTAGATATCACTGAGCCTGAAAGCCCCCGATTCTTCAGAATGTGGGTTTCAATAGCCAAACCGTTAAATTTAGCGTTTATAAGGTAGGATGGAACACTGGTCCCTGCGATAGCAGGTCTGGACGTGGTGGTAGGGTCCATGGGGCACCTACCGCCATCTTTACTATTTCTGCATACCAAGATCTTTTGGGCCACGCTGGGGCCACAAGAACCACTGACTTCTTTTCCTGCTTGATCCTGCAAAGAAGTCGTGGTAGCAGCAGAATAGGAGGAAATGCATAAATCAGTGAGAACTGATCCCACGGGGTCACCATCGCATCTGTTCCGCATGCGAGTGGATCCCTTGTTCTTGACACAAAGTTGTCGACTTTGTTGTTGAACCGGGACGCAAATAGATTAACGTCCAGAATCCCCCATCTTTAGCATATAGCTAGGAAGATGTCGGGGTGCAGGGACCATTTCCCCAGGAACAACTGCTGGCGACTTAAGTAGTCCGCCTGCCAGTTCTCTACCCCTGGAATGAAGATTGCCGATATGCATGGCACATGCTTTTCTACCCAGGTTAGGATATGGTTCACCTCTCCCTGGGCTGCATGACTTCTTGTGCCCCCTTGGTGATTGATATAAGCCACTGCTGTGGCATTGCTGGATTGGATCCTGACAGGACAATTCCGCAACCTGAATGTCCAGGCCTTTAGGGCTAGGTACGCTGCCTGAATCTCTAGAATGTTGATGGGCAAGGTCCTTTCGGTTCTGGACCTGAAAGGCTGGCATCTGTTGTTACCACCTTCCAGGTAACTGGCAAGAAGGATTTCCCCTTCCACAGATTCTCGGGTATCAACCACCAACTAAGGCTCTGGCGCACTATTGGTGACAAACGCATCTGAAAATCTAGTGCCTGGACCTTCTTGTTCCAGGCAGACAGGCTACTGTTTTACAGCAGTCTCAAATGGGCATAGGGAACCGCTTCGAATGAAGCCACCATCTTTCCCAACAACCTCATGCAAAGGCGACTAGAAGGACCCTTCTTCAGCCTGACCACCTGAACCAGCTCCTTTATGGCACTGATCTTTGCCTGGGGTAAAAACACCCTCTTCTGGGTTGTATCTATAACCAGACCCAAGTACTCTAGTCTTCTTACTGGCTTTAAAGAAGATTTCTCTAGGTTGAGGACCCAACCTAGGTATTCCAGGTAGTTGACTGTGGTGACCATGCTTTGGTCTAAGCGGGCTACCGACCAGTCTATCAAGAGCAGGTCATCTAGGTAAGCTATAATCGTTAAACCTTGGGCCTTTAATCTGTCCAGAGGAGGGGCCAGGACCTTTGTAAACACCCAAGGTGCAGTAGCTAGACTGAAAGGCAGAGCTACAAACTGAAAATGAAGTTTTTCCACTTCGAAACGCAGATATTTCTGATGAGCGGGGAAAATAGGTACATGCAGGTATGCATCCTTGATGTCGATGGGTGCCAGAAGTTCTCCTCCTTGTAGGATGGAGACTATTGATCGGATTGATTCCATGCGAAAAGATCGAATTTTCAGGAACCGGTTTAGATCCTTGAGATCTAGAATGGGTCTGACATCTCCATTTGGTTTTGGCATAGTGAAAAGGTTTGAATAAAACCTCAACCCCTGCTTTTCCATGGGGACCACCATGTTCACTTTCTGTGACAAAAGCCGATCTAATGCTTGAAGGAGAGACCTCTTTTTCTCTGGATCTTTGGGAGCATTTGACCTGAGGAAACGAAGAGACAGGAATTCTCGGAACTCTAGTTTGTAACCTAGAGCTATTGTGGAGACCACCCATCTGTCTTGAAAATCCTCCCGCCAGACCTTTGAGAACTGTAGAAGTCTTCCCCCCACTCGAACGAGGGGGAGCGCCCCTTCATAAAACGGCTTCAGCGTTCTGTCTTTCCTCCCCCAGGACTTTGTTTGTCCCTGGGGATGACCCTGAGGTTTACCTCTTGAACCTGACGGTGGAGGCTGTCACGACTGCCTGGAGGCTGATGCCCCTAGCACTGGAGAAAGAGCCCATTTAAATGAGGTACATTTACTCCTTTTCTTAACTGGCAAAAGGGTACTTTTCCCACTTGATATCTTTTGGATATAATT
Organism: Aquarana catesbeiana; assembly: GCF_042186555.1. Lineage (NCBI taxonomy): Eukaryota > Metazoa > Chordata > Amphibia > Anura > Ranidae > Aquarana > Aquarana catesbeiana. The sequence goes on along the minus strand of NC_133331.1, from coordinate 135,567,828 downwards.
GTCCAAATCATTTCCAAACAGCCTTTCATCGCGGAAAGGAAAGCCAGCCAGGAGCTTTTTGCATGGCGCTTCGGCTGACCAATTTTTCAACCATAAGATTCTTTGCGTCAACCCAAGCGTAAGGCAAGAGGTCTGCAGAATGGAATCTCTGATTGCGTCAATTGCAAAACACAAAGCCCCTGGCAGCTTGGCTAAATCCTGGGCCTGCTGTTGAGGGAAAACCTTGAACACCTGTTTCAAGTGGTCTCTCAAGGATTGACACACTCCAATTGCCGCCAATACAGGTTGAGCCACTGAACCTGCCAAAGAAAAAAATGTTTTTAACAAAAATTCCAACTTTTGATCGGTTGGATCCCTAAGCATTTAAGCATTGTCAACAGGACAAGTTAAACTTATATTTACAGAGGATATAGCAGCGCCAATTGCTGGTATACCCCACATCTTTGTAAATTTTTCCTCCATAGGATAAAGTGTTGAAAACTTTTTAGGAGGGAAAAAGTGCTTATCTGGGTGATCCCACTCAGAATATATAAGCTTTTCCAGCAACAAATGGACAGGAAAGGCGCGCAAAGCTTGAGGAGGCTTTAGTGAACCCAAACAAGAAGTGTGCTTTTCAACCGACTTAGTTAAGGGTAACTTAAATGTGGAGCGTACCACCTCACTAAGATTGCACCAGCAATTTCTCAGCCTGTGAAGCTGAAGAAGGTCCTTCCCCACTTGATTCCTTGGAAGAGGAGTCATCAGTCTCTTCACGGTCCCCTGAGGGAGAATCATCTTCCCTCTCCCACTGTTCCTCTGTTTGAGGGTCCTGGGTGGTAGAGGGGGACCTAATGCGTTTTCTTCCACTCTGTGAAGATGCGATTAACGCCGCTAATCTTTCCTCCAATTAAATCATGGCTGAGGAGAAAACCTCCTCAGGAATATATACAGGGGCTGAAATGCCGGAAGCAGTTGCAACCCCTGACAACTCCGATGGCTTGCTCTGACCAGCCTCCCTAGGTCTTTCAGGGGGAGATGGCGTTGTAGAGGGGGGGTCCTCAGAGCCTGAGGGAGATCCCTTTGAGCCCCGGTTTTTTGGGGTATTTGTACCTCCCCTTTTGCCCATAGTGCCAAGCACAAATGCAGAGGTACCAGAAAATGCACCCACTGCTGAGCAAATAGTCCAGCAACTGCCGCTGCTATCAAGGCTCAGTCCGATGCTTAAGTAAACGTGCCCTGGGAATGCCTGTGTCACCAACATTTACATGCGACCCATCTGCTGTGTCCCTCCTTCAGCTATATGCACCTGAAAAAAGTGCACCTTATAGCTTTACACACTCTGAATCATGCCGACGCCACTATAAGCCCCGCCCCCTTCCTCCGACCTCCCACCGCGCCCCCCTCATCTTTTTCAAAAGATACTGTTTTCCCACACGAGCAGGGCTCCGATCCGAGCGGATCGCACGTGGAGGGGGGGCTGGGGAGGAGGAGAGCTGCTGGATGGAGAACCGCCATAAAGGCGGCGGCAGCAGAAGCGGCGCGGCCCACTGCCGACTAACCCATGCTCCCTCTGCCTCCTGGAAAGAAGCTGTCTGGGTGGGGGGGACATTCCAAAGAGAAACTCCCCCCCTTCCCACGTTTTACCTGGGGCTTGGGCTGGAGGAAGCTTGTGACACAGAGCGAGACTGACAAGCATGGAATCAGGTACATGCTCTTGACAGCCCCCGGTGGTGAATTTAGGCATGACAACACTTACTTAAAGGAGAAAAATCCACAAGAATTAGAAAAATTCCTTAGGAATCTCCCTTACCTTATCCAGCTGCAGGGTTCTGTGGTAAACCACACAGACCAAAATCTTCACCACTCACAGTGGGCTCCGTTAAAAAACCTTCAGGAACCGGGGCCCCTTTTTATCGGGGTTCCACACTCCTGGACCTGTAAAGCACCCCGCCAGAAAATATGGCTGAAAAAAACAAACATTGGAACCCGGGGTCCAGCTCTCTAAAAAGAGAAGCGTTACAGGCAAAACCTTGTTTCTTCAGCCACAAGGCCCGGGTACCATTCAATTTGGCCTGAAAAGACACTTTGAATGGATCCGGTTGCATGGCTTGCCCCAGCAAAAATTTCTCCAGCGGAGCTTAGCACAGCACGTCTTTACTCGTGACCAACACCTAAGACACTGGTGAAAAAACTGAGGTACTCCCAGTAAGGTGAGGGGTTATTTAGGGAACTAAACTTCCTGTCTAGGGTGTGCCAGTGTCCATCACCTAAAGGTGCCTATATAACCCATACAGTAATTACTGTGGCTCTGTGTCCTGTGATATACGATAAAGAATTTTAGTTTTACTAAACATAACATTAAAATGCCCTAAACTATAATCTTTAAGCAATTTTCTAGAGAAGGAATCACATACCAAGCCACGTGGAAGCAAGCTTGCTGTGCAACCAATGTTTCATAATACAGTACTACATGTCTATTTAACAGAAACATTATTTAGACTTTTTCAATAAGGCAAAAAAACAAAAGGGGCCAATAGCAACTGATCACAAGTCACCTTTCACTGGTTTGATGAGAGTAGACGGAAGTCTAGTGCTTACTTTCTGCTTACTGCACCATGGCTTTGATTTCATACACCATTGAATGAATAAGCTAGGATATGTTCTGTAAAGAGAAGGTGAACTAAGGTGTTGACAGTCAAGTGTGAAGGTGGCGGAAAAGCTTGCATTCTCTAGTCAAAAATGCCAGCTTAACATTACCAGCCAGATAAGACAAGACAACAAAGTCTCTTGCCTTAGGGATCAATGAATACACTTGATTTAAATGAACCGAGATCAGAGGAAACGTTCTACCACATCAAGGAAAATAAAAACAGAAAAATGAATATGTTCTCAAACATAAATAAACAAAATGTCAGAGAACAGATGAAATATTTTGTTCCATCTTTACTGTTTCTGTATACATACACCTCCAATTTCCATTAAAAAAAAAAACAAAAAACAAGAAAGGGAAAACATTTGCAGCAATAACAAAAAAAATGCATGAAGCAGCTGTCAGCTAACTTGGCAGTTATTGCTGTTTCCTGTGTACAATTATTTATACAAATGTTTCATTTTCTGCAACAGTGCCTCTAAATTTTTTGTTTGGATGTTACAATATTTAAATGAGCACTGGAATAGCAGGTTCAATATGAGCAATGCTTATACCATATCTAAATCCAAAAGCAAGAATAAAGTATATTGCAGTTTATCAATTCTTAAATGTGGTGGCTTCATTGGTTCTCTTGTTTAGGCTTTTCCCCTTCATTTTTACCTGGTGATTCAGCCAGTAAGTCTGATATTTTTAAACTTCCTTCTTTTCAGCAAAACAGATAAACCATTTAACATTCACATCCAGATGGGAGCAGGGTCCTTGGGAGGCAAAGGGACTATTGGGCATGATTTACACAGTGAACAGACAAAAACAGTCTGGCGCCAGGAAACTGGGACATCTATTGCACTAAGAACCTTGAAAATGTCCTGCAAGAGCCCAAAAGAGCAGCTGTGTGGATGAGCACACCAGGAGGGGTGTGAATACAAGTAAAAACATTCAGGAGCAACCACAATTGAAAGCGCTGATCGGGACAATCTTGAAAGGACAAACAGTCAAATAATAAAAACGTTCAAAATGAAGCTTGGAGCACAAGCTTCATTTTGGACTTGCGTTCCTCGATTGTATGACGTCACGTTCGGGTGTTCCCGTCCACTTGCTCCGGTCGGTGGTTGCTCTGGCTGCCTCTCGGTCCCCCCTTTGCTTCCTGGTTGCCGCGTGATTCCGCCACACACCATTGGGGATCCCATCGAGGCTCCACACTTTCCATCCGGCTCTTTCCATCCGGCTCTGCACATGCTGGCTTCCCTCTTCCTAGTGACATCCAGGAACACATGAAGGTTTTGCCATTGCAGCACTGCCCCACCAAGCCAGTCCACCACCGACTGTTGCTTAAGGTACAGTCACAGTGAGGAGCACGCTTTGCAGTAGTTCCATCTATGCAAGGAGATGTCTAGATAATTTTTCACCCAATCACATATTATTAAATCGACACACGTTTTTATCTCATTGAACATTTTTGATTTACCCAGTAGACATCTAGGAGAAGTCTCACAGTGGAGACAGCACGACTGGTGCCATTATATTTTAATCATTGATGATAGTGCTCTAAATGGATTGATGGTCAACACTGCCAGACCGCGATTGGAATATATGTTGCCACCATTAACATAGTTAATATAGTGAACTTGGTATTGAATTATTCACTTTAAGGTCAACAAGGGGGTACTCTTTACGTCTAGAGGAAAAGAGATTTCATCTTCAATTATGGAAAGGTTTCTTCACAGTAATGCCCTGTACACACGGTCGGACATTGATTGGACATTCCGACAACAAAATCCTAGGATTTTTTCTGACCGATGTTGGCTCAAACTTGTTTTGCGTACACACGGTCCCACAAAGTTGTCGGAATTTCCGATCGCCAACAACGCGGTGAAGTCAACCACGTACGACGAGACTAGAAAAGGCCAGTTCAGAACCAAGCGTGGCACCCTTTGGGCTCCTTTTGCTAATCTCGTGTTAGTAAAAGTTTGGTCAGAGACGATTCGCGCTTTTTCAGACTTGTGGCTTTCAGATCGTTTTCTGCAGTTCAGTTTGTGCTTGTGGGTTTGTATCTGCTCTTTAGTGCGTGCAAGCAAGCTACGCGTGACTTGGATTAGTCATTGTGTTCTTGTTCGTTCGTTACTGTTTTTCAGGTCGCTCTTCACAGGCCTTGCTGTTCTTCAGTGCGTTCTGTTACTTCGTTCTGAGCAGCCGACCATTTTCTAGCCATGTTGCGTATACGTACTCCTCGTATAGTTCGTGCTGTTCGGGGGCTTGGTCTTGGGGTCCTGACCTTGACACAAGTCCAGTCCATGAACAGGGTGGGGAGGAGTTCATGGACCAAGAATTGGTTGCTTCAGCGTGACCAGTTCTCTCATATGCCTTTGCTCCGTGAGATCCGTGAGATCCGTGAGAGTAATCCTGATGATAGCAGGAACTTTCTCAGGATGACGGACCCCGTATTTCACCGTCTGCTGGCTTTGCTGACCCCCTATATCAGCAGGCAGGATACCTGCATGAGGCAAGCCATCACTCCGGAGCAGATGCTCGTCGCTACCCCCCCTGTACGTGGCGACAGGGAGAAGCCTGCAGGACTTTTAGTTCTCGACAGGCATCTCCCCCCAGGCTCTGGGTATCATTATTCCAGAGACCTGTTCTGCCATCATCCAGGTCCTGCAGAAGGAGTATATGAAGGTAAGATTTTTATCCTTTAATATCACATTTTATTGTATATAATGTTTGCTAATATATTGTATTTCTCTCCTCATTCCCTAATTACCATGATTGGGATATGCTGTGAATGTCCCCTTTGTTCTCATGCATGCTGGATTTTTATGTAATTATTTTTTTAGTCCTTCATACATATTTGCCTTCACTTACCTCCCCAGCATGCTCTCCTGCCCCTATATTCACATCATGTAGTCACTTAACAATGTATTTTATCAGCTCCATAGTAGTGCTTTACCCCAAACACCCCCTAAAATGTTTTGAAATGTGATTTGTGCTTTAAATTCAGGCAGTGTGCCAGAGGCTTTTTTTGTGGTGTCCCCAAATCATTTTTATTAACCCTCCCTCCCCCCAACTGCTAAGTCAGCTGATCCCAATTCTCTATCTATCCTCAATCACCTATCTGCTGACTTTGCCAAACCCATACACACTATACCCATCTCTTTAGTGGTCAGATGTATGGATGAATTCCCCAAAGCATGTAGTGCAAGGGCCTGTCTGTATACTTTCAAATGGTAATGTTTAAAGTTTTTGTATCCTATTATTATCTTGATAGGTAATAGCAGAATGTCCAAATGTGCTCAAATGTGTACAGTGTGTGTATTTATATCTTTGTATTAGGACACTTCTTACCTGTCCAGCGGGCTTCCAATAGTGTAACTAAGGAGGGGCTGTTCCAAGTAATACCCCGTATTTAGGCATTCATCTCTCAATGAAGTGGAGAGGGTTACCTGTCCAAGATCCCCCCCCCCCCCCCATAATGTTAGAAATGGCCCATGAGAGGGGGGGGGGAGGAATATGATAGGTGTACCTTATACTTTGGTGTTGTAAAATTCCCCTTAATAAATGTTATCTGGAGGTTGGCCAAGAATGTTTGTGTCTAATCTGCTTGCCGTGTTTATGTGCAAAAATAGTAATTTTTTTTTGTTTTCCTCAACAGTTTCCTTCCACGCCACAGGAATGGCAGACTGTGGCCTCCCACTTTGCCCAGCGGTGGGACTTTCCTAACTGCGGAGGGGCAATTGATGGGAAACACGTCCACATCGTCCCACCACCCAACTCGGGGTCGTACTATTATAATTACAAGGGGTTCAATAGTATTGTGATGTTGGCGGTGGTGTCGGCTAATTACAACTTCCTGTATGTGGACGTGGGGAAGAATGGCCGGATGTCCGATGGTGGAGTCATCGCCCAGACGGAGTTTTACAGGCGTCTCCAGAATGGCAGCTTGGACTTGCCACCTCCAGAAGACAATGTGGAAGGACTCCCATTCGTCTTCATTGCGGATGAAGCATTTGCGCTGGGGGACCATCTTATGCGGCCATTCCCGATGAGGATCCTCACCCCGGAACAGAGGGTTTTTAATTACCGGCTGGACAGAAGAGTGGTGGAGAACACATTTGGAATCATGGCCAGCCGGTTCCGCCTATTTCTGACACCCATCCATATAAACTTAATCATATAATCCTGGCGTGCTGTGTTCTACATAACTTTTTACGCCAACATTCTGCCAACTATGCTGGCTCAGTTGGGCCCGAGGCCGGAATTCTACATGAAACAACCCTGACGGCGCTTGAAAGTGGCCGTCCTGGCTTGCCCTCCCTGAGTGCCCGTGATGTCCGGTTAAGATACCTTTGAGTTCTTTGCGGGTAGGGGGGCCATCAATATGCCAGACAATTTGTGAAGCCTTTATCAAATAAAAAAGCTAATCTTTGGTGACATTTACTGCTTGTGTTTGTTTTAGCTGACCCTGACAGCAATGTGGGGAGTCCTGAAAATGGCGTGATTGTGTAACCTTATACAAAGCACTGTTGGGTGTTATTTACTAAAGGCATAGACACTTTGCACTACAAGTGCACTTGAAACTGCACTTGTAGTGCAAAGAGGATTTGCCCTTAGGAAATAACCCCCATTTTCACAGAAAACAGCAATTACATCACCACAAAAGTGTTGTAGCGTTGAGACAATAATCCACACATTCTTGATAACAATCTTTTTAATACCTGCACAATCACATCTGCATTTAGAAAAGGTTTTTAAAACAAACCAACATGTTTGTTGTATAACAATTTTTGGGGTGGCATTATCAAAAATAGAAATGTCCATTTGTGATAAAACAGGCATGTGTAAAACCAACAAGAAAGACACAAATCTTGAACTTACAAAGTTCACATATGGTAAAACTTGAAGACAATATCAGACATGAGTATTTACAAACTGTGTTTGATATTGCTTTCAGATGGGGTGAACTCACCCCTTGAAAAGCCAAATTTGGAAGATGCACACCAATTTACGAATGTCAACATGTGCTAGCTGCCATCACGGGGGATCAAGGGATGTGTTTTGGGGGAGCAACCCCTTCCTCACAGCTACTTTATTATTAAGGAAGGGGTTGCACCCCCAAAACGCGCCCATTGATCTCCCGTGATGGCAGATAGCACACGTTGGCACACTGTGTGCATCCTCCAAATTTGGCTTTTCGAAACATCGCTAAAACATTTTTAAGATTGTAGCACACAAATAAACAAAGTGATTTTGAGGGGTTTTAAATTCGCCCCAAAACATCAATGATGTTATTATTTTTTTGAATAACATCATTGATTTTTTTTCTTGAGGTTTTCCAATTCTAAATTACACCCCATGATCTCCCCGATCAGGATCTGGGCACTTTCTGATGTGAAAGGATCTCGATCCACAACATCACGATCACCTAAAAAGAGAGAAACCAAACAAAAACAGGTATCAAAAATATGCCCGCATCCATCTCTTACCTGAGTCTGTGGTCGCAGACACTCACCTGTTGTGTCAATTTCCACCACATCTTCTTCCTCCTCCTGCTCAGCTTGGGTTGGGGGTATTTCCCCTTCTTCCAGAGGTGGGGGGTCTGTGGTCTCCTTGGATGAGGGGTATCCTCCGAGTCTTTTCTCCCCTATGTAAAACAAAAATGGTATACTTAGCACACAGATATTTGATGGCCGAAATCTAAAGATTAAACATTGCTTGGAAGTGGGATACAATTGTCTATTTGGGCAGAGTTCCAAGATGTAGCATTTTTATTGTCCTTTGTCAAGCTTCAATACTTTACCTGTTTTGTACAAGCTTCACAGATGGAGACCCCCCTATAGTATACACTGGAGCACCTGTGTGGGCCACCTAATAAAAAGGGTGTTCTTGTGTCCCACACTAGTGCTCCAGCGTCCAGATGTCTAAACAGCTGCTGAGTGTCCTCTCCTTACACAGAATCTAGTTTGCATTTCATTCCAGTCACAAACCCATCTACACAACCAAATATTTTTCATACAAGTAGGCCCTAAAAAATGTTGGCAAATGCATATGGCCTAAACAATGGTGTTTTATAGGCCGAAAGAAAAATGTTTGATACGAACGAATAATGGGCCCATGAACATTAAAGTTGCCATTTTAAACTGTACAACACTTAAGAAAAGCATAAGGAGCAGCATGAACGTAATAAAGACAAAAAGAATAGGAACACAGCACAACTACTTACTTTTTTGCAGCACTCTCTGGATCTTTCTGTACTGCTCGGGCTTTCTTAATTTCAGGAATAAGAAAAAGAAAGGTCCGACCACCGCTTCCTGAGCTGATCTTTCGATCGTCGTACCCCGATATTCCGGTGCAGATTTTTGACCACTTTCGCCATGATCTTGGCCTTTCTGATATTGGGGTTGGGGTAAGGTCCATACTTCCCGTCATAGTCGGCCTTCTTCAGGATGTCCACCATCTCCAACATCTCCCCAAAGGACATATTTGTGGTCTTAAATCGTCTCCTTCTGGATCTGGACGTTTCCGGATCCAGACTTTCCTCCACTTCGTTGCTATAATTAGCACGCACCTGCTCTGACTCCGCCATATGCTCTTCACCCACTGCGCCAAACGAAAAGGGGCGGGGAATAGACTAGAAAGAACGTCAGGGGCGGGAGGAGTTACACGCATGCGCAGTGTGTATAAAGCATAACACGCGTGCGTAGTACGTACGATCTGTGAGCGGACGAAGGAGTATCGGAGGCGCCGATCGTGATAACGAAGGTAAGAGCCAAACTTGAGCCTATACTGCTTCTACATTGAGGCCTATATTGTAACAAGATTAGGAGAGTTTTGCCTGACATTAGGGTTTGTCTTGTGTTGTGTCTTGCAGTGAAAATGGATATCTTGAACGATACCGACTTCATGGCAATCTTCATTGACATGTTCAGGGAACTGTCTTGTCTGTGGGAGATCAACCACCCACATTATAAGAACCAAACAAAGAGGAAGGCATCACTGGATCAATTGTTGGAAATTGTAAAGCAGGTGATCCCCACGGCAGACATCACCTATTTGAGGATCCTAATTGGTGGCCTGAGGAGCACATATGTAAGGGAGCGCCAGAAAGTCCAGGATTCGCAGAGATCCGGAGCAGCAGATGACATCTATGTCCCCAGGATGTGGTACTATGACAGGCTGCATTTTCTGGCAGGCCAGACTGAACCCAGGCCAGCACTCTCCAGTCTTCCTTCCACGCTTCCTTCCCCCCAGCTGAGGCTTCCGACGCCCAACCTGGGCCTTCCAGGCAGCAACATGTGGAGGAGCCCAGCTTGAGCCAGGTATAGCATTCCTCTAAATAGTTCAGGTTGTCCAATCAATGATGTTAACTAGATGTTAGTTTGGAGTACTAATTTCTGATTGTGATTGATGATGCAAAAACTAAACCATGTCCCTTTTTCATACACAAGTCTCAACCAGGAGGTGGCTGGGCCGAGCAGGCTGCCTGATATGCAGGTCCCTCCCATCCACCTGCAAAGAGAAAGTGGCAGGAAGAGGAGTACCCTAGAGGAGGCTGCCATAGGCCTCTTTTGGAAGGCTACAGAGGCCCTGAGAGCACCAAACACTGTGGAGGAGGACTTTGCTGCCATAATTGCCTGTAAAATGCAGCGGATGGAGGAGGGCCAACAACTCATGTGTGAGTCATTAATGTTGGAAGCTCTCAATAAGGGGTTGAGGGCCCAACTATCATCTGATACCCACATTTGTGACCTCACACATGGTCCTCCTCCTCCAGGTCCTTCTACTTCTCCTCCTCCTCCAGATCCTTCTCCTCCTCCTGCAACATCTCCAACAGCAGAGCCACAGCCAGGAATGAAGCGTGGAAGCAAAACCAGAAAGTGATGACCCTGGATCCAGTCTGGTCTGGCAAAAGATGCAGCCTCTTGTGGTACCACAGCCTGGGGACACAGATGTCATCTGCTGCTTTCCGGATCTCGGGAACTTCTGGACCAGACTGCACTTCCTTACATATAGACTCCTCAGGCCACCAATTTTGATGTTAAAGAATTGATGTCTGCCCTGGGGGTCCAAGGCTTCGCTAATTTCTGCTGTTTATCCAGTGTTGCCTCCCTCTTTGTTTGGTTCTGAGCCCTTAATAAAGGATTTTTGGTTTCAATTATACTTGCCTATGTGTTTTTTCCTTCAAAAAGGACAGTTTGTTTGTGAGGATTCAGGTACATTTCAAAAATACTATATGAAATTAACAAGGGACACCAACACCAAACAATCTCCTTGAGATTAAATAATACAAGATAATAATGGTGTTGTGGTAACTTGACACACAAAAAACACACAAAAATATTCTGGAGTAAAACTAAAAATAAAATAAAACAAAGATCAGCCTTGGAAAAAATACAAACCTAAAATCTAAAAAAAAAACTGCCTTTTAAAAAAAATAAATAAATAAATAAATAAATATTTTTGTCAGATGTGACAAATCCAAATATATTGAGGGAATCCCGATAAATAGTAAAGAAATAAGTTTGAGAGAAGTCTGTGTGAATATGAGCAGCAAAACTACTTCATTCTTCCCACATTATAAAGAAGAAGAGAGTGCGCTGTATTAAACCATTTTTAACATTGCAGCCTGACGAAAGTGCTGTATCCATTCCGAACACTAATTTTACCCGACCGAGCTGTTCCGTCTCGGAATTTCTTCTGAGCATGAGTGGCACTTTGTGCGTCGGAACAGGCCACACACGGTCGGAATTGACGCGATCGGATTTTGTTGTTGGAAAATTTTATAGCCTGCTCTCAAACTTTGTGTGTCGGAAAATCCGATGGAAAATGTCCGATGGAGCCCACACACGGTCGGAATTTCCGACAACACGCTCCGATCGGACATTGTCCATCGGAAAATCCGACCGTGTGTACGGGGCATTAAGAGCTGTGAAGATGTGGAATAGGCTCCCTCCAGAGGTGGTTCTGGCCAGCTCAGTTACTTTATTGCTTTAAAAAAGGCCTAGATTCTTTCTTAAATGTACATAACATAACTGTAGACTAACATTTATAGGTAAAGTTGATCCAGGGAATATCAGATTGCCTCTCGGGAGATCAGGAAGGAATTTTTACCCTTGCTGTAGTAAATTCGATCATGCTTTGCTGGGGTTTAATGTCTATAAACAAAAAATGAGTAAGAATCTTCTTCTTAACCCAGTGATATAATTTTTTGTGAATCTTGTGACCATAAATTTAAGTCCTTACAAATTGTATGATGACATGTGCAAAAGTCCACTGTAGTGCCCAGTGATATAATTTCCATAGTGCTTTGGTCATGTATAAAACGCGATAAGTGCTATGAATCTGTATGATCCTCTCCACCATTGCACAACCTGCCAAACACCAGATATAAGGACCCAATGTTTGGTGGGTCAACTTGTGCTCAAGTTAGATAGTTAGTAAGGTTGAATAAAGACACCAGTCCATCCAGTTCAACCTGAGTGAGTGTGGGTGCGTGTCTACAATTGTCCCTATACCTGTACATTGTGTCTCATTAAGATGCTCATCTATTATATTATTATTTATTTAAGGTACCCATATAGCGCTGACAATTTATGCAGCGCTCCACACATCGCACATTCACATCGGTCCCTACCCTCAAGGAGCCCACAATCCAAGGTCCCCAACTCACATTCATATACTAGGGCCAATTTTGGACAGAAGTCAATTAACCTACCAGCATGTCTTTGGAGTGAAGTGTACTCCCCATCAGCTGGGCTGTTCCATCCCCTCTCCTCTCCTGCTTGGACTCGGTACTAGTAAATTACTCCAAAAAATAAATGAAACGCTTTCCATAGCATAACCCTGTTTCAATAATAAAATTCTTAAAAATGGCGTGAAAAGAAATAAAACTTTACCTTTTTCCACGCCTTGGCTGGCACCCAACAATCTTAGCAGTGTTTGTTATGGCCGCCGGCCACCTTTTCCGGCATGGGTATCGCCGTGTGTCCAACCGGCGGAAGTTGCGTCACCAGATGTGATGTCAGAAACCACGTAACCTTGCCTCATCTAAACTAAACTGGTACTAAACCCAGGACCCTGCATTCACTATAGCTGGTCTACCACAGTACACAGAACATGGAAATGCAATTATTTTAGTAAATATAAACTGTTAAATACCTTTTCTCATCAGCAGTATATAGCAGTCTTGTGACTTCTATCAGTGTCCAGCCAAGCACTGGTTAAAGCTAGTAGGAGGAGTTTTCTGACTGAACTATGAGACTGCAAGATCCCAGACCCTTTGTGTGGACAGTGCTGATTGGACCTGTGCTGATCACATGCACCCTCCCAAGAAAAACAAACCTATCAATACACACCAAACTGAGCATGTGCAGCCTGACTCCATAGACTATATTATCAGGAAATTATTAGGAGTCAGTGGAAGGAGTTGAGGACCAGAGAAGACAGGATCAAACAGCCTTTTTACACAGTGTAGAGGATTAACCCCTTAGGTTCCATATTGAGTATAACAAGCATGCTTTACTGCATATACAGACTGATTTTACTGTTGTGGGTTTAGTAACATTTTAAGCAATACAAATAGTGCAAAGTATCATGAACAGTTCTCCCTCCTTTCAATATTGCTGAAAAATTGCTATTTCAATGCATATGATTTTCCACCTATGAGTCATATCAAGCTATGTAGAGATTGGAGGCACAGAGCAAAAGGAGTGGAAAAGAGACCATCAGAGGAAAAACACAGACACCTGGTTACTTGAAAATCCTAGTGCATTCATTTCACATCTATTTGGAGAGGGGAGCACAAAGTGTGTTTACATATGCACAGGAGTCATTGAACCCAGCACAAGAGATTGCACTTGAAGTCACATTGAATAACAATCTGAATGGACTGAATGAAAAAGATTTATTGTAAATTGTATATAGAGTGCTCAGCATAAATGAGTACACTCCAACAGAGTTGTCAGAAAACCTTTACTTTCTTTTCAGAATTTTTTATGGGACACTATACTACAAAATACTCCTACAAATGTGGGCCATTGATTGCAACCAAGATTTGTTAATTTGCACACACAAAAAAGTGTTTTTCCTATCAAAATCATTCATGTTGCAAAAATGAACACACCCCAATGAAAGTCTTAGGAGCAAAGCTACATTTTAGACAACAAAATCCTAATTTACAAGAATTCTACTACAGGTCAGTAATTCTTCATTAAACAGGTGTCCAGCAGACAGTTGATTATAAAAGGGGGTTACTTAACAAAGAAAACCCCTTCCCATTTCATGCTGTCAGCAATGGCACCACATGGAAGAGAAATGTCACAAGGTCTTAGAACGAAAATAATTTCTTTACAGGAGAAAGGTGAAGGCTATAAGATCAGCAAAGCTTTACTTCTCAGTCAGAATACTGTAGCAAAAGAGATACAAAAATTTAACAAAGATGGAACTGCAACCATCTCACAGAGACGTCCAGGCCATCCACGGAAGTTACCACCTCAATAGGAGTGTCTTCTGATGTGAAGGGTTGAAGAAAATCACCATGCAGGTTCACTGCAGTTAGCTAAAGAAGTAGAAAGCCAAACTGGGGTAATTGTTTCCTGTGACACAATACGACGTACACTGCAGAGGACCGACATGCACAAAGGAAGCCTCTCCTAAAGACCATGCACAAAAAAGCCCACCTAGAATTTGCCAGGGCTCATGCTGAAAAAGAACAAGACTACTGGGACTCTGGAGTGATGAGACCAAGATAAATGTTTTTGGAACTGATCGCTTCAAAACTGTATGGCGTTGCAAAGGTGAGGAGAAGAAAAATGCATGGTGTATACAGTGAAACATGGTGGTGGCAGTGTCCTTCGATGGGGCTGCACGAGTGCTGCTGGTGTCGGGCACCTGCATTTGATGGTATCATGAATTCACACATATACTGCTCTATATTGAAAGAGAAGATGCTACCATCACTCTGTGCCCTTGGTCGTTATGCACTTTTCCAACATGACAATGATACAAAACACACATCTAAGGCCACTGTTGCATTTCTGAAAAAGAACAAGGTTAAAGCGATTCAGTGGCCAAGTATATCTCCTGTTCTGAACCCAATCGAACACCTATGAGGAATTCTTTAGAGACAAGTTGAGCATCACTCTCCATCCAGCATCCAGGCTTTAAAAGAGAACTTTCTTGAAGAATGGAAGAAAATAGATGTTATAATATGTTGCCAACTTGTTCATTCCATACCTAGAAGACTTGTTGCTGTCCTTACAAATCATGGAGGTCATACAAATTACTAGATGTAGTATTTTTTGTTGTGGGGTGTATTCATTTTTGCATCAACTAATTTGAGTAAAACTGAAGATTTTGTAATCCAAGTTATATTATTAACCTTACGTTCATGAAATAAGATAATCAAATGTTCTATGAAACTCAGTTTTGTCAAAATTTTGGAAATTGTTATTGTGTTCATTGAGATATTGATTAAAATCTTACTTTTCAAAAAGGGTGTACTCATTTGTGATGAGCACTGTATATGCATTGAAATAGCAATCTTTGAATAAATATTGAAAGGAGAAAGAACTGTTCATGAAACTTTGCACTATTTGTATTGCTTAATAGTACACAATAGTGACATTATTGCACTGAAGAATAGGGGAGCGCTGTGAACCTTTAGATACTAATATTTAAACTTAATTTTTATTCATTTTGTTTATGTATTAAAAAGAGTGCCACATTGAAAAAAAGAGCCTTTCATTTATTTGTGAAAACAATTGGTGTACGGATCACCCCCAGAAATGCTATTTCCTGGTTTTGTGATTGGCTCATAGATATTCCCAGAAGTCTGCACTTAGATACATGTCAGATTTTAGGCATCCTCTGTAACAAAAATGTAATTTTTGGTAAGATGCTCCTAAAGGGTTAATCACTTATGTGAGTCAGACCCTGCATTAGTATCATTAAAGCTGCTTTGTAAGCTGATCAATAATGAAAATGTAAATCCTATTCATAATCAATATCCATTAAGCCAGGTACACACAATTTTTTACTTAAAAATGCATTTTTACTTCTGTTTGTGTTGCTGTAAGAAAAGTAGAAGGAAAAACTCTAACATCAGTAAAACCTGACAGGAGTTCTAATCCTTCCTCATTCTGTCTCCAAATATACTTTATTGCATGGGTATTGAAAAAGAATTCACAGAGGTCTGGTCAGTAAAATGTTTGCGCTGCAGAGGTTCAAATCACACAATTGTGCGATCACTCAGATACTTCACATGACAGCCAGATTCATCCTCTTATATCACACTTCCCTCCTTACATCAGTGTCCTAAGTCCCCCCCTGCACATTACTATCCCCCCCCCCGCCTTCACATCAAAGGTCACCCTTTATAGTGGTGTTCTCATCCCCCCCTTCACAGTAGTGTTCTCAATCCCCTTTCATATCCCCTGACCCTTCCCCACCCTATTCACAGACGTGTTCTCAGCCCCCCTTTGCATCAAACACCCTATTTACAGTAGTGTCCTCAGCCCCCCTTCACATAACCCCGTCTCCACCCTTCCCCATCCTTCACAGCAGTGTCCTAGCACCCTTCACTCTCCTAACCTGTCTACCATTGTAGACAGGTACACCAGACATGGGGTAGGAGTCACAGCAGCTCTGGATACATGTTGATAAATGTCCTGCATCCTACCTAGCAATCAATCACTTGCTAGTTAACTTAAAAAGTTAACTTGGGCAGCTCCCACCTTCCATTCAGAACTATTCTGCCTCCCTCTTCTAATTATGCTGTGAGGATGACGGCTCTGAGGAAGTGACTCAGTCCGGATTTGGACTGCAGTCCACCATTTAGTGATGTCTTTCATGGGGGGTAAAGGACTATAAACAGATAAAATGGTGTATAACTCCAGCTCGGCTTTAAATATATCCAAGGCACGTAACATTTTATCCAAAGGACTGGACAGAAGTTAATAGAACATCAGCTGTGTAGAATTAAAAAGATTTTATCATCAGTTGAATGGATTTTTACAGTAAGAGTGGTTAAAGAGACATGGTCACGTTGCCCATTCAGGGCAAAATGACAGGGTCTTTATACAGAAGCCCCATGACCCATTGATATTCATCTTGCCAGCACTCTTCCAATGCTTCTGGTGACAATACTGGTGCATCTGGCTATGAAGGAACTTGTGATCTTCTTCTATGTGAATCTAGCAGCCCATCGCTATGCCTAAGCAGTGTTACATGGCAGAAGGCGTGACACTGCCGTCCCACAAACAGTCAACACCAGGGGTTTTAGTGTCAGCTGTGACAGAGGCAATGAATATCAGCAAGTCAAGGTGAGGCCCCATTGCAAAGGCATGGTCACTTTGCCCTAAATGGACAAAGTGACAGGGTATCTTTAGAGTGGCACTAAACTCCCAAAAAAAGTTAGCTCCAATTTAACACTCCACACCCTCATCAAGCAGAATTGCAGGGAATTTTCAACCCTGCCCTCTGCCACCATCCCAGACTTGGTCAGAATGACATGTACCAAGTCCAGCAGCCTCCTGGGCTCCATTACATCTCCCAGGAGGCCAAAGGATCAGCACACAAAAGGGGGGGCAATCCAGTAGGCAGTTGGAGAGCAGGGAGGTCAAGCGCATCGGCATTATTGCTGGAAGAGCCCGAAGTCCGAAGAGGCAACCTGCTGAAAAGGACCAAGGTGGAGAGCAGGACCCATTCTGTGGCACTTGAACAGTGGATCACAACAGGAAAACACTGGGTTTGCTGTGAAGGTATGTGTTTTGAAGAGCACTACAGCTAGGAAGTTGAGTACAGCCTTAAGCTATGCAAAACCAATAATGGCATTTTTTTTCTTACATCTAATAATATCTAAAAGGTATAGAAAAGCAAACAAAACAATATTTTCATTCCAGTAATTGATCAGACTGCCCGAAAATGTTTTTTTTCTGTTTAGCAAAATTGGGAACAGCTGATTTAGAGCCATCAGAGATCAAACTTGATGGATATAACTCTTATCAAAGCTATAAATTATGTCAAATTAAAGCATTAAATAATGTAACTTACAAAGAAAGGAGGAAAAAGAAAACACCTGGAGTGTTGGCCACAAATGCAAGCGTTCTCCAGTCTCGAATGTAATAGCCCAACAAGGCATAAACCGCTATGCCAACAGCAAAAGTGAGATTAGTTAAGGAACCTAATAAAAGAAAAACACAACTGTGAAACATACTATAAATACTCTCCATAACATTGCATTATATGCCAATAATTCACGTTCCACTACCTTGAATCCTCTCAAACAAGAAATGTATTCCACCCAAAACCTAAAATTATGTGAGTGGAATTACAACATATGTTTTCTAGTTTTGAACAGAACATGGAAGGGTTAGAATGTCTCTCACATTTCTCCCTATACATTTACCCTTTATACTAGACCAGATGACCATTTTTACAGGGATAGAAAGTAAATAGAAATCTAAATTTTTAAATGTCTCACAGGATATGGTGTTGTGAGAAGGTGTTGTGAGAAACCTTCAAAAGAGTATACCTGTTTCGGTGGGACATTTCCTCACTTCCTCTTATGTTTCCGGGTCCATACACAAGGGGAAAGGATTATTATTACTTACTATTAAGCCTTCTATTGGAGTTCATTAAGGGACACAGGATAGAAATAGTTCTGAAATGTTTGGGTTATAATGTTGCCTACAGGTGCTGTTATGCAGTCTATAACACTGTTAGCCAGAATAACCCCTCCTACTCCCATCATGCTTCAGTTTTATGCATCAACAGTACTAGGCACGATCAAAAGAAAAAGGTATGGGACTTGTATCCCTTAATAAACTCTATGAAAAGGGTTACATATGCCAAGTCAAAAATTCTGTTTTCTCAATTGCTTATTAAGGGACACAGGGTAAAGATAATACTGATACATTCAGGACATCTAAAAGCAATTAAACTGAGTTGAAGGCAATACAGCAAACAAAATGCCAACATGCCCACAACAGTATTAATTGGGGCTACTTGCAGCTGAAAGAGCTGGCTGAAGGACCTTATGTCCAAATCCTGCATCAGCTGAGGCCTGTCTGCCTGATACAACCTGTGAACAAAAGACCAAGTGGGCAGCTTAGCAAATCTGGGAAATAGATGCCTGATGTTCAAAAGACCAAGAAATTACTTACTGATCTAGTGAAGTTTGCCTTGACAGGAAAGAACATATCCTTTTTGTTAAGCCCATAAAAACGTGAATGATGAGCTGCCTAAGCCACTTGGCAATTTTGGAACAAGAGAGAGGCTGATGAATTGAAAAGAGATCTGACGCTTGAGATTACTCAGGGCCAAATGTCAATCCAATTCAGACTGGAGAAGGACAGATCCCGCTGAGTATCTCCAGGTCAGGACAGACAGGAGCAGAAATGGACTTACGGGACTGCATCAAAGGAGACTTCCCTCAAGCCCAGAACCCTAATGCGGATTTGGAGGGTTGGACAGATCCTTAGCTGCAAATCCTGAACTTAGGAAAGTGAGGTCAGTTGTTCGTGTCAGTTATGACTGAGGCCTCATAGGCTGAAACGCGTCAACTGATCTTATCTGCGTTTGTACACTGTGGTTTTTTAATAAAAATTAAAATGTAAGTAAACCGACCTATCGTTTTCAGCCAAGGAAGCTGCCATCTTTGCCTCTGTTTAATCTACAGCTGCCATGATGCTGCACATGTGATCAGTTATTGACAGTTTGGTTGGGAGTGTTACATTTCCAGCACGTGCCGCAAATGAAACCGTTTTATGGATGGGTTTACTTCCGCTTTAAGATTTTTTAAGAGCAACAACGTGTGTGCGCATCATCTCTCTGAACGGTCAGTTGTTTGTCTTGTGGAAGGATAATCCTGGACTGAGCTGTATCTAGAAAAACAAAATGCTCTCAGAGATAAGGAGTTCCAGCACTAACTTTTGAAAGTTCTCTAGAGTCTCTTTTGGACATTGGCCAACAAAGTCAGAGCTGACGGTTCTCTCAGCAAGAGCTCATCCAAATATCCCAAAATGGGTATGCCCTGTAAAAACAGCTGAGAAAACACAGTAACTAGCGTCTTGGTGAATACACAAGATGTAGTGGACAAACCAAAGGGAAGGGACAAAAAGTGGGAGATTTACTAAAACTGGTACAAACAGAATTTGGTGCAGCTGTGCATAGTAACCAATCAGTATTGCACGCCCACAGCAAAACACAGGTAGCATTGATGCGCTGGAAAGATGAGGACATGCAAGCAAGCATCCTTGATGTCCACAAAGAACAGAAAATCCCTACATCCACAGGAAACCTATAACTAACCTGGTAGATTCCATGCAGAATTTGTGCGTGTGAATTAAGACATTGCATGCATAGATCCAGAATGGGGTGTATGCCCCTTGTTTCTTTTGGGACTGTGAAGGGGTTTGAGTAGAAACCTTGCAATAACATCCTAAGATAGGAGTTAGCCAAGGCAGTACAGAGATCTGTTAGACAATGCAGAGATGTTGGAAAATTTAACAACATGAATCTAGAGAGGGGCACAGAATGTAACTTCAGCTTGTAGCCCCTGGATACTACATCTATGACTTATACAACTGGAATACTCTTGGTCCAAATGATTGCAAAGGCTAACAGACGTCCCCTCACTTTAAGAAGTGGGTATCCCCTCATACTGTGGATGTCTTTCTCACAGGTTTGGAAGGTTTTAGGTGTCCAAAGTTTTATACTTGGACTTTGAGTTCTTGGAGAAGCAAAAAGATCTTTCCTTAGCCTCAGAAATAGGAGATTTTCCAGTGTGATGCTTTAGTCATTAAAAGATTCACTAAATAATATGAAGAGTATCATACACATTAAGCTACCAGTGAAGAGACAATATTCAAAACATGTGAGCTTTTGAAAAGGTTAATGCAAAGAAGGAAAACAGTTAATTCAAATAAATAGCATGATTAAATGTCAGTTTTCATGCCTGATTATAACACATCCATAACTAAATTAGAATAGTAAAGAAAGTGATTCAGAGACAAAATTACAGAAAATATATACATCTTGTAACTGTTAATAGTTAAATATAAAAACAACTACAACAAGCAAGAATAGCACATGCAAAAAATACCAAAAGAAAAATAAACATGAATTTAATTGCGATTCCTAAATTTAAAGCACACTAATAGGAAACCATAACAAATAGGAAACCTAAAGAGTACTCATAACCAAATGTATTGGTAACCATTCATGTTTTCCAAGAGAATTCGAATTTGCCATGAAATAAGCTGAAACAAGTTATAGGTAACAAGTAAATATCCTGCCAGCGTCTCTCTTGGCATCTCTTGCCCAGTGCGGGGATACAGATGGAGGGAATGGAGGTAGCAGAACTGAGTGGTCTCGTGGATAGGTTATTTATGCTGCTATAAATAGTCCTTGGTGTATAATGTGTTTTTAATTGATTTTTAATAAATATTGGGTTACACTATGGATGTGTCTTCCCACATTTCTATATGATTAAATGCTCAAGGATATCCTCTGGAAAGGGTAAATAATCTGCTTGTAGGAGTGAAAGACCTGGTTTTGGACATTTCCAATCAAGTGCATCTGACCATCTGTGTCCTCTGCATGATGGTGGACTGTGCACATCAGGTGGCACTAGGATGAATTATTATTTTAGAAAGTAGACAGAGAACAATATACAACTTTGGTTTGATATAGAGACTGATTTGTTGAGAATCTTCATATTTCACAGAAGCTTTTAGACTTGTATTGGTTTTGTGAGGTAGTGCGGTTTTATTACTTTGTTTGTTTCACCATTTAATAGCAAAATAGCTGCAGGTCTGGGTACATGCTTGGGTGAGTTTATCACATATTAAAAGGATAATTTTACCTTTTGTAGCATGTTACACCTGTATTTAGGGTGCATCATGTTACGCTTAAGCACCCTCGACTCACCCCCCCCCTCGTGACCGTGGGCAGGGATTCCTCTCCACTGCACCCGCTGTCACATTTTAAAAATGGCGCAACAGTGATCTGTGAATGAATGAACTACAAGTCCTGTCTGCCACTGTGGCAAGCGGGTTGTAGTTCCCAATGAACTACTAGCATGCTGATTAGCCTTGTAGTTTACCAAAGCTTCCTGCAGCTCAGTAACTGTATGCCCATACATAGGTACAGGCAGAGAGCTGTCAGGGGTGTCTTCATTAGCCTGGCATTGCACCTGCAGTCCACTGATCGCAGGTGCAATGCTTTGCGGGCCCCAACGTAAAAAAAAAAAAAAAAAAAATGCACATTTTTTTACCTGCAAAATGATGTGCAATATAATTTTTTTTATTAAAAGGTCAACTTAGACTTTTGGACACCATGGTTTTGCTTTGCACAAATTTTAATATTGTGACTACATGAACTTACCGGTTAACGCCCAGTACGATTTTCCTACATACTCTTGTGTTAAAACAAAAGAGACCAAGGCCATTCCACCATTCATTATCCCAACAAATAATCGTGATGCAGCAAAAAGGCCATAGCTTGGAGCCAAAGCTGTTAGGTAACCAAAGATAACATCAAATAAGAGACCTATGAACATAGAAAATAATGGCTGCATAAATTACCAAATTGATAGAATATTATAAAAAAAAAATAAAAAATCATTTTTAAAGTACCATACAAAGTAAAGTATTATAGATGCAAAATATCTGATGAAAAAAAACTTACCAAAGCCATCAATATCTAATATCTATAACAAAGAAAAAGAAAGAAGAAATAAAAGAAAAAAATGCACCGTGCTGACAAACACCTGTTAAAATCAAAGAGCAACTATGCTGAGTAATGAGCAATTACAACACAGACAATCCCATAACTAGTGCATAAATTAATAGTAGTCAATATTGCCACAAAGTGCTCATATAAGTGTAAAAACTACAAAAAAAAGTTCATAAATGATCTTCAACAACCACAAAAGCCTGGATCCAGCTTGCAAAAACTCATTACAGTGAAACATGTGCAAACGTTCACCATGAACCAACTGGACATACTCTCATCTCATTAGTAGGACCTTTAAACTATAAAAAGGTCAAAACAGGCAGATATCCTTTCAGTCAGCTAGGAAACCTTCTGTCACAGCCAGCTCCAGGAAGAGAGTACAATGTTGCCATTCAGAGAAAAAAAAAACAAACAGACCATGGTGCTTTCCATATAAATTTTAAAACCACATACATTTATTGTAATGTAACTGTAATGTCTGCTTTCATTTTGTAAAGTGCTGCAAAAACTGTTGGCGCTATATAAATCCTGTATAATAATAATAAAATTAAAAATGCACCCGCATATAAATAAATCAAGATTGCATTCTACAAAGACTCCAAGGAGCAGGTGTTCTCCCCACAGCTCACCGCTCAAATGAGATCAGGCTGACAGCCCAGGATTCACTCCAGTAAGGTCGGACTGCTGTGGGACCGATACTACTCCTGTGTCAATGTGTGAGCTCTTACACACTCCACCTTACGTGTTACATTGTTTGACTTCATCATCGGACGTGGGGCACCAGGAGTGTATCATATTGATAGCCCGTCAGTCCGCCCAGCTAATTGGATCCCTAGCTGTCAGCTGGGTCTCTCACAATCACACATACAAGCCAGCTGGTGAGCTGATCGATCTAAAGGCTGTGTGCTCTTAACAGACTGTTACTGTTAAATGAAAAAAAATTGTGGGATTTTTTTTTATATTTTTTTTATTTAGTTTATATCGGTATTTCACTGTATTGAGTTTATGCAAGATGAATCCAGGCTTTTGTGTTTGTTGAAGATAATTTTTTGTGGTTTTTACACTTATATGAGCACTTTGTGGCATTAATGACTATTATTCATTCAGGCACTAGTTTTGTGATTGTTTGCTTTGTAACTGCTGTTTAGTTTGTCTGTGTGGTACAATATTTTCTTGTATCAATATCTACACACATCTATTTATTTGCGCCTCTAAATCTTCCTGTTGCCATAGATCTCTTTATATATCTCTTTATGTATGTAAAGAGATGCAACATACATTGTAGGTCTGTTTTCAATCGTTGCAAGGAATTAGTGAAGTTATGTGTTCTTGTGACATTGATCGTTTAATTAGTTTCATTAAAATCCCAAGAAGGAGGAATAAGCACCCTGCGTTTCACATACATGTTTTCATAGTAATGGAAAGCACCCTCACACAGATACCATTCATAATACTGTAGGCTACTATCAATGATTGAAAATAAAAACAATTCAGGCTAAATTTAGTAAGATGAAGGATTTATTTTAACCCCATTCTATTTAATTCTGTAATAGTGTACTTGTTCCTTTGACATACAGAGGTATCACATAGGTGTGGAATAGTCATTGTGTCACATGCAAGTCTTCATTTTCATTAATAATTTTAGCTTGAGAAGAACTATTTTATCACCACCACAAATGGCTAACTTTTCTGCGAACCTTACCAGACACTTCCCTAAAACTCACAGTTAATCCTAACCTGAAGCTAATGTTATTCTATAGCCTGTGTGATTTGTGAATTGACTTTTGCAATCAAAATCATGTATTCACCATCACAAAAACTGCTAAAGAGTATAATTATCCTGCAGGAGACACATTGTTTATGGAACAAGAAGCACCTACGTGGATAACCTACCTATTAAATATACCGGCCTTCTTCCCAATTTATCAGACAACGGTCCAAACAAAACGTTCCCAATGAGGAGCCCGGCAAATAGCAATGACGATGCCAAGTTAACCTTGTAGGCTTGATGCTTAATGAGGTTCCACTGTGGAATAAAACTATTAGCATTAACAATATGAGATTTATTCATCACAAGTTACAGAAACCACTTTTGTGCTATTATACTGTACATACATTACAAACATTCTAGGCGCATTCTATGAAGCTTTTAAACTGATGAAAACACATCATAAAATTGAAAAAAGACACAAATTAATCTAGCTCTGTGTTTATTAATACATCTTTACATGGATTTTTAAATGCAAAACACCTTTAAGCCAAAGTTTAGTTAAAAAAAATAAAAAAATTAAAAAGCACCCTCTGCCCTCTCGCCTCCCCCTTCCTTCATAGAAGCTGTACTATAGCTTCCTTCAATAAAAAGCACTCTATGAACGGAGGACGGGAAGATGAATGAAAGATCCACTTTTCATTGAAGGAAACTTTAGTACAGCCTTTATGAATGAAGGAATGTGGTGGAAAGGGTAGGCAGTAGTCAGCACTCTTGACAAATCACGGGTCCAGATGCTATTAACTCCTGCAGCACCAGCAGATTACTGCTGTGGAGGTGTGCGGGCAGAGGACAAAAGATTTCAGCTGGCACCAGCATGACAGACACTTAGCTGCAAGTATTGTTCCTTGTGCTGATCCCAAGGCTCCGACCACACAGCAAAGCTTCAGGGAGAAGAGAACAGCGGTAAAGCCTGGTGTAATGAGGAGTCAAGTATGTGATAAAGCCTATTCTGGAACCCCCTGGACTTAACAAGCATTTAATCCATGAAATGTGGGGATCCCACTGGAAGATTTTTTTTTTTTTTTGATCCCAGAGTTTGGCTTCAATTTGACCAAGTATCAGTTTCTTGTACAGCAGGACTCAGGGAAACAGCACAAGGAGCCATTCAGGTGTGCTACTTCTTTTTTTACTGTCCTGAGTAGAGTAGGAGTGGGAAGATGACCTCTAAGTAAATGTAAAACAACAGAAGAGAAAGAAGAGAAAGATCAGGTCCCCTCCCGGTACTGTGTAACTCTCAAGAATGGATGGATAGGAATCCAAATCCTTTTGGCAGTAAAACAGCTCCTTTATATGTATTTCATGTGTATTTAACTATTTGCCTAGAGTTCAGCTTAAAAGACATTTGTTTGCCTTAACTTGTAATGATGGGCTCCCATGTTGTGGCTGCACCTTGTAGTCTCAATTCCTCTATGGTCATGTACTAGTTCACCTACAGTGCCCTGAAAAAGTATTCATACCCCTTGAACTTTTCCACATTTTGTCATGTTACAAACAAAAACGTAAATATATTTTATTGGGATTTTATGTGATAGACCGACACAAAGTGGCACATAATTGTGAAGTGGAAAGAAAATAATAAATGGTTTTCAATTTTTTTTACAAATAAATATCTGAAAAGTGTGGCGTGCATTTGTATGAGTTAATACTTTGTAGAACTACCTTTTGCTGCAATTACAGCTGCAAGTCTTTTTGGGGATGTTTCTACCAGCTTTACACATCTAGAAAGTGAAATTTTTGCCTATTCTTCTTTGCAAAATAGCTCAAGCTCTGTTAGATTGGATGGAGAGCGTCTGTGAACAGCAATTTTCAAGTCTTGCCACAGATTCTCAATTGGGTTTAAGTCTGAACTTTGACTGGGCCATTCTAACACATAAATATGCTTTGATCTAAACCATTCCATTGTAGCTCTGGTTGTATGTTTAGGGTTGTTGTCCTGCTGGAAGGTGAACCTCTGCCCCAGTCTCAAGATTTTTACAGACTCAAACAGGCTTTCTTTTAAGATTGCCCTGTATTTGGCTCCATCCATCTTCCCATCAACTCTGACCAGCTTCCCTGTCCCTGCTGAAGAAAAGCATCCCCACAACATGATGCTGCCACCACCATTTTTCACAGTGGGGATACTGTGTTCAGGGTGATGTGCAGTGTTAGTTTTCCGCCACACATAGCGTTTTTTGCTTTTCAATTTTGGTCTCATCTGACCAGAACACCTTCTTCCACATGTTCGCTGTGTCCCTCACATGGCTTCTCGCAAACTGCAAACGGGACTTCTTATAGCTTTCTTTCACCAATGGCTTTCTTCTTGCCACTCTTCCATAAAGGCCAGATTTGTGGAGTACACGTCTAATAGTTGTCCTGTGGACAGATTCTACCACCTGAGCTGTGGATCTCTGTAGCTCCTGCAGAGTTACCATGGGCCTCTTGGCTGCTTCTCTGATTAATGCTCTCCTTGCCCGGCCTGTCAGTTTAGGTGGGCGGCCATGTCTTGGTAGGTTTGCAGTTGTGCCATACTCTTTCCAATTTTGAATGATTGATTGAACAGTGCTCCGCGAGATGTTCAAAGCTTGGTATATTTTTTATATAACTTAACCCCTGCTTTAAAGTTCTCCACAACTCTATCCCTGACCTGTCTGGTGTGTTCCTTGGCCTTCATGATGCTGTTTGTTCACCAAGGTTTTCTAACAAACCTTTGAGGGCTTCACAGAACAGCTGTATTTATACTGAGATTAAATTACACACAGGTGGACTCTATTTACTAATTAGGTGACTTCTGAAGGAAATCGGTTCCACTAGATTTTAGTTAGCACAGCAAATATACTTTTACACAGTTTTGTTACAGTTTTAAATATAGAGATTTAAAGATTCACCCTCATAAGAAGCAGAATCTTAGGGGCATATTTTAAAGTTGTAATTTAAAAACACACACACCTGGAAGTTTCAACTGCAGATAATATTTGGTGAATGACAGATATACCGCTTTAAAAATATGTCCCCTAAAAAACACATCATGTGAGTATTAAAACACTTAAATAGCTCTGACAATACCAAGTATAAATTCCCTGTCTTGGAACAATTCATACATCCAATAACCTATAATAATAATTATTGAGAGAGAATAGAGGGGCTGCTTTATGTATTCTCCATAATTATTATTATAGGTTCTTGGATGTATAAATTGTTCCAAGACAAGAGATTTATATTTGGTATGGTCAGAGCTATATAAGGTTTAATACTCACATGATGTCTTTTTTAAGAAATTTTTGTACAATAAAAAATACTTTTCTATATATTAACCACTTGCATACTGGGCACTTTCGCCTCCTTCCTGCCCAGGTTAATTTTCAGCTTTCAGTGCTAATGCGCTTTGAATGACAATTGTGCGGTCATGCAACACTGTACTCATATGAAATTTTTATCATTTTTTTCACATAAATAGAGCTTTCTTTTGGTAGTATTTAATCACCACTGGGTTTTTTATTTTTTGCTAAACGAAAAAAGACCAACAATGTTGAAAAAAAACAAACATTTATCTTAGTTTCTGTTATAAAATTTTGCAAATAGGTAATCTTTCTCCTTCACTGATGTGCGCTAATGAGGCTGCAATGATGGGCACTGATAGGCTGCACTGATAGGCTGCACTGATGAAGAGGCACTGATAGGCGCCACTAATGGGCACTGTTGGAGCAGCACTGATAATCAGGACACTAATGATCAGTGCCCTGATTATCAGTGTAGATGTCCCCTTTTACACATTCCGGTTACCGGTTCTCCTAACCTCATGCTGTGACTGCATGAGGAAAGGAATGCCGATAACCGGCAAGTGTTTACATTGTGATCAGCTGTGATTGGAGCGATGTGATTGGCGCTTTGCCCTGATCTGTGATCGGTGGTATCCAAAGGACACAGCGATCACAGAGCATGCTGCAGCAGGCACGCGAGGAGCATGGTTCTTGGAGGACATCAATAGACGCCCTCCCAGAACTGGATGACCGCTCTGTAGCTGTCATTCGGCTATAGCACGATCGGCAAGTGGTTAAGATGTGTTAAAGTCCCAAGGGGGCATTTTTGTTCTTTCTCATGGTTTGGGGATGAGCAGTTTTTACTTATTGGAGTTCCACTGTAACAGCTTTTTAAAACTTATTTTAGTTTAAAAAAAAAAAAAAAAAACACAGGAAACGTTTGAAGTTACTTAGTTATTCCCTATGTCGACCTTCGATACTTTAAATTCTCAACAGTATGTAATGACATATGCTATGCTGTTTAGTATTATTCCACTTTGTTGTTGTATATTAAGTTCAGTAAAGAAAAAGTGGAAATAAAACAAACAGGGCCAACAACCAACACCCAAGAAATTGATAAAGAATGCATCTAATATCTGTATGAAGGAGTCCCAACAATACAGGTCTAAGTGGAACAGAAACAGACTGCACAAAAGTGGCTCAGGCCTTATTGTAAGGGGATTATGTAGTTTATCTGCAGATTTATAAACTCATGTTGAACATCTCAATAATTAAAAGATAATTAAATAAGATAATAATAATATAAAATAATTATAGTGAAGCAGAATGCTGAATTCTCATGTTATCACTCCCCGTAGCCAATTTCCCCTGCAGTGTCTACATATGATGGGCAGACAACTCAATCACAGAAGTTTCTATTCTGCTTTCATTGAAAGCATTTCACCAGCTGAGATACCTCAATGGACATTATTATCTCTTAATCACAAACTGTAAATCAAAAAGAGAACCGTTTAAGCCATTTTTATAGCTGCAGAATAGGATGCAAGAAAGGTAATGGATAGATGGAAGATAGCAATATAAATGGGTCTCTGGAGTGGCTGGCACTATTGTATTGTATTGAATCACATAGTACCAACCTGGAATCCTACTTTAATAACATGCAAGGAGCCTTGGTGTGCATTAACCCACACCAACTAATCAGGTTCCACTATTCTACCTGAACTAAAATTACTGGTATCTAAAGTTTAGTTCCACATTTGAGTAAATGTTTTGTTATACATGTAGAGTAAATGCACTACAATATGATTGTTTACCCTATTCTTTAATTTTTTTTTGACCCCTGTAACATTTTTTTAAAAAGTGCACACATGATTTTTACACACTTGTTAGAGATATGTATGGAGCTGAGAATTTAAAACAATTCTTTATTAATCTGGCCATACAGTATACGATCTGACTCTACAATTTCTGTGCAATGTCCTTTAGATTTACCAAATTAAATAATATAGCGGAAAAAAAATAAAATAAAAAAAATGAAAAAAAAAAAACAAACAAACCTATGTATATTTGTACCTAATCACACATGCCATCATATTACATAGTTGTTTGTAGATCTAAAGAAAATTGTAAAAATGTACTTTGTATAGTGTAAAGTCACCCTTCTTCAGGCTCTTAAATTTTAAGTGCAACACCTGACATAACTATCACCCAAGTTTAATAGAATAGTAAAGGGTTGGAAATTCTGTGGGATTGTACTGCTCTCTGTGGTTTTGGTGGAGAGATTTAAAGAATAATCAATCACCAGATGAAAAAAAAGGTTGCTAAACCCTCCTGGGGCCCTGTGTACATAGTAACTGTCTCCATTAAAATCTGAACAGTAACTGTTGGATAAAATAAATACTTCTAAATCTGTCATTTCTTGATTTAGCTCCAGCAATCCCCCATCCCCAAACACCGAAGCGAAGCCAAAGAACAAAGAATATGGGTGCATTCCAATCAGGGGAGTTACAGCCACCACCAAGCCCCGCTTCCTTCCCATTCTGCAGTGTCATGTCTCCTTGTCTCACCTCTTCAGTACACACATAGTTCTGATCTGCAGCCAGCTATTCAGGGGAAACGGAAAGAGCTGAAAGTCAACTTGTGCTATGATAGATTGCATTGCGAGAAAAGGGCTTTTTTTTTTTTTTTTTTTTTTTTTTTTTACAAAAAAACAAACTAACAACAGCACACCGTGGCTACTATACTTTTCTGAGACAGCCTAGTGTGGAATCTGGCTTGTACTGTTGTCAGCTTGTGTTTTTGTGAATGAAAGCGCTTTTCTCGAGCTGCAATTATTCATAGCCCAAGCTGCCCCTCTCGCCATGCTGGACTCTGAACTAAATAGGAGGGATGAGGAGACAGCACTGCATTGCACAGCAGAGTTCCACCTGGCAGCTTAGGAGGAGGGAGGGCTGTGCGGGCTCTGTGTGCATTGTCTGTCGTGCCCCATCTTTTCTTGAGCTGTCACAGACAGAAAACGGTCTTCTTTTTTCAGTGCTGTTGGACAGTTAGGCGGGTGGGAGCAATCACCACAACTCAGCAACTCCTGCACAGAATTTAGATGGTGACACGTGCTAAGAGTTCAGGATCCCCTGGGGGGGGGGGGGGTCTTTACTGTATATTTCTGACCCAACACACCTGATAAAATCTAGTAAATTTCCACTGAAGTTGTATGTGCACGTGGTTCTCCCAATCTACCTTAGCATCCTGACCTGATTATAATTATTCAGTCATGTACAAAGATGTTTACAGCACCCTGAGTAAGTAGTGCCTGGAAGGAAATTCTTTTTACTTAAAGGGTAAGTTCATCTTTACAGAACAATCTGTAAGGTGAACTTACACAGGACCCCCCTCCTCCCCCGGCCCGCTGACCTGCAGCGTGGCGATCTCCCATTATGAGCCCTGCTATAGCCACCTCACGGGACCGGGGCTTAGAAACGGGATATCCCCACACTCAAGGTCAGCGGGACAGGAGGGGGTGAGGAGGGGGTCCTGTGTAAGTTCACCTTACAGATTTTTCTGTAAGGTGAACTATTAACCTTCCTAATTTCATCTTGTGTAAATCCTGACATTGCACAGATTAATGCATGAGCTCTGTCTATAATGTGAGAACTGGCACTCTCGGCATTCAGGGCCGCTAACCTGCACCTACACGCCTGTCAAATTAGATCCAGCTGCTGTGTCTGTGCAGCTGCTACATTTCGACAGACTTCAAAACCTGCCTTCATGCAGCACCTAACATCTAGACACGCTGCAAAAAATAGTCCATTCACAGTATACAGGCCTCAGTGCCCATGTGAACAAGGCCTAAAAGAGCGCTCACTATGCAGTATTTCATTACATAAGCAACACAAAGGAAATAGAAAGGGATTCATTGGATACTGTGTGACCGAGAACAAGAAGTCGCCTGTCCCTTTCACGATTAGGGACAAGCAAGTGAATTAGTACATGGATATAGGGGAATCAATCAGCCATGACACCATAAACTGCAGCCACAACTTGTGAGCCTATCAGTACTAGGTAAGGCAAACAAACAACACAGGGAATATAACTACAGTATTACCTAATTTAGACAACAAAAACATATGAACGTGTACAATGCCTTTAAAAGCGGAGGTCCGCCGCAAATAAAATAATTTAAAACCAGCAGCTACACATACCGCAGCTGCTGGCTTTTAATAACAGGACACTTACCTGTCCTGGAGTCCAGCGATGTCAGCACCGCAGCTGATGTTTCCATCAGCTGTCAGGTGCTGCCGCCGCCATTGCGGGTAAGGGTATCCGGCAGTGTAGCCTTCCGACTTCACGCCGGGAACCCTACTGCGCATGCACAAGGCCCGCTCTTCTCTCCTACTGGCCTGGTGACGGGGGAAGGAGAGGGGAGAGGGGAGGAGGGAGTCCCAGACATGAAGTCAATAGCCATGGCTGAAGCTCCCGGAAGTGGGAAAGGATACCTGTCAAAGACAGGTATCCTGTCCCCCCTCCCCCCCCCCCCCCGAAAAGTGTCAATTGTGGCACCCAAGGGGGGAGGAATCAGATGAGCAGAAGTTCCACTTTTGGGTGGAAGGCCGCTTTAAATGATACACATCCAATGTATATTGGAGAATTAAAAGGAGAAGTATGGACATAGGCCATATTTTTCCTGTGGGTCACTTCGTTCTGCACACTCCTGTAACCCAGATTAAGCCAATAGCAGGCTACAAAGCTGGCCCAGCCTTTGCAGGGATCCCGACAATAGTGCTGGATCTGCCCAGATGCCTGAATGGCAGCTGGCTCAGCCTCTCAATGCGCCACTGAAAGCCTGAGCAGCAGCTTCTGCCCCCTTCACAGCCCAGCACTCCAGTGAGCGGACCTGAAAACTGAGCTGTCTTTGATCGCTCAGTTGTCGGTGTAGAGGTGGAGAGCTTCAGCATCAGATTGATGCTGTAGACATCTAAATGGTTATGTATGTTTATTTTTATTCCTGTACTACTATTTTAACCACTTCCTGCCTGCCGTATGCAGAATGACGGCCGCAGGATGGTTCCATTATCCTGACTGGGCGTCATATGATGTCCAGCAGGATAAGATGCTCACGCGTGTCCACACCGCATCTCCAATCTAGGTATAGGGCCTATGACGTAGGGTCTTTACCATATGATCAGCTGTGTCCAATCACAGCTGGTCACATCATAACCAGGAAGTGCTGTTTATCTGCTTTTCTGCTATTCGCACTGACAAAGCACGAGCAGCGGGTTTCCTGACATGGGGGGGTTTGCGCTGATAATCAGTGCACTAATTATCAGTGCAGACCCATTAAGGATGCCCACTAGAGCCCACCAGGGATGCCAACCCATGCCCACCAGGGATGCCAATCAGTGCCCAAAGATGCCAATCAGTGCCCATCAGTGCCATCTATCAGTGCCCATCAGTGCCGACTATCAGTTCCAATCAGTGTCGCCTATCAGTGCTCATCAGTGCTACATATCAGTGCCCATCAGTGCTGCCTCATCAGTGCTTGTCAGTGAAGGAGAAAACATACAAAATTTTATAATAGAAACAGAGAAAAACTTTTTTTTATTCAAAATTTTCAGTCTTTTTTTATTTGTTTAGCAAAAAAATAAAAAACCCAGTGGTGATCAAATACCACCAAAAGAAATCTATTTGCGTGGAAAAAAAATTATAAAAATTTTGTTTGGATACAGTGTTGCATGACCGTGCAAATGTCATTCAAAATGCGACAGCGCTGAAAGATGAAAATTGGCCTGGGCAGGAAGGGGGTGAAAGTGCCCTGTATTGAAGTGGTTAAGTAAATATAGTTGAACAGCAAACAAGCAAAGCATTTGCAATGAGCCCCCATCATGGGCACTGTGTACAGATAGTTAAAATCTTGCTGAATGGCAAGGAACATTTAGACACATCAAGGTCTATATAATAAGAACAAAGTGCTCAGGACAGCCACTTGAAAGTGTTTTCGATGATTTAAAGACATATTCACAGGCAGCTTTTAGTGCCTGCTTTCAAACACGTTGACTTTAAACACTGACACACAGTTGGCAAGGTTCACTTTCAATAGATAAGTGCATTTTAAATTTACTTATCCTTTTATGCTCCCCTCTCCTTGCCCAGTACTTTGAACATAGACTATACAAGCTACAGTGCACTTTTCATTGATGTTAATGGAGGCCACGGCACGCATGCATCAGTACAGCTCAGAGGATTTCTGAAGATTTCACCTCTAGGCTGTGCAGTGTTCAAAAGAACACCCAGTGAGGATCTTTATACAGAAACATTATAAGTAAATATGACATATGTTCAAAATGCCTAGAGGAAAGGAAGGGCGAAAAGGTTAAATACACTAAAAGTCCACCTAAAGCATATACATCATTAAAACTACTTCCATGTAAGATACATTGAAATCGATAGCGACATCCATATAAACTGTATCAGCACATGTGGTGTATCTATGATGATTTTTTTCTAAGGCAGGAAGGAGAAGTTACACTTGAACTGTCACTTAGCGTATCCCTTCTTAACATTTATGGAAGTAATAGATTGTGAGATGTATATCAGAATATCAGATCTGAACATTTCTAACAAGGCAGAGACAACATGACCTGTGGCATACCACAGGCTTGATTCCTCAAGCTGCAATATCTCTTGTCTCTGCTAAGAACGCCATATCCACAAATATTATCACATGTCACAATATTGCTCACTTCACTAAAGATGAAAAACTTGTATTCATTATTAATGGATGGAAATGTTCCCTTGTAATTTCAATACCCTCTTCAC
This sequence comes from Aquarana catesbeiana, assembly GCF_042186555.1. Taxonomy (NCBI): domain Eukaryota; kingdom Metazoa; phylum Chordata; class Amphibia; order Anura; family Ranidae; genus Aquarana; species Aquarana catesbeiana. Next base: position 135,533,651 of record NC_133331.1, on the reverse strand, counting down.
AAAAATAGGATTTTTATAACAGCTTACCTGTAAAATCCTTTTCTTGGAGTACATCACGGGACACAGAGACATAGTAGTTACTATGTGGTTATAGGCCACTTTTGGGTGATGGACACTGGCACACCCTATGAGAGGAAGACCCCTCCCACTACTGGGAGTACCTCAGTTTATGTAGCAAAGCAATATACATGTATTAAAAGAGGGGAGGGACCTCTGTGTCCCGTGATGTACTCCAAGAAAAGCATTTTACAGGTAAGCTGTTATATAAATCCTATTTTCTTTATCATACATCACGGGACACAGGGCCATAGTAGTTACTATGTGGGATGTCCCAGAGCAATGCCAACTGACGGGAGGGAGACACAACAAAAGTAGGGCACCATGAAACCAGAGACCTTATACTGCTGCCTGCAGCACACTGCACCCAAAGGCGATATCCTCATGCCTTTTTACATCAACCTGATAGAATCTGGTAAATGTATGGACTGAAGACCAAGTTGCGGCCTTGCAGATTTAAGCCATGGAGGCTTGGTGATGCACTGCCCACGAAGCACTAACAGCCCTGGTGGAGTGTGCTGTGATCTGAGAGGGTGGAATCTTCCTCTTCAAACCATAAGCTTGAGCAATTACTTGCTGAATCCATTTAGAAATAGTAGATTTAGATGCTGCCTGTCCTTTTTTTAGGACCTTCAGGCAACACAAACAAAACATCCGTTTTTTCGAATCTGAGCAGGCTCCTTCAAGTTCACTTTGACTGCTCTCACCACATCAAAAGAATGTAGTGACTTTTCTTCCATAGAACAGGGTTCTGGAAAAAATGAAGGTAGAACAATATTCTGGTTTGTAAGGTAGGATGGAATACCGGACCTTGCGAGAGTAGGTCTGGACGTGGTGGTAGGGTCCATGGGTCCCCTACCGCCATCCTTATGATCTCTGCATACCAAGATCTTCTGGGCCACAAGAATCACTGACTTCCCTTCCTGCTTGATCCTGCAAAGAAGTTGTGGAAGCAGCAGAATAGGAGGGAATGCATAAATCAGTGAGAATTGATTCCACAGGATCACCAAGGCATCTGTTCCACATGCTAGCAGATCCCTTGTTCTTGACACAAAGTTGTCGATCTTCTTGTTGAACCTGGACGCAAACCGTGCTACTTCCGTGATCCCCCCATCTTCTGCATATTCCCAAGAAGATCTCGGGGTGAAAGGACCATTCTCCCTGGAACAACTGCTGGCGACTCAAATAGAGACTGCCGATAGGCAAGGTTCATTGTTTTCTGCCCAAGTTAGGATATGATTCACATCTCTCTGGGCCGCACGACATCTTGTGCCCTCTTGGTGATTGATATAAGCCATGGCTGTGGCATTGTCGGATTGGATCCTGACAGGACAATTCCGTAACCTGAACGTCCAGGCCTTTAGGGCCAGGCGCGCTGCCCAAATCTCTAGAATGTTGATGGGCAAGGCCATTTCTGATTTGGACCATTTCCCTTGGACAGTCGCCTCTTCCAGGACTGCTCCCCAACCCGAAAGACTGGCATCTGTTGTTACCACCTTCCAGGTAACTGGAAGGAGGCTCTGGCGCACCTTTGGAGACAGACACTTTGGGAAATCTAAAGCGTGGACCTTCTTGTTCCAAGCTAATAAGAAATTGTTTTGCAGCAGCCTCAAATGAAACTGAGCATAAGAAACGGCCTCGATTGAAGCCACCATCTTTCCCAACAACCTCATGCAAAGCCAAATAGAAGGATTCTTTTTTGCTTTGACCACCTGAATCAATCAGTTCCTTTATGGCACTGATCTTTGCCTAGGGCAAGAATACCTTTTTCTGGGCTGTATCAATGATCAGATCCAAGTATTTTAATTTCCTTGACGGTTTTTAGGAAGATTTCTCTAGGTTGAGAATCCAACCTAGGTATTCCAGGTAGTTGACAGTGGTGACCATATTTGGTCATACTTTAAGTTCTCCTCCTTGTAGGGTGGAGACTACTGATCGGATTGACTCCATGCGAAAAGAGCGGACATTCAGGAACAGGTTTAGATCTTTGAGACCTAGAATGAGCCTAACATCTCCATTTGGTTTTGGCACCGTGAAAAGGTTTGAATAAAACCCCAACCCCTGCTCTTGCATGGGGACCACTGAGATCACTTTTTTAGACAAAAGACAGTCCAATGCTTGAAAGAGAGACTTCTTTTTCTCTGGATCCTTGGGAACATTTGATCTGAGAAAACGAGGAGATGTGGACTCTCGGAACTCTAGCTTGGACGCTCTTCCTGCCAGACCCTTGAGAACTGCAGAAGTCCCCCCCCCCACTCGAGCGAGTGAGGGTGCCCCTTCATAAGGAGGCTTTAGTATTTTGTTTTGTAGGTTTTCTCCCCCAGGACTTCTTTTGTCCCTGGGGTTGACCCTGAGGTTTCCCTCTAGAACTTGAGGGTGATGGTTGACGTGACTCCCTGGAGGCTGATGCCCCTGGCATTGGAGAAGGAGCTCATTTAAATGAAGCACGTTTACTCCTTTTACTAACTGGCAAAAGGGTACCTTTTCCACTAGAAATTTTTTGGATGTAATTATCCAAATCATCCCCAAACAGCTGTTCACCGTGGAAAGGAAAACTAGCCAGGAGCTTATTGCAAGGCGCTTCGGCTGACCAATTTTTCAACCATAGTATTCTATGCATGTACCAGCCCAAGCATAAGGCGTGAGGCCTGAAGAATAGAATCTCTCATAGTGTCTATTGCAAAACATAAGGCACCTGGTAGCTCGGCTAAATCCTGGGCCTTCTGAACAGGGATAACCTTGAGCGCCTGTTTAAACTGGTCTTTCAAGGATTGACATACACCAATTGCTGCCACCGCAGGTTGAGTCACTGAACCTGCCAGAGAAAACGCGTTTAACAGGAATTCCAATTTTTTTATCCGTTGGATACCTAAGCATTTGAGCATTGTCTACCGGACAAGTCAAACTTTTATTCACAGAGGATATAGCAGCGTCAATTGCTTGTATCTCCCACTTTTTAGTGAATTTTTCCTCCATAGGATAAAGTGTTGAAAACTGTTTGGGAGGAAAAAAATGCTTATCTGGGTGATCCCACTCAGAATATATAAGCTGTTCCAGCAATGAATGGACAGGAAAGGCATGCACAGCTTGAGGAGGCTTTAGCGAACCCATACAAGAAGTGGGCTTATCAACCAACTCAGTTAAGGGTAGCATAAAAGTGGAGCGGACCAACTCCGTAAGAGAATGCACCATCAATCTTTCAGATTGTGAAGCTGAAGGAAGTCCTTCCGCATTTGACCCCTCAGAAGAGGAGACATCAGCCTCTTCACGGTCCCAAGGGAAATTCGTCTTCTCCCATTCACAGTTCCTCAGTTTGAGGGTCCCGTGTAGTGGAAGGGGACCTGTCTGGTTTTGTCCCACTCTGGGAAGAGGCGATTAAAGCCGCTAACATTTCCTCCAATCCTATCATAGCTGAGGAAAAAACCTCTTCAGTAATATAGACAAGGGCTGCAGTGTTGGAAACAGTTGCAACATTTGACGGCCCCGATGGCTCACTCTGACCAACCACCTCAGATTTCTCAGGGGAGGATGCCATTGTAGAGATGAGACTAAGCTTCTTAGAGCTTGAGGGCGACACTTTTGAGCCCTTTTTTGGGGTGTTTCTACTTCCCCTTCAGACCATAGCCCGATGTACAAACGCAGAGGTACTACCAGAATAAATTGCACCCACTGCTTGAGCAAATAGTCTATTAACTGCCACTGTTATTAATGCTCAGCCTGATGCTTCAGTAAATGTGCCAAGGGAATGCCTGTGTCACCACTTACATGCCCCCTTCTGCTCTTGTGTACCTCCGTCAGCTGCAGTCAGCAAAATGGAGCCTTTTAAATGCGCTCCCGCACTGGACGTTGCTGCATGCTAGCGCCAAGCCACTCCCGCTACGTCTTCCCACCGCGCCCCCTCCTCTTTTCAAAGGAGCATTTTCCCGCATGAGTGCAGGCCTTTGATCCGACGGAATTGGCGTGTGTGTGTGGGGGGGGTGGCGAGGAGGAGAGCTGGTGACAAACCGCCGTGCAGAGGCGGTGGAGAACGGAGTGGCATCCGCCGATCGTTCTGACTTCCCCCTACCTATCCAAGGAGAGGGGGAGAGCTTCTGCCCAGGTGAGGGTGTTTTTAGAAAAAAATCCCCCCCACCACATCTTACCGGAGGCCTGGGACTGCTAGCCGGAGGGAAGTTTGCAGCTTCTGCTGACACGATCACTGACACGAGAGCGATCTAAGGAAAGCATGAACAAGGTACGTGTTCTATACAGCCCCCAGTGGTGACTTTAGGCATCACAACATTTTAAAGGAGACCTAAGACACTGGTGAGAAAACTGAGATACTCCCAGTAGGAGGGGTTAAATAGGAAGTGGACTTCCCGTCTTAGGGTGTGCCAATGTCCATCACCTAAAGGTGGCCTATAACCACATAGTAACTACTATGGCCCGTGATGTACGATAAAGAAAACATTTTATTAGGTGAAAAAGCTGCATAAAAGGATTAGTATATTGCACAGTTCAGCAGGCGTCCTCCCATATTTCATGAAATGTATGTTTAAAGATAATATATGAATAATTTTATTTTAATTAACAGTAAACACCTGGTTTAGTGGCAGGCAGCAGAGAGTATTCTATGCACTCTCTATAGTGCAGATATTAGATCTCTGAGAGAATTGGTACTAGATTGGTTAAAGTAAAGCTATCATGGGATAAGTGTGCGGCTGACATTTTCTAACTTACTTCTGAAAGTGCTAGTTCAGTGTTTCTCAACTCCAGTCCTCAACGCGCCCCAACAGGTATTGTTTTCAGGCTTCCCATTATTTTGCACAGGTGATGTGATCAGTTTCACTGCCTTAGTAATTACCACAGCTATTTCATCTGAGGGAAATCCTGAAAACATGATCTGTTGGGGCGCCTTGAGGACTGGAGTTGAGAAACACTGTGCTAGTTGCTTAAGTCACTGACCCCCCCAAAAGTAAGCATATCAGGAGAGTCAGAAAAAATAGTATGTAGGCAAGAGAAATATGACAGCCAAGCAACCAGCAAATTTAGAAGAGGTCAGTGGTAAATGGTATCATCCATTATTCTTCCACAATAGGATTTTTTAACCACTTGACCTCAAAGGTTTTATCCCCTTTATGATCAGACCTTTTTTTGCTATTCAGCACTGTGCTATTTTAACTGGCATTTGTGCAGAAGTGCAGCACTGTACGCAAATAAAATTTATATAATTTTTTTTGACACAAATAGATCTTTCTTTTGGGGGTATTTGATCACCACTGGGCTTTTAATTTTTTGCTATACAAATGAAAAAATACTGACAATTTTGAAAAAAGAAAACAATATTTTCTATTTTCTGTTATAAAAAGGTATACAATCAAATTTCTTCATAAATTTAGGCCAACATGTATTCTGCTACATGTCTTTGGTTAAAAAAAGAAAAATAAATCCCAGTAAGCGTATATTAATTGGTTTGTGTCTACAAACTATGGAATATATATTTAAAAATTGATCAATTCTGATGTACTGACAGCCTATATCTCATTTTTTAAGGGCCTTAAAATGCCAGGAGAGTACAAATAACCCCCTCCCTTTTCTTGAAAGTAGACAGCCTGAGGTATTTAGTAGAAGGCATGGTGAGTTTTTTGAAGTTATAATTTTTTGTTACAATTTTTTGGAAAATTAAGAAATTAAATAAAATTTGTTTTATTTTTTTAATTTACATACTGCCATCAGTGCTGTACAGCGTCAGCATATGACTGGTGTGGTGATGTTCAGGAATACTGACTGGTGACAGTATGTAAAAAAAATAAAAATAAAAACAACATTTTTTTGTACATCCTGTCTTCAGAGCAGTTCAGTGTCACCATAGCTACACTGGGTGATTAGGTTTTTTTTTACACTTTTATTGCTTATACATTAATGATCACTGTATAAGCAATACTTTTAGCTGTCATGAATGGGTTAACATTTGTGAACAGCTTCTTTATGGTTGTGATCTGTGATTGGCTACAGCTCATCACATGGTACAGGCAACCAGGTACCATGTAATTGCTTTGGGCCAATCACAGATCACAGCCATAAGCAAACTGTTCATGAATTGAAAGCCATTCATGACAGTTTATTTACATTGTTATCATGTGATCACTATGACCAATCATAGCGACCACAGCTGGAGTATCCAAAAGTGCAAGGAGCTCATTGCTAATATAAAGGAAGCTAAAACACAACCGAATAATATTCACACAGTAAACTACCAAAAAATATCTGAAGACTAGACTTTTACAAAAATTTCATGGGCAGCTGAAAACTTGTGGCATGTTAACTAAGGCCCTTTTCGCATTTGTGTTACTTGTCCTGCGACTTGGGACTGCAGAATCGCACAACAAGTCGTACTCCATGATTTTCAATGAGTACCATTCATATCTATGCGACTTCAAAGTAGTGCCTGCACTACTTTGGTCTGACTTTGAGGCGACTTGAGGTCCCTAGACCTGCTGCAGAGGGAGCCATACAAAGAATCAGTTACAGTAACTACCCCCCACCACAACGATCACTCTACCTGTGCACCATACATTTCCCCATGCTGCCCAGGCCCTCCTGTGTGCCCCCCCTAGCTCCCCCCAGTGCTGTTGGCTTCATTCCTCTTCTTCCTGCTGGCAGCTGCAAGCACACAATAGGATCCTTCAAGATTGAGAGTGGGGGAATATGTCATATTTACCACCCCTTCCTTTCCTGAATGAACGCAATGAGTGATCGGTACCAATCACTGACTGTGTTCATTCATAACTGAAGCATTGGCTGTATGGGGCCCTGTGTCAGGTTGTCTGTATGGGGCTCCAAGGTTTTTAACAGTAGCCCTGCAGACACCAGCAAGGTGGGGGGTTCTACTGGTGAGGGCTAGCATTACTAAGAATGAACTGGTTTGATCTTTTGAGGTTAAAAGGTGGCTTCAAATTCAACCTAAAAACTTGCTGCCAGTTCCTGGATGGTACTTTTTTTAAAGCAGCGGTACAGATAAAATTCAGCAGAATTCAATAAAGCCGTGATCTCTGATGGAGGACAATGCTCCATTACATGCATCCAAGTATTCAACTGCCTGCCTAGCTAGCAAAGGCCTCAAAGGTAATGGATTACTGACCTGGCCCCATTCCTCACCGGACTTAAATCCTATTATGATTTTCTGGGCCCTTCCCAATAGTAACATTTATAGTAAGGGAAGTAGATACACCCCTTTGAACAGCATTTCATCATGAAAATAGCAAAAGTTCATCATGAAAATAAAATAAAAAAATAAAAAAACTGACAGACTCTGAGGATTGGAGGCTAAAGGCACTGAAAAGGTGGGTAGAATATGGTCATTTATACAGTATTCAGTGATTGTGACTTTCACCAAACAATCACAGGTGGGGAATTAATAATTTAAAACACAACAACCAGGAATATTCGCCTGCAGGGTATGTCAGATTAACTGTTTTAAATGTATTGTATGCCTCGTAACACATGAGAGTAAATGAGTGGGTGAAAAAAAAATAAATTGTAATTCAGTTGCTTAACACCTCCACACACTAATAGCACCCCAGTTACTTCATTTTCCCCAAAAATGTTACACATATGTATTTCATGTAAAATACAATTTTGAATTTACTAAAAACATAATAGCATTTGCCCAATTATTGTCAACAAAATGTATAGTATTACTTATTGGTGTATACATTCACAACAAAAATAAAAAAAATGTAAATGATTACTCCGAAAATATTAAGAGGTCTATTTAAAAATGTTTTCACACAAGACTCCTATAACTTTCACATGGGATTCATACATCTTTCTATTCAGATTTCATTGAAAAAATGCGTGAAACCCAAGTGAAAATTGTACAAATTCAATGCGAAAACATTTACACATAGACCCTTAAGCCAAATGAAAAAACTTTTATTTTGATGCTTAATCTTTTTTTCTGCTTAATCTTTAATCTAAACCCTATATTAGAAAAATGTGGCAAAATGCAAATAACCAAACACCATAATGTGGCTATGGTAAGTGTAGGATAGATTACAGTACATAAAACAGGGATAAATGTACAGTTTTCCTTTAGCACTGATGTAGGTTAAACAAAGGAACACAGACACAATACTAGCTTATACAGTACATTTACCTTTTAACAAAATGATAAGGCTAAGAAATTAACAATTTGGAAATGATATTTCTTATCTACTATGCTCCCTTCAAGCATTCAAAATGATACTTGCCTCAGATACTATGGAAGTGAAGTTGTTTGCATATCGGACATGCTTGATAAAGTCTTCATCGCTGAGGCCTTCTTCCTTATCAATGTGATATTCTGGTACAGCACCCACAATGACAATCAGCATCGACTGAAAAGCCACATACACCTAACAGCAGCAACAAAACCAAATCATCAGTTAAAAAAGGGACAATGTAATTTATCTACTTCTTTATTAAAAATATTAATATGACTTTTATAAAGCTTCGGTATGGCAGTTTTTTCTTTATTTATAGATTTTTTTTTTCCTTACATACAGTGCCTTGAAAAAAGTATTCATATCCCTTGAATTTTTCCAAATTTTGTCATGTTACAACCAAAAACATAATGTATTTTATTGTGATTTTATGTGACAACACAAAGTGGCACATCATTTTGAGGTAAAAGGAAAATGATAAATGGTTTTCCAATTTTTTTCCAAATAAAATATCTGAGAAGTGTGGCATGCATTTATATTCAGCCTCCTTTACGCTGATACCCCTAACTAAAATCTAGTGTAACAATTGCCTTCAGAAGTCACCTAATTACAGAGTCCACCTGTGTGCAATTTAATATCAGTATAAATACAGCTGTTCTGTGAAGCCCTCAGAGGTTTGTGAAAGAACCTTAATGAACAAACAGCATCATGAAGGCCAAAGAACACACCAGACAGGTAAGGGATGAATTTGTGGAGAAGTTTAAAGCAGGGATAGGTTAAAAAAAACTATCCCAAGCTTTGAACATCTACGGACCAATGTTCAATCCATCATCCGAAAATGGAAAGGAGTATGGCACAACTGCAAACCTACCAAGACATGGCCGTCCAGCTAAACTGACAGGCTGGGCAAGGAGAGCATTAATCAGAGAAGCAGCCAAGAGGCCCATGGTAACTCTGGAGAAGCTGCAGATATCCACAGCTCAGGTTGGACAATCTGCCCACAGGACAACTATTAGTCATACACGATACTAATCTGGCCTTTATGGAACAGTGCCAAGAAGAAAGACATTTTTTAATGGAAGCCACAAGAAGTCAGTTTGCGAGGAGCCATGTGGGGTACACAGCAAACACGGGGAAGAAGATGCTCTGGTCAGATGAGACCAAACTTAAACTTTTTGGCCTAAAACTAAAACGCTATGTGTGGTGGAAAACTAACACTGCACATCACCCTGAACACACCATCCCCACCTTGAAACATAGTAGGGGCAGCATCATGTTGTGGGGATGCTTTTCTTCAGCAGGGACAGGGAAGCTGGTCAGAGTTGATGGGAAGATGGATGAAGCCAAATACAGGGCAATCTTAGAGGAAAACCTGTAATACCACGTATACACGACCGGTTTTGCCGTCGGAATAAACTCCCACGGAACTCCGATGGAATTCCATTTAAGCGGTCTTGCCTACACACGGTCAAACCACACGGTCAAACCAAAAGTCCGATCAAAGTCTGACCGTCCAGGACGCGGTGACGTACAGCATGTACGGTGGGATTAGAAAAAGGAAGTTCAATAGCCAGTAGCCAATAGCTCCCATCTGGTACTTGCTTCAGAGCAAGCATCGTTTTTGGTATGTCGGAACAGCATACAGACGAGCGGTTTTCCCGATAGGAATTGGTTCCGTCGGAAATATTTAGAACATGTTCTATTTCTAGGTCTGTCAGAATTTTTGAAAAAAATGAGGCACACACACACAATCGGAATAGACGTAGCTTCCGTCGGACTTTTTTCTGTCGGACATTCCGCTCGTGTGTACGCGGCTTTAGAGTCTGTAAAAGACTTGAGACTGGTGCAGAAGTTCACCTTCCAGCAGGACAATGACCCTAAACATACAGCCAGAGCTACAATGGAATGGTTTAGATCAAAGCATATTCATGTGTTAGAATGGCCCAGTCTAAGTCCGGACCTAAATCCAATTGAGAATCTGTGGCAAGACTTGAATATTGCTGTTCACAGATTCTCTCCATCCAATCTGACAGAGCTTGAGCTATTTTGCAAAGAAGAATGGGCAAAAATTTCACTCTGTAGATGTGCAAAGCTGGTAGAAACATACCCAAAAAGACTTGCAGCTGCAATTGCAGCGAATGGTGGTACTACAAAATATTCACTCAGGAGGCTGAATACAAATGCACGCCATATTTTTCGATATTTATTTGTAAAAAATTTTGAAAACCATTTATCATTTTCCTTCCATTTCACAATTATGTGCCACTTTGTGTTGGTCTATCACATAAAATCCCAATAAAATACATTTACGTTTTTGGTTGTAACATAACAAAATGTAGAAAGTTTCAAGGAGTATGAATACTTTGTCAAGGCACTGTACAGAGCAAAAGAAAAGACAAAAGAGCTCAACTCGAAGATCAAGGTATACAATATCAACCTCAGTGATAAGAATGGGTATATAGAATCTGCACGGGCACAATATAGATTGAAATATTAGTGAATACACGGTTTTCAATTGCCCAATCATACATCCGATAGGCACTAGGAGGCATGGAGTGGAGGTTAACAGGTGTAGTCCATTGTCCACTGGGAGCTCCTTTGCTCGTCATTGGGCTACTACTGAAATAGGCCCAAGACGTCCAAATGACAAAATGAAAAATGGACAGAAAAAAAAAAGGGGGGGGGGGTGACAGTGGAATAAGAGTTGTGGCAAAGGTAGGTAGGTAGGTAGGAAGCTGTGGCTGGCAGTCCCTCTTCGCACACGATTACCATCATTCTCTCCTAGCTAGGTGGTTTCTGGGGTTAGGCCCTCCATATGGTTGGCCAAGGCCATCAGTCTCTCCATGTGTTTCATTTCAGTTATTGCAAACCACAGACTCATGGGTGGTGTGGGTGTTTTTTTTTTTTTTGCAGCATTCTGTATTACATGCCTTTGTGATATTAAGTCAATGTATCAATAATGAGTGTTTATACTATTTCAGAGGTAGAGGGGTTAGATGAAGGAGAAATGCCCCCGCATCATCCAGTAGCGGATATCAGTGAATTTGAAAATCCAATGGTTAACCTAAACAGAAGCCCTGCAGCTTGTTGCAGGACCAGAAGATATGGAGCATGGTACCCTCCTTCTCTAGGCATCGCCAGAAGAGTGGTACACTCTGCGGGTATAGCTTTTGCGGGGTTTTAGATACCATAACCATCTAGAAAGTATGTTGTATCTCTTGAACACTGCATGAAACCGACATCTTGTGGGTCATTTGTAGGATTCTGTCACGCTGTTATCAGTAAAGGAAGTGTAGAGGTCTGATTCCCACTAAATAAGATATTTAGGAGGTGTTGAATTTAGTGGGGCGGACAATATGTGGTATGACTGAGATAGACCGTGGAATCATCACTCCCCTCTCCTCCCCACAAGATGCCAAATGTGACACCAGAGCGGGGGGGGGGAGGAAGACAAGCAGAGCTTACCCTTTTGAGTGGAGCTCCGCTTCAAGAATAGGGCATGATTTTGTTGTTTTTCTTACTACGTGTGTGTACATAAAATTGTAAAAGTGTTAGCAGCACACTGGAGAGCCAGACACAAAGCATAGTGGTTTGGGTCTCCAGAGGTCAGACACTTCCATTGCACAGTTCTCAACAGTACCCCAATGCACAGTAATAAACAATGCTGCTTAGGATGTATGAGCATGTTTGATTGTGCAGTGCTGGAGATCAAGAGCTTTGTGCTCGGTGTGAGAGCAGTGGTCCAGCTCCCCAGATTACAGCTCACACAGGGCAGCTTCTATAGTTCTAATCACAACATATGGTAAAAATAAAAAAGCTGCCATTTTATTCATTTAGGCCTTAAAATTGAAGATGTAAAAGGTAAATGCAATCTAATAGACACTACTGTAAACATCAAAACTGGCCATGGAAACACAACAGGGTTTATATTTATTGTTCTCTGCATTTTTTATTTTAAGTAGCAAAACAATTCCATAAACACTGTTATTTGGTCTTCAATTTTGCTTAATTATACACTCTTCGTCTGACCTACATTGATTGCTTAATTATATCTTATTGTGTGAGAAACGCAATCATATTGCACAATGCGTTAGCTGTGCTAACCTGATGGTATGTCTTCTCTTGTTATTCTAGAACAATTCTACATTACTACTTGTTCTAAAGCAAGGTTAAAGCACAGTGGAATCAGATGACCAGCATTCCTTTCCATTGAAAAGTTCATCTTCACTTTGAAATACAGTGCCTTAAAATGTTCTACTTTACCTATAGAATTATCATAACCCTCCCTAAAGTTCATGATAAAACTAAAAGGAATAAAAAACTTTCACTCTGTCACTTTCTACAACTAAGCCCTATTCACGGCTTAATAAGGAACTTCATATATATTATTTGATGTTCTAATCCAATCCCCTAGGGTACAAAGTACAATGTAGTTCTTTGTCCTATCTTTATAGGAGCTGTAGAAGCAAATATCCAGTCTGTGATAGCCCGCCCAGGCTCCGTCCATCAATTTCCTACCAAGTTACCTTGGTGCCAGAAAATAGGCACTAATACATGTGAGTGTGTTTTAAAGTGTTTGTTACCCCAGCATTTCATATTCCTGATATGTCCCTGCTGTACCATGTACTTGTATGTGAAAGTATCCTGTTCTTTGTATTGCTTCCTTTGTGTGAAACCCCTGGTGTTCCTGCCAGTCCCTCTGCTTTCCTATTAAGAACTGACCACACTAAGCAGGAGCGCAAAGTGCAGTCAGTTCTCTAGCTTTGCTGGGAACTCAGCCTGCACTCCTCCAATGATCAGACTTGTCCTGACACACCCTTTCAGCACAACCATTCACTGAAAAATTCAGTGTGCTTCTGCCTCTCCTCCCCCCAGCTCATATGCAGCTGAGAACAAAGAGAATATGACTACTTATAAAAAAAAGGGGGGGGGGGGGGTATTTATAATGTATTTGCTCTATACACAAACGTTTTGTCTTTTATTTCAGCTTTAAACTGAATGGGTTGTTTTACAAGGTCATCGTTTCCAAACTTTAATGATGTTTTATGGTGAATGTTGCTTACAATAAATAGTACACTATGGGAGATATTTTGGTCTTTGTATGTTTTTAGGCTATGTAATGAGAAAAAAAAAAAAAGAAGATTTCTAACCAATGGTGAACATAGTCTAGGCAGCACCAAATCATTTGGAGCAAGGGGTACAGAGTGGTCTGTCATCTATGCAGAGCCTATATTGATCTTCTTTCACAAAAAGGTCATATACATTATCTCACAAAAGTGAGTACACCCCTCACATTTTTGGAAATATTTTATTATATCTTTTCATGTGACAACACTGAAGAAACGACAGTTTGCTACAATGTAAAGTAGTGAGTGTACAGCTTGTATAACAGTATAAATTTGCTGTCCCCTCAAAATAACTCAACACACAGCCATTAATGTCTAAACCTACTGGCAACAAAAGTGAGTACACCCCTAAGTGAAAATGTCCAAATTGGGCCTTAAGTGTCAATATTTTGTGTGGCCACCATTAATTTCCAGCACCGCCTTAACCCTTTGGGCATGGAGGTTAACATAGCTTCACAGGTTGCCACTAGAGTCCTCTTCCACTCCTTCATGACAACATCACGTAGCTGGTGGATGTTAGAGACCTTGCACTCCTCCACCTTCCGTTTGAGGATGCCCCACAGATCCTCAATAGGGTTTAGGTCTGGAAACATGCTTGGCCAGTCCATCACCTTTACCCTCAGCTTCTTTAGCAAGGCAGTGATCATCTTGGTGTGTTTGGGGTCGTTATGTTGGAATACAACCCTGCGGCCCAGACTCTGAAGGGAGGGGATCATGCTCTGCTTCGATATGTCACAGTACATGTTGGCATTCATGGTTCCCTCAATGAACTGTAGCTCCCCAGTGCCAGCAGCACTCATGCAGCCCCAGACCCTGACACTCCCACCACCATGCTTGACTATAGGCAAGACACACTTGTCTTTGTACTCCTCACCTGGTTGCCGCCACACATGATTGACACAGTCTGAACCAAATAAGTTTATCTTGGTCTCATCAGACCACAGGACATGGTTCCAGTCATCCATGTCCTTAGTCTGCTTGTCTTCATCAAACTGTTTTCAGGCTTTCTTGTGCATCATCTTTAGAAGATGCTTCCTTCTGGGGTGACAGCCATGCAGACCAAATTTGATGCAGTGTGTGGCGTATGGTCTGAGCACTGACAGGCTGACCTCCCACCCCTTCAACCTCTGCAGCAATGCTGGCAGCACTCATATGTCATTTCCCAAAGACAACCTCTGGATATGACACTTAGCACGTGCACTCAACTTCTTTGGTCAACCATGGTGAGTCCTGTCCTGAGAGGAACCTGTTCTGTTAAACCACTGTATGGTCTTGGCCACCTTGCTGCAGCTCAGTTTCAGGGTCTTGGCAATCTTCTTATAGCCTAGCCCATCTTTATGTAGAGCAACAATTCTTTTTTTCAGATCCTCAGAGTTCTTTGCCATGAGGTGCCTTGTTGAACTTCCAGTGACCAGTATGAGAGAGTGAAAGTGATAACAACAAATTTAACACACCTGCTACCTATTCACACCTGAGACCTTGTAACACTAACGAGCCACGTGACACTGGGGAGGGAAAATGGCTAACTGGGCCCAATTTGGACAGTTTCACTTAGGGGTGTACTCACTTTTGTTGTCAGTGGTTTAGACATTAATGGCTGTGTGTTGAGTTATTTTGAGGGGACAGCAAATTTACACTGTTATACAAGCTGTACACTCACTACTTTACATTGTAGCAAAGTGTAATTTCTTCAGTGTTGTCACATTAAAAGATATAATAAATTATTTACAAAAATGTGAGGGATGTACTCACTTTTGTGAGATCCTGTATATACGTGATCCACTGCAGAGGTGCCACCCTGTAGCAGTAAAACTGCTATAGGGCAGACCTTAAGCGGTTAAAGCAGAATTTCAGCCAATAATAAGATAAAAATGAATAGCCAATTAAGAGGTTAAAAAACAAAACCAGCTTTTGCAGCAATATTCACATTCAGTGCAAATTTTTCCCTGCAGCTTTCTACAAAAAGCAGCCAAAATGAAAAATGTTAATTTTTTTTGTGACGCAGCACACCAGTGTATGCTATGTGCATTTCACAGTGTTGCGCTGCGGTACCAAAATAACCTATATGCACTGTACAAGTATGAATGGGCCCTTAACAGGTGATAACACTCTACAGCACACTGGATGTCTTAACTTGGCTTGCAAAGGCAATGTCTGGGTTTCTGATGTGTTGTTGTGCCTTTAGGAAGGAGGGGGATGTCTCCGGATGAGCCTGCTCTCTATTTGTGCATTGTTATATGTCCATTGGCTGGGAGCTCAGATAGTTTAGCATTGGGAACCCCACTTATCAGAGGTGCCTTGACATGGCAGTATGGCTTCCACATGTAGGCACCTAAAATCCTCTCTTTTTACTTGAGTAGTTGAAACAAATTTGTTATTTTTTTGCAGACTACGTGGAAATATGCCAGGGACCTTTTGTGTTGTAACGCACTGTCTCCATCTGCAAATTGTGCTCCTATTTTGTCACCCTACTACACAGGCCTCCAATGGATAATACAAGTGGCCATATTACACACAATATGAAGGCATAGTCCAAAGTTGTCACTCTCAGTAAAATGCAGCCATCCCCAGCAGCACATGATTCCCTTTTTTTTCCCTTAATCTTTGTCTTAAAAAGAGGCTTCCTTGACACAATGGTGGTAGAGTATGCTGGGCTTTCTAACAGGCAAGCTCACCATTGCCTATATACTGTATATGCAGCACACACACAAGGGTGATAAATAGGCGACAGTGATCAATCATGATCCTACCACCAGCCTTACATTTGTGATCCTTCCACATAAGAAAAAACACAATGCACCAGCTGCTTTGTTATAAACAAATAACAAAAAGACTTACCACTTGAAAGCAACGATATCATTATTAGTATCATAGAATAAACAGGATACAGAAAATAATTGAACAGTTTTTAACAATGTCCACTGTATCATAAAAGAATTTCAGCTTACAAGGCAAACCTAAATCTTCCCTAGCAATCTGCAACACACAAACACACACTAGTACCTACAGTTTAATGATCATTCCTCAAAGACTTAAATAACCGTACAGCTCAGCACAATAGTTTGATATTTATCTTCTTTTTAACATGAATTTATTCATATCCATATACACTAAAAGAAAAATAACTGATACAAATGTTATGGCAATTCAAACTAACACAAGAACCATATACATACACAACAGACACAGTAAAACCTTGGTTTGAGAGTAACTTGGTTTGAGAGCATTTTGCAAGACAAGCAAAATTTTTAAATAAATTTTGACTTGATATACAAGCGATGTCTTGATATACAAGTAGCATCATGTCACAACTGAGTATAAAAGAGAAGAGAGGCACTTCTAAGTGTAGCAATACGGATACATTTAATGAAGGTACAACATTTAGCAACATATTGCTATGCTTAGAGGCGCCTCTCTTCTTATTAATACTCTGTAGCTACTGCTGGATTTAGCTTCTAATCACCTTGTGGAGGCTTCCATTTGTGGATGGACATTTTATGGTTACACAACCTGGTCACATTGCTATAATCTTTTTATATGAACTATAAACTGAATGACCTATGAATAAATGGTTGTGGAACGAATCATTTGAGTTTCCATTATTTCTTATGGGGGAATTTGTTTTGATATACAAGTGCTTTGGATTACAAGCATGTTTCTGGAACGACTTATGCTCGCAATCCAAGATTTTCTTGTAATACTAATCATACACTACACCAATGTAATGTTACAATACTATAGCTAAAATTAGTGCAGAAACAGACCAACAACAGTTAGAATGATAAATACGGTATTTATTCACCATTGATAACAGTAAAAACTGCCAATTTGCTGAGGGCATGCCTTGGCACTGAAGACCTTTTCCCTGCTGGAATGGTCACCTGAAGTTTAGTGTACCAGCTCTTGCTGATTTGGTCATATACAAAAAAAGAGGGCTGTTTTTTTATTCTCCTGACAGGTGATATATAGACAGCAATTAAAGGGGTCGTAAAGTCTCATGGTTTTTCACCTTAATGCATTCTAATGCAAAACCGTGGTGCCAACTTGCAGTTGCTCTCTTCTGTGGAAGCAGAAGTCCAACACAAGTCAGAGATAGAGCCCTCCAATCAGCAAGGTGTATGAGCTCAGATTTAGCATAGGGTGTGTCTAACCTCTGCAAAAAGACCTGTGCTTTAACAGTAAATGGTCCTTCTCTGCAGCGCATTTGCCCTTCAAAATAAATGGCAAAGCACTAATGTAATGTATAGGTATGAATTGCAAAACACAGTGGCCTTTAAATTTTTACTACATGGATATAAGGGGTATCATGTGCTTCCATCAATTTTAACAGAAAAGAGAAAACAAGACCTTAGTTCTACAGTTTACCTTAGATCTCTGGTTTCTGGGATAATTCCAACCCTGCAAGCAACCATTAACCACGTCTTAACTTCAAATTCAGGTTACAGACAAGACGGAAAATTTTTACATTTTGTATATATTTGTATAGGTTCCACTTCACCATATTTGTAGAAAAGATTGAAGATCCGTTGAACATGTGTGCATCATTTCATATTCAAAACGGGGGAGGATGTCATAAGTAACAGCAAAATAGAACTGTACATAGTGTGTGGGCCATCAAACTGCCGAAATGAATTATGAAGTTTATTACCATTCAGCTGAGATTGGATGCATTATAAATATTAATCTGGTAATAAGTGGTGCAGTAATACACACCTTAACCTAAACGCTGAACCTGGCCTACATTGGCAAGGTCATTTATAACCCTTTCAGATAAATTTAATGCCTGACATTTACTAGACTTCGAGAATATATAGAAGAAATTAGTGTGTCACCTCTGATCTTTACATAATCAATTAACTATGGGCTTATTTGCATAATGAACACTTTCTTTCATTGGAAGGAACAAAACACCATTATGAAGCTATCCAGCTACTTTTAACACTCTATCAATATAAATAAAGGCTGCATCTAGCCATACACAAGCCATACAGCCCATGATTATAACTGGTGATATCCGTGAGTTACAAACTACCACACTAGCCAATTAAGGGTATCAATTTAATGAGTAAATTAAAAAAAAGGTTGCTTCTACCAGTTCATCTAGGTAAGAAATAAAGATCAGCAAAAAATACACACAGTTAAAATACTTGTGTCATTCACCCTAAAGAGGACGTACCGCTTCATGCCCTCCTTCCAGGGTGGATATAAATCAATAATTAACCACTTCAACACAGGACATTTATACACCCTTCCTTCCTAGACCAATTTTTAGCTTTCAGCGCTCTCTCAATTTGAATGCCAATTACTCATGCAACACTGTACCCAAACAAAAATGTTATCATTTTTTTCATACAAATAGAGCTTTCTTTTGGTGGTATTCAATTACCACTGTTTTTTTTATTTTTTGTGACATAAGTGAAAAAAGAGAGAACATTTTGGAAAAAAACACTTTTTTTTAGTTACTATGATACAATTTTGCAAATAAGTCATTTTTGTTCATAAATTTGGGCCTAAATGTATACTGCTACATCTCTTTGGTAAAAATAACCCAAATTAGTGGATATTATTTAGTCTCTGTGAAAGTTATAGAGTCTACAAGCTATGGTGCAAATCATTGAAAATTGATCATATCTGATCACACCTGATGCACTGACGGCCTCATTCTCATCTCATTTCTTGAGGCTCTGAAGTGTCCAGAAAGTACAATACCCCCCAAATGACCCCTTTTTTGAAAAGTAGACAGTTAAAGGTATTTAGTAAGAGGCATGGAGAGTTTTTTGAAGTCGTAATTTTTTCCCACAATTCTTGGGAAAATGAAGATTTTTTATTCACAAAATTGTCATAATAACAAGTTATTTCTCAGACACAGCATATGCATACTTTCAATTACACCCCAAAATACATTCTGCTACTCCTCCCGAGTATGGCGATACCACATGTGTGGGACTTTTACACAGCCTGGCCACACAGAGTGGGCCAACATGCAGGGAGCACCGTCAGGGGTTCTAGGAGCATAAATTACACCTCTAATTTCCTAACGACCTATTACATCTGTGAAGGCCCTGGAGCACCAGGACAATGGAATTACCCACAAAATGACCCCATTTTGGAAAACAAACACCCCAACGTATATTCTATGATGCATTATGAGCCTTTTGAATGGTTAATTTTTTTTACACAAGACTTCAGAAAATGTGGAAAAAAAATGAAAATCTTTATTTTATTTATTTATTTTTTTTTTTTACACAAAATTGTAAATTTATAAGATATTTCTAACACAGCATGTATATAGCAAAAATTACACCCCAAAACACATTCTGCTACTTATCCTGAGTATGGCGATACCACATGTGTGAGACTTTTGCACAGCCTGGCCACATACAAAGGCCCAACATTGAAGCAGTACCTTTATTGTTTGCGCTATTAAAAAAAAAAAAAAAAAGAAGACCACCAATTTTGAAAAAACAAACAATATTTTTTACTTTCTGCTATAAAACTGGGGACCAGTGACACTAAAACAGTCACTGTACTAATGACACTGGCAGGGAAGGGGTTAACATCGGGGGGTGATCAAAGGGTTAAATGTGTCCCTAGGGAGTGCTTTCTGTGTGGGGGATGCTTTAAGTGTGGGAAGACAGAGATCCGTGTCCCTGCTTAGTAGAAACACAAGATCTCTGTCTTCCCTTGTCACAGAACGGCGATCTTGTTTACACAATTGGTGGGTCCTGGCAGACATCTGGTCCCGGCGGACATCGGGTCCGCCAGACCCACTGATTGGCTCCCACTGTGTCCAATCACAGCAGGGAGCTGGTCGCTGGTGGAGTGCAGACCCGGAAGAGCAAAATCACGTACAGGTATGTGTTTTTGCGCAGGAGAGCAGCCGCCCCGCAGTATACAGTATGTATGTGGGGTGGTCGGCAAATGGTTAAAAGCTATCCAAATTTCACAAATGCTTAAAATGCCAGTTTTTGTTTATTTACAAGACACAGTCAATCCCAAAATCACAGTTTTAAAAAAAAAAAAAAAAACTTAACCTGTCCCTACCATTTTAGATGCCAATTTCTTCCCACATAAAATTTTAGTAAAGTTCTAATCAGGTGTTATACAGTGCCTTGCAAAAGTATCATCTTTCGTGTTTTGTTGCCTCACAACCTGGAATTAACATGGATTGTTTGAGAATTTGCATCATTTAATTTGCTCCTAGAGATCATCAAAGATTTTTTTTTTTTTTTTTTTTATAACCTAACCCTGACTTGTACTTCCCAACAACATTGTCCCTTACTTGTTTGGAGAGTTCCTTGGTCTTCATGGCAGTGTTTGGTTAGTGGTGCCTCTTACTTAGGTATTGCAGCCTCTGGGGCCTTTCAAAAAGGTGTGTATATGTAATGACAGATCATGTGACACTTAGATTGCACACAGGTGGACATCCTTTCACTAATTATGTGGCTTCTGAAGGTAATTGGTTGCACCAGAGCTTTTTATAGGCTTCATAACAAAGGGGGTTAATACATACGCAAATGCCAATTATCATTTTTTTTCTTTCTGAAAAATAGTTTTATGTATATATTTTTCTAATTTTACTTTACCAACTTAGACTATTGTGTTCTGATCCACCACACATAATTCAGATTTAAAAAACATTGAACTAAAGGCTGTAATGTAACAAAACAGGTAAAAAGCCAAGGGGGTGAAGGATACTTTTGTAAGGCACTGTAAGTAAATAACTAAACAAGGATCTTCTTTGCACATATTTAGGTAATCTGTACACAATTTATTGTGTAAACATTCTCAAATGCTTTAGTACAGGAGTCCTCAACCCACAGGCCGCGGACCGGAGCCAGTCCGTGGCTTGTTGGGGGATGGGCTGTGTGACTGGGGTAGGCCGGCAGGCCAGCACGACCTGCACTGCCAACCTTCCACCACTAGAGGGCGCCCGCTCCCCTTCTCCTAGCACCACTTGGGAGAGAAGAGGAGAAAGAAGTCGGGCTTGCCCAGAGTTGACTGGCTACATATGCCCACACCTGCCCACACCTCTGTAGGTGACAGGTTGCCCCAACACACATGCACCTCCCCTCCAGGCGACAGGCTGCACACACACCTTCCCCCTGGAGGTGACAGGCGGTGCTCACACAAAGCAGGTGAAAGGCTGCACACACCACCCCTTCCCCCAGAGGAAAAAGGCTGTACACTTCCCCCATGGAGGTGACAGGATGCACACAACCAATCCCCCCCCCCCCCTCCCCAGAGGTAACAGCTTGCACACCCCCCAGAGGTAACAGGCAGCACCAAACACCCCCCTCCCCCCGGTCCGTGAAGGGGTTGTCATTGAGGCCAGTCCCTGGTGCCAGGGAGGTTGGAGAATGCTGCTGTAGTAGATCAGCCTCTGTGTTTGGTGAAGAAATATTCAAGGAAGAACTCTAGTTCTCAGTATACCCACTGAATAAATAATGCCTCAACAAAGATGGCTCTAGCATTCTGAAAAAAAAGCAGATGAAGGTAGTTTTACACATTGTCGAGCATGCAATGTGCGTAAAGCGGAACTACACTGTATCCAACTACCACAAACCAAAACCGCTATTTAAATAAAATTTTAATATTCAAAGCAAAGTCATCCATCCATTCATGTCTCCATGCTTTACTTTGCTGAGAAATCACTCCCTAGCATTTTTGGCCACAGCCAACTTGAGTAAAGGGCAAATGATTCATGTAGCTAAAAAAAAAAGGCTATCACTTTAAGTCAAAATAAAGCATATACATTAGGGGTCGATCGATATAACTTCTATGGGGGGACAGAGGACACTGTGGGGGGGGGGGGGGTGCGACAGAGGACACTATGGGGACGACGACAAAGGAAACTAGGGGGGCACCAGGGACCCCATAACCTCTAGGGACAGGAACCCCATCTCCAGACCTTGCTGGCTGGCAAGGCTGGTGTCAGTCACCCTTGGGTGCCAGAATGGGGCAGTAAAATCCAGATCCCCAGCCACATGCTCCCTCAGGGAGAACTGGCTTTGTATTAGTGAAGCACCTCAAAGTGAGGTAAACCTGTACTGTTATTATGAAATGCTTACCTTAGAAGAAAGCCCTCCAGCAGCATGCTGTCACCACTGATAGGGCTTCCATCTTCAAGGTTTGCATGCTCCAGTCGTCTGACTGACTGATCCGCAGCGCGGGACCGACGGCTGCGGCACAGAGCTCTGAAAGGACAGCAAGGTATGCGTCCCCTTCAGAGCGCATGCACCAGTGACATCACCAGCGGCATGTAGTGTGAATATCTCCTAAACAGTGCAAGTTTAGGAGATATTCACTTTACCTACAGGTAAGCCTTATTATAGGTACAAGTGAAAAAAAAATACTTTACTACCACTTTAAATGACTTTAGTTTTTATATGGTACACCATGTTTACCTGAGCGGAAGCTAATGAAGAACCAAAAAAATATATGACATATTATAGGGCTAGGTCCACTTTAACATTTCCGATTTCACAAAGTTGGCTTTAAAAAGTTAGAAAGGTAGCTTATATAAGTCTAATTTTTAAGCACATTGGGAAACAACACTCTCAGATCTTGTCAGCAAAACATAGCAACTTTGTGTTTGCTGTCACTGATCATAACACCGTGAATGTATTTGTAGAGCTTCAGGAAAAGGGAGCAGAGGTTCTAAAGAAACTGCAAAGATAATGAGTGAAGGGGGAGGGAGGGTGCCCAAGTCTCCTTTCACGAGATATATGAAAAGGAGAAGAAATGCAACCATTAAATGCTTACGCTGGCCTACAACTTGGAAGTAAAACACAAAAAACAATCGCGTTATCCTTAAAAGGCATTTTCTCAAGCAATATTTATGTATAATGAGTCAAATTTGTGAGATGATTTTCAGCACTGATGGAGACAAGAATGCACACAATGAGTCAGTGTTAGAGAATGTAAAAATTCTAAGCGGTAGTAAACTGGGCTTTTTATCTTGCACCTACAGGTATGCTTATAAAAAGGTTTACCTGTTGATACAGTTCATACTTGCCAACAGTCCCGATTTTCCCGGGACAATCCCGATTTTGGGACCCTCGACCCAATCGGAGGCTGTCCCGATTAAAATCCCGGGATTTTGCTTTTGTCCCAGGAAATCAGGACTGTTTTTGGCACCAGAGCTGCTTCTGGCTCCAAAAATATGGCCGCCGCCACCGCCGTGAGAGCTCTTTACTATTTCCCCCTAGCTCTCAGCTCAGATTCAAACTCTGCCACTCCAGCCCTCTGCACTGCAGCTCCTTCCACTCTCCCTCGCAATGTTATTCGGTCATCTACCGCCCCCGCCCCCTAGAAGGTAAACGACGGCCAAATAACATTGTGAAGGAGAGTGGGAGGAGATGCAGTGCAGAGGCATGGAGGGGCAGAGATTAGGAGGAGCTAGAGTGCAGTAGGCTGGAGGGGCGGAGTTCTGATCTCAGCCGAGAGCCAGGGGAAACAGGTTTTCTGGGGAAAACCGATGTTGGCAACACCAGTTTATGAGAGGCAGAGCCAAGGGACTCTACTGCACTGGGGACACCTGATGTAAGGAGGGATTCCGCTGGGGACGCCTGATGCAAGGAGGGATTCCGCTGGGGACGCCTGATGCAAGGAGGGATTCCGCTGGGGACGCCTGATGCAAGGAGGGATTCCGCTGGGGACGCCTGATGCAAGGAGGGATTCCGCTGGGGACGCCTGATGCAAGGAGGGATTCCGCTGGGGACGCCTGATGCAAGGAGGGATTCCGCTGGGGACGCCTGATGCAAGGAGGGATTCCGCTGGGGACGCCTGATGCAAGGAGGGATTCCGCTGGGGACGCCTGATGCAAGGAGGGATTCCGCTGGGGACGCCTGATGCAAGGAGGGATTCCGCTGGGGACGCCTGATGCAAGGAGGGATTCCGCTGGGGACGCCTGATGCAAGGAGGGATTCCGCTGGGGACGCCTGATGCAAGGAGGGATTCCGCTGGGGACGCCTGATGCAAGGAGGGATTCCGCTGGGGACGCCTGATGCAAGGAGGGATTCCGCTGGGGACGCCTGATGCAAGGAGGGATTCCGCTGGGGACGCCTGATGCAAGGAGGGATTCCGCTGGGGACGCCTGATGCAAGGAGGGATTCCGCTGGGGACGCCTGATGCAAGGAGGGATTCCGCTGGGGACGCCTGATGCAAGGAGGGATTCCGCTGGGGACGCCTGATGCAAGGAGGGATTCCGCTGGGGACGCCTGATGCAAGGAGGGATTCCGCTGGGGACGCCTGATGCAAGGAGGGATTCCGCTGGGGACGCCTGATGCAAGGAGGGATTCCGCTGGGGACGCCTGATGCAAGGAGGGATTCCGCTGGGGACGCCTGATGCAAGGAGGGATTCCGCTGGGGACGCCTGATGCAAGGAGGGATTCCGCTGGGGACGCCTGATGCAAGGAGGGATTCCGCTGGGGACGCCTGATGCAAGGAGGGATTCCGCTGGGGACGCCTGATGCAAGGAGGGATTCCGCTGGGGACGCCTGATGCAAGGAGGGATTCCGCTGGGGACGCCTGATGCAAGGAGGGATTCCGCTGGGGACGCCTGATGCAAGGAGGGATTCCGCTGGGGACGCCTGATGCAAGGAGGGATTCCGCTGGGGACGCCTGATGCAAGGAGGGATTCCGCTGGGGACGCCTGATGCAAGGAGGGATTCCGCTGGGGACGCCTGATGCAAGGAGGGATTCCGCTGGGGACGCCTGATGCAAGGAGGGATTC
Organism: Aquarana catesbeiana; assembly: GCF_042186555.1. Taxonomy (NCBI): domain Eukaryota; kingdom Metazoa; phylum Chordata; class Amphibia; order Anura; family Ranidae; genus Aquarana; species Aquarana catesbeiana. The sequence goes on along the minus strand of NC_133331.1, from coordinate 135,508,548 downwards.
CGCTGGGGACGCCTGATTCAAGGAGGGATTCCGCTGGGGACGCCTGATGCAAGGAGGGATTCCGCTGGGCACGCCTGATGCAAGGAGGGATTCCGCTGGGGACGCCTGATGCAAGGAGGGATTCCGCTGGGGACGCCTGATGCAAGGAGGGATTCCGCTGGGGACGCCTGATGCAAGGAGGGATTCCGCTGGGGACGCCTGATGCAAGGAGGGATTCCGCTGGGGACGCCTGATGCAAGGAGGGATTCCGCTGGGGACGCCTGATGCAAGGAGGGATTCCGCTGGGGACGCCTGATGCAAGGAGGCACTCTGCTGGGGACGCCTGATGCAAGGAGGCACTCTGCTGGGGACGCCTGATGCAAGGAGGCACTCTGCTGGGGACGCCTGATGCAAGGAGGCACTCTGCTGGGGACGCCTGATGCAAGGAGGCACTCTGCTGGGGACGCCTGATGCAAGGAGGCACTCTGCTGGGGACGCCTGATGCAAGGAGGCACTCTGCTGGGGACGCCTGATGCAAGGAGGCACTCTGCTGGGGACGCCTGATGCAAGGAGGCACTCTGCTGGGGACGCCTGATGCAAGGAGGCACTCTGCTGGGGACGCCTGATGCAAGGAGGCACTCTGCTGGGGACGCCTGATGCAAGGAGGCACTCTGCTGGGGACGCCTGATGCAAGGAGGCACTCTGCTGGGGACGCCTGATGCAAGGAGGCACTCTGCTGGGGACGCCTGATGCAAGGAGGCACTCTGCTGGGGACGCCTGATGCAAGGAGGCACTCTGCTGGGGACGCCTGATGCTAGGAGGCACTCTGCTGGGGACGCCTGATGCTAGGAGGCACTCTGCTGGGGACGCCTGATGCAAGGAGGCACTCTGCTGGGGACGCCTGATGCAAGGAGGCACTCTGCTGGGGACGCCTGATGCAAGGAGGCACTCTGCTGGGGACGCCTGATGCAAGGAGGCACTCTGCTGGGGACGCCTGATGCAAGGAGGCACTCTGCTGGGGACGCCTGATGCAAGGAGGCACTCTGCTGGGGACGCCTGATGCAAGGAGGCACTCTGCTGGGGACGCCTGATGCAAGGAGGCACTCTGCTGGGGACGCCTGATGCAAGGAGGCACTCTGCTGGGGACGCCTGATGCAAGGAGGCACTCTGCTGGGGACGCCTGATGCAAGGAGGCACTCTGCTGGGGACGCCTGATGCAAGGAGGCACTCTGCTGGGGACGCCTGATGCAAGGAGGCACTCTGCTGGGGACGCCTGATGCAAGGAGGCACTCTGCTGGGGACGCCTGATGCAAGGAGGCACTCTGCTGGGGACGCCTGATGCAAGGAGGCACTCTGCTGGGGACGCCTGATGCAAGGAGGCACTCTGCTGGGGACGCCTGATGCAAGGAGGCACTCTGCTGGGGACGCCTGATGCAAGGAGGCACTCTGCTGGGGACGCCTGATGCAAGGAGGCACTCTGCTGGGGACGCCTGATGCAAGGAGGCACTCTGCTGGGGACGCCTGATGCAAGGAGGCACTCTGCTGGGGACGCCTGATGCAAGGAGGCACTCTGCTGGGGACGCCTGATGCAAGGAGGCACTCTGCTGGGGACGCCTGATGCAAGGAGGCACTCTGCTGGGGACGCCTGATGCAAGGAGGCACTCTGCTGGGGACGCCTGATGCAAGGAGGCACTCTGCTGGGGACTCCTGATGCAAGGAGGCACTCTGCTGGGGACACCTGATGCAAGGAGGCACTCTGCTGGGGACACCTGATGCAAGGAGGCACTCTGCTGGGGACACCTGATGCAAGGAGGCACTCTGCTGGGGACACCTGATGCAAGGAAGCACTCTGCTGGGGACACCTGATGCAAGGAGGCACTCTGCTGGGGACACCTGATACAAGGAGGCACTCTGCTGGGGACACCTGATGCAAGGAGGCACTCTGCTGGGGACACCTGATGCAAGGAGGCACTCTGCTGGGGACACCTGATGCAAGGAGGGACTCCGCCGGGGAAAACTGATGTAAGGAGGGATTCCACTGGGGACACCTGATGTAAGGAGGGACTCCGCTGAAGACACCTGATGTAAGGAGGGAATCTGCTGGGGACACCTGATGGTATCTGGTGGCAGGCGACGTGACAAGTGATACACTCAGGGCTCCCACTGATTCTGCATTATGGTTGAACTATTTCATTCTATATTACAATGTAATAATAGAAATAATGCACTTCAATAATCCTGACACCATAACAACCATGGTGCCGGGATGACTGAAGCGCCAACACCAGGTGTTTGGAGTATCTTTATCTGCTGATTGTTAAACTTTTTGGCATACACATATTTCTATTGTGGTATAGGATCTGGGCCTGCTGTCCGTCCATCCCTCTTTCTTTCCTTCCCTCTCTATCTCTTTCTTTCTCCCTCCATACCTCGTTCATCTCAGAGTCGGACCACACCCCCTTGAGCCATGCCCAATTTAAGCCACACCCACAATTTAGTTTAAACCACGCCCATTTTTCGGCACAGCATCCTACATTTTCCTTTTTCTTCTACACCATGCCCTAAAACAAATGCCTCGCGCCCTAATTATAATAGGACTCTGCCTACAGACAGAAAAGTGTCCCTATAAATTTTTTTACAATGTTGGAAACTATGACAGTGACTTTCTCCTAAACGTGCACAGTTTAGGAGATATTCCAATGTATAGCTGCCAGTGACGACACCAACGCATGCACACTGCTCTCTCAATGGACGGAGCCCGTGAACCAAGAATGAAGACCGGATGAAGATGGAATTACTGTCAGCGGTGACAGGGCGCTGCTGGAGGGATCTAGGCAGCAATAAGTAATCTGAACCTTTTCAGTTTCAAGATTCACAGAAATGTTTCCTAAGTCCTCCAGGAATCTTGGGTTAGGCATTTTCCTTTATTTTCTGGCAATGAGGCAAAAGGGAAAGCCCTAAAGACAAACTATACTATTGACCCCTAGGGGCAGCTAGGAACAGTCTTAAGAGCCATTTTTGCAGCAACATTTCAACATCTTAAACCAGAAACATCAGGACCACTGCTCCATTAAATTCCAGATCTGGAAAGTCTTTTTTTAAAGATCATTTTCTTTCTCTTTGTACTAGGGAATACTATCTGTAAATGTTAAATTATTTAAATAGAATGAAGTCTGTAGGCTCTGTGAAAAAATATGAATGGATTTAGAACACCATAAACCAGAGTTTATACAGATTGGATGATTCTTACTAGATTGTTGACTTGGGTGTCATCTGGTATCCGCCACACCTTGAGGCTGGACTTACACTATGTGCGGCCATGGGGCACAGCAGGGGGTACAGTGTGTCTCCTTTCACAATTTCAGGTCCGAATTGGGTCTTAAACTTTTGGCTGAATTCAGAGCTGAAACAGCCAAAGATGCATAGGACTCTTCTGCTGTGCACTCCATGGCCGGCCCGCGATGTGTGAAACGGCTCCATTGAGAGCCGATCATAATCTCATAGTTACATAGTTACATAGTAGGTGAGGTTGAAAAAAGACATAAGTCCATCAAGTCCAATCTATGTGTGTGATTATAAGTCAGTATTACCTTGTATATCCCCTGTATGGTTTGGTCATTCAGGTGCTTATCTTATAGTTTTTTGAAACTATCGATGCCCCCCCCCCACTGAGACCACCGCCTGTGGAAGGGAATTCCACATCCTGGCCGCTCTTACAGTAAAGAGCCTTCTATAGTTTATGGTTAAACCTATTTTCTTTTAATTTTAATGAGTGGCCACGTGTCTTGTAAAACTGCCTTCCGCAAAAAAGTTTTATCCCTATTGTGGAGTCACCAGTACTCTCCCTCTTCTCCAGAGAGAATAAGTTCAGTGCTCGCAACCTTTCTTCATTACTAATATTCTCCAGACCCTTTATTAGTTTTTTTGCCCTTATTTGCACTTGCTCCATTTCCAGTACATCCTTCCTGAGGACTGGTGCCCAGAATTGGACAGCATACTCTAGGTGTGGCCGGACCCAGAGTCTTGTAGAGTGGGAGAATTATCGCTTTCTCCCTGGAGTTAATCCCTTTTTTAATGCATGCCAATATTCTGTTTGCTTTGTTGACAGCAGCTTGGCATTGCTGAGCCTATCATATACTAGGACCCCATTTATCACCATCCGCTGAAATCACCCTTGTAGCCAGGTTTCAATCCATGTACTCACCCTATGGTCCATGCCAACGGACCTTATTTTGTACAGTAAACGTTTATGGGGAACTGTGCCAAATGCTTTTGCAAAATCCAGATACTCCACGTCTACGGGCCTTCCTTTATCTAGATGGCAACTCACTTCCTCATAGAAGATTAATAGATTGGTTTGGTTTGGCAAGAACAATTCTTCATGAATCCATGCTAATTACTGCTAATGATACCATTTTCATTACTAAAATCTTGTATATAGTCCCTTATCATCCCTTCCAAGAACTTGCATACTATTGATGTTAGGCTAACTGGTCTGTAATTTCCAGGGACGTATTTTGGGCCCTTTTAAAATATTGGTGCTACATTGGCTTTTCTCCAATCTGCTGGTGCCATTCCAGTTAGTAGACCGTCAGTAAAAATTAGGAACAATGGTCTGGCAATTACTTGACTGAGTTCTCTAAATACCCTCGGGTGCAAGCCATCCGGTCCCGGTGATTAGTGTTAAGTTTCCCAAGTCAAATCCTAATTTTGTCTTCTGTTAGCCATGAGGGTGTTTCCTGTGACATGTCATGAGGATATGCACTGCAGTTTTGGTTACTAAAGCCCCTACGATTCCCTTGTTATGACTGAGGAAAAGAATAAATTCAATAGATTCACCATCTCCCCATCCTTTGTAACCAGATGTCCTTCCTCTTTCTTTATGCGACCAATATGGTCTGTCCTCCCTTTTTTGCTGTTTACATACTTAAAGAATTGCTTGGGATTTTTTTGCTCTCTTACGCTATGTGCCTTTTGTGTTCTATCTTAGCTACCCTAATTGCACCCTTACATTTCTTGTTGCATTCATTATAAAGTCTGAAAGCTGATGATGATCCCTCAACCTTGTATTTTTTGAAGGCCTTCTCCTTTGCTTTTATATGCATTTTTACATTGGAGTTAAGCCATCCAGGACTTTTGTTCGCTCTTTTAAACTTATTACCCAACAGGATGCACTGGCTAATACCTTTATTTAATATGCTCTTAAAGCAAACCCATCTCTCCTCCGTGTTCTTAAGATTGTAAGCCAATTTATGTCTTCTGATTGTATGGCTGAATTTGCATTGCATTCGGACCAAAGTCGTGCAGGACCCTTTTTTCAGTCCACACCAGAATCAGATCGCATAGGTGTTAACACCCATGCGATCCGATTCATGTGCGAACTGACAGTTCTCACTGCGATATGCAAACCGTAGTAGGGGGTCGTTATTAACTTTGTATTGACACTCCCAGCGGTTCGCACATGGCAGTGTGAACCACTGTGCGAGTCAGGAGCAATGCAAGAACTGTCAGTTCTGTCAGAATCCGCACTGGATTTGCAGGGCTCTTGCATCGCACCAGTGTGAACCCTGCCTTAAAGCCGAGTTCCACCCAAAAGTGGAACTTCTGCATTAAGCACTCCTCACCCCCTTACAAAAATGTTTTTCTTGGGGCGGCTACCTAGTTTTGACAGGTACCCAGCTCCCACTTCCTGCTCTCATCGCCTTGCCGCCTAAGCTGCAAGCTGTCACAGCCAAATGCCCATGCTTCCAATTCCGGCGCCGCGGAGAGGTGCGAGGCTTTGGGCAGCCACATCGCTGGACCGTCGGACAGGTGAGTGTCTGTTTATTAAAAGTCAGCAGCTACACTTTTTGTAGCTGCTGACTTGTAATAAACTTACAAACGAGTGGAACTCCGCTTTAATGTATACAGCTATGAAACTGTAGCCATTACTAAAGCTGGCACTACAGCTTTTATGAATGAAAAAGTATTAGAGAGGATGGACAGATGATTGAATGGTCTGCCCTTTGCATTTGTATTTCATTTATATAAGCTGTTGAATCAGCCTCTATGAATGGAGTAGTTGGGCAGAAAAAGCGGACATAGTCAGGCACTCTTGATTTATGCAAGTGACAGCTACCTCAGCTATATTAACCCCTCTATGCACCAGAAGATTATGGTTGTGGGGGTAGAGGTGGTACCGATGGAACAAAATTTTAAGAAACCAGGAGCTAGCAGCACAAGGGGCACAGTGCGTTAATAGTAAACTGTGTCCCGTGTGCTGATTTGTGTTTTTTATTTTTATTACATTTAGGCTTTAAGTAGCAAGCAATACACTGATTTCCACTGAGGCAGTTTTCAGCAAGGTGTTGAAACACCTCGCTAACGCTCGCTAACAACTGATCAAAAACTCACAAGCAGCCCCAGCCTAAGACTTGACATCTCTGAATGACTTGAAATATGGATTAGCACCTCAAGTATTTTGTCGTTTTCTAGCAAAAATCCCTGTAAAGTTGTATAGCTTTTCCGTGCTCTGTGTCTTTATGGCTTTAAGTAAGGATTCCTATAAAATGTCTAACAGACGCTGCCAAATTGTCAAACAGAACAGATATTTTGATCTTCACTTTAAAGTCAGTGTTGCTCTGCAGGATTTTATTTTTCTCCCCATTTTATCGAGATTGTCGAGCCGACCTTTAAGTTTGGTTGGAATGCTCCCTAGAGGCTTTGGCAGGCTGCGTCCCAAAAAACACATAAAACTGTCAGTATTCACGGCTGGAAATTTCCACTGGGCAAAAAAAAATAAAAGAAGAGTATGTCTGCACATATTAACTAGTTTTATCTTGGGATCAGTTTTTTTGTCATTTTTACAAATGCCAGCATAAAATGTGTACTAGCACCTAGCAAAATAAATCCATGTAATCCATCTTTACATCTCTGCAAAACCAATTGAGACTACCAAATGGCACGGAGGAAATGTCTGTATTACAGTTGTTTCATTAGACACACAGTCACAAATAAATATGCAATATTAAAATGTAGATCTCTGGCAGCAGCATTTTTGCAGAAAAAACGGTTGACGCTTGTAAACGCCTGTAACACATTTTGGCACATTTAGGTGCATCAAGGGCTTGGGTGTTATTTCATTTCATGGGCCAGAATAACAATGTATTCTGCCCACTGAAATGAATTAATGCTCAAGCGCTAAACGCGCCCAGGACTTAGGCACATTTAGATGTGTTTACGCGCATTAAGAGTTGTTTCGTTCTTCACTCCTGTGACCCAGATTTCACCGACAGCGGGCTAAAGTCCGCTGTCGGCTGACATCACTCAGTCTGTCTAGACTCTGGAGGGATCCCGACTTTAATGTTAGGATCCACACAAATGCTTGGACCGGGAGCAAGCTGAGCCTCTTAATGAGGGCTTTTATGCCGAATCCACTGCTCCAGACATAATGAGTAGAACTGCTCCAAGTCATCTCACAGCCCACATGGTCACCCCGTCATTAGCTCCAGTACAACATCCTCTTCTGCATATTAATGTCATTTTATATGCCAGGTATAATCATTTTATATGCCAGGTATTGTAGACCGAGAATATTTCTTTGAAGGAACTCCTGGTTTAGAAGGAAATCTAGTTGTTTTTATATGTTGTAAAAAAAAAATCCTGTATAACAATAATACTAACTATTCTGGAATAATTCTATATGCACAGTAATGTTTATTTCAATTTGTAATAAAACAGGCATTTTCTTCAAAACTGTATATCAGGAAACAGCTAAATACAGATGGAATACATGTAAGGGACCAATTTTATCTGCCAAAGGATTTGTATTTCTGTCTATCAAGACCTAAGATTTATACAACTCTATCACATCGCCCAGCCCTACCCGGCAGACTGCTACAGATGTCCAGCCTGTGACTAGATAGGGGAAAGGAGAAGCAGAAGACTAATGAGCTGCTAGTACATGAGCACTGCAGCACAACTGACTGGCTCCTTGTGCTGCCTCTCCCTCCTCAAGGAGGAACTCTGCTGTACAGGGATTGCAAGAGGCTGATACCCGGTTAAATTCAGATACTTCAGAATGGTTATTAAAAATTACCTTTCCTTTTCAAACTGCAGCACTATAATTTTCTGTAGAATTCAATGCAATATGACAACCTGGAGGCATTCCGTACACAGATGGTGTACAGAATGCCTGCCCAAGAAATGTCATTTCCTGTGATTGTGAAGTCTGCACTACGATACCCGTCAGATTTTAGGTATCCTTTCCAACAAAAGGAAATCATTTTTGGTGAGATACTCCCAAAGGGTTTATTACTTCTAAAGGGTTAAAGACCCTGCAATGTTCCTCATTAAAAAACTGCAAATGCATCAGCCGATTAATAACAAAAACAAAAGTTAAAATCTTTGCAGCCCAAAGGGGATTGTTTTTTTTCTCAACAAAACTGGAGTTACTCTTTACAGTATATGTGAACCTTTGCCTTGTAAAACAACCCATTTATTTTGAAACAGAAATTAAATGTAAAACTTTGGTTTATAGATTAGAAAAAAAAATATATAACAAATAACTTTTATTATTTTTTTATTTATTTATTTAAGATCACATAATCTTTGTCCTCAGCTGCATGTGGGGCTTGGAGATGTGGGGAAACAGCAACAGACTGGTCTTCCTAGTGAAGAGCTGTGCTGGGGGCGTGTCAGCACAAGTCTTGGCCATCGGAGAACAGGGTAGGGTGTTTTTCCAGCACAGCCAGAAAAGGGACCACACTGGGATGGATGTGCTCTCACACCTAGTGTGATCAGTTTGAAATAGGAAAGCAGGGGAACTGGCAGGATCACCAGGTATTTCCCACAAAGGAAGCAATACAAAGAGAATGGGATACTTTTTAACAGTGCAGCAACAGTAAATACATGATACAACAGACACATATAAAAAATATGAAATGCTGGGGTAACAAACACTTTAAACCTCCTTGTACTTGGTCCAACTTCCCACTCTCTTGGTTGGCACAAACAGCTGCAGTGAAAATTATGTACCTCCCAAAAAACCTGTACCTTTTTTCAAGTCTTGCCAGTCTACATTCCATCTCTATGTCATGCGCTGACTTCAAAACCACATAACGCATTTTATTTGGCAAAACCAAAAGCTAAGGTTCTCTAAACACAGCATGTTTCAAACCAGATCCAGTAAGAGCCTAAGTGTCCCAAACGTGTTAAGATATTATCAGGTGGTCCAGATGGCTTAGTTCACAAAATGTCATCTCTCTACTGAGACCACAATCTGAGGTACTCTGAAAGAGGTTGATTGTGTCCCTTTATCCATACACAAAATACTCTAAATAGCTTTACCCACGTGACAGGAATTCTTTAACAAACCCCACTACCCGCCACTCCCTGTGAATATGGGACGACCTTAAAAGTATACAGAAAGCCTAATCCACCCCACAATCCCTTAGTCGCCCTTGCATTTGAGTCTCTAGTTGCCTTCAGGCTTTGGATCGAAGAAAAATATAAAAACAACTCAGCGCTGACACAAGAACAATAGAAAATAAATGCAAGCAAGCACGAAGGCAAATTCAACAAAAAACCTCAAAAGTCATATAAATAATAAAAGTGCTGCGCAAATAAATTGTCCCTTTCAATAGTAAAACAAAACAATCAAAATAAATAAAATAAAATAAGGAGATGAGATGGGAACACCAGTGGATGGTAAAAACGCCAAGGATAGGATCAGAGGTGACTGAAAATCCCTTCACCATATATGGATGGCCCCTCACCTGTAATCTTCGACCTGAAACAGGTCACACAGCATGTACACCAAACAGAAGGTAAGCTGAAAACCAGGCGATAATAGCTTCTCATATGCTGCTCCCACTCTCATCAGATGGCATATAGAAATGAAGCATAAACAATATAGTGCTCTCCGTTTCTAAAGTTTATTGCTAAAAGTGAAAAAAACCAGTACACTCACATAACAAAGCACTCAGATCCGAGTGCCGGCTAGATGGCGTGTGATCGTATACTAGCTGACAGCCGCGGGTGACGTCATGCGCTCCAGGCCCCCGTACGCGTTACGTCCTGTGGGCGGGACTTCATCAGCGTGGGGCGGGACACGCAATCGACGGCCCGCATAGTTGATATACAATGGCATGGTAACCAATGCTCCAATCACGGCACTGATCCACTTATCCAGAGGACGCGAGCCCGCACGTCACTCCGGTACACCATTGTATTAAAGGGTTTAAACCGCACAACCTCTGACAAGGTAAAAGGGCAGTAAGAAACAAAACTATAACATCCCGGATATAAAATACTTATATGGCTATGAAGGGATTACAGCTCAAAAATATCTCTGGGACGAAAAGAAACCACCCTTACCTAAAAGAGGAGATTTAGGCTGGCTAAACATCCCTTACTTAAAGGGGAAGTATAAGCAATTATTTGCGCAAAAATCGCTAAAAATCGCATACACAATATAAAAAGTATAATATATAATTAATAAAAAGAATATGACAATCACGCCACGGGTGTCCACCCAGATACGATCACACTTACATATCAAATTAAAAAATATACACAAATGAATATTACAAAAAACTAATAAAAAACACAAAATTATCTATTGGAAATAAAGCAATTTAAATCGAAATCCACGTTCATACCTGCCGGAGATAAGACCTTGGTCTCATAGATCCAAAAAGATTCTCTACGGCTAAGTTGTCGGATATAGTGACCACCTCTCCAGTGACGAGGGACCTTTTCGATCCCCCAAAATTTGAGACATTTGGGGTCTCTATTATGGCATAGGCGAAAGTGCCTGGACACACTGTGGGTTTTTACCCCTCGTTTGATATTACTAATATGTTCGCCAACCCTAACGTGTAAAGCTCTTGAGGTGCGGCCCACATACTGGAGTCCACAATCGCACTCCAGCATGTAGACCACCCCCACCGACGAACAAGTGATAAGACCTTCAATTAGGTATTTTTTCTGCGTGCTGTTTGAAACAAACTCTTTACGCCTTTTAATATTCTTGCTGGCCTTCTTACAAGTAGCACACTTACCACAAGCATAAAAGCCAGAAAGAAAACCAAACATCCTATTAATTCCTGTTTTAGGTGGATCAATAACTCCCGGGGCCAATCGGTCACGTAAAGATGGAGCTTTACGGTATATAAACCGTGGACGCTCCGGCAGTACAGAACCCAGGGTGCGGTCACCTTTGAGTATAGGCCAGTGTTTGGTTATGATCTGTTCAAGTTTTTTATACTGGATATTATAATCAAGTATAATCCGGTAACTAGTTGTGGCTTCTTCACTTAAGGGGGGTTTCGGCCTGTCTGCCACTATAGAATTCCTATCAGTAGAAAGAACTCTAGAAATTTCAGAGTCAACCATGGTCTGCGTGTAACCTTTTTCTTTAAACCTAGTTGCCAGGATTTGGGACTGTGTTAGGAAGTCTTCATCGGAGGTACAATTGCGACGTAAGCGGATAAATTGTCCACGTGGAATGTTACAGAGCCACGATTTATGGTGACAACTAGTCAGTGGAATGTACGCATTCCTGTCCGTCGCTTTAAAATGATTCCTCGTTTGGAAAACTCCCTCTCCTTTGAATATTTCTAAGTCTAGAAATGTAATCTGTTGTTTGTCTACAGTCCATGTCAGCTCAATGTTTTTATTATTTTCATTCAGCTTACCCATGAAGAATTGCAAACTAGTTAGATCACCTTCCCACACCATGATTACATCATCGATGTACCTTCTATAGCACAGTAATTGCGGTGGAGGGTCATGAAAAATGATATCTTCCTCCCAGTGGGCCATAAAAAGGTTAGCCACACTGGGAGCAAACCTAGCCCCCATAGCGACTCCTCGTGCCTGCAGGAAGTAGTCACCATTAAACCAAAAATAATTGCTCAGTAAACAAAATTCTAAACCTTCCAATAAAAAGGAAATGTGGTCTTTTGAGAGCTCGGTGGTAGTCAAAGCCCACCTTACGGAGTCCAAGGCCTGTTGATGGTCAATGATCGTATAAAGAGACCCGACATCTGCAGTAATTAAGAAGCAAGAAGGGGTACATGGAAGGGTAGACAGGATTTGTAAAATCTGTTTAGTATCACGCAGAAAAGCTTTGGTATGAGTGACGAGTGGTTGAAGGAAGAAATCCAGGTACTGACCTAGCCTTGAGGTAACGGAATCAATTCCGTTCACGATCGGGCGACCAGGTGGGTGCTCCGCATTTTTGTGCAATTTTGGCAGAATATATATAATGGGAGTCCGACAATAAAATGGATCTAAATACGCCGCCTCCTTGGAGTTCAGAATGCCCTTACTTTTACCTTTTTCTACTAATAAATGTAGATTATTCTTAAAAGTTAACATAGGGTCTCCTCTCAAAGGTAAGTAAGTATTCCTGTCACTCAATAATTTCTCCATCTCAGTCTGGTAGTAAGCTTTACTGAGCACCACTAGTCCACCCCCCTTATCCGCTGGACGGATTACAATATCCTTCCTTTGCTCAAGGGAGGATATACCTCTTTTAATGGCCTGAGAATCCCTAGCCCTCTTAATCTTGAGTTTATCTAAATCTTGACAAACCATGTTTTTAAACACCTCCAAGTGTTTGTTGTCACCACAGAGAGGATTAAAAACAGATCGATTCCGAAGATTGGAATGTCTAGAGACGGTATCAACCTGTGAGGTAGTCCGTTGAACAGGGTTGGAAAGAAAGTATTTTTTGATATTTAAAGTGCGAATGTATTTTTGTATACTAACATATGCTTGAAACTTATTTAGGTTACGAATCGGGGCAAACTTCAAACCGCGATCCAACACTAATGTTTCATCAGTGGTTAAAGGAGTACCACTTAAATTATAGATACCCGTGCCTAGTGGGGTCTTGGCCTTTTGGAATCGTCTTCCCCCCCTGCACCCTCTCTGTGTTTTCTTTTTAGGCTGCCTTGGTTGTTCCGCAGGTCTTGGGGACCTCTCCTTTGGTCCTGAGGACTTGCATAACCGGTCGGATCTCTTACCCACACTGGGGTCTGTGGAGGTCCCCTCCAGGGGGTCCTCTCTTGGCCTAAAAAATGGTTTTGATCGAATTGCTGGTCTTCCTGGAGGTTTTGTAGGGGGGCAAAATTATTAGAGGTATACACTGGCTCACTTCTATGGGTGGAATTACCTCTTCCTCGGGGCCTACCTCTTCCCCTGGTGGGCACTGTATGCCACATGTAGTTATTTGGGTATTGGGAATGATAATCATAATTGTTTGCCTGTGGGACTGGGTGAGAATTCGAATTTCTCTTCCCTCGGCCCCGTTTATTATTTCTGGAAGATCCATGGTTTCCTCCTCTAGATGTATTTCGTACAGTGGGTATAAATTGGGATTGTTGAGAAACAGATATAGGTGCTTCATGGTTAGAATATCCTTGAGGAGGCATAACTGCTCCTCCTACTACTGGAACATTAACCACCGTCCCATCAGGGCCATTCATTGGTGTTACATCCTGGGATTGCCATTTAAAAATAGTTTTCCCTTCAAAATCCTTAACATCACGCAGAAATTTTTTTCTCTTTTTATCGCGTGTTTCTTTGTCCCATTTTATGAGTTTAGACTTAAGTTCTCCTGACAATTGAATAAATTCACTAGAGTCTTTGGAACTCTCAATGCGGTCAGTGATTTCCTTGATCTGTTTCTCCAACTGTTTCTGTTTCCTTTGCTTACGTGAAAGCAGTAAACGGAGGAGATCAAAACTTTTATCTACAAAGAAGTTACACCATTCCACATTAGACTCATTGTCAGTTAATCCGTCATTGGGTGGTAAATCCCACCGTAGACGTCTGGGTACAATATTAGCAAACAGATAATGTTCAAAAGTCACTATATCCCACCAGGTCTTAATCTTTTTCTCAAACAGGTGACCCAGTTTTCTAAACGCAAACACAAGGTCATCCTGTTGCGGGACAACAGCTTCCCTGGAGAAGACCTCAGTGAGAACAATCTCTCTATTTTCAACATAAGTGAACACATCCATAGTCTGCAGCTCTGCAGCTTTGGATCGAAGAAACATGTTTCCACTACCTGCTTACGTAGAAGAGGATAAAAAGTTTTCCCAACCTGCAAAAAGAATTTCAGCTTCCCAATTCTAACCTATTTCAATATCTAAAAGTAAAACATTGTCTTTGCTCCACTGCCCAGGTTTCAGGCACTAATTTAACTCTTGGCTTTGTTTGATTTTGTTCATTTATATTGCCAGGCAGTGGGAGGGCATTATATTGCCTCCCCACTGCCTATTTGTTTAGGTGTTTTAAATAGCCTTGCAGGAGGTCAATGTCTTTTTTGCATGTGTGCGCTGTAATATTTTGTTCTGTTCTACGGTGTTATGGCTGCACCATCTTTAATGCATCTTTTAGAGTGTACCCCCAAATATCTTGTTTGTGTCTCACTGCCTATTTAACCCCTTAAACCCTGCACAAGGTTGCAGCTGTGGGGCTTCCCCATTCAGTTGAATGACTAAAGTTCAGTAGGAGGTAGAGGTCGACCGATATGGGTTTTTCTCTGGCCGATGCCGATGCCGATATTTAGAAATCGCGGTGGCCGATGGCCGATATATGATGCCGATTTTTTTGGGCCGATATATGATGCCGATTTTTTTGGGCCGATATATTAGGCCGATTTTTTTTCTTTTTTCCCTTCATCTCATAAAATCTAACAGTTAGACCCCTTTCACACTGGGGCGTTTTTCAGGCGCTTTTGGGCTAAAAATAGCGCCTGTAAAATTCCTGTAAAACAGCTCCCCTGCAGTCGCAAGTGTGAAAGCCCGAGTGCTTTCACACTGAGGCGATGCGCTGGCAGGATGTTAAAAAAAAGTGCTGCAAGCAGCATCTTTGGAGCGGTGTATACCGCTCCTCCACCACTCCTGCCCATTGAAATGAATGGGCACCTCTGCCAAAGCGCCTGCAAAGCGTTTCGGCAGCAGCGCTTCATGGGCGCATTTAACCCCTTCCTCGGCCGCTAGCTGGGTTATAAGCGCCCCGCTAGCAGCCGAATAGCGCCACTAAAATGATGGTAAAGCGCCGCTAAAACTAACAGCGTTTTACCGTCAACGCATGCCTGCTCCACTGTGAAAGCAACCTTAAGTAATAAGTGATACAGAAATTTTTTTACATTTAAACATTTATTAAACAAAACAAACCTCCAATCAGTTCACTTGTATGTATAATTTAGATTAAAAAAAAAAAAATAACTATATCTTAAATATTAAATACACAAAAACAGGTAATCAAAACTTTTGGACGAAAAAAAATGGGCTTACTTTACTGCTTTTTTTTTTTTTTTTTTAATTTCATAAATTTTTTTTTTAAAAATTGCGTTTGAAAGACTGCTGCGCAAATACCGTGTGACATAAAATATTGCAACAACCGCTATTTTATTCCCTAGGGTCTCTGCTAAAAAATATATATATAATGTTTGGGGGTTCTAAGTGATTTTCTAGCAGAAAATACAGGATTTTTACTTGTAAGCAACAAGTATCAGAAAAGATTGAGTCTTTAAATGGTTAAACTGAGAACTTCTACACACAGAGTTCAGTCTATTGATAAAATAACTTGAAAAGATACAATGTATCTTCTTGGCAGGCTGCCCAGGGAGGAGAGAATCCTCTCCACAGATAACGCAGAAGTCATTTGCAAGTCCCGCTGAAGTTATAATCGGCTTTTTTTATCAGCACAATCGCCGATGCCGATTAAGTAAAAAAAGCCAAATATCGGCCGATATATCGGCCGGCCGATTTATCGGTCGACCACTAGTAGGAGGTACTGCCCATCGAACACTAACAGCGGAATAAGTTTTACCACGTCGCAATGCAAAGCACTTTGCCTGTGGCATATGTACACCCCCCTCCACTGCCTTTGCAACTTAAGGCGCATAAGTGGGCAGGCAGTAAAAACACAGATCAACAGCACATTTTTAACGCCCCCCCAACCACAAGTGTAAACAAAGCTTTACCCCTTTTGAGTCTAAATCAAAAATACTGACCTCACTCTATAGGGATAATCTCTTTACCTTTTGATACCCTACTTTCTCGGTACACCCCATCACCTCATAATTATATGCGCAAAACGGGAACCTAACCTGTGGATTAAGTTGGAATGTGATGATTGGATCCACATTTGGAATACAGCTAAATCCTGTTAGCACAATGCCCTAGACACAGAGATTAATTGTAAAATATTACTCAAATGGTACATAGTACAAAGCCTGTGCCATCCCAGGCCACCCACCTACATGCTTTCATGGCTGCTCAGAACTGGGCGCATTTTAGCATACAGTATATGATGGTCATTTGTTATTGCTCAGGAACTATGGACAAAGGTTTATAGGATTCTTCACATTCTCTTCCAAACCAAAGGCCACTTCCTATGAAGCTAAGTGAGGCACTTTTAAACTTAAAACCAAATGGGATATCCAAGCATTCATTTGCGCTTATGGTCCACATTTAGACAGCTACAAAACAACCAAAAGCTAAACGCGTGGCTCTCTAACTCCCTGTTCTTTTGAGGATGTTAAAAACAATGTATACTGGTCCTCACTTAATACAAAATAACAGCACAACTACAGGGCAGTATGCCTAAAATTTCATGAAATCTAAGAACCAGGAGTCTTGTATTTCCTAAAAATTGGTTTTTACCATCATCTACTGGATCTCTGATATTCTCATATCAAAAATCTGATCACTACACAGTCACTGGAAGTCCTTTGTAGGCAGCCCCCCCCCCCCCCCCCCCTTCCCAGACCCTTGAATGCCTCCTCCTCTTTTCCACCAATCAATCTCCCATTTTGACTCCTTTATACTATGCTGATGGGGATGATCATTCCCACACCTCTTCCCTCTCCCGTCAACTCTACTCAACCCCCTTTTTTGCCCTAAATCCCAATCCCTCTCCCATCCTCCTTTACGGTTCTCTCTTTATATACCAGCACACGTACGTACTGTATGTACATATATATATATCCTATCTACTCAGTTATTGCGGAAGACTAATTCATCCACTTCTACACATCCCCCTTATCCGCCATAGGGGAACGTTGGAGGTGTCTTGGCTGTGTTTCTGTACATGGGCCTATGGGTAATCGGCATTGCACCCGTCTACCCTGTGATCAAATGTGTCTTGTAACTATGTATGTATATATTTTTTTGTATCCTTAATTGTTATGTATACTATGCTATTTTTACTTTAGACATTATCCTCCTGATGAAGCAGAAACATGTAGAGGACCACATTTCCCGTGAGGACCTACTACACCTTTGTCTCCATCTTGGAGTACACTAAGTATATGATGTTCTTGTCTATGTTCAGATCATCTGTTTTTTTGTTTCTTTTTTATCTATGTGTATAAATAAAATTAAATTTTTTATTCAAATATGTATGTTGTCCCATTAGTACCGAGATAGTCCATTTCTTTATTGGAGACTAGCTTGGGGAACTGTCTCTGCCTCCAACTCTTTGTCACATACCTGGCGTTATTGTAAAATTGGGCTATTGACTTTTATCATGTGACTTTTGCTGTCTTTGGCATGTAACTTTGTAATCTTGTAAAATTCATGCTATAAATGGGTGTAAGAATTGCTTAACAGTAAACCAGTTCCTTTCCAGTAACTCAGAAAGCATTCAAGAAAAAGCATCAGTATGACAGCTTTTTCTTGAAAAAAGAAGCATGAACTAGAACCAGAATTTTTAAAGGTGAAAAACCTACTGTGCTGCAGCTGCCCCCACCCCCCCCCCTTTTTCCTAGCCCAGTCCGACAGGATCCAGCAATGTGCACAAGAGCAGTTGTCTCTCTCCTCATTAGACAGATTTATAGTAGCAGAAGCCATTGGTCATAAGCCAGAGCAGGTAAGTACAGGCATGTTTGTTATTTTTAAAAAAAGGAAGGTTTATAACCACTTTAACAATTTTCTCATTAGAGCCGTACTTTAATTTTGTATTATATATCTCTAGTGCTTAAACAACCTATATTTTGCCATGTGCGGTTTGCATATTACCAGATAACTAGATTTAACAAGTTCAACAAAACTATGCAGAAAGCTCCATGAGCACAGAGCTGTGATAGTTTAAATGCAAATGGTTACCCAGCCACCGAACTCAGAGGGCAGAATGATCCCTATAAACATAAGTTATTCTTAAACGGTTTCCTTTTCTGTATTGAAAAATATATAAATTTTTTTTTTTTTTATAAATAACAAAGTTATCTTAAAAGCCCATGTTAGAAACGCTCTTTCAAACAGGTCTATTACAAATAGACAGCTTTATCTCTAAATTTATACCAGTGCTACTTGGGCTTTATTGGCTGGGATTACCACAGTGATTTTAACATAGTACCTTGTACTGTAGTTTACAAAAGATGGTGGTTTATCCACATTAGATATGGGGGCTTACAGTTTCATCAGAAAGGACGAAAATCCCTTCACTTGGTGATTTACAGTGCTATGAAATCTTGGTATATTACATGTTCCTTGCCAACAGCTGTAGTGCATGCATAAGAACAGCACCAAGGTGACTGGAAGAGTAAGCTCTAGGCTTTTGTCAGCAAGACATGGCTCCAACCTCAAAAACCCACTAAAATCAACTTGCACTTGAACAGTTTCCAATGAAATTAAGGTGGATCATCAAAAGCACATAAAAAGAACATACATTTGCTGAAGAAGTCAACTATAAACAATTGGTCTTGATTTGTATGTTTAATCTCAGTAGAGCATGAAGTGAGACATCAATAAATACATCATTAGATCCAAAAGAATGCCTCTAAAGCTAACCTGCTATCCTGCCCTCTGACTATACTTTTAATTTTACTATGCATGGTTTTCACCTCAGTCCATGGCCAGAAAATTATTGCTACTATCTGATGTTTTCAGGCAAGCGTCGGCGGGGTGCACATCCTGTAGGTCAAGGCCTCATAAGGTGGCACCACAGTCAAATTTCAGGGTGCCCAAAAAACTTAACACAATATTGACCCTCCTATGCTTTACTGTGAAACAATCAGGGTTCAAAAATTAGGACATGCTAACATATACTGGTCTGCAAAAAGATGGTATATGCATGACCACCAATATAAAACAGATCAAGAAACTGTAAATCTATGTTCTAGTCTAAATTGCAGCATTTTCGCTAGATATCCTTACACCAAGGTCAGTTACAATTTTTGTCCTCACTGAGGAGAAAGATGGCCTGATAGAAAAAAAAACACATTATTAATTCCAGCAAATTGTGTTTAGTGGAACTGGGGTATAGGAGAAATGCTGTATATATTTCACTAATTTCTATTCCACAGATCTTCTATGCCAAGTGAAAATCTGTGTGCCACTGACTACCTATAGGTGCTTTTTATGATCACCATGTTATTCAGATGATTACTGAATAGGGAGACTTTTTTTATGGGAACTCCGATCTGTAAATCACCCCTGACTAACCAGTCTTGAGGGATTGATAGGGCTGGTTGAATTTTTCCAACATATCAATATGCTTCCTCCAAGACAAAATCAATGCATGATTTGCCAAAATCCCAATCTCAGGCCTGCACTTATCAAACATCCCACCTCATCAGAGGCATTCCTATAACTTTCCAAGGATAAATACTTGTTTAGGGAGAAAGGCAATAAATTCTAGAGGTTGTGCAGATAATAAATGTGTTTCATTGGTTCAGAAAGGAATCACTGATCCACCACATACTTCCAGCTGGCTAAATGTTTGAGGAGCAACCCATTAATAAAAAATAGGATTTTTATAACAGCTTACCTGTAAAATCCTTTTCTTGGAGTACATCACGGGACACAGAGCCATAGTAGTTACTATGTGGGTTATAGGCCACCTTCAGGTGATGGACAATAGCACACCCTAAGACAGGAAGTCCACTCCCTATATAACCCCTCCCACTACTGGGAGTACCTCAGTTTTTGTAGAAAAGCAATATACGTGTATTAGAAGAGGGGAGGGACCTCTGTGTCCCGTGATGTACTCCAAGAAAATAATTTTACAGGTAAGCCGTTATAAAAAAAATCCTATTTTCTTTATAGTACATCATGGGACACAGTGCCAAAGTAGTTACTATGTGGGATGTCCCAGAGCAATGCCAACTGAAGGGAAGGAGACACAACATGTGGGCACCATGAGACTAGAGGACTTATACTGCCGCCTGCAGCACACTATGCCCAAAGGCGATATCCTCATGCCTTTTTACATCCACCCGATAGAATCTGGTAAATGTATGGACTGAAGACCAAGTTGTGGCCTTACAGATCTGAGGCATAGAAGCTTGGTGATGCACTGCCCAGGAAGCACTAGCAGCCCTAGTGGAGTGCACTTTGATTTGAGAGGGTGGAATCCTCCTCTTCAAATCATAAGCTTGAACAATTACTTGCCGAATACATTTAGAAATAGTAGATTTCGATGCTGCCTGTCCTTTTCTAGGACCTTCAGGCAACACAAACAAAACATCAGTTTTTTGGATCTGAGCAGTCGCCTTCAAGTAGACTTTGACGGCTCTCACCACATCCAGAGAATGTAGTTACTTCTCTTCCGTAGAACAGGGTTCTGGAAAAAGTGAAGGTAGAATAATATCCTGGTTTAAATGAAAACCTGACACTACCTTCGGTAGAAAACTAGGATGAGGGTGCAATACTACCTTATCATTGTGAATAATTAAATATGGCCCTTTACAAGAAAGAGCAGCCAACTACGATACCCTTCTTGCAGAAGATATGGTTACCAGAACAATTAGTTTCCTTGTCAAAAGGACCAAGGGAATATGCCATATTAGCTCAAAAGGCTGCTTCTGTAATGCTGGCTGAACTAAATTCAAGTCCCAAGGGTTCAGGGGTGACCCCCTGAATAAAGCTACAGACTAAAGAATTCGAACCAAGTGGTCATTGAAATAATACCGATAAGGCCGAGACCTGGTCTTTGATAGTACTCAAGGCCAGCTTCATTTCTAACCCCATCTGCAGAAAGTCAAGGATTCTACCTATGACATACTTCCTGGGGTGCCAACCCCAGGATTCACACCAGGAGACATATGCCTTCTAGACTCTATAATATATGATTCTGGAGGCTGGCTTCCTTGCATTAATCAAGGTAGATACCACTGAACTTGACAACCCATGCTTCTTCAGAATGTGGGTCTCAATAGTCAAACCATTAAATTTAGCTTTAGTAAGGTAGGATAGAATACCGGACCCTGCGAGAGAAGATCTGGACGTGGTGGTAGGGTCCATGGGTCCCCTACCACCATCTTTATGATCTCTGCATACCAGGATCTTCTGGCCCACACGAATCACCGACTTCCCTTCCTGCTTGATCCTGCGAAGAAATCGTGGCAGCAGCAGAATAGGAGGGAATGCATAAATCAGTATAACTGATTCCACTGGAACACCAAGGCATCTGTTCCGCATGCTAGCGGATCCTTTGTTCTTGACACAAAGTTGTCGATCTTCTTGTTGAACCTGGACGCAAACAGATCTACGTCTGGGATCCCCCATCTTTGGCATATTGCCAGGAAGATATCGAGGTAAAGGGACCATTCTCCCGGGAACAACTGCTGGCGACTCAAGTAGTCCGCCTGTCAATTTTCTATTCCTGGAATGAAGACTGCCAATAGGCAAGGTACATTGTCTTCTGCCCAAGTTAGGACATGATTCACTTCTCTTTGGGCCGCACGACTTTTCGTGCCTCCTTGGTGATTGATATAGGTCACTGCTGTGGCATTGTCGGATCAGCTCCTGACAGGAAAATTCCGTAACCCGAACGTCTAGGCCCTCAGGGCTAAGCGCGCTGCCCGAATCTCTAGAATGTCGATGTGCAAGGTCATTTCTGATCTGTACCATTTCCCTTGGACAGTTGCCTCTTCCAAGACTGCTCCCCGACTTGAAAGGCTGGCATCTGTTGTTACCACTTTCCAGGTAACTGGTAGGAAGGTTTTTCCCTTCTGCAGATTCTTGGTTATCAACCACCAACTGAGGCTCCGGCGCACGCTTGGAGACAGGCACATTGGTAAATCTAGAGCTTGGACCTTCTTGTTCCAAGCCGATAGGATACTGTTTTGCAGCATTCTCGAATGAAACTAAGCATAAGGAACGGCCTCAAATGAAGCCGCAATCTTCCCCAACAACCTCATGGAAAGTCGAATAGAAGGATTCTTCCTTGCCCTGACCACCTGAATCAGTTCCCTTATGGCACTGATCTTCGCTGGAGGCAGAAATACCTTTTTCTGGGCTGCATCTATGATCAGACCCAAGTATTCTAATCTCCTTGATGGTTTCAAGGAAGGCTTCTCTAGGTTGAGAATCCAACCTAGGTTTTCCAGGTAGTTGACTGTAGTGACCATACTTTGGTCTAAGCGGGCTACCGACTGATCTATCAAGAGCAGATCGTCTAGGTAAGCTATAATAGTTATACCTAATCTGGCTAGGGGAGGAGCCAGGACCTTTGTAAACACTCGAGGTGAAGTAGCTAGACCGAAAGGCAGAGCTACAAACTGAAAATGAAGATTTTCTACCTCGAAATGTAGATATTTCTGGTGAGCGGGAAAAATAGGCACATGGAGGTATGCATCCTTGATGTTGATTGACGCCAGAAGTTCTCCACCTTGTAGGATGGAGACTACTGATCGGATTGACTTCATGCGAAAAGAGCGGATATTCAGAAACCGCTTTAGATCTTTGAGATCTAAGAGATCTGGGTCTGACGTCTCCATTTGGTTTTGGTACCATGAAAAGGTTTGAATAAAACCCCAATCCCTGCTCTTCTATGGGGACCACCGATATCACCTTTTGAGACAAAAGATGGTCCAATGCTTGAAAGAGAGACTTCTTTTTCTCTGGATCCTTGGGAACGTTAGATCTGAGAAAACGAGGAGATGGGGACTCTCGGAACTCTAGTTTGTACCTTAGAGATATTGAGGAAGCCACCCATTTGTCTCGGCACTCTTCCTGCCAGACCCTTGAGAACTGCAGAAGTCCCACTCAAGCGAGCAGGGGCGCCCCTTCATAAGGAGGCTTTAGTATTTTGTTTTGTAGGTTTCCTTCCCCAGAACTTCCTTTGTCCCTGGGGTTGACCCTGAGGTTTACCTCTTGAGCCCGATGGCGGAGGCCGTCGTGACTGCCTGGAGGCAGATGTCCCTGGCACTGGAGAGGAAGTTCGTCTAAACGACTAAGCTGTTCACTGTGAAAAGGAAAACTAGCCAGGAGCTTTTTGCATGGCGTTCTGGCTGACCAATTTTTCAACCATAGTATTCTACGCATATGCACCAGCCCAAGTGTAAGACTCGAGGCCTGAAGAATAGTATCTCTCATGGCGTCTATTGCAAAACATAACGCCACTGGTAGTTCGGCCAAATCCTGGGCCTGCTGGTCAGAAATAACCTTGACCACCTGTTTAAACTGGTCTCTCAAGGACTGACATACCCCAATTGCTGAACCTGCCAGGGAAAATGTGTTTTTTAATAGGAATTCCAACTTCTTATCCATTGGATCCTTAAGCATTTGAGCATTGTCTACCGGACAAGTCAAACTTTTATTCACAGAGGATATAGCAGCGTCAAATGCTGGTATCTCCCATTTTTTCCTCCAACTTTTCCTCCATAGGATAAAGTGTCGAAAACTTTTTAAGAGGAAAAAAATGCTTACCTGGGTGATCCCACTCAGAATACATAAGTTTTTCCAGCAATGAATGGACAGGAAAGGCATGCACAGCTTGGGGAGGCTTTAGCGAGCCCAAACAAGAAGTGGGCTTATCAACCGACTCAGTTAAGGGTAGCATAAATGTGGAGCGGACCAATTTAGTAAGAGATTGTACCAACAATCTTTCAGATTGTGAAGCTGATCCCTCCGCATCTGACCCCCCAGAAGAGGAGTCATCAGCCTTTTCACGGTCCCCCGAGAAAAATGAATCTTCTCCTGCCCCCAGTTCCTCAGTTTGAGGGTCCTGAGTAATGGAAGGGGACCTGTCTCGCTTTGTCCCACTCTGGGATGCGATTAAAACCGCTAACCTTTGCTCCAATCCTAATATGGTTGAGGAAAAAACCTCTTCAGTAACATAGACAGGGGCTGCAGCGTTAGAAACAGTTGCAACATTTGACGGCCCTGATGACTCACTCTGACCAGCCACCACAGATCTCTCAAAGGAGGATGCAATTGTAGAGATGGGTTTAGGCTTTTTGAGCTTGAAGGAGTCCCTCTTGAGCCCTTTTTTGGGGTGTTTCTACCCCCCCGACCATAGCCCGATGCACAAATGCAGAGGTACTACAGAAGAAATTGCATCCACTGCTTGAGCAAATAGTCCAGCAACTGCCGCTGCTATTAATGCTCAGCCTGATGCTACAGTAAATGTGCCAAGGGAATGCCTGTGTCACCATTTACATGCCCCCTTTTGCTCTTGTGTCCCTCCGACAGCTGCAGCTAGCAAAATGGAGCCTTTTAAAACATACTACCATGCTGGACGTTGTTGTACGCCAATGCCGCGCTAAGCCACGCCCCCTCCGTAACATCGCGCCCCCTCTTTTTTCAAAAGAGTGTTTTCCCGTGCAGGCGCGGGCCTCAGATCCGATGGGATCAGCATGTGTGTGTGGGGGGGGGGATAGCGAGGAGGCGCTGGTGACAAACCGCTGTGCAGCAGCGGTGGATGAACAGAGTGGCAACGCCGATCATTCCACTTCCCCCTCTATCCAGGGAGAGAGGGAGAGCTTCTGCCCAGGTAGGAGGTAATTTTTAGAAAAAAACACCCCCCCCCAACATCTTACCGGACGCCTGGGACTGCTAGCCAGAGAGAAGTCTGCAGCTTCTGCTGACACAGCGTGATCTGAGGAAAGCATGACAAGGTACGTGTTCTACACAGCCCCCAGTGGTGACTTTTAGGCATGACAACATTTACTTTTTAAAGGAGACAATTCATAAGAGAATTTAAAATTCCTTAGAAATCTCCACTTACCTTTCCTGCCGCAGGGATTTCTGTGGTAAAACCAACAGACCCAATCTTCACCCCTCACGGTGGGCTCCATTAAAGAAACCTTCAGGAACCGAGGCCCCTTTTTATTGGGGGATCCACACTCCTGGACCCATAAAAGACCCCGCCAGGAAGCTTTATGGCTGAAAAAACCAAAGCACTGGATCCCGGGGTCCAGCTCTCTAAAAAGAGAAGCATTACGGGCTAAACCTCGTTTCTTCCGCCATGAGGCCCGGGTACCATTCAATTCGACCTGAAAAAACACTTTGATTTGATCCAGCTGCATAGCTAGCCCCAGCAAAGATTGCTCCAGTGGAGCTCAGCATAGCACATCTTTACTCGTGACCAATACCTAAGACACTGGCGAAAATACTGCGGTACTCCCAGGAGTGGGTGGGGTTTTATAAGGAGTGGACTTCCTATCTTAGGGTGTGCCAGTGTCCATCACCTGAAGGTGGCCTATAACCCACATAGTAACTACTATAGCTCTGTGTCCCATAATGTACGATAAAGAAATAAATAGCATACCCTGAGGGCATACGAAGAACACTGCAGACTGACAAAAAAAATTAGATGCAACAATTCCCAAGATTTGACATAAGGGGGACCCAATGCTGGCTACATCACTCCATCTAAAAGGTGTAAACAATATTATACACTTAGTTTTGTGTGCTATGTATCACACTAAGTTATCAAAAGCCCAAAGTCAGTTATATAAACTAATAGAAACAACTAATATAAAACATAATATTATGAGGTCTTAAAGTGTTACTAAACCCACAACAGTAAAATCTGTCTGTATATGCAGTAAAGCATGCTGGTTATACTCACTGTGGAACCTAAGGGGTTAATCCTCTGCTTTGTGTAAAAAGATCATTTCATCCTGTCTTCTCTGATCCTCCCCTTCTTCCACAGTCCCCGACCCATCTCCTGATAAGGCAGAGCCTTTAGAGCAGGGATATGCAATTAGCGGACCTCCAGCTGCTGCAGAACTACAAGTCCCATGAGGCATAGCAAGACTCTAACAGCCACAAGCATGACACCCAGAGGCAGAGGCATGATGGGACTTGTAGTTTTGCAACAGCTGGAGGTCAGCTAATTGCATATCCCTGCTTTAGAGTCTCTCTGCACACGCTCAGTTTGGTGTGTATTGCTAGAGGGGTTTTTTCTCTTGGGAGGGTGCATGTGATCAGCACAGGGCCAATCAGCACTGTCCAGAGGATCAGGGGTCCTGCAGCCTTATAGGACAGTCAGAGGAGAATGAAAACTTCTCCTATAAGCTTTAACTAGGCACTGATAGAAGTCACAAGACTGCTATATACTGCTGTTGAGAAAAGGTATTTAGCACTTTATATTGTCAGGGCTGGGCTCAGCCCTTCCTTCTCTGAGCTGGCCACTCAGCTGTCGGCTAATTGCCAGCTCCCATCTCTCTCCACAGTTACTCAGCTGTTGATGACATCCTGCTGGTCAGTCCTGCCTACTTAAGCCGTCCAGCCCAGAGGATCTCTGCCTTCGCCTTGGTCAACACCTCAGAGATGCTCTCCTGCATTCCTGTAAAAAGACTTGCTTGGCTGACATCCCTTCTGGCTCCAGATCCTGCTGGCTGTTTTACTACACTCATCTCCGGCTCCCTGACATTTGGCTTGTCTGACTATCCGTTCCGGTTCCTGAACTCTGGCTATGTTTTGACTACGTTTGTTCTATTTACTCTTATTATTAAACAAGTGCCATTTAACTGTACTTCTGTCTCGGTCTGATTTCATGGTTTCTGACATATATTTACTAAAATAATTTCCATGTTCTGTGTACTGTGGGAGACCAGATATAGTGAATGCAGAGTCCTGGGTTTAGTAACACTTTGATAAAAAGGCAAAAACATTTTTTTCCCAAAAGGAATCTAAAAAAAAGCTCTAATTAGTTTTAAAGTACCCAAGTGAAGACTGTTAATTAATGTTCATAGAACCTAATGATGCCAGACATATTCTGCAGGTTCTTTGCTGCCTCTCACATACAAAACCTGAATACATGCCATTGAAAGGAAGTTCACAAAAGTGACCAATCACATTTAAACCTGCCTTGAACGTCTGAATTACCCACAGGTTTCCCCATTGTGTTTCCATGGATGTGATCAACCAGGTAGATTTTTAACACATTTTGGAAATGTAGTAAATTAGCACCTACATGGCAAGAGAAGAGGTATTCACGCTTATTAACACACTGGTTGGCAAACAAGTCAATTTAACTTATAAAAACTGTCTATTATTAAGTGATATCCCTGACTTGCCACAATTTTCACCAAATTTAATACATACTATATGTCTAGCCACATAGTAAACCACTGCTCTACATTGGGAAACGATAATAGTTAATTTCTCACAAATTATTGAAAGAATAGAAAATATTCCACACTCTAAATAACTATTAAAAGGTTATTTAATTCAAAATGGGAACCTTGGTTTTTATATAGACTTCCAAATTCTGACCTGTCTGTATTATCTCGTCCTTGAACATTTTTCATGATATGGTCGTTTTTCTAAAGCCTTGTTATTGAGTTATTGGAGTTTCAACTTTTTTTTTTTTTTTTTTTTTTTAAGTGGACCCTATACCCATTTTGTGCTTTACTTAATTCTCTGTTTTATATTTTTGAGGAGAAGTAAGCGATTATTACCATATATACTCGCGTATAGGTCGTTCCGAATATAAGCCGTGGCCCCTAATTTACCACAAAAAACTGGGAAAAACGTATTGACCCGAGAATAAACCGAGGGTGAGAAATGCAGCAGCTACTGTAAGTGAAAAAGAGGGTCAACAATGCCCATCTGCAGCTGCATGCCTCCCTGTGTCCTGTGCATGTGTCCCTGTGTCCTGTGCAGCCTACCTGTGTTCTGTGCATGTGTCACTGTGTCCTGTGCATGTGTCCCTGTGTCCTGTGCATGTGTTCTGTGCATGCCTCTGTGTGGCGATCTGCATCCTCCATGTCCAATGTGGCAAATAGAGTGTTCTGCCTATCACAGGCGAGGAGGAGGCGTGGCTTTTGAACAGTGGATTGTCCGCCGAATGGTATTATCACACGCTGGCCGCCGTACTGTCTGCATGACACGCTGATCATGTAGGCAGACGGCGGTGACTCGAGTATAAGCTGAGGGGGGCACTTTCAGCCTAAAAAAAAGGGCTGAAAATCTCGACTTATACTCGAGTATATACGGTATATATATATTCTTGTATGATGACTGTACACAACTTTAGTGATGTCCCATACCTGTTACTGCTCATTTTGTTAGGTAAACTTTAAAAAAAAAAAAAAAAAAAAGAGAGAGAGAGGGAGCTATACAGACCTCAGGAAGTACACTATGGGGTTGATTTACGAAAAAACTGGAGTGTGCAAAAATCTGATTCAGCTCTGCATAGGAACCAATCAGCTTCCAGTCCTTTTTATCAAAGCTTAAAGCAGAGTTCCGCTAAAAAATAAATAAATAAATAAAAGTCAGCAGCTACAAATACTGCAGCTGCTGAGTTTTAAAAGAAGGACACTTACCTGTCCAGGGCACCCACGATGTCCTCACCCAAAGCCGACCCGTCCCTCAGCTCCGGGTGGAAGTGCCGGTAATACTAGTAGGGGAATCAGGTAGTTAAGCCCTGTGGCTTCACAGTCTGGTTCCCTACTGCGCATGCACAAATCGCGCTGCGCGTTCTGAGTGGTCTCTGCTGTCTTCTGGGACCTGTGTGTCTCCCAGAAGACAGCGGGTGGCGGAGGAGGGGCCGGACACAGCGTAGATCGCCGCGGATACTGCAGCGATCTTTTGCCGCAAGTGGGAGCAAATACCTGTATTAGACAGGTATCTGACCCCCCCCCCAAATGATGCCAAATGTGACACCGGGGGGGAGGATTCTTGACAGCAGAAGTTCCATTTTTGGGTGGAATTACGCGTTAATTGCACAAGCTGAAGTTAGAACCCTATTGGCTACCATGCACAGCTGCACCAGATTTTGCACTCTCCAATTTTAGCAAATCAACCCCACTGTCTTACTACTGAGCCATGTGTGCTTTTAGGTGCAATGGATTGCAAAGAAAACAGATTAAAGTGGCGAATCAGACAAAAAGAGAACTTAGTCACAAACAATTGACGAACCAACCCCCACCCCTTCGTTTTTGGATATTTTTATTTTTGCTACCTTTTTTGCATGTTTTCTTCAGGATTTCCGTCCCATGCCACCGCAGCGAGGTATGTCACTTCCGCGGTTTTATCTGGCACTCCCCCCCCGTTGCCTTCTGGGACCTGTGTGTGTCCCAGAAGATGACAGGACCATTCAGAAAGCACCACGCGACTTGCGCATGCGCAGTAGGAAACTGGCTGTGAAGCCTGAAGGCTTCACTGTGGATTTCCCTTACTTGCAATGTCAGCGCTTGCACCCAAAACTGATGGACGGATCGGCTTGGGGTGCCAACATCGCAGGCTCCCTGGACAGGTAAGTGTCCTTATATTAAAAGTTAGCAGCTAGAGTATTTGTAGCTGCTGACCTTTCTTTTTTTTTTTTCCCCAGGCTGGAACTCCACTTTAAGTTAAACAAAGTAAACTCATTTTACCACAGTAGCAGTATTTGCTGGTTTTCCAGTTCATGGATTGGTTAAACTTGTTGCCTGGAAGAATCTTTAATATTCATCATTCGGAGCCAAAGTCCAAATGGGTCTACAGTTTTACACTGTAAAGTCGCATAACAAACATGTTATTGTAGGTTATTCCAATTTATAGCATAGTGAAAAAAAATCATTCCTGTCTCTCTCTGAGAACATCTGCCATAGAGTTATTATATGTATAGCATTATGCATTCCATTTTCCCATCAGTAACCCAAAACATGATTGTAAAATGCCAATCCTTCATTTAACATAATGCAACACATTTGATGCTATAGACGCATTGTGAATGGTGTTAAATTACATTTTATGAAAAGACACTGTGCAAACACAGCAGTATCTTTTGTTCTTACTCTGCTTTTTTAGAGCAGAGTGTACTTCCAATTTATAATGTAAGAGCTCGTCAGACAAAGTATCTATCTGGGGAGAGCAATGAGCACAAAACCATTCTGCTTCATTTACAAATCATTCATAAAAAAAGATTACTTCTCAAAGGTCTACTTGGATTTAAGAGGCTGAACGACTCATTTATACTCAGCAAAAGGTTTGCATTTACATAGTATGTTTGTTTTCTTAGTGGATGTTCATTTTGCCTTAAGTTTCAATCTCCCTAAGGTGAAGAGAGGCCAGCTGGATAGGGAGCTCAACTGGACTACATATAAGTTACATATTTCAAAATGTATTAAAGGAACACTAAACTCTGCTTTGAAAAATGCTATTCAAGTATGCATTCTTAAAGTAGAACTATAGGCACAACTTTTTTTTTTTCATTTTGGATAGAGCAAAGGAAGGCTATAACCCCTATCAGAATTTTTTTTTTCACCACCTGTGTCCCATTGCGTAGACTTCACTTCACTTCCTGTCCCATAGCCAAAACAGGAATTGAGAGGAAATCCCTGCAAATAACGGGAGTTCCTTGGGGACCCCAGGTCACCAGAATTAGTGTTCCCATTGGAAGATTTCCCCTCTGTTACTTTTCAGGTGACAACCGAAAATTTGTGATTTTCTCTTACTTTCACTTTCACTGATAATGGTAAACAGGAAAAAAAAAAGAGGCAGAATCTCCATAACGGGGGCACAGACAGCATTAAGATCCAAAACTAAAAAGAATAAAAAAATAAAAAAAGTTTTGCCTTTAGTTATACTTTAACTGAAAAAAGCTCCTTTTGTCCTCAGCCTCTTCCAATCTCCAAATTCCATTTTTTTTTTTGGCTGCAGTGATCAGATTTCCTTTTAGAAGATGGCTTCATTTGTTCTTCATGGTCCCGCCACAAAAGCAGCTAACTATGGCTGCCCTTTCTACACCCCCTGCTCCATTCATAGAACACGTACAATCAGTTACAAACAATATAAAGCACTCTATGAGTGCAGGATGGGCAGATATGAATGAAAGGTCCATCTACCTATTTATTGAGCACTTTTCATTTTGGTAACCGACAGTACAGCTTCTATGACTGGAGTAAAGATGGCAGAAACGAAGGGGCATATTTGACACTTTTGACAAGTGCCCATGACAGGTGCAGCCGCTCATATTAACCCCAATAGCACTGGCAGATCACAGCCATAGGGGTAGCCACAGGGCAAAGGACTGAAGATATCAAGCAAAACTGCAGCCACCAACAAGGGGGACACTTTTATTAAAGTTAAAGTGGAACTAAAGCCTCCTATCCTTTACAGCCAAGGAAGCTCCCATCTTAGCCTATGCTGATCTGTACTTGCCAGGATGCTGCACGTGATCAGTTAGGACACAGCTATTTGATGGTTTGAGAGTTTGGTAAGAGCACAAATTTTAAAGTTATATAAAGATTTTTTAAGGGGGCGGGACTTTGAGTGAAGCACACGGATGCAGTAAAGAAATGAATTAAGAAATGGTTTATTAATTGAGTCAATTTTTTTAGAACATAGATTCAACATAGATTCACCCAGTTTCTCACTCCTTCTATTCTTTGTTTCACCTTATGGTTCACCTACACTCTCCCTCACCTTCTGTGTACCACATCCACCAGCCCTTCCTTCTTTAGTAGGTCCCTATATTGGGGCCTCTAGTCTTTTTCCCTCTTCCACCCCATCTCCACCCTCATTTCTCCACTTTTACCATAGGGATGTCGCCGCTGCGGGTATATGCTGCCTGGACAGGTCCCCTCAGCTCCGGGACTGACGTTAGTGACCGGGTTGACTTGCACGGCTGTGCCTCCCCCTCTGCGCGACCACACGCATGTAAGTAGTTAGGACAAATGCATGGATGTGTGAGGGGATGCTGCACATTCCCTGCATTTGCCCACTCACTTTTTTGATCATGACAATGTCCCTACCATTACTTTTATCTTCTCAGATGTTTATTACGGTCTTGCTCCTGACGAGTGACTTAAAGGTCCCGAAACACGTAGAGCTACCGTTACCACCATCCATTCATGAATTCACTACGGCCGTTTTTCTCCACCAAGTATTATTTCCTTTTTCCCAATGTGATGCTTTAATGCATCCTTTTACTGATTTCAGTATTACCTACACTGCAATTAATCACGCCCTTATGTGACCCGTGCAACTGTAAAATACTGCCTTACATTTTCTACCTTAGTCTAGATGCAAGTTTTTTAATAATTATTTTCCTACTTGTCTTATCTCTACTATTATTTCTAATGGCGCTTTAATGCGCTAGCTACTTTTATGAGTATTCCTACAATACAAGTAATCATGTTATTACGTGAACTGTGTATCTGTAAAATACTGTTTTATAATATGATAATGTACTTATATGTGATGATTTATCTCGAAACAATGACATACAATATGCAATGTATTTTCAATCTATGTTCTAAAAAAATTGACTCAATTAATAAACCATTTCTTAATTCATTTCTTTACTGCATCCGTGTGCTTCACTCAAAGTCCCGCCTCCTTAAAAAATCTTTATATAATATTTAATGGGATGGAGGATGGGATGTAGTCGGCCCCCCATCCTCACTTAAAGTCTCACCTTTTCATCCCTTCATTCACCCTATAGGGATGGAAGTACACGGCTGCATCATGAATATCATGTCAGCATTTGCTATGGCTGCTCCACAGCCGTTTAGGGTAATTTTCCATCCTTTTTTATTATCCTGTGCTTTGGGTTTGTCCCAACTGCACACACCATTTATACCACCTATTGCTATGTTTTATTATTTATCCCATCTTTTTACATTTACAACACCTGTAGTGTATAGTGGCTGCGCACAGGGGTCACCGGCCGGTGCTTTCCTCTTCCCGTGCCGCCCTTGTCTCATGCTGGAGCTGTGACGTGTACTGGGGGTTTACCCCCCGCCCCCCCGCACTGGGTGGGCGGGGTTTCCCCCACTGCTCGTCAGCGTCATGCCTGACTGTCAGCTGGTCGGCGCCTCCGAGACGCCTATTTATCAACCGGCATGTTTAACCACCTGAGCAGTGGGGATTTCCGGTGGGCGCCCATGGTTGGACACGCTGGGATTGGCGGCCAGGCTCTGGTGTGTCCCTGCTCCCCTCTCTGCCGCCTAGCATGACATTGGGAGCCAGTCTGGGTTGGCTATCCCTGCTGGGGCTTCCCCCCCTTACTGCTACCTGCACCTGCATCTTCTACTCTCTCCCTCATCACATCGTTCCCCTTGGCACACTGGCCCAATCTCACCAGCACCAGGTATCTAGCTTTCACATTATTACTTCCATGTACTATACCCAGCTTTATCCCCTTCTCTCACCCCTCTCTCCCCCCCCTCTTGTCTCTTTTCTTTTTCTTCTTCTCCTCTCCTCCTTTTCAATTACTTATTCTTTTGTTCCCCTCCAGCACTCTACCCCTTCACTTCACCCAGTTTCTCACTCCTTCTATTCTTTGTTTCACCTTATGGTTCACCTACACTCTCCCTCAACTTCTGTGTACCACATCCACCAGCCCTTCCTCCTTTAGTAGGTCCCTTGTGGCAAAAGGGTGAGAGGTTGTGGACATACATAGGAGCTTAGATGATTCTCCCAATCCCTAATTATAACCAAATGCAGCGAAAGATAGATTTCTATCAAGAAACATGGGATTTTTATAGGGAGATAATACGTCTATTAACAGTAGGTACCAGCAAATAGGAGTATTTTAAAAGTTAATTTTTATTAAATTGCAAAAAAGAAAAAAGAAAAAAATTGTACAAAACAAATAACAATATATGTATATAAACATCAATAAGACCATCCAGTATTGTGTTCAAATTCTATTCATGCCTGTCAGCCAACATGTTTCGCAAAAGAATAATTGCTTCATCAGGGCATAGATCGGCATCATTGATTCATTTAAACTATAAGAACAACAGATAAACATACTAGAGTTAGAATTGTATGGTGGTCATACACATTCAGATGTCATGAAAAACATATAATGATTGGTCTAAACATTTAATCTGATAGTCTCACCTACTGGTGCAAGTCTAGGGTTAAAAGCATACTCCACCATTGCCAGGCATCGTCCACTATGCCAGCTGGTGCAAAAACTCCAGGGGTGCCAGATACCACCCGGATATTGCCAATAGAGGGACTGGACCGCACAGTTGCAGGACAAGAATCTAATAAGATATCTAAAAAGCAAAACAAAGAAATCGATAAAAAATCGCTAACCAATCTAGAACGATAATGTATGTTTAGTCTATTCCAAAGAATAGGCAATACGACATATAGTTCATCTCGCTTACCAGCAGCATAGCATGGACAGGTGAAATAGATACATGGCCATGCATGCTGGGGAAGTGGGCAATTAACAACAGATTCAAATATGATGTTACAATCAATGTATACTACCCTTAACAATCATATAGGCGTATGCCTGATAGCATAGTCCCTATATAAACTCCAAAAAAGCTAGAGGGGAGGATTAATTAAATATTTAGGTTACAGGCTGTATAGAGATAGCAAGCTTGAAAGGGATTATATGATTTCATATGCACCGAACTAGAGCCAAAGGCCCTATAACTTAGCATGGTTAATCACTGTCAGGGAGATGACAGACAAACGGCCAGTGGGTCTGCTTCCAAATAAATAAAGCACCCCCCATCCTCCCCAAGAAACATGGGAAGGAGAGAGTACAAGTAGGTGCATACATAAAGTCAGACAGGTACCCTTCCTAGTGGTCATAGAGATCAAATAGTAAGATTATTTACCTGCAAAGGCTCAAAGATGGTGGTTTCTCAGTCACAAGAGCTCGTCCTGTCAGCAGAGATGGATCTGGGCCAGCTGCGTCTGAAAGCACAGCGGCCCCTCCATCTTTTGTACGGTCCCACTGGAAGTGAACAGGTCAGTGATGGCCTCCGGCATCACTTCCGGTCCGGACGTCCCCGCATGTGATGCGCGCGCATCACGCCGAGCGGAAATACGTCACCACTACTGGCGGATGCGCGCGCACTACCCACACCACGGAAGGAAGTGAGGGCAGAAGGGGCGGACAAGAAAAACTCCGCCCCGTTGCGCGGGGACGTCCAAGTCCCCCTATCTACAGCAGTAGCAGCAGCACGGCATCTGACTAGTCCAGCATAGAAGAGGCTTCATTGTTATATAGTCCCGCAAATGACTATATGCATATATGTTTTGAACACAATAATTGTAGTGGTAAGAAGATAAAAATAAGTCATTAATATCTTAATAATGAGATAAAGCAATAACCCATGCAGGGATCTTTTCCCCTCAAGACCAAACAGGTATGCATGGGTATACCTAACACAGTGTATACATATCATTGCGGCAACCAATTTATTTGATAATGTGGATAAAAAGAAAAGAAAAGAAAGATGTCCCCTGGTTGATTGTCCATATGTCCAAAACCTCCCTAAAGGTGTACAAGAGGTGGAACCAGACAAGGGGCAGTAAGACAGATGGAGGATGAAAATCGAGAGAAATTGGGAGGGTCCCAACTAAGGCTCATAGCTTTATATTACATTACAGAAATGGTTTGTAAGAAAGTGCTGTGTTGAGGCCGGGTGGATGAGTAGCCTGCTGGCCAAAAATCCATCTTGCCTCCCTTTGAAGTATTCGTTTATCTACATTTCCTCCCCTCTCCAAATCAGATATGACCTCCAAAGCAAAGAAGGAGATATAGCTAGGATCAAAACTGTGGTGAAGGCCAATGTGCTTGCAGACAGGGGTATATAGCAGTCCGGCATCCAGATAATAAAGATGATCCTGGATCCTTTTGGTGAAAGGACGTTTAGTTTTGCCAATATAGAAGGCTCCGCAACGGCATGTGGCAAGATAAACAATGCCTGTTGTGGAGCAGTCTGCATAGCCCTTTAGCTTATGAAAACCTCCTCTTGGGAGGGGGCAACCTATGCCTTCTCTGATCCACGGGCAAAATTTGCAGTGTCCACATTTACAGGTGCCGTTTCCGCCCTCCGCCCCCAATAGGGGTGTTGTAGATTGAAGATGACTATGTACTAACGTGTCCCGAATAGACTTTGATTTTCTATATGTAATCTGTGGCACATTAGCTACATATTTGGAAACTATCGGGTCCTCAGAGAGGAAATGCCAATTTTCATTAATGAGATTACGGATCACCTGTTGATGGGTCGTGAAGGTGGTGATAAGTTTGGTAGTAGACTGAGAGTCACATACTTTTGGTTTAAATAAAAGAGTATCACGTGTGTTTGATTTGGCCCGTTTATAGGCCCTTTTGAGAATTTTCTTACTATAGCCCCTGTCCAGTAGCCTCCTGAAAAGGGCTTTTGCTTCTCTATCGAAGTCTTCATTTCTCGCACAATTCCGCCGCAGCCGCAAGTATTGGCTGTAGGGTATACTATGTACGAGCGTGCGGGGATGAGAGCTGGAGAAATGCAATATGGTATTCCCCGCAGTCTCCTTCCTGTATAATGTGCTGAAGACCGAGCCATCTTCTTGCAGGACAAGGCGCAGATCCAAGAAAGGGATGGAATGTGCATCTGATTGGATCGTAAACTTCAAATTAAAGTTATTCTGGGACAAAAACTCCATAAAATCCGACAACAAAATAGCTGAGCCTGTCCAAATGAGGAAGACATCGTCGACGTACCTCCGCCAACGAAGAATGTGGCGGAGATACATCGAGGCCCCCTCACTGGAGAAAAGAGTGCGTTCCCATTCCCCCAGGTACAGGTTGGCATACGAT
This sequence comes from Aquarana catesbeiana, assembly GCF_042186555.1. Lineage (NCBI taxonomy): Eukaryota > Metazoa > Chordata > Amphibia > Anura > Ranidae > Aquarana > Aquarana catesbeiana. The sequence continues at coordinate 135,471,834 of NC_133331.1, read as the reverse complement.
GGGGCACACAAGGTCCCCATCGCTATCCCCTGTACCTGGAGGTAGGTAACGCCGTTGAACAGAAACATATTGTTGGTTAGAATATGTTCCAGTAACAGGGTGATAAATTGGCCTAGTTCCCAGCTGTTAGTGTCTCTTTCTCTCAGGAATTCCGAAATTACCTCTATACCTTTGGTATGTGGGATGCTAGAGTAGAGAGCCTCTATGTCAATTGCTGCCAAGATTGCTCCTTTGGGTATGATAAGTCCTTCCAGGATTTTAAGGAGGTCTAATGTATCCTTGAGGTATGAAGGCAAGCTGATGACATGTGGGCGTAAATACGCATCAACATATTGGCTGGCAGTCTGGGTATGACTGCCTATTCCAGATATGATTGGACGTCCGGGGGGTTTTTCAATATTTTTATGGACTTTGGGTAGTGAGTAAAAAGTTGGCGTAATTGGCCATTTGATCTCCAAGAATTCCCGGGTGTCTTTGTCAATCAAGCCCTGTTGGTATGCTTGGTCAATGATGGTCAGATAGTTGGATCTTGCCTCAATAAGCTTTTGAGCTGGGACTTGCTGATACCATTCCTGGTTATTGAGTATGTTTAGACACATGTTAATATAGTCCTCCCTATTCATCAGAACTACATTTCCTCCCTTGTCGGAGGGTTTGACTACTAAGTCTTCCTTCTCCATAAGGTTTTTTTAAAGCCAATTGTTGTGCCGTTGATAGATTATTGGTAGTATGCTTGGGAAGTTGCATCGCTTCAATTTGCTTAGTAGTTTGTTTCAAAAATGCCCATACTGCTGGGCATGTTTGAAGATTCGGGAACTTTTGAGATTTTGCCTTAAACTTCAATGGTACAATGGGAGTTGCTGTAGTTATTTCCTCCTCAGATGATGATGAATCTTGTGAATCTGCATATCCCTCATTCTCATCCAATAGTTGGATCAGCGTCTTCAATGCCCTAAAGTCCTGTACTTTGAAACCTTTGTATAGGTCTTCTTCCCTCTTCACACCCTTCCCTCTATCGGTGTCAAAAATATACTTATATGTTAAGTTTCTTGCAAAAATATGCAAGTCCTTGACTAAAGTGAATTTGTCTATGTGCTGTGAGGGACAAAAGCTAAGCCCTAGTCTTAATACTTCCAATTCCACCAGTGTGGGCTGATATGATGAGAGGTTAATGATATCTAATCCCGATTTGTTACATTCTGTTTGATTACAAATGGGTCCATTTTCCCCGTCCATTGTATCATTGGAGTAGCCGGCGGGTTGGAGATGTGGCCTAAAGGGGTTGATCCTGTATGGGGACCCCGTCCTTGGTTGATTTTTGGCACCGCCCCCATTTCTCTTGGGGATACTGCATCATTTTCAGGTACATCCCCAAACATAGGGAGAGATGTCATCGTACCTGCAAATGAGTCATTATAGACACCCTCTCCTGAATCTGAGTAGGAGCTTTTTTTACTAGTGCCACCATGATTTTGGTGTTCACTATTATTTCCTCGTTTTGGTAGACGTCCCCTATTATGTGAACCTCGTGATGACTTAGGGGGTGGTTTGTAGGATGAGACGGATGATGAGGCTGATGCCTCAGAGTCAGATCTATATGGGGTTTCAAAGTTTTTGTTAGTCCGGAATTTTCTCTCACGTTTGTGATTTTGGCCCCTAGGCCATCGATATAGGCCATCGATATAACTTTTAAAATACTCTATTTGTTGGTACCTACTGTGAATAGACGTATTATCTCCCTATAAAAATCCCATGTTTCTTGATAGAAATCTATCTTTCGCTGCATTTAGTAGGTCCCTATATTGGGGCCTCTAGTCTTTTTTCCTCTTCCACCCCATCTCCACCCTCACTTCTTCACTTTTACCATAGGGATGTCGCCGCTGCGGGTATATGCTGCCTGGACAGGTCCCCTCAGCTCCGGGACTGACATTAGTGACCGGGTTGACTTGCACGGCTGTGCTCCCCCCCCTCTACGCGACCACACGCATGTAAGTAGTTAGGAAAATGCATGGATGTGTGAGGGGATGTTGCACATTCCCTGCATTTGCCCACTTACTTTTTTGATCATGACAATGTCCCTACCATTACTTTTATCTTCTCAGATGTTTATTAGGGTCTTGCTCCTGACGAGTGACTTAAAGGTCCCGAAACGCGTAGAGCTTACAACTACCGTTACCACCATCCATTCATGAATTCACTACGGCCGTTTTTCTCCACCAAGTATTATTTCTTTTTTCCCAATGTGATGCTTTAATGCATCCTTTTACTGATTTCAGTATTACCTACACTGCAATTAATCACGCCCTTATGTGACCCGTGCAACTGTAAAATACTGCCTTACATTTTTTACCAGAGTCTAGATGCAAGTTTTTTAATAATTATTTTCCTACTTGTCTTATCTCTACTATTATTTCTAATGATGCTTTAATGCGCTAGCTACCTTTATGAGTATTCCTACAATACAAGTAATCATGTTATTACGTGACCTGTGTATCTGTAAAATACTGTTTTATAATATGATAATGTACTTATATGCGATGATTTATCTCGAAACAATGACATACTATATGCAATGTATTTTCAATCTATGTTCTAAAAAAATTGACTCAATTAATAAACCATTTCTTAATTCATTTCTTTACTGCATCCGTGTGCTTCACTCAAAGTCCCGCCCCCTTAAAAAATCTTTATATTATATTTAATGGGATGGAGGATGGGATGTAGTGGGCCCCCCATCCTCACTTAAAGTCCCACCTTTTCATCCCTTCAAATTTTAAAGTTATCATTCACGGCATACCTTGAATGCAACGGTTTTGGGAAACAGTTAAAGTATAATAACTAAAGGCAATTTTTTTTTTAGTTTTGGATAGAGATGGATTAGGACACCTGACAGTTTTTATTACTGTCTGTGTCCCTGTTAGAGAGAGTGAATCTCCCTATTTGTCCTGTTTGCCATTATCATTGAAAGTGAAAGGAAATGAATCCCAAATTTTGGGTTGTCCCCAGAAAAGTAAATAGCAGGGAATCTGCCACTTGGGACACTAGTTCTTGTGACCTGGGGGGCCCCATAGAATTCCCTTAATTGCAGGGATTTCCTCTCAACTCCCGTTTTGGCTGAGGGCCAAGAAGTGAGGGTAAATCTCCCCAATGGGACAGATGGCAAAAAAAAAAAAAAAACAACACACTGACTGTGGTTTTAAGCCTCCCTTACTCTAAACATTTCTCTTGGTATAGCTTTCTTTGAATCTCTTCAATGCAAACTGATTCATTGTATATTAGCTTTTAACCAGAGCCAAAGCTGGGTGATGCAGTACATGTCCAGTTTATAGGGTTTATGTGGCATGAAAGAAAGTCAAGAGCAGGGTTTCTCAAACAGGGTTCTTTGGAACACTAGCATTTCTCTAGAACAGGGGTCTCCAAACCCCAACCCGTAGCTCATTCAAAGACTGCCTGCTTCAATTCCCCCGTTCACTTTAGGCAGCGGGACAGAGCAGAAGGCAGGTGGGGTGATTTATGTGTGCCGCTGTCAGAGCGGATCCAATGAGGCAGAGGAAGGAGGCGGGGCCCCGCTGTCGGGCAGCATGGATGTGGGCTGGAGGAGTGGCGGCAGAGGAGGAGGTTGGGCTGGGGGAGTGGTCGCATAGGAAGAGGTTGGGCTGGGGGAGTGGCGGCAGGAGGAGGACGAGGTTGGAGTGCAGGAGGCTCCCGCTCTGTGCAGCTGCCACTGCCAGATTTGTATGGAGGTACAGGGGGTCCCCGGGTTACAAACAGGTTAGGGACTGTAGGTTTGTTCTTAAGTTGAATTTGTTTGTAAGTCGGAACAGGTACATTTTTTAAGTGTAGCTCCAGCCAAAAAAAAATATTTTTAAGCTTTTTGGATAGCATAGGTAAGGGTTAACACCCCTGTGACATTTGTTTTGCTGTGTGTGCCCCTGTTCAGAAGATTTCACCTCACTTTCTGTCCCAATGACAATTGTATTTTGAAAATTTTGGGTTGTTGTGGAAACAAGCCTTGGAGATAAAGCATCAGTGGAGGTACCTTTTCCCCATAATAGCTCTTACAGGAGTGAATTTCCCTTCCTAGGGGTAGATTTCCTCTCACTTCCTGTTGTCTCCCTCCGTTTGTAAGTAGGAGTCGTTTGTAAGTCGGATGTTTGTAACTAGGGGACCCCCTGTATTGTGCTTGCTCCAGTGACAGCTAACCCACCCTGGTGAGCTGAAAATTCCTCCATGACATCATGTGGAGGAGGAGCCGCAGGACTGAGAGGAACTGTCTGAAGGACTGGAAAACCCAAAAAGGTGTGTCTGTTGGTGGAAGGGTGTGTTAGGGGAGAGGTATGAGGAGGGCGGTATCTGGGGGGGTGGCATTATAAGATTAAAGGGTATCTGGGGGTGTAATCAGGGTGGGGGACACAGATGTGCGGAAAGGCTCTGATAGGGACATAGACGTGCAGAAAGGCTCTGCGAGGGACACAGACGTGCAGAAAGGCTTTGACGGGACAAAGATGTGCAGAAGGGCTCTGATATGGACAAAGACGTGCAGAAAGGCTCTGATGGGAACAAAGACGTGCAGAAAGGCTCTGAAGGGGACAAAGACGTGCGGAAAGGCTTTGACGGGGACAAAGACGTGGAAAAGCTCTGACGGGGACAAAGACGTGTGGAAAGGCTCTGACGGAACACAAATCTCACAAATTGGTTCAAAGGGTGGTTTCTGCAAAGACAGACAAGACCAAATTCAAGTCCCATGGACACAGAGGGGACTTAATAGGCAGAATCATAATAGTTACCCCCCCCAAAAAAGTATGCATCAATGAATACGAAGCAATAGGTGTCTGGAAAAAAAACTGATAGGGTCAATATCTGGCCTTTAATGGTGCTTAAGGACAAATTCATTTCCACCCCTGATTGGAAGAAAGCTAAAATTCATCCAATCATGTATTTCCAGTCATTAAACTTTCTGGTCTCACACCAGGACACATAACTCCAAAGTCCTATGATAAATCTTTCAGTGTACGAATCATGTGCGACACTTTAAGCCTTAAATGCACTGAACATTCTGAGCAACAGGTCGTCCAGATACCCCAAGATGCACAGTCCTTGAACCCTCAACATGCCCAGCACTGGGGCCAATACTTTTGTGAATACCCAAGGAGCTGTGGGTAGCCCAAACGGCAGGGCCACAAACTGAAAGTGCTGTTATTTTGTCCTATTTGTTGTTTGCTTCTCAATAAAAATAAAAAAGAATTTTCAAAGTTGTGGGCATGTTCTGTAAATTAAATGATGCAAATCCTTAAACAATCCATGTTAATTCCAGTTTGTGAGGCAACAGAACACAAAAAATGCCAAGGGGGGGTGAATACTTTTGCAGGGCACTGTACATAAAAAAGAGCATTGCGGCCTCTAAAAAAAAAAAACAAAAACAAAAAAAAACAAAGAAAAAAAAAACACAACAACATACTAAGGTTATGGCTGCAGCAGCACCCATGACTCTGGTAGATCCACTGAAATCTAAGAACATACGGGTACGTTCATTTGCAGGAAGTGGGTAATATAATTTACAGTGGTGTTAAAAATGATCTACTCTGGTTGCAATCACTAAATATGCCACGTTCCTTATTGTTTAATTTCATATCTACAACTTACTTATTATGCTAATTCACCATAAGCTGAAAATAAAATTATTTTTAGCAGGGGTTCCTCGAGACCTTAAAAATATTTCAAGGGTTCCTCTTAGAGCTGCACAATTGTTAAAAAATCGTGATCTCAGAGTGCGCATGCGCGAGAGTTCCGAGATGGCCGCTTGAGCCGGGAGCTCCGCACCTCACCACTTCAGGTGTGCCAAGGAAGCCTTTCCGACCCCACTCGACAGCCCTACAAACGGCATAGGATCCCCCCAAGAGCCAGAGAACACCCCCATATGCTTGGATCCGGGGCCAGGAGAAGCCTGATCCCCGAATTCGCTGCCTCCACCCACTCCGGGTGTACCAAGATGGCCGGCGCGGCCGCTGCTGCAGCACAGCACCATGCTTCTCTCACAGAAGCAACTCCGCAACACAGGCAAGTGCTGACCCCTGCCCTTCTCCACATTACCCCTGGGTCTCACAGCACAGGATTGCAGGCACAGACTCCCTCACCGGCCTCCACAGAGTCCCTGCTTGGCCACACATTTGGGGAACAGGCCTTCTCCCCGGCATCCATTTATGCTGCACCTATCCCCCTCAGCCCGTAGACCCAAAATACCCAGCATTTGATGAAAGAACTTTTCTCTAAATTCTCCAATCTCCTGGAAAGGGGTCTGGAGGCCACGGCAGCTAAAATAACAGGAGATATCAAAGCAGACCTACAGAAAATAGGCTCCAGAATGGACGCCATTGAAGGCAAGCTTGACCAGACTGCTGCACTCTCCCACCAGAACTATGACATGATCCAATTCCTCCAAGACCAATTAGATACAGCAAATTCCCGCATAGATGATTTGGAGAACAGATCTCGGAGGCTTAACTTTAGGAGAGGACTACCGGAAACAATTACAGATGTCACAGCAGCCACGCAGAACTTAATGAGGGAACTGATCCCGAATATTCCAACATCACATCTGGAGCTGGATATGGTACTCAGGGCCCTGGGCGCCCCCAGGAAAGACGGTTCCCCCAGGGACATCATTGCTAAACCACATTACTATGATGTCAAAAAAGCGGTCATGAAACAGGCCCGGGCCCTTCCCCAAGTCTCCTGTCAAGGTCACACAGTGCAAATTTATGCAGATCTCTCCCCCTCCACCATACAGCGAAGAAGAATTCTGAAACCCCTCCTGTCTGCTATGGCTCAGAAGGAAATCAAGTACAGATGGGCCTTCCCGTTTGCGGTCAAATTTTCTCACAGGGGACAGAACCACTCTTTCTCCAGTTTTACAACGGGGGAGAAGCTGCTACTTAACCTGAAGATAATCTTGCAGGAGATGGACATGGAAGCTCCTGGCTCCAACAAGCGTCCTCCTCCGGTCGGCTCGCCGAACCCTCTATGGAACAAGAACAAGTCCAGAAGATCATCCCACTACGGTCCACCATGACCACATGAACATACCAACTTCTGTGTCTCCTGAAGTCGATTGCGTACGCTATTGACTGGCTTTCTGATAGAAGAAATTGACTCCCTCCCACTCCTTGGGAGAAGTTCAGTTCACTGATGTCCCTCCACTGAAAGGGGACAAGAGAGAAGTTTGCTTTTTCCTAGCTTGATTTCTCTTTTTTATTTTTATTTTTCATGCTCAGGTCCCCGTAGCTCCGCCTCCTCACTTTGCTCTGTGGAGAGACGGGGGGCGGCGCATTCAAGTTGGGGTATATCTGGGGTTCGAAAAACCCTTATTTTTGTTACACTTATCACAACCTGTTACTACTTTTATGGTTACAGCAACAGTTAGCTAGAAATCATCTCAGATTGTAGGGCGCCCTGATTTGGGGCAGATTGCATGTGCCTCCTCCTATCCCTTAGTCGCCCGAGGGTTTCTGGGGGATAGGAAGTCCAACCGTGGTTGGATTTTTGACCACAGATTTTCTCACGTGTTACAGTGAGATGATAAGGGGGGGGTCTTCTTTTTTCCTTGGGCTCTAGGTAGCCTCGGGGGGAGAGAACTCTCCCTTACCTTCCTTTTCCTCTCTCTCTTTCTCTGTTCTTTCTCCTCTTTTCTCTTTCACTCCCAATCCACAGAACATCACTTACCAGGTTTTTTCGTTTCAGACAAGTTCAGAGGTTCACCATTTCGTACTGAGGTTCCCATGGTTGGCAGAGCACTGTACCCCCTTTCAGCTTTGCATCGGAAGGCACCAGCATCGGTAAGTGACGGTAGATTAAATAGCACTCCCTCACCCAGGCCTCATGGCTGACCGCACACATAACACTTTAAGGGTTGCCACCCACAATGTACAGGGCTTAAATTCCCCCCTTAAAAGACGGAAGGAACTCCTATAAATCCTCTAAACTAGACATTATCATAATGCAGGAAACTCACTTCCCGGCCAAATACTGCCCCAAGTTTCTTCACTCCCACTTTCCAAATTTTTATCTAGCTAGCACGGAAAATAAGACCAAGGGGGTGGCCATAGTGATTGCCAAATCATGCAACTTTAGTTGGCTTGCAGAAATCAAAGACCCAAATGGCAGGTTTCTCTTGGTCAAGGGTACAATAGACGGACAGATCTACTTCCTAGTCTCCTACTACACCCCTAATAAGGGCCAAGCATCTATTTTCAAAAACCTCCTAAGTACCCTTTCGCCGTCACTAGAGAGCATGGTTATTTTTGGTGGAGACTCAAACGCCGCCTTCGATCAAGGGCTGGACAAATCCAGGCCTCCCGCAGATCAACTTACCCGCCCAACCAAACAAAGTCTCAAGATAGCCAGACTCATTCATGCCCACGAGTTAGCGGATGTCTGGAGGGAATTGAATCCTACTAAAAGGGACTACACACACTTCTCCCACCCCCACAATTCCTATGCTAGGATTGATCACCTTCTGGTTAAAACACAGTCCGTCCCATTGATCTTAAAATCCCATATATCAAAGACACGGTTCTGTCTGACCACTCAATGGTCGTCATGGAAATCCAGGCCCATCACCACAGAACGGGCAGGGGACAATGGAGGCTCAAAGAATCCATTCTCTCAGATCCAATTCATGTCACTATGCTGGACAAATCATTAAAAGAATATTTCCTTCTGAACAAAACCGAGGGTATCTCGGCTGAAACATTATGGGCAGCCCACAAAGCCTTTATTAGAGGGGAGTTAATCAAACTTGCTTCCCAGCTTAAGAGAGAAAGAGAGGCTGATATAAAAATCCTAGAGGATGAATTTTCCAAACTTCAGGCTCTTCACAAATCCAAGCCCTCCCCCTCCTCGATAACTCAGCTAGACAAAGCCAGGTTGGAGCTCAGCCTGGCCCTGACAGCTAAGGCGGAAAAACAAATTCGCTGGAACAAACACAAATTCTATACCCAAGGGGACAGGGTGGGCTCCATGCTGGCCGCCAAATTAAGGCCTCGTATTAAGTCAAATACTATGCCAAAAATAAGGATCCCAGGTCAGGGCACCACGGCTGACCCCTCCAAAATCCTAGAGGCTTTTCATGTTTTTTACAACACCCTTTATTCTCCAAACACTCCACATACTGATTTCACACTGGATACGTTTCTGGGTGGTCTCTCACTTCCATCGCTTTCAGCGGAACACAGAGATAGCCTTGAAGTACCTTGAGGTACTTGGAATGATAAAATCCCTGAAGACTGGCTATGCACCTGGCCCGGATGGACTGTCAAACCCCTATTACAAAGCCTTTTCCACCACCTTAGCCACACACCTAACAAACTTTTTCAACTCTAAAACAAAGGGGGACCCACTTGATCCACAACTTAACACCGCATACATTGCAGTGATCCCTAAACCGGATAAGAATCCGGAAGATGTAGGAAACTATCGCCCTATATCACTTATTAACTGTGATATCAAGATTCTGACTAAAATTCTTGCTAACCGCATGGCTTCCTTCATCAATATATATAATCGACAAGGATCAAGTGGTTTTCATCCCGGGCAGACAGGGCCCAGATCAAATAAGGCGGGCCATAGATCTGGTTTCCATTTTACAAACTAACTGGGAGGGAGGTCCTAAACAATCTGGTATGCTCCTGTCGTTGGACCTACAAAAGGCCTTCGACTCTGTCTCATGGCCATACATTTTTGTCATTCTGGAGCGCTGGGGATTTGGCCAACGATTCCTAGGTCTGATACGGCACTTTATTCCAATCCCAGTATACGCCTACAAGGATATTATTCCAAACCCATCACAATCAAAAAAGGGACTAGACAAGGATGCCCACTCTCGCCGCTCATATTTGCTATGACCATTGAAACGCTAGCCATTGCAATTCGTCATAACCCAAACATCAAGGGAGTGTCTTGCGGCTCCCAAATTCACAAATGTGGACTATATGCGGACGACGTCTTTCTATTTATTACTTCCCCCATAACCTCCCTTCCCAACTTATGCCATACCTTAGATGACTTTGCTAAATGGTCCGGTTTGCAAAGTAATTATTCAAAATCACGAGCGCTAAACATCTCTCTACAAGCCGAGACTGTTGAATTCTTACGACAGAACTTTCAATTCAAATGGAGCGATTCCTCCATCAGATATTTAGGAATTAACCTAACAGCTAAAACTGAAACCCTATATGGCCATAACTATCCCCCCATATACCGTAAGCTAGAAGCAGACCTAAACTCCTGGTCCCAAAATAATATTTCTTGGCTGGGGAGGGTAAATTCAATAAAAATGACATTACTTCCCAGATTGTTATATCTGTTTCGTTCCTTACCCACCCCTATCCAGAGGGACCATATTAGATCTTTTCAAAGCAAACTTCTAAAGTTTATCTGGGGTAAGGCAGGTTACAGAATTCCCCAAAGAACCCTTTACCTACATAGGAAAAAAGGAGGACTGGGACTACCCCACCTCTACAAATACTTTTAAGCTGCCAGATTAGCCCAATTGTCAACAGTCTATTTTAATTTCGAGAAACCTGATTGGGTTACAATAGAAAAACATGCAGTTCCTAACTTCACACTAGACTTCCTTCTCTGGATACCCCCAAAAAACAGACCCTCAATACTTGCACCTACTCTCTCCCACTTGTTTGCTCTATGGGACTCCCTCCGCTCCTCAGAAGCTTTAGTTTCAGCTTATAAACCCCTCACTCACATTTATAATAACCCAGACTTCCCCCCAGGGAAAAATGTTATGGCCTTCAAGTGGTGGGTGGATAAAGGCCTATACAGGATCGGACAGTTTTTCACGGCCACAGGACCCTTCACCCTAAAACACTGCACCAAAACGCTTGATCTCCCCTTATCTGAAACCTTTAGGTTCAGCCAAATTTCTCATTTCTTGCAATTGCTATGTAAAGACAAAGACCTACCCCCAAAATTTACTGACTATGAAATGTGGTGCGGTCAAGCCAGAGACCAGAAGGGTGGGATCTCGGTGATCTACTCGTCACTTACCTCGCCATGCTCGAAAACGACTTTCATGGAAGCCTGGGAGTCCGAGCTCCAATTTAAATGGAACCTGGAGAACTGGCAGAGGGCCTGTTTCAAATCCTTCCAGGGTGTCCTGAATACCACTTTGATGGAGGCCAGCCTGAAAGTGATTTCCAGATGGTACTACACTCCTTCCAGACTGGCTTCCATCTTTCCTACGGCGGACCCTCTGTGTTTCAGAGGTTGTTGTTGCCCCAGAATTCGTTCCTTCTGGAAAAGAATATTCAATATATTGGATGAGCTGGTGGAGACTCGGATTCCCAGAACTCCTATGGTGGCCCTTCTTAACGCCTCGATCTCTAAATCCTCACACAAACTGGTACACTTTGTGCTGCTAGGGGCTAAACTCACAATCGCCAGAGCCTGGAAACAGATGGGAGTTTCTCTCCCAGCAGCTAAAAGGAAAATATCCTGGATAATGTCCCAAGAAAAGCTCTCCAGTATTGTCCAGGATACTGCTAAGAAATTTGAGAACATCTGGGAACCATGAGCCCAATTGGTAGGTGTACCTTTTGGTCCTTCTAATAGATCCACACAAAACACATCCTGAATGCATAAGTGGTGTTCCTTCCCTCCCCCCTCCCCTCATCCCTTTTTTCTTTTTCTTCCATTTCTCTTTTCTCCTATTCTCTCCTCTTTAGGTCAACTCTAGACCTTGTTTTATTTAAATTTACATGGGTACTTTGTTAGCTCAGATTTGTATATGTTCAGTGTCAACATTTAAGGCGGGGCAAGGAAATGTTCAATTCCTACTCCCCCTGTATCTTACATTTTCTCTCAGCTCTCAAAGATGTAGACTCGGATGTGTTACGCGCCTTCATTGGGAGAGCTCAGACCATCGAGACCAATAAGAGTTTCCTCACCCCGGCACAGTATGGTCCCATTCGGGGTGCTGGCTGGTGAGAAAACCCATGATTTTCAGGTTAAAGCTTTCTTGAGTCCTTGATAATTTGAACTCCCCGCCTACGGCAACCGATGTAGAATTTACTTTTTAGGCATTGCACTGTTTCTCATTGCTTATACCTGACAAAGTACATTTCTGTCTTGTTTACTTTCTTTTTTTTCCAAAATAAAAATCTTTTGAAATAAAAAAAAATAAAAAATCGTGATCTCGATTCAACCCCCCTGACGATCTCTATTGCAGAGTTTGCCGATTCTTTCATATAACACGTGGAGAGACTTATCTGCTCACTCAGCTGTCAAAAGAAAACATCCGGGCAGTCTGCCAAGTTTTTAACATGAAACATTGTAACTAAGGCCCGGTTCACACTTGTGCAATGCGAGAACACCGCAAATCCACTGTGGGTTCCCGCATCGCACCGACTCACATGTCAGTTCACACTGCCATATGCAAATCGCTAGGGAGTGTCAATACATTGTTAACGACACCCTCAGTTCTGCTTGCATATCGCACTGCGTACTGACAGTTCGGACATGAATCGGATCTCATATGTGTGAACACACATGCGATCCGATTCTGGTCTGAACAGAAAAAAGGGTCCTGTGCGTGTTTGGACCGAATGCGGTGCGATATCAGCCATACTATGTGTATGGCTGATATCGCACCGCACAGACATTGCATGTAATGTGAACAGCAGTGCTCTGTGAATTGCATGCGATGTCTGGCATCGCACAAGTGTGAACCGTGTCTCACTCGTCTTTTTTAGATCAAAGGGATACAATTCTGTGTAAAGAAAACATCCAGGCAGCCTGCCATGTTTTTAACAACATGTAAATGCAGGAAGTTTAACCACTTAAAGTCTAAATCTTTTTCTGACATTTGTTTAAATTAAAATCAATATTTTTTGCTAGAAAATTACTTGGAACCCCCAAACATTATATATATATTTTAGCAGAGAGGGAATAAAATGAAAATTGCTGCAATATTTTATGTCACACTGTATTTGCCCAGCAGTCTTTCAAACGCAATTTTTTGGGAAAAAATACACTTTAATGACCAAAAAAAAAAAACGAAACAGTAAAGTTAAAGTTTTTTTTTTGTTTTAATGTGAAAGATGATGTTACGCCACAAGAATCGTGATCTATCTTCTAAGCAAAAAAAATTGTGATTCTCATTTTAGCCAGAATCGTGCAGCTCTAGTTCCTCTGGTGAAAAAGGGTTGAAAGACTGGTCTACCAGTTAAGAGTTAAACAGGGGGTCTGGTGCTAGAATTATTGCTCTCCCATTGATGTCCTTAGCAATATCTCACGTGTGGTTCGATTACAATTTACATATGCATGCAGGACCTACGTATGAGTTTGTACTTTCGCGTTAGCACAAGGAGGACACGAGCACGTTAATTTTTTTTCTAATTTTATTTTATTTTAAATGATGTTTTTCACTCTGTCTCTTAATTTTTTTTTACTTTATTGCTATTAGAAGGAATGAACAACAGGCAGTGACAGATACTCTTTACTAAGAGACCTGGGGTCTATTCTATAGACCTTTAATTATATTTGTCAGGGCTGGGCTTAGCCATTCCTTCCTCTGAGCTAGCCGCTCAGCTGTCGGCTAATTTCCAGCTCCTATCTCTCCACAGTGACTCACCTGTTGATGATATCCTGCTCGTCAGTCCTGCCTACTTAAGCTGTCCAGCCCAGATGATCTCTGCCTTCACCTTGGTCAACATCACAGAGACTATCTCTTGCATTCCTGTTAAAGACTTGCTTGGCTGACATTCCTTTTAGCTCCAGATCCTGCTTGCTGTTCCACTACACTGATCTCTGGCTTCCTGACTTTCTGGCTTGTCTGACTATCCATTCCAGTTACCGAACTTTGGCTATGTTTTGACTACGTTTGTTCCATTTACTTTTATTATTAAACAAGTCTGATTTAAAGAGGTTGTAAAGGTATATGTTTTTTCACCTAATGTATTCAGGTGAAAAAACATGCGACGATTAGCGCCCCCCCAGCCCCCCGTTTACTTACCTGAGCCCTCGAAAGTCCTGCGTCGTGAACGCGCTGGCTTCTTGACCGGGCTATAGCCGCCGACTGTATCACGGGAGCGCGCCCGCAAGCTAACCCCCTTGGGAGAGCGGCTCCTAGAGCGGTTGCGGGGGAGAAGCCGAGACAGCCGCCAAAGGACCCCAGAAGATGAGGATTGGGGCCACTCTGTGCAAAACGAACAGCACAGTGGAGGTAAGTATGACATGTTTGTTTTTTTTGTTTTTTAAAAAAGGAACCTTTACAACCACTTTAACTGTACTTTTGTCTCGGTCCGATTCATAGTTTCTGACAATATTTCAAGGGTTTCTCTGCTGTAAAAAAGTTGAAAGACTGGTCTACAGACTTTATCCAGCGGATCAATGGATAATTATTTAGCCCTCATATAGGCTGATTTGGGTACCAGCTGCGGTAAGGTGGCAGCAATACAGTGATACTGAATCATCTGTATTCTTAAAACATTGCCTAGCTTACTATAGAAATTTATTGAGCAAATTTGTATATCCTGGAGCCATACATATTCCTATAAGTGAGGAAAAGATGTAAGTCAGCTGAAGACAGCAGGATTCTGTCCACCACAAGATTCAAACAGGAGAGCTAGGTTTTTCTTTTCTAACCAGTATTAACATATTTCACAGCTCAGCAATTTGAAACAGACTTGAATTTTAATAGAGCTTGACCCTCAAGCTTTCTCGGGTTAACAGACTGCAAGGTTTTCGGCAACTAAACTTCTTATGTAACAACTGTATTTCTAGTACTACCAGTGAAGCATGATTGAAGTACAGCAACTGCAAATTGATTTGACAGATTTTCAAGATAAACCAAAGCTGAATGCTCATATACTTCTAGGGAACATTAGTAAAAAAAAAATAAATAAAATTTATAAAACAGTTACGCTAGGTTCACGCCTATGCGTTTTTTGCAGGTTGCGTTTGCTTGGGCATTTCCATGCCTGTATCTTTTCAAAAACGTAGTTGCAGGGAAATTGCGTAGTCTTTTTGACCATGAGATTCCCCCATGGTTCCAGGAAATTCACTGCAATTTTACATGCATGGGGGTGCCATTCAGAATGAATGGCAGCCCTGCGCTTTCGCAGAGCAGTGCGTTTTCACTGCGAGTGGTTGCGGGTATTGCTGCGATTCCCGCAGCCACACGCGGAAGTGTGAACCTAGCCTTAAAGTGTATATTTTATTTTGCTTTGGATAGAATGTGAGGGGGCTAGCACCCTTGTCAGGTATGCAGTGCTCATGTCCCTGCTAGAAGATTCAACCCTCAAGATTTGTCCTGGTGATCAGGTACAAAAAGGTGGGAATCCATCTGAATAATGGTGAAATCTTTATATACAGTATAATAACCTATTCTAGTAGTAACTGTCCAAAAATAGATGGCCCTTTGCTTTAGAGCAATCTGCTCTTACTTCCCGCTGTGTCTTAAAGTGCTTCTAAAGGAAAGATTTTTTTTTTTAAATAACAAACGTGTTATACTTACAGTACCTGCTCTGTACAATGGTTTTGCATAGAGCAGCCCGATCCTGTTCTTTTTGGGTCCCCTGCCGGCAGTCCTAGCTCCTCTACCTCTGCTGAGTGCCTCAAATAGCAAGCCTCTCGTTACGGGGCACTCGAGCAGGCACGCTCATGAACCGCGCTCTGTGTGTCCATTCAGCCCCCCCGCTCTATTCACTTTGGCTCACTGGCTGTGAATGACAGTAGCGGGAGCCAATAAGGAGAAGAGAGAGGGACCCCAAAGAGCCGGTGCTCTCATGCACATTGCTGGATCGAGATCAGGTTCAGATAAGTATAAAGGGGGAGCGAGGATGCACCCAGAAGATTTTTTACCTTACAGCATGACTGCATGAAGGTAAAAAACCTTGAACCTTTAGAACCACTTTAACCATTGCCTTCTTTATCCAAAACTAACTAAAAAAGTTTTGGCTTTACAAATACACTACGACAGTGCACTTAATTTTTTAGAGTGACAGTTATATATAGAGCGTTGCATCTAAAACCAAGCAAAGTAGATTATTGCAAACAGCTGTTATTAATATTTGCAAACCATCTTGTTATTTCTGAAAATAAAAGCTGCCACAAAAAGCTTTCATACTTTAGTCTAGATAGCCAATTATCCCGATGGGGTTGCAAATACTCAAGGCTCGCAGGAACTCCTATCTGAACTGTATAATAATCTAGCAACTGCTGAGGTGACAAAGCAAAGAAAGAACATTAAAATCAAATAGAATCATTTATTCCTGAAATACAAAGAAACTGAGAAGATATTTTTAATAACAATGCAAGTGTCTCCATCAAGCAGTGATAAACTAATATAGTTATATGTTCTTCATCAGGGTCTACATGTCTCCAACTAAATTAGCACAGACTGATTGAGACAAAACCCTGTCCTAAATGTACACATAGCAACAATCACACTTGCATACAGCGTATTAAGGTACTTTTGAGACCTTTTGGCACTTTTTTCACGCATTTAAATCATGAAGTGCCATACAGGAGCTTCTTTAGGGCAGGATCACACATTTTTGGCCCATAGATTTGTTATGAGTACACCTTCATGTTTTTTCACAAGCCTCCATTGAACTCAATCGGATAAAAGACACCTTGTTCCACTTTAAAAAGTAGTTCATGTACCATTTAGAGTTTCAGGCATTGAGCTGCAGGCGCCTGAACACTCCATTTAGAACAGGGGGACAATTTCACAGCATTTTGGTTTTGGTTGTAATTTGGAATTTGGAATTTTGGTTGTAGAGCATTTTGGAGCTTTGACTTTCGAGCTACAAAGTGTCAAGTGTGAATGAGAGCCAATATAGACTTAAGCTGGGTTGGCAAGGGCACATGTTTTCATGACTATTCATTGCTACAGAGAGATGTTGGACAAAACTGTGAGGCCTATGTCACACATGCTGCCAGTGGGCAGTAAAAACAGGCATTCTAGCCTCTGCTTTACTGCCCCCTGACTTGGCAGAAGAGGTCTGGGGGCAGAGTAAGAAAGAACATGAACAGGAAGGCGACATGGGCTGGCAGGCATCAGACTGGAGGGTACCTGGTGGACAGCAGAATCTGGGTAATCGTCAAACCTGCTCTGGGGAAAGAAGAGAAGTAGAGAGCACCTACAAGGATAGGGAGAGCAGTGACATATGCTGAAAGGGCACTAAGAAAAGGGGGTACCAATGCCTGACTAACACAAAATGTCGGTATTACTGGGAGCCACCACTGAACACAATCCTATATCCAGCCGTTTCAGGCACCTAGCTATGAGCTGCGGTCACTACTCCCATCAGCCTATATATGGCGCAATACATGATCCATTATTGTGTGTGTGGTAAAAGACAAGCATGCTCACAAAGCAAGGAGGCAGTGACAGCTTAGCTCAGAAATAGATACACCTAAAGATCAAGCATCTATCAGGCAAACACCAGAGAAGCAGAAAGGAAATAAAGAAAGGCTGTTCTTCGAAAATATATTCATTTTTTACAGCCAGCGATCGGCTGTTCAGTAAAAGTGATTTGGGCAGCTCTACAGCCACCCCATCACTTTGAAGTTAAGGGCTTCCCCCTTGTGAGAGCAATAAAGTTTTTTTTAAAAATAGGAAAGTGTAAAAAAAATAAATAAATAAAATAATAACCAAAAAAAAAAAAATGGAAAAGCAAACCCCCGGCACACATGCACGCAATACAGGCAAATACAATTGCACACATATGTAAACAGCGACTGCACCACACGTGAGGTACTGCAGGGACATAATTTACGTTTAAACTTTACACTGATAACCGAACGCTTTCAAAACGTCACCTATAAAAAAATGTAAGATACTTTAATTTGTTACTTTTTCATGGGTGCACACAATTTTGAGTCATGACATGTTTGTTATTAATTTACTCAATACAACAGCATCTTTTATACTTTACCAGCAAGTGGATATTCTATCGTGTTTGTGTACACTGAAATTCATTGTGTGTGTGTGTGTGTGTGTGTGTGTTATTTCCTGCAAATTTGTGTTTGATAAACAGCTGCACAAATATTATATTCTCCAGGGCTTCTGTTTTCAGAAAATATATAATGTTTGAGGGTACTAGATCATTTTCTAGCAAAAAATGCTGATAAAAATTGTCCATTGATCAGCAAGCCATGCCCCCCCTTTCCAAAAATGCTTACCTCAGTCCGGCTTCTGATGCTTCTGGGAGGCTTATGTAATACCCTGGTGCCTTCTGTCGTAGCTGGCCACCCAGAATCCTGGCATGATGTACTTGTCCAATAGGTGGGGGTTTTCTGGATTAATTACTTTTTAAAGACATTTGTACGTGTAGGCCAAAGAGCACATTTTTCATTAAAAAAAAATAAAAAAATTGTATAGAGAGACATATGGAAAGAAATCTTGCCATTACCGACCTCCTTTTAAAAATACCAGTTGCCTGACTGTGTGTGACTTCAGTACTTTCTGAGACCATGACACAGAACAAGCATACAGAACAGACAGAACCCAGTTTACATACTTGTGTCAGGTGTCCCTTCACATGCCATCAGATAAAATACACCTGAGTGACAGTGTCCATTACACCCACTGCTACTTCCATTCTGGTTCTTTCACTGCCATCCACCATCTCACATAACTAACAAAAGCAAACTATACCTTCTGCTGCCTGACACCCATGCATGAAAACTTCCAACACAGCCCATCTACTTCAAGCCAGATGTAATCTTCATAGCAGTTTAACCACGTTGATATTCTGCACTATTCAGCTGTCTAATGTCAATGGCCAGCTTGTAAATGCAGGAAGGAGAAGGGGCTGTCTAGAAGATAGAATAATCACATATCAATCTGCACACATTAGTGACAGAACAATCCTGATGCCATCACAAAGTGAAAGCTAACAGCTAAAGCTAAGGGGTAAATGTACATGACTTGCAAGTAAGTGGAAGATTTTGTCAAAAAAAAAAAAAAGTGGGTCTGCTCCGTTCATCTGCTTGACTGTAGATTTATTAACAGCTCAAGTGGCATCGACAGTCATGAATATGGAAACCTTGACCCGTATCATGCTTGAAAGTGTTTACACACAAAGAGAACTTATAAAGTAAGTACTTTCATGTGCAAAACGGCAAGGTTTTCATACTAATGACTGGCTGCGCCCCCTCAGCTTTTAACCTACGATCAAGCAGATGGGCAACATGGGACTACTTTTTTGGGGGATATTTATCTTGAGCACTGGGACCCAGCAACGTCCAGGAGCTCTGATCTACAACTGCCAAGGTGGATAACATATGCCAGGCTGATATAATTCAAAGAGCAATCTGCCATCATTGATACCTATTACATGAAAATCAGATTAAAGTGGTTGTTTATTTTTATAATTAAAAAAAAAAAAAAAAAAACTAAACATGCCTATACTTACCTGTTCTGTGCAATAGTTTTGCACAGAGCAGCCCCTGATCCTCTTCTTTTGGGGTCCCCCGCCGGCGCTCCAAGCCCCTCCTCTTCATCGAGTGCCCCCACGGAAAGCCGCTTTCCCTGGGGACACCCGTGTAGGCTCGCTCCCAAGTCCTGCTGCTACATCCATTGACACAGACACCGCTCCCATGTCACAGGATTTAATTGACAGCAGTGGAAGCCAATGGCTACTGCTATCAATCTGTCCAATGAGGAGAGAGACAGCGGCTGAAGCCACTGTGCTCATGCACATCGCTGAATCGGATCGGGCGAGGGTAGAAAAAGGGGGGGGTGTCTTGGAGGGAGCTGCAGCACAAAAGTTTTTTCACCTTAAAGTGGATGTAAACCCACTGTAATGGTTTCTAATTTAATAACATAGGGCATATCTAGAAGGATATACATGCCTCTTTACCTGTCATAATTCATCCCTTTAGCTTAGTGGAGCCCCGCAATACTCCCGAATCTGTGGGCGGATCTGCTGTCCGGTGCTCGTGGGCGGAGTCATGACGTCAGAGGACTCCTCCACCCATCACTACACTCCCCTGGCCAGCCAGCGTTGCAAGGACTTGCCTCGCGCCAGGTGAGACTAAAGCGCACACACAGAAGTGGCAGAGCACGATCTGTGAAGAAGCAGAGCGCGCTCATGGCCCCATGTCACTCCTGCGCATGTGCACATACGCCGCAGTCTACATAGGATGATTCTACAGAGCTGTGTGTGGAAGATGTGAGAGGCAGAGACAGTGACATAATCATTGTAGCTGGGAAGAGAGGAGGGGGGTGGGCATTACACATAATGCCTCTCTAAGGCTGGGGAATGAGATATGTAAATCACCTGTCACTCACAGCAAGGGGGAAGAACTGACTGCTATTTCTCTGTTGGATTTTAACTCACTGAAAAAGATAAGAGGATTGCTCAGAGCTGGATTAACTCTTTGTGGCAAGACTGGGCACAGATGACATGAAATCCTATACTGTACACGTTACAAGCCTTAATTAAAAAAAAAAAAAAATCGGGTTTACATCCACTTTAATGCATAGAATGATGCATTAAGGTAAAAAACTTTAAGGCTTTAGAACCACTTTAAGTGTCCCTTCACACCTAGAATTGCACACGCTCTCTGCATTCCTGTTCAATTCCTGTGCAGTGCAATTTTCAACCCATTAATTTAAATGGGCGGAAATCACACTGGGTCGCACTAAAAGTAGTGCATGCGCTACTTTGCAACTGGATCACATGGTACCACAGTACCATGTGATCTAGTGCAGGCAAACATACTGCATATGTGATCCACTTTTGCGATGTTGTTAGGAATCTATTGACATTTGCAGCAGATCGCACGCCCAGTGCGTTTTGAACAAGGTGCAAGACACGGGCACGAAACATGGGTTTTCCGCATCGCTTTCTGGTGTGAACTGGCCCTAAAGGAACCGGTTATAAAAAAAAATCATCAGTATTCCACAGTCAACTTTTTTTCTAAAAAAAGCCAGTCACCTGGCTATTTATGTTGCCCCAGTGGCTTCAATACTTTTACTTAAAATGACATTAAACAATATCCTTTTAAAAAAAGAAAAGTTCACATACAACCACTACTTAAGCCTTGTAAACTATTTTTCATTAAATCATTGCTTACTGTATTTTTCTGCCTCCGGCGGCGGAGGAAGGAGGGAGGGACCCCCGTCCCCATTTCTGTCTCCCAGAAGTGGGGAAGGGTATTTGTACCCAGGTACCTGTCCCCCCCCCCCCCCCGAAAGGGGCCAAAATGTGGCACTGGAGGGGGAGAGGAAGCAGGTAAGTGGATCTTTCCACTTTTTGGTGGAACTCTAACCACTTGAACTGCGGAAGGTATTACCAGCTTCATGACCAGGCCATGTTTTGCTATTGAGGACTGTGCTACTTTAACTAACATTTGTGTGGTCATGCAACACTGTACACGAATTTCATTTTTATCATTTTTTTCACCCAAATGGAGCTTTCTTTTGGTGGTATTTAATCACAGCTGAATTTTTTTATTTTGCGATATAAACTAAAAAAAGACTAAAAATTCTGAAGGAAAACTATATTTTCTACTGTCATAAAACATATTAAATAAAATCTAATCTTGGCATAAATCTAGACCAAAATATATTCTGCTACATGTCTTTAAATAAAAAAAATCCCAATAAGTGTATATTGATTGGTTTGTGTGAAATTTACAGTCTACAAACTCTGGTATGTATAATTGAAAGTTGATCAATACTGATGTACTGAAGGCGTATCTCATTTCCTTGGGCCGCTTTCTGAATGGCCCGACGAGGGAAGGAGGAGGGGGGCCGAACTTCCAATGGACGACGCTTCGTGCCATCTCCCAGAATTGGGGAAGGGTACCTGTCAAAAACAGGTACCTGGTTCGTCCCCCCCCTCCACCCTGAAAGGTACCAAATGTGGCAAGGGAGAGGGGCAGGAAGCAGAGCTTCCATGTTTGGGTGGAGCTCCGCTTTAAACTGTCCACATTCAGTAAAAATTCATGTGCTGCAAAGTGCTCTGTGCAATAATCAATAAATAATTCATATACACTAATAAGCTGTGATATTATGAAATTGATGAGGCTACACTGATTGCCACTGATAAGTCAGCACTGATAGGCCGCACTGATGGGCATTGATAGGCCGCACTGATAGGCAGCACTGGTGGCCCCTGATAAGCTGCAACGTTGGGCTGGGCACTGATGAGGTGGCGCTGCACTGATGGGACTGTACTGATGGGCAAAGATGAGGCGGAACTAATGGGCAATGATAAGGCTGCACTGATACCCACTAATGAGGCGGTACTCTTAAGTTGCACTGACGGCCACTGATAAGGCAGCACTGATATGAGGCACTGAAGGAGTGTGGTTTACAGAGTGGGTCCTAAACAGGAAGGGGTGTGGCCTTGACAGAAAGGGGTGGGTCATATTTAAATTAGGGAGCACACGCATTTAGTCGGGCCTAGGGCAGCACAAAACCTAAATACACAAGTGGGATTGTCATTATAGGAATTCAGTGTGCACACCACTTTCTAGGGGTCTTGTCATTATAGGAATTTGGCGTGCACACCACTTTATAGGGGTCCTGTCATTATAGGAATTTGGCGTGCATACCACTTTATAGGGGTCCTGTCATTATAGGAATTTGGCGTGCACACCACTTTATAGGGGTCTTGTCATTATAGGAATTTGGCATGCACACCACTTTATAGGGGTCTTGTCATTATAGGAATTTGGCGTGCATACCACTTTATAGGGGTCTTGTCATTATAGGAATTTGGCATGCACACCACTTTATAGGGGTCTTGTCATTATAGGAATTTGGCGTGCACACCACTTTATAGGGGTCCTGTCATTATAGCGTACACACCACTTTATAGGGGTCCTGTAATTATAGGAATTTGGCGTGCATACCACTTTATAGGGGTCTTGTCATTATAGGAATTTGGCATGCACACCACTTTATAGGGGTCTTGTCATTATAGGAATTTGGCGTGCACACCACTTTATAGGGGTCCTGTCATTATAGCGTACACACCATTTTATAGGGGTCCTGTAATTATAGGAATTTGGCGTGCATACCACTTTATAGGGGTCTTGTCATTATAGGAATTTGGCATGCACACCACTTTATAGGGGTCTTGCCATTATAGGAATTTGGCGGGCACACCACTTTATAAGGGTCTTGTCATTATAGGAATTTGGCGGGCACACCACTTTATAGGGGTCTTGTCATTATAGGAATTTGGCGGGCACACCACTTTATAGGGGTCTTACCATTATAGGAATTTGGCGGGCACACCACTTTATAAGGGTCTTGTCATTATAGGAATTTGGCGGGCACACCACTTTATAGGGGTCTTGTCATTATAGGAATTTGGCATGCACACCACTTTATAGGGGTCCTGTCATTATAGCGTGCACACCACTTTATAGGGGTCCTGTCATTATAGGAACTTGGCGTGCACACCACTTTATAGGGGTCCTGTAATTATAGGAATTTGGCGTGCACACCACTGTGTAGGGGTCCTGTCATTATAGGAATTTGGCATGCACACCACTTTATAGGGGTCCTGTCATTATAGGAATTCGGCGTGCACACCACTTTATAGGGGTCCTGTCATTGTAGGAATTTGGCGTGCACACTACTTTATAGGGGTCCTGTCATTATAGAGTGCACACCACTTTATAGGGGTCCTGTCATTATAGGAACTTGGCGTGCACACCACTTTATAGGGGTCCTGTAATTATAGGAATTTGGCGTGCACACCACTGTGTAGGGGTCCTGTCATTATAGGAATTTGGCGTGCACACCACTTTATAGGGGTCCTGTCATTATAGGAATTTGGCGTGCACACCACTTTATAGTGATAGGGATTCCACCTGCACACAGCTGCCACCAAGTTTGTACGTCAGTCCAGGTGGGTGATTGGGCCACAACCTAACCCGAGGTGTTTCTGGTCCGATCCTCAGCCAAGGTTGAGGATGAGATGTCGGAGACTGGCAGTGTTGTCAGCTGTCACATATCCTCCACACATCCTGATATGGGATACTTCTCACACTGGGGATGTCTCCCTTACTCCTTCCTGTCCCACTGAGGGATGAACAACTGCCAAGAGGTTCTGCAGCAGCAGGCACTGCCTGTCACAGCTCTGAGTGGGACCATGAATGT
Source organism: Aquarana catesbeiana (assembly GCF_042186555.1). Taxonomy (NCBI): domain Eukaryota; kingdom Metazoa; phylum Chordata; class Amphibia; order Anura; family Ranidae; genus Aquarana; species Aquarana catesbeiana. Next base: position 135,447,689 of record NC_133331.1, on the reverse strand, counting down.
CTATGAATGTGTCAGGTCCAGGCTCCCTCTACACAGAACACCCAGACATATCATCCCCCTCAATGACAGCACCGACCTGCAGCAGCACTAAGAAGCCGGTGAGCCGCTTCTGATAGCAGCCGAATTCCCCGACTGACAGGAAAGCCTCATCCAGGTCCATGTGTTTCCTCACATCCCTCCGGGCAGCATGTTTACGGTAATTTCTGACGTCACGCTCGGGCTGGATGACGTGGCAGCACCACAAGTGAGCCCCCTGTATGAGCCGTGCGCTCCAAGCCTCGCTTTGGTGAGCTCAGTGACGCTCTGTTGTGTCTAATGTGTCAGGGCACTTCTGCTTTTGGATGTCTCTTTTCTCTGATTGGCTTAAAAATTAGATCGCTTCTGGTAACGCCCACTAGTTGCGAGGAAAACTTTTGTAGGCAGGTTTTGTTGGTAGTAGCTGCTGAAATGTTGATTGGTTATGTGCTGTGTTATTATAGTACAGTGCCATTTATGTTCAGTGGCACCCAATGCACACTTCCATTACATGTGCACTGCTCCACATTACAATGCACAGTAGTAATGGTGGGTTGTGGTACGCTGCGTCTAATAAAATGGCAACCGAATTGACAGATTTGTAATCCATTTTGGTGCATTGGCGGGCTATATAAATTGATAATGCGGTGCAGGAAACGTCACCATACTTGTGCATTCCCTGCACCGCATTCCAATTGCTCTGGCCTTGCGATCCGCTGCAGGTGTTGATACAAAGTTAAAGTAGAACTATAGGCAAAACAATTTTTTTCATTTTGAATAGAGTAAGGGACGGTTATAACTCCTGTCAGATTTTTTTTTTTACCATCTGTGTCCCATTGCGGAGATTTCCTTTCACTTCCTGTCCCATAGCCAAACAGGAAGTGAGAGAAAATCCTTACAAATTAAGGGGAATTCCTTGGGGACCCCTAGGTCACAGGAACCAGTGTCCCCATTGGAATATTTCCCCTCTATTACTTTTCTGGGAACAACCAATAATTTGGGATTTACTTTTACTTTCACTTTCAATGATAATGGTAAACAAGACAAATAGAGAGGATGAATCGGAAGCACAGGCAGCAATAAAAACTGACAGACATTCTAATTCCTCTCCACTCTATCCAAAACTAAAAAAAAGTTTTGCCTTTAGTTATACTTTGACGACACCCCAAACACAGGTTGAACATGCAGTGCCTTTGCCTGCACTGGATCCCATGGTACAAAATGACCATGTGCGGCTACAAAAAAAGGTGCATGCACAATATATTCAGCCTCATCAGCCAATCTCCAGTCAGGAGAGTGAGTGACCAGCAGGGGGCTGAGAGGGGTATAAATAGGCTGGGGCCTGGATACAGAGAAGCTTTTTCTTTTACCTGGGGGTGTAAGACCCAGCCTGAGGGTGATTACTTGCAGCTTCAAAGAATTCTTTTTTGGGGAGTCCAGCTCCTGCTTGGGCTGGGCGACCTCTGGCCTTGCCTCCTGAAAGCATGCAGAAAGCTTATCTGAGGATCTGCAGGTGGCAACACAGTATACAGGGCACAGTGAGTACCCACCCTGTGGGTTCCAGAGACTTTTCTTTGCATTATATGGGAGAGCTTACTACAGTACATGCAGGATTATACTTCCCTTGAGGAGTTTCTGTTTGCAATCTAGTTACCCTTCACATTAAAGCAGACATCTCAAGTCTCCCCCGAGGTAAAAGAGTCTCCCACATTTCTGCTGCGGCTCCCGCACACCCACAAGTGCCTCGCAAACTTCCGGGAATGACCGGTGAGGAGGGGAACAGCTGTAAACATCGATCTCCTTTGTATTGATTTTTAGCTGACAGCCGCTTCTCCTTCTCTCCCTCCTGTGGCTGTCAGCTAAAAAGCTATACAGGGAGATCGGTGTTCACAGCTGTCCCTCCTGCTGCAGCAATCATTCCCGGCTGTTCTGTGTGCTCCTCCCCCAGCCTTCTCCGTGTCCTTCTCCATCCCCCCTGTTCTCCCCTGGCCCCTGTGTTCTCTTCCACACCCCCACACCCCCTTCATCCCTCGCAGACGGCTCCCCTCCTCTCCTCTTCCGCCGGCTGTGGGAGGAACTGTCAGTAATTGGACACAGTGAGCGAGATCGCTCCTGTGTCCTGTGATTACTGAGTGGAGTAAACTGTGTTTTATGCTGTGATTCATTAACCAAGTGTTGCCTCCAAGAAGCATGGACTGCAGAGTGTCCTGCCTTCACTGTCAGGAACTCTGTACCCGGTGCGTTGTCGGTTACGCACTGCCCCCATAGGAGAACTTCCTATGGCTTAGTGTTATAATGGGGCGTACACACGGTCTGACTTTTCGGCTACAAAAGTCCGACAGCCCGTCCGACAAACTTTCGACGGACTTTTGGCGGACTTGCGGCGGACTTTCTAACGAACGGACTTGCCTACATATGATCACACAAAAGTCCAAAAGTTCTTTTTCTCTTATGTGCTTGAATGCATTTAAATACAGATGGCTCTATAACAGCAAGGGACTAGGTTGTGTCTTGAAGTCTCCTGCTCTGCTCCCTCCCTGCGGGTGCCCGCAGGGCCCCCTGACGGGTTGTGTGTCGGGTAGGATGTTGCCTCATTTGGGTCCCAGACTTACATGGTTCTCCGGTGTTCTTGTCTGCCCTCCCAGGATATGGCTCAGATAAGACTCTTGTCCTGGAATGTCAGAGGACTCAACCATAAAATCAAGCGATCTCTGGTTTTTGATTACCTTAAGAAATATACACCCCATATATGTATTCTCCAGGAGATGCATTTGGTGGGCGGTAGAATACTGGGACTAAAGAGACCTTGGGTGGGCCACCATTATCACGCCACATACACTAGTTATGCCCAGGGGGGGTAGTATTTTGGTACACAGATCTCTCAGCTTTGAACCCCTTGATGTTCTTACAGACCTGGAGGGCAGGTATGTGCTGTTACATGCTGTCGTAGATACGGTAGCAATGGTATTGGTAGGTGTCTACCTGCCACCCCTAGCTAATATCTCCCTGCTACAGAAAATAATCACCCTGATTGCTCAGTTCCCCACAGATAATGTGATCCTCACAGGGGATTTTAATATTCCTCCTAACCCATCTTTAGATAAATTGTCCCCGGATTCTGCCACTGACTCGGTGCTGTCCCGTTGGTCGCAGATGCTCGGAATGGAGCATGTGTGGCGATGGAAGCATCCCTCAGATCGTATGTATGTCACTCCTCCTCCTACAACACACTATCCCGTATTGACCTTCTATATGCCAGTTTACCCATGCTTCCCAAAATTATGGGCATTGAGATGCTCCCCCGGGGAATCTCTGACCACTCCCCGCTGATGTGTCCGGTACAAACTACTACCCCGCAAGCAGATAGACTATGGCGACTGTCTCGATTTTGGATTGAACACCCTACTATAGAAGCGGAGATGGTCAAGGAGATTAAACACTTTTGATTAATTAACGCCAACACCTCTACGTCAGGGACCGTATGGGATTCCTTTAAAGCCTATATCAGAGGTTGCTATATGTCATCCATAGCTAGGGAACGTAGGAATGATGGGATTCTACTGGAGGAAGCAGAGGCTAAAGCTCGTGACTTAGAGACCAGGTTCACCCTTACCTCTAACCCTATTATAGCCCAAGATATGAGGGTAGCTTACAGGGAGAGAGCTCCCACTCTCTATGACACAAGCCATTATAGTGGTAATACCCAAACCAGGGAAGGACCCCCAATTATGCCCATCATGCCAGCCCATATCCCTGCTTAATTCAGATGCATTCAGATGCAAAAGTGCTGACTAAAATTCTCACCAGGCGTCTAAACGAAATAATACTCACCCTTATACATGAAAATCAGTTAGGCTTCATGCCGGGCAAAGGTACGGACATAAACATTCGTAGGCTGTATGCTGTCCTGGCCTCGGGGGAGGGAGATGTTGAAGATGAAATAGTGGCCTCTCTTGACGCGGAGAAGGCCTTTGACTCTGTGGAGTGGGGCTATCTCTGGGAAGTCCTTCACAGATTCGGGTTTGGTCCGGTCTACATCTCCTGGGTCAGGATAGTGTACAAGGCCCCAATGGCCAGAGTACGCACAGGCACGGTTCTCTCTCAGACCTTCCCCCTCAGCAGGGGAACCAGGCAGGGGTGCCCCCTTTCACCGGGGCTCTTTGCCCTGGCTATTGAACCTATGGCCACCCTCCTCCGGGCTACACCTGAGGTCCGGGGGATTATACGGGGTCCCCTGCAAGAAAAGGTGTCGTTATACGCTGATGACACCTTGCTGTACCTTAGAGACGATGGTACTTCCCCGCAGGCGGCCCTTTCATTAATTATTACTTTTGGGAAGTACTCTGGCATATGTATAAACTGGGGGAAGTCAGTCTTGTTCCCTCTGCATATTGGATCTGCCTCCTCACAGATGGATGGGCAGCTTCGGAGGGTCCCCCAGTTTAGATATTTGGGTGTGGAAATTTATCTAGATCTAAAACAATATGTAACTCTTAACTTAAACCCAGTGGTCAATCAATTGTCCCAAAGATGCAACACTTGGAAATCTTTACCCCTAACTACAGTAGGCCGGGTCAATTTAATTAAGATGTCGGTACTACCCAAATATACTTACCTATATTACCTAAACCCCGGTCTCTATATCAATGACCTTCTTTAGACACTTGGATAGTATCATTACCTCATTTATTTGGAATGGGAAGGCTCCTAGAATAGCTAAAACAACTCTACAACTACCAGGTACATTGCGGGGACTGGCCTTACCCTGTTTTCTAAAATATTACTGGGCAGCGGTCTTAGTAACTGTAAAATGGTGGTTCTCAGAGAACCTGGCCAACCCTGCATCCACCACAGAGGCAGCGCTGATTGGTTCGTATGCGGAGCTAAGGTGTCATGTACCTGGTAGGTTTTGAGCCTGAAGTGCAGAGAAAGACCTCCCTTACAGCTCCCACTCCCGTTCCCCTGGAATGGAGACAGAGGGCCCAGGAGTGAGGAGTGGTATGGGTGCCTGGCAGGATCAACAGTCACCGGAAGTTCAGGAGTGGTGGCACCCTCTGGAACCTGAAGCTGAAGAGACTGGAATGCAGAGAGGACCAGGAACCACAGCAGGTAAGTAAGCAGGACTGAAGAGCTGGACTGGAACCAGGAACAAGCAGTAGGTAATAGACTGGAACGCTGGGCTGGAACCAGGAACAAGCAGCAGGTAGTAGACTGGAACGCTGGACTGGAACCAGGAACAAGCAGCAGGTAGTAGCCTGGACCGCTGGGCTGGAACCAGGAACAAGCAGCAGGTAGTAGTCTGGAACGCTGGACTGGAACCAGGAACAAGCAGCAGGTAGTAGTCTGGAACACTGGACTGGAACCAGGAACAAAGCAGCAGGTAGTAGCCTGGAACGCTGGACCGGAACCAGGAACAAGCAGCAGGTAGTAGCCTGGAACGCTGGACTGGAACCAGGAACAAAGCAGCAGGTAGTAGCCTGGAACGCTGGACTGGAATCGGTATCGGTCGGTATCGGTCGAGCAGCAGAGGTACCAGGGATTACACAGAGAGATGGTCAGGCAAGCCAAGAGGGTCTGGTGCAGGAGGATAGCAGGATGGTCTAACAGGAAGCCGGGTCAGATAACAGAGTACACAGGTCAGATCAGGTTAAGGCACACGGAACGCTGTAGAGCAGACAGCGGGGATTGAGTGTGACAGGCCGGTTTAAATAGCCCGCCTGGCACCAGCGGGAGTGCGCGCGCGTGCCCGTGCGTGACAGCACCCGTGAACGCGCGCGCATGCGCAGTGGAACCCGTGGCCGTGTTCCCGTGCATTTGGATCGCCCATTACTGGCAGGATCTTCATGACATTGCCCCCCCCCCCCCAAGGGGCAGCCTCTGGATGCCCCTTTGAAGAAATTTCTCTGGGTGGGACCTTTTAAAAGATTGCAACAGATCTTCAGCATGAATATTGTCCTCAAGTTCCCAAGAATTTTCTTCTGGGCCAAACCCCCTCCATTTTATCAGAAATTGATTTTGGTTACCTCTTTTCCTATGGTCCATGATAGCCTCCACCTCAAATTCCTCCTCCCCATCTACCAAAATTGGATCAGGAGGATCCGTTCTTCGGCCTGGAAATGGATTAGAAATAGAGTGAGCCTGCTTGGGGTATTGAGGGAGGAGCCGGATGTGGGCGTCAGGCTGGTTCAGAGGCTAAGCCCGGGAAGCCGGTCGTGTCCCTCCCCATGATGTTAGTCTAGGCGTCAGCTCCAGCGGTCCCGGGCCCCCCTTATGCCCTCCCCATTGAGCAGTATCAGTGCCCGCAGCCCCCTCTGTACCTCGGGTCTCGGTGTCCCTGAGATCCTGTGACCCGCTGCAGCATACACTCAATACTCGGCGTATCCTGCTTTACCTGTGGTTCCTCATCGGGCTCGTGTTGGAGTGGATGCCCCCCCCCGTGCCTTCTGGGCTGGGTTGGGAGCTGGGAAAGTGCAGACGAGTGTTGCAGGCAGCGGCTGGAGTAGCGCTTGGCTCCCCCGAATCCAGAAGAAAGAAGCCCATCCGCGGAGACAGCTCCCGTCGCTGCACAGCGTGCGTGTAGTGTGTGTAAGCAAGTTCCGGGCAGGGAGCATATGAGACATACGGCGATGGAGTAGCCTGACGGAGTCAGAAGAAGAGGTGCGGGGTACGGCAGTAGGAGAAGCAGCGCTGAAGCAGCTAGGTACGGGGTAAGAGCCTGAAGGCACTGAGACCCAGACAGAGGGTAAGTGAAAGAAAAGAAGTGAATGTGATCTGTGGTGAGGCGGTCTGCAACCCTCTGGCATCAGATCTGTGGAAGCAAACGACCTGAAAAAAAGGTAATGGCAAGCAATAGGAGGGATTTGAGCTGAACTAAATTGACTTACACCAAACCTCTAATGTCTTACATGCCTTGTGTTCCGGATGCTGAAGCGTGATCAGGACTACATTTTTTATTTGTATTCTCTCTATGTGGATCAGTTTAAAACAGTAATCCCCATGCTAGATGCTAGACGAAATGACCTGGTAATAGAACTCTGTATAAGTTTTAAGGTCACAGGACGGATGGATTGAAGTGGCAAGAAATGTGAGGCGTATTACAAGGCTTGCTTCCCCTTGCACCAAACCGCATCCATGCGGAGGAAATAACAATCATATTAAATATATAAGTCATATACAAGTTAAGCAAGTTAAATCGGAGCTTACATTTAAGTCTTCGATTTCTCCTACCCTTGATTAGGATCAGAAACCCGCAGGAACTTTCTAATATCTAATATAGAAGATCGTCTACACCATTAATATTGTTAACATACAGTGGACATGTGGGAGTAAGAGGGGCACGCTCATTGGTGTGGGAGAACCAGGAGAACTGGGAACCAGGGGTTGAGAAACAGCGCACCAAACGATCGAGGGGGAGGTATAGTGGATCGGAGAAACAGAGCATATTACAGCGCACTATGGTGGTATGGGGGAGGAATATATCTTGCTCAAATACCATTACACTAACACCCCCACTGTCGGCACTGTCGGTACGATTGTGCCATGCTGGGCAATAACTAGGCAACAACAGTCAATCGCCAAAAATCAGGAATCCACCCTGGCCGGTAGGCAAAGCCAGCCCAATAAGGCGATCAGAGAGGAAAGGGGAGGCAGGGTGGAAACTGCTGAAATATTAGGGAATAGGAAGGAAGGCATGAGAGCAAATCAACAAAGGGGATGGCAGCTAACCAGCCTAGAACAAGTGCAAGCACGGGAACCATTAGGAAGTACATGGTACAGGAAAGCAGTAAAGATAGTCCAGGCAAACAAACGGGGACTAAAAACAAAGCCCCAGAGAGCCTGCCAAAGATGGGGACAAGAAGACAACTAGCAGAGATAGACTCCCACTCTGCAAGTGGTGAGATACTGGACGAAGAAACAGCAGAATCCCAATTAAAAAATCAACTACCAACAAAGGGCGAAATGGCCGAAATATTCGTGAAGCTGGAAACCTCAATAAAAGGAGAAATCGATTCCTTACGAGAAGATATGAATCATACTTTAAAAAGGGTGGAAGAGGCAGAAACAAGGTTGGACAGACACGGAGAAGAGCTTGATGGTCTCAAAAAACAGTTAGAGGAGGTTCTAAAAGAACAGAGAAATATCCTGTACAGAATAGAAGATCAAGAGAACAGGAGCAGAAGGAAGAACCTTCGAATAAGAGGCCTCCCCGAGACACAGGGAGAAAAAGAAGACCTACAAGGAAAGATGGATATAATCTTTGGGGAAATGATCACTGCACCCAATACAAGCGGTAAAATAAAATTCGACAGAGTCCACAGGATCCGCAAGCCTGCAGAAATCAAAGGAGATGTCCCACGAGATGTGATCGCGAGATTCCACAATTATAATGACAAAGAATCGGTGAAGGCGTACATGAAAAAGAGCCAACCAGTGAGGTACGGAGAGACGAACTTACAGATTTTCGCAGACCTGGCAGCGGAAACGCTGGCCAGGAGAAGAGTGTTAAAACCTCTACTGGACCAGCTTAAATCGCACGAAGTCAAATATTCTTGGGGTTTTCCAGCCTGTTTAAACGGGTACAAAGAGGGCCGTTCGGCAACCTTAAGATTTCCAGAAGAAATACAAACATTTTGTAATCGTCTAGGGATCCCCTTAGTGGAAGTACCGGGTTGGTGGGAAAGAATTGGTAATAGGGATTCCACTGAAGAACAGCAGACCTGGAAGCAAGTTTTCAAATCCAAAAGGAGATAACTAGAACTGAATCTGCAAAGACAATGGAAATAACTAAGTAGTTATTAAAGAGAAAGATGCTGGGGGGGAGGTTGAGGGGGTCGGGGGGAGCTGGAGTGATGGCGGGGGCGGACACGGGCAACCCCCGACTTAGGGGGGGAGTACTGGATCCAGAGAGGCCCAGTCCAAGTTCCACCTCAAGGGGGATAACCAGAGGGCCAGGTGGAGAGGTTGGGCCCATGGTTTTTCAGGTCTTGGAGAGACCGGACTCCCCCAAACGAGAGGGGGGAGGATGGAGGTGGGGGGAGCAGGGTGGGGGTGCCGAATGGGTGGGGGGGGGGGGCGGGAGGAATGGGGGGGGAGTATAGGGGGGTAGGGGAGGGCGGAGGGAGGGGGGGTTTGGGGTTTGTATGGAACCAAAGGAGGATAGTACGTCACATGCACAGGGGACTGGAATGAGATGGAGGAACAAATTAAAACAGAAATTGCACCAATACCAACTGGTAGATGTTTGGAGGTTACAGCACCCCAAAATAAGAAACTATACATTCCACTCCCCGGTTCATGCGTCGTACTTTAGATTGGATTTTTTTTTGATAGAGCACAGGCTCTTAGAGGTGGTTGTTAGTACAAATATCGGTATAATGACTTTTTCCGACCATGCACCGGTCACGCTACAACTAAAGATAGGAGAGTTTAACAATAGAAGTAATATGTGGAGAATAAATGAGGAACTTCTGCATGATAAAGCAATAGAAGAACGAATGAAAAAAGAATTAGAGATGTATTTTAAAGAAAATAACACGGAAGGGGTACCAGAAATGACGGTGTGGGAAGCCCATAAGGCTTACATAAGAGGCATCATGATTAAGGAGGGGGCGGAGAAGAGAAAGAGTACCAGAGAGAACACAAGGGTCTCGGGTAAAGAAATTAACACACTAGAACAGCTCCATAAGAACAAGAATGATAGTGAAATTTTGCTAAAACTCAGCCGCAAGAGGGAGGAGATGAGAGAACTTATAGAGCAAGAAACAAGAAGGACAGAGTAAAAAGAGAAAGGTACCTATACGGGAATAAGCCCGGGAAATATCTAGCGCAGGCCCTAACGAAAAAAAAATCAGCGAACTATATAGACAAAATACAAACAGGTAAAGGGGATTTTGTACACAAAACAGTAGAAATTGCCAGGAAGTTTCAGGAATATTATGAGAGCCTATACGCCATTAATAAACTAAGAACCAAAGAAGAGGCAGAGCAGAAACAGGAAAAAATAAAAGCCTATATGAGGGAGAGCGGCTTAGAGAGAATCTCTGAGGAGCAAATCAGTCAGCTAGAAGCCCCTATCTCTGAGGAAGAAATAATAAAAATAGTAAAAGAAACACCGGCGGGGAAAAGTCCCAGGCCAGATGGCCTGACGATACTCTATTATAGAAAGCTCGAAGATATTTTGATCCCAAAAATGTGTTCCTACATGAATGGGATAGGGGAGAAGTGGGAACTACGCAAGGAAGCTCTGGAGGCCACTATTGTTGTTATCACAAAAGAAGGGAAAGATGGAACGCTATGTTCCAGCTATAGACCTATCTCTCTCTCCTAAACTTAGATACTAAAATATACGCAAAAATTTTTGCTGACAGGTTGAAAAAAATAATGTCAAATATAATACACCCAGACCAGGTAGGTTTTATCCCCGGGAGGGAGGGGAGAGACAATGGAACCAGAACCCTGTTAGCAATACAGAAGATGAAGGACGGTGGGGCCCCAGGTCTACTTCTGTCGATCGATGCTGAGAAAGCATTCGACAGGGTAGACTGGGGCCTCATGCAGCGTTCATGGGAAGAGATAGGTCTGGGTGTGAAAATGATAAAACGTATTAAGACCCTATGTATCATGGTATAAGACTTAGCGTTGGTACGGGGGAACAAATGTATTTACATACGCTATATACATTTTCAATACAAAAATAAAAGGGGGAAAGGGGAGTTTGCATAATACTGTATATAATAAAAAAAAAAAAAAAAAAAAAGGGAATAAGAGCTACTATGATGTGACTGTGAGCGGGGAATAGAATGAACCGACAAGGTGAATTAAGTACCCCAAAAGAACTGAAGTAGAATAAAAAAAAAAAAAAAAGAAATAGAGGGTCTGAGCAGGGACACATGAAATACTGGATGCACTTTTAGTGAATCCGGAAAGTTCAAGTTCATATGCCACCTCATTAATTCTCCGCTTTACAGGAAATGGTCCAAGAAACTTGGGACCCAATTTCTTTGAAGGGTAAACCATCCTGAGATTTACTGTAGATAACCATACCTGGTCCCCGGGTGTAAGTAACAGCTCACCTCGCCTCTTCTTATCGAAGATTGCTTTATTATATTCCTGGGTCCTGGTCATGGTCTCCTGTAAAACTTGGTTGTTGGAAGTAAAGAAGTCCAACTTCTCCTGAACTGCGGGTACTGTACACTCTGGAACAGAATTAGGCAAAAATGAAGGGTGGAAACCATAATTCACAAAAAATGGAGTTTGATAGCGGAATGAATAGAATTGTTGTAGGCGAATTCAGCCAATGGAAGAACAGAAATCCAATCATCTTGGGCAAAAGAAGAAAAAAAGCGTAAATAAATAAATTGTTCAAGAGTCTGGTTTGTTCTCTCTGTTTGCCCATTAGTCTGGGGATGATAAGCAGATGAAAATGAGAGCTCAATGTTCAGTGTTTTGCACAGAGACCTCCAGAATCGGGAGGTAAACTGTACCCCCCGATCTGAAACAATATTACCTGGTACCCCATGGTGCCTGATGACTTCTTTAATGAATGCCTGTGCCGTTTCTGTAGCTGAGGGAGTGCCCTTCATTGGGACAAAGTGGGCCATCTTCGACAACCAGTCCACTATGACAAAAATTGAGCTGAAGCCCCTAGCCGGAGGTAATTCTACAATAAAGTCTATAGAAAGCATTTTCCAAGGCCTATCTGGGACAGGCAATGGTTTTAGCAACCCCATGCCTTGGTTCTGTGCTCCTTGTTCCTGATACAGGTGGTACAGGACTCAACAAATTTCCTACAATCTTCGCGTAACTGAGGCCACCAGAAGGTACGCTGTACCAGATCAGTGGTCTTAGCCACGCCAAAATGCCCAGCCAATGCATGATCATGACAGAGTTCTAGTACTGAAACTCGTAGTGTTTCAGGTATAAAGATCCTATTCTCGTGCCACAGTAACCCATCCTTAACTTGGAGTTCTGACCTAATGGAAGATCCCAATTCCGCGGAAGCCTGCTTAATCTGGGAAAGCAGGTTTCCCTGAAGCAAAAGAAAATTCCCCGGGGACAGAATGGTGTCCGGACGGGAAACCTCTTGGGACTTGTGAAACATCCTGGATAGGGCATCAGGTTTGGTATTTTTGGAGCCAGGGCGGTAAGTGACATGAAAGGAGAACCTGGAGAAAAAGAGAGCCCACCTGGCCTGACGTGGCTTCAACCTTTTTGCAGATCTCAAATACTCCAGGTTCTTATGATCTGTAAAAATTAAGACTGGATGAGCGGCACACTCCAGCAGATAGCGCCACTCCTCCAACGCTGATTTGATTGCCAACAACTCTCTGTCACCTACATCATAATTTCTCTCTGCCGTGGACAATTTACAAGAGAAGAAGGCCACAGGATATAACAGGGCCTTAGTTCCCTGTCTTTGGGACAACACTGCCCCTACTGCAATTTCAGATGCGTCCACCTCTAGTACGAACGGCAGAGAGGAATCTGGATGCTTTAGTACGGAGGCGGAAGTAAAAAGGCCCTTGAGAGTCTCAAAAGCCCTTTGGGCTTCAGCAGACCAGTGGAAGCGTGTACCTTGTTTAGTTAGCTGTGTGATGGGTGTGATGATGACTGAGAACCCCTTAATAAATTTACGGTAAAAATTAGCGAATCCAACAAATCGCTGGATTCCCTTCTTGTCTGTCGGGACTGGCCAATCTAAAACTGCAGCGACCTTTTGAGATGTCCATCTTTTCAATCTTAGTTTATTTCAAAAGCAGGAACACAAAGAGAATAACAGAAAAATACTGTTCTTTACAGTAAAACATCACATATAGTATACATAGATTAGTGAGGTGCATCTTGACCATGTATAAACATGAATGTTCTTTCTAGTATGTATCTTTAGGTGCAATACTGATATATCATATTGTATATTGAAATCTTTGATATATGCGAAGAGTTACTTTTGAGTGGGAGCCAACATTTACCGAATCTGGTGGTTTCGTGTGTTGGCGTTATCTGAGGACTCCCTCTCATTGAATTAGAATGCTGTAGGGATCAGGTATTCACCTATTGTAGATAGTCAAGTCATTGAACTATTCCGAGGATATGATCTTTAATTACATGTGTAAGTGATTGGTTCAGTATTTAACAAAAAGAAAACAGAGAGAGTCAGAAATAAGATCGTGAATAGAAGTAAGGGATGGTACCTGAGGTATGAGGCACTCCAGCATGGCTAATCGGCGGGTAAGGGTGGGATATCTCTGATCCATAAGGAGAATTCATCCGAATAGCGAAACATTGACCACGAGGTCCAAGTGATGGAAAATTGTTCCTCCTTCCCCGCCTCCTGCGCCAACAGACGCTCCAGATCTCTTATCTGGTCTATTTCAACAGCCCATTCCCCCAAGGAAGGCACGTCTGTCGTTTTTCAATGTCGGGGGATCACTGTTCTAGTTGCTGCTAGAAAGTGGCGCAGTACATCTTTTTTAATTGACTTGAGGGGGCCCGGGAGCATTGATAGTAGGGCTATCTCTGGTGTGGGCTTGATTGATGTCGCCGTCAGCCTGCTGTAAAGATCAAAGACCTTTTGCCATAGTTTCCGGATTGGAGGGCAAGCCCACCAGATGTGAAGCATTGTCCCATTAGAGGACAAGCATCTCCAACAAATGTCTGCCAAAGAGGGGTTAAACCGTTTAATAACCACTGGGCATCTGTACCACCTCGTTAATAGTTTGAAACCTTTTTCTTGGTTCTTAGTTGCCAGGGAAATCCTATGCGTTAGGATAAAGCTTTTTTGCCAATCAGCGGGGGAGATGGAGTGCTGCAGCTCTGTTTCCCATGTCTGGGTATATGTTGGGAGGTCAGGGGTGTATACGTTCAGTAGCAGGGGATATAATAGTGACACTACATGTGTTGGCGGGTCCGGTTGTAAGAGCAGCTCGTCAAAGTCTGATGGGTCGTCTAGGATCTCTGAGATGGAGGGAAAAGTGCGTATGTATGACATTAGTTGACCCCTTTGTAACCACATTGTTGTTGAGGGCCCTAAGTCCGTACGAGAGGGAATGTCCGTTCTCAAAGATGGGTCAGCGCGTAAAACCTGTGCTAAGCGTCTATGGCTATCCCTACTCCAGGGTCCAAATCTCATCTTATTTACTGCTGGGGGGAAGGCCGGAGTCCCAAAGAGAGGGGTCATTGGGCCCTGGAGTTTAGACAATTTACTCGCTGAGGTCAGGCGGTCCCACATCTGGAGAGTTTGACGAGTAAGAGCAGTAGAGGGTATGTTGTCTCCACGTCGAGCCGCCGGGGTCCACGGCAGGGCACAAAGATCAGCCCCATTAAGATATTTCTCTAATTGAACCCAAAGTTTGGAGGAAGAGTGGTGGAACCAATCCACTATACGGACAAGTACCGCTGCCTTATGGTATATAGAGGCATCTGGGACCCCCGCCCCCCCCCCGACCTTCGGGCGAATCATTGTGTCATGTTTTATCCTGGGGCGACGTCCCTGCCATATGAATTTAGAGAAGATCTGACGGAGTCTTTTGAAAAACAAAGTGGGGATATGGATAGGAATAGTCTGAAAAAGGTATAGGAATCGAGGGAGAACGTCCATCTTCAAGACATTCACCCTACCCAACCAGGAGAGCTGTTTAGAGGAATATGAGGCCAGATCCGCTTGAGTTTTAGTAAGTAAAGGGGTGAAGTTGCTGGAGAATAGTTGAGAGGCGGCTGTTGGAATATGGATTCCTAGATAGCGGATAGATGTGGAGCTTGTCTTAAAAGGGAAGGTCGCGAGCTGTTGGAGAGCTGCTGCTGGGAGTGAGATGTTGAGGATTTCTGACTTATTAAGGTTAACTTTAAAGTTACTAACCTCTCCATACCTCCGAAACTCCTGCATAATGGAGGGTAGGGAAACTTGCGGTTGGGTTACAAATATGAGTAGGTCATCAGCAAATAGGGCAATTTTAGTGTGTAATGGGCCTATACTAACACCATATATAGCCGGATTATTTCTAAGGGCAATGGCTAGATGTTCCATAACAATCACATAGAGAATGGGGGATAGGGGGCACCCCTGTCGCGTTCCATTGTGTATAGTAAATTTTGGAGATAGGGAACCGTTTAGTTTAATCCTGGCGGAAGGAGATGTGTAGAGGGACATTATTCTGGAAATCATGTTTTGGCCTAGACCTAGTTGTTGTAATGATAAGCGGAGAAATTGCCAGTCGACACGGTCGAAGGCCTTTTCCGCATCGACTGTGAGTAGGCACAATGGGATATTGTGGGCCCGAGCATAATCCGCAATGAGGAGTGTTTTCAGGGTGTTATCTCGCGCCTCTCTTCCACTCACAAAGCCAACCTGATCTAGGTGTATTAAGCGGGGTAGCAATGGTTGCAACCTATTAGCTAATATTTTCGCATACACCTTTAGATCTACTCCTATTAGTGAAATAGGTCGGTAATTAGCACAGACAGTCAGGTCTTTGTCTGGTTTGGGGATGAGGGTGATATGTGTCTCTAGGGTTTGTGGCGGGAACACCGAACGCTCAGAGATGGAGTTAAATACTTTTGTTAAGAAGGGAGTAAGGAGGGGAGCAAATTGTTTGTAGAATTTTGGAGTAAAGCCATCGGGACCAGGGCTTTTACCAGATGGGGTAGAAGCAATGGCGCGGGCAACCTCGTCCTCCGAAATCAGGGCCTCAAGGTCCTCTATCGTTTCGCTATCTAGAGTGGGTAATGCAGTTTGCGCGATGTATGAGGCTTGTGTTTCCACTGTAGTAAAGGGAGGGTCAATGGAGCTCGCTGTAGGAATATTATATAGGGATTGATAGAAGTCCCGGAACACCTGCCCCATCTCAGAAGGCGATGAGACAGTTTTCCCAGAACTGTCCCGTATGTGGGGTATAAAGGTGTTAGGTTGTTTGGTGTGAAGGGTGCGAGCTAGGGATCTACCACATTTATCCCTAAATTTATATTGATGAAAGGCTAATTTGTTCGCAAACGTGCGGGCTGATGCCTCATATAACTCTCTAAGCTGAGTGCGAGCGGAAGAAACCTCCGCAAGCACTTCCACCGTCGGGGAGCATTTATGGGTAGTTTCTAGTGTCCTAAGCTTGTGCACTGCCGTGGTTATCGCAGCTGAACGTTCTTTTTTCATGCGGGCACCCATTTGGATAAACCTACCCCGTAGTACCACCTTCAGTGCTTCCCGTTTGATGGGTGGTGAGGTGTCATCAGATGCGTGGTCTGTGAAAAAATTTGATATCATCTCCGCTATCTGTGTATCAAACCCTGGTTCAGTCAAGAGGGAGTCATTTAACCTCCATGTCCATTCTTTTATTGGGGTAGAGGGGATTGCAAGCGTCAGGAATATAGGTGAGTGGTCGGACCAAACCATAGGGTCTATTTCACAATTGGGGGACCAATCTAAGCAGCCATGGTCGACTAGAAAATAATCTAAACGACTGTATGATTGGTGAACGTTGGAGAAGTGCGTGTAGTTTCGTGAGTCCGGATACAGTATTCGCCATATGTCAATGAGATGCATATTGTAGATGACACGTTTTAAGGCCCGTATTTTTGGAAAGGATATAGAGGAACGGGATGTCGATGAATCCAAAAGTGGATCCAGGGGAGAGTTGAAGTCCCCTCCAAGTATGAGCTTGCCCTCCGTGAAACCCTCCAAAATCCTTAGGTACTGCAAGGCTGATGGGACTTGGTGAGTGTTAGGCAAGTATACGTTAGCTATTGTAAATTTAGTCCCCCATAAGGAGATTTTTGCAAAGACATACCTGCCCTGGGGGTCCGCCACATGATCGAGCAGCTCAATAGGGAGTGTTTTATGAAACCCAATAGATACTCCTTTAGATTTTTGTGTCGGGTTGGTGCTGTGAATCCATCTATTAAAATATCTATTGGAACAGGAAGGGGTGGAGTCAGAATGAAAGTGGGTCTCCTGCAGTAAAAGTATGCTGACCTGTCTTTTGTGCATCTGATATAGAATTTGCCCACGTTTCGATGCGACGTTAAGTCCGTTTACATTATACGAACAAAGTTTCAGGTGTGGGCGCGAAGTCACCGTGTGAGCCATGCTGGAGTGCCAAAAGCTGTAAAGGGGAGAAGGTATTAAGATATGGAGGAAAGATATAGGGGGTAGAAAAGAAAAGAAAAAAGAAGGGAAGAAGAGCGGAAGAAGAACAAAAACAAAAACAAAAAAGGGGGGGGGGAGAGAGAGAGAGGAGGAAGAAGGGTAGAAGGAGCGTGAGGATAATGGAAGAAGTAAGGTATAAATGAAAAGACACCTAAGAAGATGTGTCTGGGAAACTAATGTGTTCGCTAACGCAAAACACTGCGTGAAAATTCACGCTTTAGGCACAAACCGTGCCTGTCCTATTGCGGGGGAAAAGTCGAGATGAATGGGTCTGAGCCGTGATCCCGACAGCAAACTAGGCATGCAAGTATTATGTATGGCACACTTAATTTTTGAACCGAGTGTGGGGCTTAAGGCAGCTTAACAACAACAAATAATAACAGTCAACCAGTTATGTGCATTGAATTTAAATAGTTAACCCTGAAGTATAGAAAAACAATTACATTGGCTCTCGCATATAAAGAAAGTTACTGAACCAAAACAGCAATGTGAGTATATGGAGGGTAGGGAGAGCGGGGGATCCCCCCGAGGGGGCAATCCTCTGCCCCATGTGTAGCGCCCCTTAAACCTGTATCCTCCGCAGCAGAGATTAAGTACAACCGGATGCCAGACCCCCCCAGGGCAGTACCCCCCCCCCGCCACACAACCCCCACTGCATATAATATCAGGGATGGGTGAGAGGGATCAATCTGAGACAATGCATAACATCTTTTAGAAAAGCAAAGAAAAAACAAAAAACAAACAAGAGAAACATAGCATTGGTATACATTCACATTACCTGAGGCTCGTCATAGTGAGAGGCACAAGAGTGACTTCAATTTATGTTCTCACCCAAACCCCAGCCAAACAATAAAATTGGCAAAGAGCAGGGAAAGAGCCATTGGATCTGATCCCCATATTTACCACTTCTCCTACCAGGCTCACTGAAGGTCTTAGCTGTCAAGTAGGAAAAGCATAGTTAAGGGATCAAAAACATATATCATGCCGCCCAGAAATGTAACAAAACTGTCGGGAGCCTTTGGAAATATTATTGGCGTGGTAGGGCAAAACAGGCCAACAGTCTCTAACTAGCTACTGAGTTAATCTTCTGGAGAAGTAGGTCTTCTTATCCCTGGGCCAGAAGAAACTGATCTAGACCTAGGACGTCTGCGGCGCTGTGGAAGTGAACCGAATCCCAACTGTCCTGATCTATCTTCTGGAGGGTCTAACCAGTTCAAGACTTCTACCGGATCCTGTTCAATAAAGAGGAAAAAGTCGGGTAGTTGGTCTGGATCAGAGAGCGTGAACCTGCTACCGCCCTGTGTCACCTTGATACTGAAGGGGTGGCCCCAAGTATAGGTAGCTCCAGCTTCCCGTATAAGGTCAAGTAAAGGGCGCACCACTCTACGCATATATAGCGTGTTGCGAGATAAGTCAGGATACAGGTGAATGGGGGCTCCAAAGAAGTCAACAGAGCCCAGGTTCCATGCCTTCCGCATGATCTCTTCTTTTAAGGTGTAATAGTGAACCCGACACAGGACATCGCGGGGGCGACCATCTCGGGCCCCCCCTGGCCCTCCTACCCTGTGAACACGATCCAGTTCAATTGGTGATGCTGCCTCTCTTCCTAGTGCTTTATTGAGGATAGTGATGACAGTGGGTTTCAATTCCGCTCCAGATGTTGCCTCCGGTATGCCTTGCAGTCTAATGTTGTTTCTGCGACTGCGATTTTCGCTGTCTTCTATGCGGAGTTGCTGGTGGCGTAGACGCCGTAGATGCGTCGCGGATGAGGATTCGAGGGCTGTTATACGTGCCTCGTGGTCATCTTGAGCGGTGGTTAAGACCAATACTGCTTCCTCATTGGCTGTGACTTGTTGCCTCAGGGCGTTCAGCTCCACGTGGAGGGAGTCTTCCATTTTGCTTGCCCAGGATTCGAAGTCCATTCTGAAGGCAGAAAGGAGGGCAGCAGCTTCCGTTCGAATGGGTTCTCCAGATAAGGGATGCGTAACTGACTGGGGTATCCCGGTGCCTGTGTCGGGCGGTGAGACTGACCTCGCGGAGGAGGCTGATGGCTCTCCCCTGGAATTCTGAGGTTTCTCATTATTGTCCTCTGCCGTGTAAGCTGCTGCTGAAGTGGAAGTGGGAGGCTTGGTCTTCCCCGGGTTGCGGCCAGGCGCCATCTTGTCTTTGGGAGTTCGGGGATCAATCGGCGCTGTTCTAAGTAGATACCTCTGTATGGTGCCTTGTTGAGGGTCAATAAGTTCTGTGGAGTGTGAGCTAGCTGCCGCCATGTATTATGTGGGTGTGCTATGCTATGGAGATAGCCTGTAGCTGTCGGGATAGCACGGGACTCAGGGGCGCATGACCTCAGCCATCCATAGTCGGTCTCTTTCCATCAAAACCTATCCTCCATGGGGATGGGGAGGACTGGGGAGGGAAGGCAGGCCTGCGGGAACAGTGGTGGCACCCTGTTAGCATGTGCGCATAGCTGGAACACCATATGGGTTCAAGGGGGAGAGCACCGACCAGTTAGGGCTCAGTTTCTGGGGCTACAGGCCTGTCTGGTAAGCTAGGCCGCAAGGTGGTAAGATGGCGGCCGTCACTGGGGGTCTCTCAGGTTTCCGGGGTCAGCGAGGGGTCCGTGGCGGCCGTGGACTTGCCCAGGGGGTGGCCACTGTATGTGGATGTGATTAATTTGCCCCCCTTACCTCCATTCGCGGCCCCAAGGTATGGTGATGCTGGCGGCTTCACAGGCCTCGGGCCTGCCGTAGGCCGCAAGTGTCCAGGGCCTGGTTTCTCTGCCTTGGCTGGGGTCCCCTCACAGTCCGGTCCGCTCTGGATGCAGCGCTTCCCGCCTCAGGCCGGCCGATCGCCCTCCGTACCGCCGATCGCGGTACTCGAGACCGGGGATTCTGTATGTCCTGTAGGCCTCAAGATAGCGGCCGGCGTCTGCAATGTGAGGCCGGCCGCGGCCTAAAAACAGCCCAATCCGCCGGTCAATTTTCTCAAAATTCCCCAGAAAAGTCTCCTTTAGTGCCCAGTGTCTGTGTGGTGGGTTCTGGGGCAAATTCTGGGGTTTGTGTGGGCCGGATGGCAGTAGATTGCAGAGGGCTATGCGGAGCTCCTCTGCAGTGCGTCCATTCACCTCGCCGTTCAGACACGCCCCTGAGATGTCCATCTTAATGCCTCTACTGGAAATGATTAACCCCAAAAATTGAATACTTTCCTGTTCAAATTCACACTTCTCAGCTTTTGCATATAGGCCGTGTTGTCGAAGCCGGCCCAACACACTTCTGACGTGCCTGCGGTGGGATTCAAGGGAACAAGAAAAAATTAATATGTCGTCTAAATAGACGATAACAAACAGATCTAGAAAGTCTCGTAAAACATCATTGATGAAGTACTGAAATGTAGCAGGGGCATTGCACAGACCGAAAGGCGTCACTAGGTACTCAAAATGTCCATGACGGGTACGAAAGGCAATCTTCCATTCGTCTCCGTCGTCCCTAATACGAACTAAATTTGTATGCTCCGCGGAGGTCAAGCTTAGTGAATATGGTAGCCGTCCCAAGTTTTTGGAACAACTCTGGTACCAGAGGAAGAGGGTAACTTTTTTTACAGTAATTTTATTTAGTTCACGGTAATCCACACATGGTCTGAGGGTCTTATCTTTCTTCTGTACAAAGAAGATGCCTGCACCTGCTGGAGACGTGGACGGACGAATGAAGCCTTTCTTTAGGTTCTCATCGATATATTCCTTTAAAGCCCCTTGTTCTACTTCAGTCAAAGGGAAGATTCTTCCAAAAGGAATCTCAGCACCGGGAAGTAATTCGATAGGACAGTCATAGGCCCAGTGAGGGGGTAAGACCTCTGCCCCCTGCTTGCTGAATACATCTAAGAAATCACGATAGGCAGAAGGGATGGAGAGGTGTAGACTAGGATCTGTATCTAGGCAGAGCAAGGTAGGGTTCTCCTGAGCTTTCTGAATTCTGCAAGACTGTTGGCAATATGAAGAAGAAAAGGTAACTTCACCTGTGATCCAATTAATGTCAGGATTGTGAGCCTGTAACCATGGCATGCCGAGGATTATGGGAAACAGGGGTGAGGCGATGATATCCAGGCGTAGCAGTTCTTGATGAGAATTGGAGATGGAGACGGGTATTGGAATAGTCTCTTGGGTAACAGGTCCAGATTTAATGGCGGTTCCATCAGCTAGATGGATGGAAAGTCCATGGGCCTTAGGCAACAAAGGTATCTGGTGTTGGGTAGCAAAAAGAGAATCCATGACTGCAAGCTCCAGAGTCAATAATTGGCGGTTATTTGCAGAGTCTCTCCTGGAAGCTGTAACAAGATAGAGAGAGCAAGGTGAGTAGTATTCTTAGCCAGAGGTGTAACATAGTCAGTGGACAGGGATAGGCACTTACGGAGTTTAAGGGGACAGTTCCTGACATAGTGCCCAGGTTCCCCGCAATACAGGCACAAATTATTCACTCGACAACGTTGCTGTTCCTCCTGGGTAAGAGAAGGCCGCAGGACCCCTAATTGCATTGGCTCAGGTGGGTTAAACATGGAGGTAGGTGGTGTTGGTGACGTATGATGAAGAACTTTAGGGGTAACCCAAGTTGGGCGAGAAGATCCCATAGCTCTCTCAGTCCTACGTTCTCTTAGGCGTCGATCGATCTGGATGGCTAGATCGATCAAGGCATTTAAAGTCTGTGGTGTACCCACCCTGGCCAATTCATCCTTCAGAGAGTCAGAGAGTCCCATCTGAAACTGATAGCGGAGAGCCGCATCATTCCAATTTGTGTCCGCACTCCACTTTCTGAATTCAGCCACATAGTCCTCTGCTGCCCTGCGACCCTGTTGAAGGGTGTGCAGAGCTGCCTCTGCAGTCACGGACAGCTGGGGGTCATCGTACAACTGACCCAATGCGTCAAAGAAGGTGGAGAGATTGGTCAGGGATACGTCCTTTTGCTCCAAGAGGCGATGGGCCCAGGTTTGGGGGTCACCAGAAAGCAGAGAAATTACGTAGCCCACCTTGGTAGCCTCCAGGGAAAAGGTACGTGGCTGAAGAGCAAAGAACAATTCACAGGAGTTGCGGAAGGCCCTGAATTTATGGAGATCCCCGGAGAAACGTTCAGGCGTCGGAATTTTGGGTTCTGGAGGGAGCATCACCACCGTTGAGGAAGGCCTGACTGAAGGAGCAGGAGCAAAAGGAACTCCCTGGACACCAGTGGGATTAGACAAGGTTAGCACTCGTTCCTCCAGCCTGGTGTATCCTTGCTGCAGATTCTTGACTGCTTCAGTCAATCCTGCCAGGTGTGCACAAAGTTCCTCCATGGGAGACGTTCCCTGCTCAGGCTCAGACATGGCTGTCTGCTACTGTCACGTACCTGGTAGGTTTTGAGCCTGAAGTGCAGAGAAAGACCTCCCTTACAGCTCCCACTCCCGTTCCCCTGGAATGGAGACAGAGGGCCCAGGAGTGAGGAGTGGTATGGGTGCCTGGCAGGATCAACAGTCACCGGAAGTTCAGGAGTGGTGGTACCCTCTGGAACCTGAAGCTGAAGAGGAGACTGGAGACTGGAATGCAGAGAGGACCAGGAACCACAGCAGGTAAGTAAGCAGGACTGAAGAGCTGGACTGGAACCAGGAACAAGCAGTAGGTAATAGACTGGAATGCTGGGCTGGAACCAGGAACAAGCAGCAGGTAGTAGACTGGAACGCTGGACTGGAACCAGGAACAAGCTGCAGGTAGTAGCCTGGACCGCTGGGCTGGAACCAGGAACAAGTAGCAGGTAGTAGTCTGGAACGCTGGACTGGAACCAGGAACAAGCAGCAGGTAGTAGTCTGGAACGCTGGACTGGAACCAGGAGCAAAGCAGCAGGTAGTAGCCTGGAACGCTGGACTGGAACCAGGAACAAAGCAGCAGGTAGTAGCCTGGAACGCTGGACTGGAACCAGGAACAAGCAGCAGGTAGTAGTCTGGAACACTGGGCTGGAACCAGGAACAAGCAGCAGGTAAACAGACTGGATACTGGTATCAGACAGAGGGATGGTCAAACAAGCCGGTGGTCGGTATCGGTCAAGCAGCAGTGGTACCAGGGATTACATAGAGGGATGGTCAGGCAAGCCAAGAGGGTCTGGTGCAGGCGCATAGCAGGATGGTCTAACAGGAAGCCGGGTCAGATAACAGAGTACACAGGTCAGATCAGGTTAAGGCACACGGAACGCTGTAGAGCAGACAGCGGGGATTGAGTGTGACAGGCCAGTTTAAATAGCCCGCCTGGCACCAGCGGGAGTGCTCGCGCGTGCCCGTGCATTAAAGCACCCGTGAACGCATGCGCCGTGGAACCCGTGGCCGTGTTCCCGTGCGTCTGGATCGCCGATTACTGGCAGGATCTTCATGACATGAGGAATCTGGTGCACAGGGGCCCCAGGTCTACTTTACGTGTAACTCTCCCCATGAGAGCAACCCTTAAGGTGTGGGACATGGTTCATAAGAAACTCATGGGACCCAATGATTGGTCCCCAGCAACTCCCTTGTGGGGCATCCCTCGTTTGCCCCATTTTCACTCCATCCCAAACCCAGTCGTGTGGGCTAGGCATGGGGTCACAACCTTGGGGGATATAGTATTTCAGTGACAACTAATCTCCTTTGATGCCCTGAAAAGAGACAAAGACCTACCGAATCACATGTTCTTTAGATTCCTTCAATTACGTCATGCGTTCCGATCCCAGTTCCCTAGTCCGCTGGTTCCGGAAACGTCCCCTGTGGAGAGTGCGCTCAGATCCCCTGATAGTGGGAAAACACTGTCCACACTATAGAATATGCTGGCGTATTGGGACACGTCTAGGGTCTCCCAGTTATGCGAGCTATGGCGGAAGAATATTCCGGAGTTAGCGGATGATGATTGGGAAGAGGGCATTCAGCAATATCTGCCCCTTGCAATCTCAGCAAGGGATAGGTTTATGCAATTGAAGTTCCTCCATCGTGCATACTACTCCCCAGCATGCTTGGTGAGAATTTACCCTGATAGAACGGCGAGCTGCCCTAGGTGTAGCTCGGATAGTGCAGACTTCTTCCATCTGGTCTGGTCCTGCCCTGGAGTGGTAGAATTTTGGAAAAATATACTTACCAACATTAATTCTATCGGGAAAATGAAGGTCCCATATAGCCCAATCCCTCTTCTGCTGGGTATCTGCGACTTCCTTGAAGTCTCATGGGGGAAGAAATCGTTTATCTTCTACACCACACTATATGCCAGGAAAGCAATCCTACTGCAATGGAATCAACCCCAACCACCCACCAAACAACTCTGGCAGTCCTTGGTAAATGCGGCATTGCCACTCTACAAAATGACATACATGGGAAGAAACTGTCCTAAAAAGTTTGGGAAAATATGGGCAGCATGGGTGAAGGCAAAACATTTGACTATTGAATACACTTAACATACAACCCTTCCTCCAACCGTTTATATGCCTCCCCTCGAATCTGAGAGGTTGGGGTGAATGCACTGAAGGTAATCGGTGGGACCCCTCCCACCCTACCCTTGGATATAGGTCTTAGCAACTATACTTGTACTAACGTTTCAACTACCCGACGCAAGGTTCACGTTGACACAATGCTGCTTTTGCTGTTAATCTTTTACACTGATAAAGATATGTAAGGAAAACTTTGATTGATGTCTGTATGTGTATGTACCCCGATATAGATTGTTTGTTTTGTGAAACTTGAATAAACTTTTTTGTTGAAAAAAAAAAAAAAAAGAAATTGTCTCAAAAAGTATTATAAAATCTGGTGTAATTGGATTGGCGCAGAAGGTTGAGGACCCATTTTTGATGTTTGATGCCCTGTTATACCCCACCTGGAGACAATGTCTCCCTCCCCCCTCCTCCTGCCCCTCTCTTTCCCCTTCTCTATTCCCCTCTACTACTCCATTGTGTGTGGTACGTCCACAGCCTACTCTCCGCCACCCACCCCCTCTCCCTTCTTTCTCCCTTCTTTCTCTTTCCATTTCCCTCCACCCCCTCCATCTTCCCTCAACGTTCATTTAATAGTGATGATAGTAATACTGGTACTACCTCCCGTGAGGTTGCTTGGAATTTCTGACTCTATCTTGTGTTTTTTGATAACTGAGCCTGATGTATTGCCTAATGTAGACATGACCAGACTTTTCGACCGAACTGGTCCGATGGAACAAATCCGTAGGAGACAATTCGATCGTGTGTGGACTTCATCGGACCTTTTCTGTTGAAAAATCTGTCAGACTTTAGATATAGAACATGTTTCATATCTTTCCGACGGACTCAAGTCCGATAGAAATATCTGTTCGTCTGTATGCTAGTCCGACAGACAAAAATGGATGCAAGGGCAGCTATTGGCTACTGGCTATACACTTTCCTTATTCTAGTCTGGTTGTATGTCATAACGTTCGAAACAATCGGACTTTGGTGTGATCGTGTGTAGGCAAGTCAGTTTCGTTGGAACTCCATCGAAAAGTCCTTCGGAGTTCAGTCCGACGAAAAGTCCGGTCGTGTGTACACGGCATTATACTTGGTATTGCTGTGCACCTTGGAGTGTCTCCTTATTTTATGTGTTGCTGTGCAATGTTCTGTCATTGCTGTTTGTATTTGGAATTACCTGCTTCTATCAATAAAAAACTTCTGTTAAAAAAAAGTTAGTACCTCCACCCAAGACAGGGTCTTTGTGAACAGAGGGGATTCCCTTCCTGGGAAATTAACCAGTAATCTAGTTGTAATTTTATAAAGATCAGCGCTGCAGGGGAGATCCTCCAGCAATTGTTCAACCAGCCTCGAATGTAGCTTTTCACCAGCCAAAACTGTGGTGTGGCACTGAAACTCAGAGTCAGCCTATCTACTCCATGCTTTAGTCTCTAGTAGTAGCTAATCTGACTGGACCTCTAACCTGACCGAATGTTATGGGACCACTAACTACTAGAAGTGTCTGTCTCATGCCTAACCTGGCTCTAGTCTTTGCTGGTTATCAAGCCCTTGGACAGAGACTTGCATGTCACTAGGATTCAGATCAAGAATAAAATACAATATTGCAGTAATGCAGCTCCGGTATGTGGACACGTGGTGTCAGCTCCTTTCTCTGTTCACTTCCTCCTTCAGGGGTTTACCCAGAGACAGGAAATGCTACTACATAACTATACATAGTACATTAATATTAGCAGCTAACAGTAGAGGGAAGCAGATCCCTACACAAGTAAATCTTATTTGTGACACTTCTTTTATGGTGTCGTGAAAAGTTCACAAAGAAATATACACTAAGGGCAACTTTGCTTCACGCTACTGATCTTCAATAAATAAATAAATACCTGGATCACAATAAGCCCACAGCTAAGAAGTCCACCCACTGCCATGCGCTGATAATCTAAAGCAAGGTAGATCTGATGGTGAACTAGTCTCTCAGTTCCCCATCTGGCTTTACCAACCCGACAGGCGCAGAGGCCATGGAGAATAGTTCTCCATCAGGTCCACCTCTCATGTCATTTGGGATTTTCCTTTTTTGGGTAACAGCAACATCACCACTATCCCCGACCTCTATGTTTGCAGTCAGCTTTCAGTCTGGGAATCTCCCAGTTGACAGCTGAATGGGGCCTGGGATAGAGTCCTGTCTGGGCAGCTTCCCAGCACAGACATGATCCTCTGTGAGCACTGTCATAGTTCTCTGTGCCAGCTCAGAGTTGGTCTTAATTACTGCCAGTTTCCTAATCTGAGAGTTGGTGGCAGCCATATTGACAGGTTCCTAAAGTGGAGGTAGTAAGAACTACCTGAATTAATTGCACAAATTGTTGCTGTAACTGAAACTGGCTCAAATGCTTGTTTAAATTAGACACAGGTAATTTTAAAGGGAACTACTGCCAAGAAAATGTTTGTAAATGCTTTATTAAATTCCCCAGCCTATATCAACTTCACACTCATCAGATCAGCACATCAGACCTTTGGCTGTTGAAAAGTGCAGGGAAGAAGGATAGGAGGGCATGGTAGTATTGGGGAGCCCACTAGAGCCTATCAGTAAATGACCTTGAGGTCTAAACTAAGACAAGGTTCACACTAATGCAATGCAGGAAACGCCGCCACCCTTGCGCATTTCCTGCACCGCATTCCAATTCCTCTGCTGTTGCGATCCACTGTAGGTTTCGATACAAAGCTAATGACACCCCAAACGCAGGTTGCAAATGCAGTGCGTTTGCCTGCATCGGATCGTATGGTACAAAATAACCATGTGATCCAGTTGCGGTGAGGCTCCAAAAAAGGTGCATGCACAGCTTTGGTGCGATGCAATGTAATGTGAGCCCATTCATAATGAATGTGGTTCAGTTCCTGTGTAATCTACATGCAGTTCATAACCACATAACTTTGTGTCCTGGGCACAGAGTTGGTAATATTAATACCTCCCCAATATGTTTTTAGTTTTATTCACTTATTGTCAGCCGGTAGTACAAATCTACTAGTCCTTTTTAAAATTGTTTTTCTGTTTCTTCCCCTAGTGTATAATATTGCCCCCAACAATACAGTCCACGTTCCCAGTCTTCTCTGCACATCCCTGCACTTCAGAAATATGGGTAGAACGATCTTTCAAATGTGGCAAAAGGCAGAGGTTCTAAATCTTTTCATTCTGCACTCAGCATTTGCTGTATCCTTTCCAAATCCTTCTGCTTGAAGCACCACTTCTATCAGTCTCCTTATAAGATCACACCTGCCTGTATACTCCACTGATGCCAGTTATATCTTACTGATTGTACCAATCTATTCCGTTTGGAAAAACACAAGTGTTCATTAAAAAATCTCTCAAACTGTGCCAGTACTTACTGCCAGCGAGTCATCTTTAGTAATATGTCAGCACACCTTACAAGCTAAATGTAATGATTGGATTGCAAGAAGGTATAAATGATAGCTGACATGTACATTTCACTAATACTGAATTTTAAGAAATAATTTATATGTTTTTTTGAGGTACTAAAAAAACAAACACACGTACCTCCGTACTGCAACATCGGTGTTATGTTACAGTTGTAACCGTTAGCTCTGAGACAGAGAACTGAGCAATCACATGACCACTGTTCACTCAGTTTTCAGTCTTCCCAGAGCAGTCACCGCTTTCTGTTTTGCCTCTCCAGCACTCACTGGATAGCCGGACTGATGAGGGGCGAGTGCAGCTGGCTCTGGCTGAAAGCTGTAAATTTAGGCAGTTGGGTGGATCCTGACATTATTGTTGGGACCTTCCAAAACCTGGAACTGCGCTGTGACATTAGCGCGTTTCAGCTGTTGGTGGATTCTGTGTCATAGGATGCAGAACTAAGTTCACTCCTATGGCCCAGAAAAGAAGTATGGCCAAAAAAGCTTTTACCATAATTCTTTTTTGACTAGCCCAATTTTCCAACTTGAATTTGGAACAGCAATGCACTATTTTTAAAGCCCAACTCCTGGAAAAAATCCATCACCTACCACCTTACCATCATCACTCCCACCTAATCTGACAGTTCCTTGTTTTCATGCATAAGACATGGTCATCGACTCAACTATGCACAAAAACATAGAAACTGGGGTGCAGAAAAATGGCAGCAGGTGTTCTGGACTGATGAGTCAAAATTTGAAATATTAGGCTGTTGCAAGAGGCAGTTTGTTCATGAAGGGCTGGAGAGCAGTACAATAATGAGTGTCTGCAGGCAACAGTGAAGCATGATGGAGGTTCTTTGCAAGTTTGCATTTCTGCAAATGGAATTAGAGATTTTGTCAGGATCAAAGGTGTCCTTAATGCTGAGAAATACAGGCAGATACTTATCCATCATTCAATACCATCAGGGACGCGTGAGATTGCGCCAAATTTATTCTACAGCATAAAGAACTATTGTGACAGACCCAACCGGCATAGGGGCTTTTGGGGGGGACTGCAGGCTAGCTTCTTGCCTACTGACTGTGGGACCTGGCTTTTGAAGGGACACTATTCTTTGGAAGGTGTGTGCCTGGGGGACCTTTGGAGTGATTTTGCTTCCGATTTGGGTCCATGTCTCCCCAAAAACACACAGATGCTGGGAACCTAGGACCTGGATACAGATTTGAGGCCTCTGTGCCCATACCAGCATTGATTGCTTCAACCCCCCCCCCCTTTCCTAGACTCTAAGCAGAAAAATATAATCAGCTTCAAACAACCTGATGCTTGTAAAGTCTAATTTTTTTCCTATAAAAATAACAAACATGTTCTACTTACTTGCTCTGTTGCAGTGGATTTGCACAGATCAGCCTCCTCTTCTCAGGTCCATCGTCTGTGATCCTGGCCCCTACCTCCTGTTGAGTGCCCCCACAGCAAGCAGCTGCTATGGGGCACCTGAGCTGAGTCGCAGTGATGGTTTGATCTCAACATCATCAGGTCTGTCTGGAATTACATGAAGGACAGAAAGCTCCGAGGCAGCCTACCTCCACAGAAAATCTTTGGAACAACCTAATTGCAGAGTTCCTTCAAAAATTGTGTGCAAGTGTACCTAGAAGAGTTTAAGAATTTATGTTGTTTTGAAGGCAAAGGGTGGTCACACCAAATATTGAATTGACTTGGATTTCTCTTCTGTTCATTTACTTTACATTTTGTTAACTGATAAAAATAAACTATTAACACTTTTATTTCTGGTATATATAATAAAGTATTCTTTATTTACAGCATTTTTTTTACACATGCTTAATACTTTTGCACTGTATGTGCTTTGGTCACTTAAAACACATCTGTCCTACTGCAGTGTCATTCATTATGAAAAGCACACCAATTCAATATACAGTAGAGGCCAGTACACAATGCAATGCAGCGCAGTACTGTGTACATATCTTGCATTTTGGTGTGCTTCAGTGTGTAGGAAAGGTGATGTTCCCTAACTGCTTAGCGACTGCCCCACATACATTTACTATGGCAGGGTGGCCGCTGTGCGCCGGATCATGTATCTGGTACGTGATCAGTGCTTCCAAGTAGGGCCCACGCGCGCACCCACTGCCCCAGCTGTGCTGCGATTTGTTACAGCACAAGCTGATCAGCGGGTCCTGTGAAATGATTGATTGCCAGAACACGCTGATTGGCTCTGTGATTCATGGAATCACGGAGCCGTGTTGGTAAACAACACAGAGCTCTATACACTGATAGGCAATATTTCAGTTTTTTTATTCCCTGGAAAGCAGAAAAGATCACTTAGTAAAAGCAGCACATATTACACTTGTTAGGCACACAGTTAAAGTGGTTGTAAACCTTTGATTGTTACTTTTACCTATAGGTAAGCCTAGAATGCACGGGAGTGAGGTCACGCAGCTCCAGCCAGTCACAGAGCTGGAGTCCACGGCCCCGGAAGGAAGAGGGGCGAAGATGGATGCGGCCACCAACAGGGACGGCGCAGGCTTCTTTTGCATGTAAGTACACATAATAGGCTAGTATGCGATGCATACTAGCCCATTATGCTTTTACTTTGCAGGGGAACAAAGAGGAAGTAAAACTCTTCAGGGTTTACTTCCTCTTTAACCCCTTGATCATCCATAGATGTTAACCGCTTCCCAGCCAGTGTCATTAGTACAGTGACAGTTTTTTCATTTATATAATAAAAAATAAAAAAAAAGTGGTGATCAAATACCGCCAAATGAAAGCTCCATTTGTGTAAAAAAATTATATACATTTGTATGGCATTTACATGACCGCACAATAGTCCGTTAAAGTAGGACAGTCCCTGACCCCAGAGCGCACGTGGAGGCAGACTCGATGCTTCCTCTTCGCTGAACGGATTCCATTCGTTATTTGGGAATTAATATCTCCCAGGATGTCACGAAGTATTGTACCTTAAATTTAAACCCCCTCCCTGCTAATGAGAAACTGAAACTAAAGGCGTGGAGAAGCCTGCCCTTGTCATTGATTGGTAGAATAAATATTATTTAAATGAAAATCCTGCCAGGTCTGTTGTAGTTTCTCCTCCACTCCCGGGTCTGGATACCGAAATCGGTCTTTAAACAGTTTACCTCCTAATTGTCCTCTTGTGTGGGGTACACGCCCTCCTTGGTTTCGCTTGGCAATACTGTGTAGACTGTGGACTCAGGGGGGTCTGGCCTATGCCTATTATCTCGCAGCTCTCCTACAATTCAAATGCGTTGGTGGTGCATGAAGCAGCTTCAGTTGGTTCCTACGAGACTCTACGGCATCTCCCTTATAGAGGCCTTAAGTCTGGGTTCACACGCGATTTGCACAGGAGCCTTGTGCGTCTTTTGGTCCATTTCAAGTTCGAATGCAGACAAAAACTATAACGGTGAACGAGAATGCACCGTAGTCCTGCTGTGAGCCCCTGCGTGCTCATATGTGAACCCAGCCTGAATCTCCTTATTCCCTTACTCTCTTGCTCTGTCCATAAAGGTGGTGGTTAAGGCTTGGCTTTTGAATAATCCTAAACAGTTGGATGATCTTGCACCCCTGCCACTCCATTATGGCTGAAACCCATGTTTTTAGAATGCTAATTTGGACCTCACCCTTGACCCTTTTCCCTTCTGCAATGGAGACACTACTGAGACACCTGATCTCATTAAACCACTTTCAAATATTTATAAGGCTCTTCAACCTTCTGTACATAATCCCTTTTTATAACTAGTGTCGGCAAGGGATAGATTGACACAATTTAAGATTCTGCATAGAATCTATCTCACGCCCTCGCAGCTGCATAGGATATGTTCAAGTGTTTCCTCTGCCTGTTGGAGATGCAGGAGTGAGTCGGCCAACTATATTCACATGCTTTTGGCCTGTTCTCAGTTGAGTCAATACTGGAATGAGATAGTTCAATCTATTACTTGACTTACAACCATCTTTACTCCTTTGCAACCCAATGTGTGTCTATTAGGCCTAGTAGACTCCCTGGCCCACATGAGAGCAAACAGAACTCTATTAGTCCCCCATTTGTTCTACGGACGGAAGGCCATTATTTTGAAGTGGAAATCACCAGTGGAACAATTTCTAGATTATTGGAAGTTTTTGGTTAATTCTGTGACCCCTTTATACAAGCTACATATCTTTCAAGAAATTTAACAAAGTGTGGGACCTTTGTGTTAATTCTGTTGACACCAAAGACACTTATGTGGGGTTTGATCCTTTTATGAGCCACATTTTGTATTGGATACCCATCAGCTCTTCAGGGACCTCTGTGATTGTACAATTCACTCCCCAACCCATTTCTCCATTGTCATGATCACCAAGAGTGAGGAATTATTTTTGTTTGCCGTCTATTAGCACAAGTTACTCTTTTAGTGTAACTGCTTTGTTTTCTATTCTTATTATTTTTCTTGCCAGGGAATGCCCAATAGGCATTGTTTTGTAACCTACTTCTATAAATCTATGTCTCGATAAAGCGAAGTTTGAAAATTAGCGCAGTGCCAAATAGCAAAAAAGTGCCTGGTCATGAAGGGGGCAAGTGGTTAATTGGTCTACTAAATTGTGTTGTACTGTATAGGTGTAAATAGGTCCTTACACTACACACATAGAAAAAATAGTTGTTTGTGCTCACCTTGCTTTAAGATGTTTAAGAGGTGTGCTCTGTCTATTTCTCTGAAGACTCTGCACTGAAGACTATTGCACTTTAAAGCACAACTAAACTGTATCTGAGCACCACAAATTGAAAACGCTATTGCATTTATTTTTATTAAATTTATGATAATCAAAGCAAACTCACCCACCTATGCTTCATGCTTTATTTTCTTGAGAAATCACTTTAAAAAAAAAATCCCACTAGCATTTCTAGCTGCCGCCATCCTGAGTGAGGGCAGATGATCCAGTAGCATTTACTTCCTGGAATTCATCTGTTCTTAGCTTAGGCATGTAGGAGGGTGTGCTTAGCTGAGAAAGCCCCTCCTCCCCTTCTCCAGATGAAATAAAAAAAAAGCCCACAAAGACCCCTGGGGTGTATGCCATCACTTTAGCCTAGGAGAGAAACCAGGAAGCAGCAGAAGAAATGTAAAAAAAATGCTAGCAACATAAGGCTTAAAAATGGTTATTGTTGACTGACAGAATTTAGTTCCACTAAGAAAGATAAATGTCCCCATACAGTTACTATTTTTTAACGTCTTAAGCCTAGTTCACATATTTAGAAAATCAGACGAAAATATCCATATTCAGAATGGTCATTTGATTTTCTGTTCATTAGTATACTGCTTGTGAGAGCCGATGTCGACTGTTCAGATGAAAATTTCCATAGGGACATGCTGGCAAACCACTTGCTGATCCTGGCTTTTTCTGACATTTGTTGTTTACAAGTAGATTTTTGCTAGAAAATCACTTAGAACCGCCAAACATTATATATATATTTTTAGCAGAGACCCTAGAGAATAAAATGGCGGTCATTGTATATTTTATGTCACACTGTATTTGCACAGCTGTCTTTTAAATGCAATTTGTTTGGAAACAATACACTTTAATTAATAAAAAAAAAATAACATTAAAGTTAGCCCAATTTTTTTGTATTAGGTGAAAGATAATGTTACGCCGAGTAAATAGATGTCTAACACGTCATACTTTAAAATTGCGCATGCATGCGGAATGGCGACAAACCACTGTTCTTAAAAATCTCCATAGGTGAAGTTTTGAATTGTTTTACAGGTTATCAGTTTAGAGTTACAGAGGGAGTCTAGTGCTAGAATTATTGCTCTCACCCTAACGATCGCGGCGATACCTCACATGTGTGGTTTGAACACCGTTTACATATGCGAGCACAACTTATTTATGCATTCGCTTCTGCATGTGAGCTTGGCAGGTCCTCTTTATTAAGAGATATGGGGTCAAAAAGACCCTAGATCTCTCATTTACCTGTAAAAGCAACAAAAAAAAAAATTCAATTTTGCCTTAAAAGAAAAAAAAAATTCTGTTTATCTGCACAAAGAGGCAGAAGTGACGTCAGACTTTGCTTCGGTCCTCCAAGGGCATAGATCCAAGTGGGGGCTATCTTGCCCTCACTCGGAGTCCTGCCTAGTCATTGGCCGCACCAGATCGGTTCCTGGCTTACCAATGGCTCCAGTAAGCTCAGGAACCACCGAGAGGGGGGGAAGGTGGGCACTCTCCCACCACCTATAAAAGTGATCTTGCAGTGAATCTGCCACTGAAAGCTGACCACCTGACTAAAAAAATTATATCAGGGTTATGGCAGCTAGTTTTAACAGAAAATTTTATTGAACAAATCAGCATTACAATACAAAATAAGTTAGTACATTCAATGCAGAGAGGATAATGACAGTAAGTTCTACCTTCAACCTGTAGCCTCTGTTTATCAGATAGTCCAGTTGTGCAGATGTCAGAAATATCACTTAACAGTATACCTTATTGCATTGTAGTATTATACCATCGTAGATAATATTATGTAAGTAACCAATATTTGATCCAGCCTGGGAGGGACTGGGGGGGGCGAGCAAAAGGAGAGGGAAGGGGGCGAGAGGGAATGGACACAAGGGGAATAGGCATGGGATATAGGATGTCCACGGCATGATTATGGGGTAGGGGGTTCAGGGTCCCCAGAGGCGTCCACCCAAGAGGACCAGATTTTATCAAACTTCCCTGGGCATTGCCTACTTTCATATGTCATTCTATACAGGGGGAGTACCATGTTCACCGACCTTCTCCACGAGGCCAGAGTAGGAGGCTCTGCTAGTTTCCATCCCAGTAAGATTTCACGCCTAGCATAATATAATGCAAAGGTAAGACACAGTTTACTATACCTGTCGCCCTCAATATCCTCCAAATGGCTGAGCAATAGTGTCCGAGGATCGACCGGTAGATTTAAACCTGTGACATTGCTCAGTGTGGAGGCCACTGCTGACCAAAAGGGTCTGAGTTTGGGACAGGACCAGACCATGTGCCAGAAGGTACCTACCTCCTGTCTGCATCTCTGACAATTGGGGTCTCTTTGATTGTAAATGCTCGCCAGTCTCTGTGGGGTGAAGTACGCTCTGTGTAGGAACTTAAATTGTATGAACCTGTCTTTTGCCGCGATCATGGAAGGAATGTAGGAGATTAAACACTCCTTCCATTCCTCCTCGTCCAGGGAAGAAATATCAGCCCTCCACTTTTCCCATGTCTTAGTTAGTTTGGTGTCATACTCTACTGTAAGGTATAGATATAATGTTGAAAGTGGCTTCCCCATCACACTGGAAATCAAGAGCCGTTCAATGGAGTCTGGTTCCAAAATAAGGGGGGCAGGGAACTGAGCATCAAAGGCGTAATTTAACTGCCAGTACCTGAATTGGAAGGAGGATGGGATAGCAAATGATTGCCTCAGGGCCTGGAAAGTCATAAGCCTACCATCCTGAACTATATGTTTTAATGTAAGAATACCCTTTTTTGCCCATATAGAGGGGTCCGGTATACTGTGGGGGTGAGGGAGCATAGGGTTACCCCATAGGGGCATATGAGGTGAGATATGATTAGGTTTCCCGTATATCTTCCTAGCCTCCTGCCAGACCCTTACGGTGGTTTGCATCGGAGTTGTCATTGACAGGCTAGCCCTCAGTCCACGAAAAGGGAGATTACTCAGGGCTGCAAAAGAACCTAGAATGGCTGCTTCCAGAGTGACCGCTGGATTCTGTGTGGGCTGGGAGAACCACCACCGGATCGTGACAAGAACAGCTGCCCAATAATAAATTTGAAAGTTCGGTAGTGCCAGCCCCCCCCCCGAAAGTGGCAGATATAGGATCTGCTTGGCCACCCTGGGTGGCCTCCCAGCCCAGACAAAGTGTATCAGCAGACTCTCCAACCTTCGGAAAAAAGCCCTAGGGATGTGTATGGGTGTGTTGCGGAAAAAATATAAATATTTGGGAAGGTAAATCATTTTTAGCAGATTGGGGTCAGTGGAAGGGAACACCAAGTAGCGCACCTAGCCGTTAGCGGTGTCATGAGTGGTCGCAGATTGTTGTCCATATAGTCCTGGACTTTACCACTAATTTTAATCCCCAGGTACTTGAATTCTTCTACCCATTTAAGCTGTGAGTGTGGAACCCTAGGAGTTGAGGGATGGAGCGGGAACAGAACCGACTTATCACAATTAATACGGATCCCCGAGTACTTGCCGAATCGGTTAATCAGACCTAGTGCAGTCTGTAA
Source organism: Aquarana catesbeiana (assembly GCF_042186555.1). Taxonomy (NCBI): domain Eukaryota; kingdom Metazoa; phylum Chordata; class Amphibia; order Anura; family Ranidae; genus Aquarana; species Aquarana catesbeiana. Next base: position 135,411,448 of record NC_133331.1, on the reverse strand, counting down.
AGATGACGACGCATCCGCTAAGTAGAGCAGAGCGTCGTCCGCATACAGCGATATCTTCTCCTCGATTGGGCCCACCTGAAGCCCCCTTACACTGGGGTCGGCCCTCAGCAATATAGCCAGGGGCTCCATCGCCAGAGCAAATAGGCCCGGGAAAGTGGACACCCCAGTCTCGTACCCCAAAATAATTTAAACTTCTCTGATAGGCATCCGTTGGTGCGTGTTCTAGCTGAAGGGCAATGGTATAGCATGTGGAGCCATTTCGTGAAACCCGGGCCAAACCCAAATCGCAAGAGCACTTCCCATAAGTAGCCCCACTCGACGGAGTCAAAAGCCTTCTCCGCGTCGAGTGAGGCCACCGTTCCCTTGGACGTCTCGTCTGCCCTGTCTATGTTAGTATGAAGGCGTCATAACCCCGGTATTTAACTTTAAAGTATTGATGTATATTTACAGTATTTGTCCTTAAAAAAAATTGATTTTAATTAATGTATTTGCTAATAATTATAATAACAGCTATTGTCATTGTAATTATTATTTGTAGTATTAATTACATTCACACATTGCAGCAATGAAATTAAAAGATCAAATAATATTTATACATTGCTTAACCGCTTGCTTATTGGGCAGGCCAATTTTCAACTTTCAGCGCTCTCACGGACAGAATTGCACGGTCATGCAACACTCTACCCAAATGAAATTTTTATCATTATTTTCCCACAAATAGAACTTGGTTTTGGTGGTATTAAATAACTGCTGGGTTTTTTATTTTTTGCTAAAAAACGAAAAAAGACCCAAAATTTGGAAAAAACAAGGCAGTTTTATATTTTGATATAACATTTTGCAAACAGGTAATTTTTCTCCATCATTGATGTGCGCTGATGAGGCTGCACTGATGGGCACTGATAAGGTGGCACTGATGGACACTGATAGGGTGACACTGGTGGGCACTGATAAGGCAGCACAGGTAGGCACTGATAGGTGGCATTGATAGGTGGCACTGAGAGGTGGCACTGATAGGGGGCACTGAAAGGCATTTATAGGTGGCACTGAAGGGCACTGATAGGTGACAATGATTGGAGGCACTGATGGGCACTGATAGGTGACACTTACAGGCAGCACTGATAGGTGGAACTGATTGGCAGCACTGATGGGCATTGGTAGGTGGCACTGGTAGGTGGCACTGGTGGACACTGATTGGTGGCACTGATATGCACTGGCAGGTGGCACTGATGGGCACTGGCAGGTGGCACTGGTGGGCACAGATGGCAGCTCATGCATGGGAGGAAGACTATTGACACCCGTCTGGCAATTAAGGCCCGCGCTGTAGCCGTTTTTTGGCTATAGCGCAGGCGGAAAGTGGTTAATAAAGAAAGAAAAAGTGTACTGTGGCAAAGAGTGCGCATGGTTTTCATTGTGACTGGGGTGTTTCTAGGATTGTAAAAGACCTGGGGCCTGTTTTGAAACTTCAAGCAGTGTACTAATGCAGCATGCTACACACGCTGTTGCAAATGGTGAGTGCGGCCAAATTGCGTTGACAGTGGGCGGGCTCAGGCCCGGACTGGGACAAAAAATAGGCCCGGGCATTCTAAGCTGAACAGCCCATTTTCTTTTTTTAAACCAAATTACAAATAATGACAACCCATTTCTCTATGTATTTTAGTTATATTTAGCCTGTTTTAGTCACTGTAATTTGCATATATTTATGTCAGACGATATTTGTGCAACGGTTTTTCAAATGCAAATTTTTTGGAAAAAATACACTTTAATGGTTTTTAATGCACAAAGACACAATATAATACCCAATTGTTTGGTCAAATATAAAAGATGATAATACGCGTACAATAGATACCAAACATGTCACACTTTAAAATTGCATCCTCCCATGTAATTTTTTTATTTTAATCTTTTTTTCAACGCTGCACCTTTTTAACTTTTTTTTTGATCAACTTTATTGCTATTAAGCCCAGGTTCACATTAGTGTGATATCATACATCGCATGTGATTTGCACCCGCACCGCAGGTGCCGATCACATGCAATGTCTGAGCAATGCGAGTTCAGCCATACAGTTGTATGGCTGAACTTGCATTGGATTTGCACAGAAAAAGGTGCAGGGACTTGTTTTTCCCCACACTAGAATCGGATCGCATGAGTGTTCTCACCTATGTGATCCGATTCCTGTGATCCGATCGCACTGCGATCTGTGAACCGATCTGGGGGTGTCATTAACTTTGTAATGACACCCACAGCAGTTTGCAGAAGGCAGACGGTGCCATTGCCGGCAATAGCCACCAATTTTGCATGCGATTTGACATGTCAAATCATATGCCAAATCGGCCCAATGTGAGGCTCAATGCAGGACACCTTTTGGGCCCAAGAACTGTCCCTCTCTCACACAATGTCTGACTGATGCCATCACTTTACCTCCTGCCCTTATTCAGCATCACTCACATTGTGTAAAAGAGACTGACCAAAGCATGCTTTCATCAAAAATCGTGCAAAACATTGCATTTTTGGCAGGCAGGCTGGCAATGGCATACTGTCACTTACTTCTTTAGTAGTCCAGGCCCTGGTGTCTGCGGCTGCAGAAGGGGACTCCTCCAGCTCCTCTCCCTTCATGGTCACCTGACTTTTTCATTTCTGCCCCCCGAGCTGAATAGGAGGCTGGACGGCCGCGGGGAGGCCGTGTGAGCAGCGCCGACACAAGGAGCAGCCCAGCTTCCTTGGGACTGGGGACTGAGGACACCATGGAGCCGGCCACAGAGAGGTTGGTGGCGGGTGAGCAGGGCCGGCCCAAGCAGCTGCCTATGGAGTCAGAGTCGGGACACAAAATGACATGCGGCCCGGGGGCCTGGCCCATCGGGCATATACCCGGTGTGCCCTATGGCCAGTCTGGGCCTGGCGGGGCTTAAAGGGGCATAGTTAACTAAAACAGAATCCTTCATGTACCCAATTAATACAGTATGTTTTACATTGCTGTGCCATAAGCAAGAGTTTCAAAGACATGTATAAACCTCAACACAATATTTTTTTTTTTTAAATAAAGCTTTTCCATTACATATGATTTTGTGCAAACTGAAAATAGTAAAAAGACAACATTTTATCTGAGCCTACCTTAAAGTAGAACTATAGGCAAAACTTTTTTTTCCCCATTTTGGATAGAACAAGGGAGGGTTATAACCCCTGTCACATTTTTTTGCCATCTGTGTCCCATTGCAGATGTAGCAGGAATGTTGTAATGCAATTTCTCCTTTTGGCCACAAGATGGAGACAGAGAGATGCTGACTGTTCCAGAAAACTGAGAGAGAGAGTGAGAGAACACTGGGAAAAAGGGGAGTTTCAGGAAGTGCTGAGGGGACAGAAGAGAGGGAAGTACTGAGGTAAAACGGAGAGTGCTGACAGGAGACAGAGGAGAGGAGATTGCTTAATAGAGAGGGAGATACCAAGGCTCAAAAAGTACTTGGGACACAATAACACTTAAAAATGAGGAGGGGAGGAGTGTGTGAGGGGAAGGAACTGAGGTGCCAGAGTGAGGAGAGAGACACACGCTGACACCAGGGACTGTGTGCCCCAACAGAGGAGGAGGGATATCCTGAAGCCCGAAAAAAGAGTCTGTGAGGAGAATGAGGAGAGAGAGAAAGAGAGAGAGAGAGAGAGAGTGAGGTGAGGTGGCAGGAGCTGAGACTGAGGAGACTGAGAGAGAGAGACAATCTTTTCCAGAGACTGCCAGGAGAGTGTTGCCTGGAGAAGGAGGATGGAGGAAGCCTGAGGGGAGCCAGGAGCAGAAACAGCCACGTGGTCCACTACTATTTAGTCCAAAGACCCTACTCAGCAGCCCAGCACCACTCAGCTCAGCAGAGACGACCTACGCCTTTCAGGGATCGAGATACCTATCCGGGTATCGGGTCGTCCACTGCCTGTTCACCTTGCGAGTTTCGCTACCAGTCATCTTGATTGGCCATCAGCAAGAGATCCAGTGCCTTACAGCATCGCTAGGAGCATCAGGAGCCTGAACCAGCACCTGGGACTATTGTTGTGTCATCGCACAGAGGACTGGTGAGCGGGTGTACACCCAACATCCTTCTTGACACCATACTGACACTGCATGCAGACACCAATTTCCCTTTTTAGTGTCACGGGATGCTTGTTTGGAGCTGCCATCTCTAGTAGTTTGCCCTTTTAAATCTCTATCTAACGGAACATTATAGAGAATTACTGCTCCATGTAAGCTTGTTTAAACCTTCTCTTAAAACAAGGGCCCCACCGTTTTCCAGCAGAAGACACTAGTATTCTTCACCTCAGGACCTGCAACATTACAGAACTGTGCTTACTGTACTTCTTTTCATTGTGTGTTTGCCTCTCAAAGGTGTTTGCGGCCCAGAAGGAGCTGAGAAGTTGACAAGTCTTCTCTCCTCCCTCTCAGCGACTGTGTTAAGGACATATGGATTACTGCCCTTTCTATACCTGCAGTTGCTAAATATTGATGGTTGTCTTTTCTAATGTATTAGTTATTTGTAGCAAGGTTTAACAGTGTTGTAAGTTTCCATATGCTTTAAACCGTGCTAATATATTCAACTTGTTTATCACTACCAGGTGTGTGTCTATTTTTGGTGATAATCCACAGCCAGGATAACGGTTTTTACCACGTGTCCTTAAATGTGTTTGCAGTAATTTTATTTAACCAGGTGTGTCAGAGGGGCTAAGGTCATTCTTGGAGTTAAGGCAGAGATCAGTGAGTCCAAATTCACCAAGCGGCTCCTTCGGGGGTGGCGCTACACAGAGATTTCCCTTCACTTCCTGTACCATAACCAAACAGGAAGTGAGGGGAAATCCCTGCAAATTAGGGGAATCCCTTGGGGACCCCCAGGTCCCCAGAACTAGTGTCCCGATTGGAAGATTTCCCCTCTATTACTTTTCAGGGGATTTGGGATTTTCTTTTACTTTAACTTGCAATGATAACAGTAACCAGGACAAATAAAGAGGGTGAATCTCCCTAACGGGGGCACAGACAGCAATAAAATCTGACAAGCGTTCTAATCCATCTCTAATTCCATGCAAAAAGTTTTGCCTTCAGTTATACTTAAGAGCCGGTTCACACGGGGGCGACTTGTCAGGCGACCTAGCCGCCTGACAAGTCGCCTCCCGTTCTGTACAATGGAACCGTTCTAATCGGAGCGACGCAAGTCGCTCCGACTTAGAAGAAAGGTTCCTGTACTACTTTGGGGGCGACTTGCATAGACTTCTATACAGAAGTCGTCTTGCAAGTCGCCGCGGCAGTCATGTGCAGGTCGCCTCGGTGAGGCGACCTGCAAGTCGTGCCGCTTCTAATGTGAACCGGCGCTTAAAGAAGACCTTTGTTAAAATAGTCAAGGATTGCTTAGCAACTAGCAACTGTTAAGATAATGAACACTTTGGTGAGATGTATGGAATGTACAATATAGTGTATATAGAGCAGGAGTTAAAATGTCTGCACAGTCCTTCCCCCATCCTCAGTCTTCATAGTCCCCCCCATCCTCAGGCTTTCCAGCCCCCCATCCTCAGTCTTTACAGTCCCCCATCCCTAGTCTTCACAGTCCCCCCATCCTCTGGCTTCACAGACCCCCCACATCCTCAGTCCTCACAGTTCCCCCCACATCCTCAGGTTTCCCAGTCCCCCCATTCTCAGGCTTCACAGCCCCCATCCTCAGGCTTCACAACCTTCCCATCCTCAGGCTTCACAACCTTCCCATTCTCAGGCTTCACAACCTTCCCATTCTCAGGCTTCACAACCTTCCCATCCTCAGGCTTCACATTTCCCCCATCCTCAGACTTCACAGCCCCCCTATCCTCAGGCTTCAAAGTCCCCCCACAGCCTCAGTCTTCACAGCCCCCCCCCACACCCTCAGTCCTCACAGTCTCCCTCCCCCACATCTTCAGTCTTCACAGTCCCCCCACATTCTCAGGCTTCCCAGTCCCCTCCCCATTCTCAGGCTTCACAGCCCCCCATCTAAAGTCCTTCAAGTCCCCCTTCACCATCCACAATCTTCTGAGCCCTCCCCCCCATTCTCAGTCTTTCCTGCCTCCCCCACCATCCTCAGTCTTTCCAGCCCCCCTCTAGCTCATCTGCACAGTCCCCTCCCTCCCTAAATTCACAGACCTCACCAGTGTCAGGCACATCTCTCACAAGCATGGGCAATTTCTTTCTCTCAGGCTCCAGTGGATCGAGTCACACAGATCCCCTGTGACAGGACCCAGAAAGGAAGGGAAGTGACAGGCTTGTCTCTTCCATGGGTGCAGAGTCGGTCAGAGCAAAGTGGGCCCCATCCCCCTTGGTGCACCCTTGCACTCATGAATGATATGCCACTGGGACCATGCCTGCATGAGAGGCGGGGAGCGGGGAGGGAAGCCAGGAGCGCCAGCAGGGGACCCGAGAAAAGGAGGATCAGAGCTGTTCTGGGCAAAACCACTGCACAGAGCAAGTAAGTATAACATGTTTGTTATTTTAAAACAAAATCAAACGTTTGTAATAACTTTAACCACTTACAGACTGGAAGATTTGCCTGCTTAATGACCAGGCCATTTTTTGCATTGATTTAACTGACAATTGCACGGACGTGCGACATTGTACTCAAACAAAATTGATGTTCTTTTTTCCCCACAAATAGAGCTTTCTTTTGGTGGTATTTGATCACCTCTGCAGTTTTTATTCTTTGCGCTATAAATAAAAAAAGCCTCAATTTTAATAAAATAACCAATATTTTTTACTTTGCTATAATAAATATCCCCAAAAAATGTTTTTAAAAATCAAATTTCTTTATCAGTTTTGGCCAATATATATTCTTCTACATATTTTTGGTAATAAAAATCGCAATAAGCATATATTTTATTGGTTTGCGCAAAAGTTATAGCGTCTACAAACTATGGGAAAGATTTATGGCATTTTTATTTACTTATTTTTTTTTTTACTAGTAATGGCGGTGATCTGCAATTTTTATAAGGACTGCGACATTGTGGCGGACAGATCAGACACTTTTGACACATTTTTGGGACCACTGACATTTATTCAGTGACCAGTGCTATAAAAATGCACTGATTACTGTGTAAATGTCACTGGCAGGGAAGGGGTTAACACTAAGGGGCGATCAAGGGGTTAAATGTGTTCCCTTAGTGTGTGTTCTAACTGTAGGGGGAAGGAACTGACTAGTGGAGGAGACAGATCGTTGTTCCTAGCTAGTAAGAACACACGATCTGTCTCTCCTCTCCTCACAGAACAGGGATTTGTGTGTTTACACACATGTCCCTGTTCTGGCTCTCGTGCCCAGGATTGCATGTGGCCACACGCATTGGTTCCCCCGCAGTGCAGCAGGCGCAAGCGCGCCTGCTATCCCTGCCTAAAGGGCAGACATACAGCTACGACAGCTTGCGGGAATGTTCTGACCTGCCACAGTATAATGACGGCGGTTAAACATATACCCAGTGAAGTAAACAGCCTCAGATGATATACAGAGATTAAACAAATCTCCCTACATAGGTTTTACATGTATATCTGCTGTCTTCACCTTTATATACTGTTTAGAAAGTGCACATTGTGTTAGATTTTTCACTTCCTCATTCATTTGTAGGAGTGGATTATTGCTAGACACTGTGAGGCAGTTGATTGGAGGAAAGGCACACACCCCCTCCCCACACATGCAGAGGTTGCCTTTGAATAGTTTAGCAGTCTGCTAATCTTTTTATAGCAACCTCTCCCAACACACACTTCAGGCTCCCACCTTGGAGAGCTTGTCAAAAGTTATCAGGCTGATAACAGAAGAATGGAGCATGACAAAGCTACCAGACATAGTGCTTTGAAGAGAGATATAAAAAAAAAAAAAAACACTACAGATATATGTGCCCGGTTTACATCCACTTTAAGCCTGCTTTGCTGAGCATTTTGGGTTGGGAACCTGGGATGGCCCATGCCAATGGGCATCAGCCCCTCCATGGGATTACGACCTTCCCCCCACAACATTATTCCCTAGCATTGCTGCAAGTCTATCAGGCTCCTTGTCACATGGCAAAACTGAAATGTACTGGAACTGCTTGGCCACTTCCTTCCACTCCTTAGGATTGGTGAGAATTTGAAAGGAAATAGACTTAGCAGTTAGAGCAGATCTTCACCATACCCCTTTATATCAATTCATACTGCAATAGAATAGAAGTAAGTAAAATAGTTACAAGAGCAATGCACATGCATTATGAGAATACACACTACTATACATGGGTTCCAGCTGACTAGTGTTAAATACATTTAAATGCATACATATTATAAATAGAGGGGAATTATTGGTTTTCCATATCTTCAGGTATATAGTAGCTTAAAAAAATAAATATCTATACAAATGATACATTTATGTTAATCATTTCATAATTTTATAAATAAATATACATAGAAGTAAAGGTCAGTTTACTGTACCTTGATATATTCATCCTGCAACACTTTGATGAGAGCCCTGCAGGTCTCCAGTATAATATATCCTAGAACTTGTGGATAAATGCCCATTGGGAACTTCAAATTTTGAAGGCTTCTCTCTCTCCAGAAAGCTTAAAGCCATTATCAGTCTTTGTTCTGCACTAATAGAATCCCCTGTGAAGGCGTTCTGTTTTTGCATGTGAGGGGTCACAGCAGTCAATAGTTGCTGAATGCATTTATCAGTCATACGCAGATTATTTCGAAAATCATTGAGATTATTCTCCTGTAACTAAGGGGTTGGGATAGAGGGCACAGAGAAATACTGTATTTCTCTACCTCAACTGTCTACTGGATTTACTGGTACCACATTCTTTGAATTAAGTACATAACATGCAACAATTCCTAACCAGAACCCACTAAAATAGGATTTTATAGGTACTGCACCAAGAAATACATTAAAAATGGATCAATTCAATTGTAAACATTCTGTAAAAAATGTATTAAAAATTGGCTTATAGGGCAGGACAACAAAGACAAATAGAAATAGTGGCCTGCGTTTGGCAGATTACCACACAGACATGATGTAGCGATAGTACTGCAAATAATTAGACGTATTGCCCCCAATATAATTTATCAGGGAGTCCTATGCATGAAGTAACTTCTATGTGTTTTTTTTTATAATCTCTTTTTCTTTTTAAGACAAATTACAACATAAACATACTCATTGCACAATATATCTATATACATCTTTTCATTAACATACACCACACTAACCCCCCCATCCCAAGAAAACACATCGGCTCCTTGATCATGTCCTCTTCAAAAGAGAGAAAGAAAGAGAGAAAAAAAAAAGTAAACAAAAGAAAAAAAGCCCACCCTCTTACCTACCCATAACCAAAACTCAATTTGTGCAAAACATTATTCAAAGTATAATTAAGAAGGAGGCTTTACAGCGCCTTATTACGTGTATCAAACAACCAACAATACAATAAAAAAAAGTGTATAATTTGAAATTACTATTTTTGTGTCCTATTTAGTGTTTTAATTCAATATAAACTCACTCTACTATTTCATTTTTACACCTATCCGCCTTTCATTTCAATCTACCCTTCTTTATATGATTCCATTACGTATTGCCCATCCCGTGCCTAATTTATTATTATAACTTATCCTCTTCCTTTAATGAAATCAATCATCTCTCCACTGTGCCTCCCAGAGGAGGAAAAAAGAAACAAAAAAAAAAAAGGAACCCCTCAATTCCTCCCAACCTCCCCCCACCAGACGCATCCTGTAGACTATCCGATCCATAACACAGCATTACCCCCAAGTGGGTTTAATCCACCCCTATTTCTGGGGAGTAATACAGCCATCCTGCCCATGTATCTTTACATTTCTTCTGTTGGTCTTTAACCATATGTATCCATCTCTCCGCTTCCATTATTTTTTCTACCTCCCTTTTCCAATCCATTATAGTGGGACATCCAGACTGTTTCCAAAATCTAAGTATCAATATTTTGGCTGCATTTGCATAGCAGATGATGGCATCCCATGAAAAAGAATATGTAATGGAGAGAATTCTACAGGTCTAAGTGTCATTTTCTTAATCCAAGGGGCTATCTCCTCCCAGAAAACTTTAATCTTTGGGCAATGCCACCATAAATGCAGAAATGAACCCCTTTGGTTACATCCACTCCAGCTGGTAACATGCGCAGATGGGTATACCTGAGGCAATCGAGCCGCTGTACGATACCATCTTGTCAGGATCTTGTAATACATCTCCTGTATATGGGAACTTATTGAAGTATGGTGTGTTGCTCCCATCAGCCTTTTAATTTGCTCTGATGTAAAATTATAGCCCAGTTCTCTCTCCTATTCTCAAATGAAATAGGGAGTTGTCATTTCATATAAATCCTGTATAATAATAATAATAATATTTTGGGCACTCGGAACCAGCCTATACATTCGAGACAACATATGACCCGACTCTGATAAGTGAACACACGCCTGATCTGGTACTTCCACTTATTGAACAAGTCTGTCAGTTGACGGTATTTCCATACAGCCATTGGTACTTCCCCCAGTATTCGAACCAAATCCACCAATGGAAGCAATTTACCCTGTGGGGCCACACCAGCGCAATTGTCCTTCCCGTCCATTCCCCAGCAAGCTAAACTTCCTTTCTCTTCCCCCGGGGAAAACCAGGGAAATCCTACCAATGGTGTTATAGGGGATATGGGGGAGGCAAACTTTCCCATACTGTTCATTCTATCCCAAATGGATAGTGTTGTCTTCGTCAATGGTGATTCATATTCTGACAACCCCCTACAAGAAACTGGAATCCAGGGGGCTCCAGCCAAGTTCCTAACTGCTAATGTTTTCTCCAAGGGCACCCAAATTTTACCAGCAGAGTCATGGCACCAGTTCATTATATGAACCAGGGCCATGGCTCTGTAAAAAAAAACACTATATCCGGGAGTCCCACCCCACCTTCCAGTTTTGGTCTCCTAAAAATCTCGTGTGCCAACCTAGGATGTTTATCTCCCCACATGAAGGTCATAAAAGCCCTTCATATTTGTTTAAAGAATATCTGTGGGAATGTTATGGGTACGGTATGAAAAACGTAAATAAGTCTGGGAATTACACTCATTTTAAGCGCATTTACCCTGCCAAACCATGTCAGAGTATGACTTCTCCACTTTTGCAAATCTTTTATTATGGATACCATCAAGGGTCCATAGTTTAGATCATATAGGCGCTTTATACTGAAGAGATATAGATCTCTAAATAGTATATAGAATCAAAGCGCCAAACAAAAGGAAAAGATTGTCGCAAGGTGGTCCTCATCCTCAAAGGCACATGGCTCGGCATCAACACTGATTTCTCGATATTTATTTTAAAATTAGATATAAGGCAAACCTGTCTATTTCCAATATCAGTTCCGTCAAAGTCTCTTGAGGAGAGGAGAGGTACAACAGTAAATCATCTGCGTTGATCCAATACAAATCCCCTTGATCTTCCTATTTCCCCTAATCGTGCGCAGAAAGGGCTCCAGCACCATAGCGAATAACAATGGGGACAGTGGGCATCCATGCCTAGTCCCATTCCGTATCTCAAAATAATCTGAAAGTCTACTATTAACTCTAACCATTGCTCTAGGTTCTACATAGAGTGCCCTCATCCATCCCATCATCCACTCTCTCAAACCCATCTCCCTCAAAACTCCGACCATAAACTCCCACCCCACCCTATCGAATGCTTTTTCAGCATTCATTGAAATTACTACATTCGGGGTCTGGTTTGGTCCATTATGCATCCAATGCAATACATGCAGGCCCGAATAGTATTATCTGTAGCCTCTCAGCCCTTCATAAACCCTGTATGATCTGGGTGAATCAATTTAACTATATGTTTTTGTAACCTTAGGGACAGAATTTTAGCCAGGAGCTTAGTGTCAGAATTAAGGAGTGAGATGGGTCTGTAGCTGGCACAGCACTGAGGGTCTTTCCCTACCTTCGGAAGAACCGTCACATAAGCCAACAGTGCCTCTGTTGGCATTATTATGGGCTGCTTTCATGATGGCTTCTTTCACTGGATATCTATGTAGTTTACAAATGACATCTCTTGTTTTTTCTGCATTTTGGGGTGTAGGAGGAAGGGAACGATGCACTCTATCTATTTCAATCTTGTCCGGTGCCGATGGCACCAGAATTAACTGGAATGAACTGATCACCTTTAGAAGCAATCCAAAATGTTGTTTTATTTCAGGCAGGCCCCTTATACGTATATTTTGCCTAAGATCTCTATTTTCTTGATTATCCATTTGATCTAACAGAGAATTCAACACTTCCTCATAATGTTTTGTCATATCTTGGATATCAGCCACTCCTTGTCTAATATCATCCTGGCCCATCTCCATTTCCTCTACTCTATGTCCCAGTGCCCCTACTTCCTCCCTTAACCCCTCCACAGCTCGTTTGCAGGATGATTCAACAGCAGTTATAAGTAATTGAATGTCTTTCTTTGTAGAAAGTGCTCTCAAATGTTCTCTTAAATCCCAATCTACTATTAACTCCGATTGAGATGCACTTAGTTCATTATTAAGATCACCATACAAAGGGTTAACATACTGCACCTGCCCTCTGGATTCATCACAAGTGCTTTGCTGATTTTTGCTGATTCACTGCTGGGTTTTGTAGTACCACGACTTTCAACTTCCAGGGATTGAACCATCCCTCCTGGGATTCCTTCCACCTCCTGAAGACTTGGGTCTCCTCCAATATACTCCCCCTCAGGACCCTCCGTTCCACTGGCATAAACCGAGGTGTCTCTCCCTTCTCCTGGGAGATCCCTTTCCAGGGTTGTACAGCTCTGCTTTGGGCTCAGAGGTATTTGACCAATGCCATGTGCTGCAACACCCCTTACACAGCCTGTCACTCCTCAGCCCTGTACGGGGGGATCACATCCGACCCTCCCTCCTGGACAGGAGTTCTTTTAATTGCACTCCCAGGATCCGCACTCTGCGCCAGGAGTTAAGCTCTAAGCCAGTTAGCCTGGCTCTTTCCACCACCACCGGGCAGGAGTGCAGCTGTATGATGGCGTGTGAACATGCTTTAGCCGGTCTAGAGCCTGCTGAACACCACAGCCTATCTTCCTGGAGCCCAGGGATCATTGAGCAGCACGCTCAGTCAGTGCGCCTGTTCATATCACGCCCTGACTTCTATGTGTTTCATGGGATAATGCTGAATATATTTAGGAGCATATACAATGTTGCTTTGACGAATGCCACTCGTGGTCAACTGGACCCCTTAATGGTCTTCACATGATTGCCAAAGGGATCATGTGAAGTAACTTGTCTGATTCTCCAACAAAAGAGGCAAAAAAAGGAAAAGTAGGCAAAGCACCAAACGATAAAGTCCCCCCAGACAATTGTCTATTGTTCTCGTCTTTGTATATTCTTGATTACAATATATTCTGTGTAATTAAGAGAGTCCGTTGTGATCCATAGTAGCCCATGAGGCAAAAACTGCATTTTTGCCACGACTCTTTTAAAGTGCCCCATCTATTTGCCTTTAGTAAATCTACCCCAATATGCACTTGTACTTGACTGTTACATTAATGAAAATAAGTAAGCAGAAGTAATTTTTACACAGTTGTTGCGTGTATGAGATTTCATTTGGTTAATGTCAAATGGGCAGCTTTGATTTAAATTTTGATTAGTAGGGATCTTCTTTAAAACAGAAATTCAGGCGAAAATCTGAACTGACAGTTTAAATACATTTATGTGAACTGCTTGATCTGTCAAAAGATTCAAAAGGTAATTTACTGTACTTGAAGAAAATGTACTTAGCATGAAAAAAAGAATATGCAGCCACCACATTTTAGGACTAGTAAGCTGCAAAATATTACATTTTTGTTCTTGGGCTTAAATATTGTTTAACTACTGCATTGGTTTGATCGTGAGCTGCTGAAGAAATTTATTTTGGTTATTGCCAAAAAGGTGGCAATTTTCTTTAACAATGACCATGATTTTGTCATTAGGATATGGCCTGGTTAAAAGAATTCTCTAGGTCTAAGTGTCATTTTCTTAATCCAAGGGGCTATCTCCTCCCAGAAAACTTTAATATTTGGGCAATGCCACCATAAATGCAGAAATGAACCCCTTTGGTTACATCTTCTCCAGCTGTTAACATGCGCCAATGGGTATATCTGAGCCAATCGAGCCGCTGTACGATACCATCTTGTCAGGAACTTGTAAGACATCTCCTGTATATGGGAACTTATTGAAGTATGGTTTGTCGCTCCCATCAGAGTTTTAATTTGCTCTAATGTAAAATTATAGCCCAATTCTCTCTCCCATTCTCAAATGAAATAGGGAGTTGTCATATTTTGGGCGCTCGGAACCAGCCTATACATTCGAGACAACATATGACCCGACTCTGATAAGTTAACACACCATTCCTCAAAAGTAGTAAGCGGGTTCGCTGGCATGATCTGGTACTTCCACTTATTGAACAAGTCTGTCAGTTGACAGTATTTCCATACAGCCATTGGTACTTCCCCCAGTATTCGAACCAAATCCACCAATGGAAGCAATTTACCCTGTAGGGCCACGCCAGCGCAATTCCCGTTCATTCCCCAGCGATCTAAACTCCCTTTCTCTCCCCCCGGGGAAAACCAGGGAATGCCTACTAATGGTGTTATAGGGGATATGGGGGAGGCAAACTTTCCTGTACTGTTCATTCTATCCCAATTGGATAGTGTTGTCTTCGTCAATGGTGATACATATTCTGACAACCCCCTATAAGAAACCGGAATCCAGGGGGCTCCAGCCAAGTTCCTAATTGCTAATGTTTTCTCTAAGGGTACCCAAATTTTACCAGCAGAGTCATGGCACCAGTTCATTATACGTACCTGGGCTCTGTAAAAAAACTATATCTATATCCACTATATCCGGAAGTCCCACCCCACCCTCCCATTTTGGTCTCCTCAAAATCTTGTGTGCCAACCTAGGATGTTTATCTCCCCACATGAAGGTCATAAAAGCCCTTCGTATATGGTATGAAAAACGTAAATAAGCCTGGGAATTACACTAATTTTAAGCACATTTACCCTGCCAAACCATATCCAATCAAAGATTTTATTAATTGTCACACAGAGGGAGTCGTTTACGTTATACAGTGTTCTTGTAAATTACAATATGTAGGGAGAACCAAACGAGCATTAAAAGTAAGGATTAAAGAACATGTTGCAAATATTGTAAAAGCTTTCCCGAAGCATAATGTATCCAAACATTTTTCTTTAGTACATAACAATGATCCAACAGGATTATTGTTTTGGGGGATTGAAAGATACAATAAATCATGGAGAGGTGATCATAAAATTAGAACCCTCAGTCAGAAAGAGTCCAAATGGATACATAAAATGAGAACACTTGCACCTAAAGGGTTAAACATAGAATTTGACTTAAATTGTTTTATTAGTGATTATTAATTGTTTTATTTAAATAATATTAATTGATTTTTTCCATTTGATGTAAACCTTACACTTCATTTCTGGTGTGCAGATTATTAATATTACTATTTTAATTTGACATTTTTTATCAAACCATTATCCCTAGCTGTCTGGAAAATATATGTTGACTGCAACTGTGGACACCATATTTATGAGGAGATATACACAATACATTTTTTAAGCTTTTTATTCCGTAATTTATATTTACCTATGAGCAGGTCTCATATGTATGGGTTAATATATATATACCTTGGTATACATACTCATTTTTTAAAATACATTTTTAGAGCAGTTAGTGTAATGTTTTGGAACGGTTTGATCTATTAATTCGCCTCTGGTTGAGACTGTATAGGAGGAGTCCACCATTCACGGAAGTATTGGATGTTTTCTATAATTTTACCCCCTCCTCTAATTAAACAGCACTAGGTTTTCCTACACGCTAGCATTTCCCGTTTTTTATTTTCAATAAACTTTATTTACATGTACATGATGCTTTTATCCTATGGATAATGACCGCCGCCTTGATAACGCTTGATCTTTAACAAAATGGCGATTCTACCACTTCCTGTCCTAAGAATATAAATAAACTGATGTTTTAACCAATCCGGTTCCCTGAGGAAGTCATGTGATATGACATAACGCGTAGGATGTAACCAGAATTACTACTGCGGACCGGAAGTGACGTTTTGGGTGCCATGTCACGCTGTTTCCTTGTTTATGTTTGGCGCACTTGTGTTCACCACAGTGTAAGCAGCTATTTTATTTTAATAAATTAAATTTATTTGCGATATCACCCTATTGGAGGCTTAATTATTTTACATGTGGATCTCACCAACTACTGGGAGGGGTTATAACCCCAGGGCATGAACGGACAACATCTTTGTTCCTGAAGCGTGGTTTGCATCCCAGAGGATACATTAAAGCATATTTGATATGCCGCTGAAGTGAGAGTTCTGTGAGCACTTAGCGCTGGTGTGTCTATCACAAAGTCACGAGATCCTCTATCAACTCTTTGTTCTCTTTCCTGTTGAAGTTTATTTATTAATATCTTACCCACCACATAGTATCACTTATGGACTTTTATTAACTTTTATTAATTTTTGATATACCGTATCTTGAATTTGCTTCATTCTTGCACAATTGAATTATTGTTATCAGGACTATCATCATTAACTTCACTATTTCATATTATTATCACTGGACTTTTTTCACTTATATAGACACCACTGGGTATTGGAGATTTCAATTATATTTATTGTTTATTCATTAATTCAAAGTCATATTTATGCTAGATGTGTTGTGCAAGATCACTTGTATATTTATATATTATATATGTATACATTATTTCTATATTTAGTGAGTGGTGTTCACTTTTTGATTTTGCAGCACTACCATTACACGAACTATTCATTTTTTAATTTTGATATTTTTTAATTTTGATACTATTTATTTTTTAATTTTGATATAGTAGCGCAGAAGTCCTTCCACGGATCACTTTTTGTACATGTCAGAGTATGACTTCTCACTTTTGCAAATTATATGAACCAGGGGCCATGGCTCTGTAAAAAGATGTTATATCCGGGAGTCCCACCCCACCCTCCCGTTTTGGTCTCCTCAAAATCTCGTGTGCCAACCTAGGACGTTTATCTCCCCACATGAAGGTCATAAAAGCCCTTCGTATACGGTATTAAAAACGTAAATAAGAGTGGGAATTACAGTAATTTTAAGCGCATTTACCCTGCCAAACCATGTCAGAGTATGACTTCTCCACTTTTGCAAATCTTTTATTATGAATACCATTAAGGGTCCATAGTTTAAATCATATAGGCGCTTTATATCTGAAAAGATATAGATCCTTAATTAGTATATAGAATCAAGGAGCCAAAAAAAAGGAAAAGATTGTTGCAAGGTGGTCCTCATCCTCAAAGGCACATGGCTCGGCATCAACACTGATTCTTCGATATTTATTTTAAAATTAGATATAAGGCCAAACCTGTCTATTTCCAACATCAGTTCCATCAAAGGCTCTTGAGGAGAGGAGAGGTACAACAGTAAATCATCTGCGTTGATCCAATACAAATCACCTTGATCTTCCTATTTCCCCTAATCGTGCACAGAAAGGGCTCCAGCACCATAGCAAATAACAATGGGGACAGTGGGCATCCATGCCTAGTCCCATTCCATATCTCAAAATAGTCTACTATTAACTTTAACACTTAGGGTCTGCATACAGTGCCCTCAGCCAGCCCATCATCCACTCTCTCAGACCCATCTCCCTCAAAACTCCGACCATAAACTCCCACCCCACCCTATCGAATGCTATCGAATGCTTTTTCAGCATCCATTGAACTTACTACATTCGGGGTCTGGTTCGGTCCATTATGCATCCAATGCAATACATGCAGGCCCGAAAAGTATTATCTCTAGCCTCTTAGCCCTTCATAAACCCTGTTTGATCTGGGTAAATCAATTTAACTATATGTTCTTCTAACCTTAGGACCAGAATTTTAGCCAGGAGCTTAGTGTCAGAATTAAGGAGTGAGATGGGTCTGTAGCTGGCACAGCACTGAGGGTCTTTCCCTACCTTCGGGAGAACCGTCACATAAGCCAACAGTGCCTCTGGAGGCAATGGGTTAGAGACCGAGATAGAGTTAAGGTATCTGCAAAGAGGAACCAACAGGATTGAGGAGAACTTTTTATAATACATATTTGTGAAACCATCAGGTCCCGGGCTTTTACCTAATGGCAAAGCCACAATCGCTCCGCCCAGCTCTTCAATGGAGATTGCTTTTTCCATTCCCTCCAAGGCCGCAGATGGAATGGCCTGTAGCCCTGAGGCCTCAAGATATTCCCGAATTCTATCAAAACGTCCACCCTCCTCCGCCCCCACAGGAATTGAGTCTATGTTATATAAAGACGTATAAAAGTGACGAAACTCAGCTGCTATTGGTTGGGAGTCCACTATCTGCTTATCGCCTGTGTGTGTGAACATAGCGTGAATCTTGTTGTTGCTTTAGTTGTCTAGCCAATAGTCTCCCACCCTTATTCCTCTGTTCATAGAATCGGTGGGCAACGTATTTATGTTTATTTTGAACTTTTCGATCGAGAAGCTATTTTAAGTCTGCCCGCAGTTTCTCCAGTCTCTGCATGTCCCCAGGTTTTTAATGGGCCTTATGTTTAATTTCAAGTTGATGTATTTCCTCTAAGAGCACAACCATTTCCCTCTGTCTCTCTGTTTTTAATACACAAACCCATTGAAATTAACTCCCCTCTGATGACTGCCTTGTGGGCTTCCCATAACACTTGGTCAGACACCTCCTCTGATATATTGGTCTCAAAGTATAGGGCTAATGTGCGGGACAGGGATTCCACATTCTGTTTATCATTCAAAATAGATTCATTCAATCGCCATGTTCTTTCCAGGCTCCCAATTGATGCTGGACATATCATCAAACTTATTGGACCATGGTCTGACATGGTGATTGACTCAATAGTTGATGAATTTACATAATTAAGATAATATTGATCAATCAACAACATATCGATCCTTGAATATACATTGTGTATTTTGGAGTAATAACTGAAATCCTGTCCCGCTCATGCAGCACCCTCCAACTGTCCACCAAGTGCACAGAGTGTAGGCGCTGTCTAACATATCTTAACGTCTTATGAGACACAAAGCTTTTCCCCAAAGAGGTGTCTAGACTAGGGTCCAAGCTAATGTTAAAAACCCCTCCCATAACCAATAGACCTTCTCGAAACTTCCCCAGGACATCCAAGGTTTTAGATAGAAATTTAACAGTATGGCTATTGGGGGCATATATAGTAGCTAGGGTATAACACTGGTCCTTGATCTTTCCTTTAACAAAAAGAAAGCGGCCCTCAGGATCTACTCGTATTTCTGTGGGTACTAGTGGACAATGTTTGTGTATAGCTATTGTAACTCCTCTAGCCCTAGGAATGGGTGAAGGTGCATGAAACCATTGATTATATGGAAAATGAGGCATACGAGGGGCCGACCCTGTCACGAAGTGCATCTCTTGAAAAAAATTATCTCTGCCTCTACCAATCGAACAAAGCCCACTCACATTATACGATATAATCATCATTCTACCTGCCATTCTCTCATTACTCCCATAAGTCTCCTATTGTACTGCTGTGCCTGATCGGTATCTACACCCAGCCTTCTGAGCTCTCTCACCCCGGATGCATCTGATGAGAAGGAGTGAGGAGGAGAAAAAAGAAAGAAAGAAAGAAAAAAAAAACACAAAACCATCTAAAAACCATAACCTACTATGCTACTGTCTATGGCACACCCCCTAAAGGGAGGGTGAATCCAGGCAGATGTGCACCACCTGTGCCTGGAGTCCCCCCTCTGCCTTATAGCAGAAAACCAAGTCCCTTGTCTCGGGACCGACCTATTAGGGAAAAGATGGATAAAAACACGAACAGAGTACCTCGTGAACCCGGACTTCCATTTATGTTTTTATATCATTTTTTTTTTTGGCGGTATTTCAGCATATTGCCTCAAAAGTGCCCACCAAAGGTGAGAAAACAAAAAAGTGTTTGGGGGGAAAAAGGAAGGGGAAAAAAAAAGAAAAAAAAGGGCGGGGGGGTAAAAAATAAAATAAAAAAAGGGGGGAGGGTGGTGGGGGACTACAGGAGGACAGAGAGAAAAAACAACACCCCGTCCCCCATCCCACCCCTATAAAAAGGGGAGTAATAAAAGAGATAAAAAAAAGAAAAAAAAGGGGAGGGTGTGGTGGGGGATTAAGAGAGTACAGAGGGAAAAAACAACCTCTCCCCCCTCCTCCCCCCACCCAAAACATCCCCCCATTCAACTCTAGGCAATCTGCTTCTTTCCTCTTAGCCTTTTTCACTTTACATCATTACTCAGGCATAACTTTCTATGACTGGATTATAGTCCTGTCTTATCCACATCCACATCAATTGTCCGTCAACCTTTAACTGGCACTATAATCCAGTCATAGAAAGTTATGCCTGAGTAATGATGTAAAGTGAAAAAGGCTAAGAGGAAAGAAGCAGATTGCCCAGAGTTGAATGGGGGGATGTTTTGGGTGGGGGGAGGAGGGGGGAGAGGTTGTTTTTTCCCTCTGTACTCTCTTAATCCCCCACCACACCCTCCCCTTTTTTTTCTTTTTTTTATCCCTTTTATTACTCCCCTTTTTATAGGGGTGGGATGGGGGAGGGGGTGTCGTTCTGGTCGTTGTAGTGATGGTTTGTAGTTATTCAATCTCCAATCCGGAAAGTCCACCATGGGGAGCTCCAGCACCTCTGTGAAGTGTTGGAGATCAGCTTTCATTTTAAGTGTTGCTGTTTTCCGATTCCAGGTTGCTACAACCTTAAAGGGATATCCCCAGCGATATTTAACGTAATCATTCTGTGTTGCATAAGAGTTCTATATGATAAATCTGGAAATAAGGCTATTTGTGCACCTTCAAAACCAACCATGGATTTTTTACAGGCTGCTTTCATGATGGCTTCTTTCACTGGATATCTATGTAGTTTACAAATGACATCTCTTGGTTTTTCTGCATTTTGGGGGGTAGGGGCAAGGGAACGATGCACTCTATCTATTTCAAACTTGTCCGGTGCAGATGGCACCAGAATTAACCGGAACAGACTGATCGCCTTTGGAAGCAATTCAAAATGATGTTTTATTTCAGGCAGGCCCCTTATACGTATATTTTGCCTACGATCTCTATTTTCTTGATTATCCATTTGATCTAACAGAGAATTCAACACTTCCTCATAATGTTTTGTCATATCTTGGATATCAGCCACTCCTTGTCTAATATCATCCTGGCCCATCTCCATTTCCTCTACTCTGTGTCCCAGTGCCCCTATTTCCTCCCTTAACCCCTCCACAGCCTGTTTGCAGGATGATTCAACAGCAGTTTTAAGTAACTGAATGTCTTTCTTTGTAGGAAGTGCTCTCAAATGTTCTCTTAAATCCCAATCCACTATTTACTCTGATTGAGATGCACTTAGTTCATTATTAAGATCACCATACAAAGGGTTAACATACTGCACCTGCCCTGTAGAGGCTGTCTCTGGATTCATCACAAGTGCTTTGCTGATTTTTGCTGGTTCACTGCTGGGTTTTGTAGTACCACGACTTTCAACTTCCAGGGATTGAACCATCCCTCCTGGGATTCCTTCCACCTCCTGAAGACTCGGGTCTCCTCCAGTATACTCCCCCTCAGGACCCTCTGTTCCACTGGCATAAACCGAGGTGTCTCTCCCTTCTCCTGGGAGATCCCTTTCCAGGGTTGTACAGCTCTGCTTTGGGCTCAAAGGTATTTGGCAATGCCATGTGCTGCAACACCCCTTACAAAGCCTGTCACTCCTCGGCCCTGTATGGGACAATCACATCCGACCCTCCCTGGTCCACCCCCCCCCCTCAAATCAGGGGAGGCGAGCTTCCTTCCCTCCTGGACAGGGGTTCTTTTAATTGCACTCCCAGGATCCGCACTCTGCGCCAGGAGTTAAGCTCTAAGCCCGTTAGCCTGGCTCTTTCCACCACCACCGGGCAGGAGTGCAGCTGTATGACGGTGTGTGGACATACTTTAGCCGGTCTGGAGCCTGCTGAACACCACAGCCTAGCTTCCTGGAGCCCAGGGATCATTGAGCAGCATGCTCAGTCGGTGTGCCTGTTCATGTCACGCCCCAACTTCTATGTGTTTCATGGGATAATGCTGAATATATTTAGGAGCATATACAATATTGCTTTGACGAATGCCACTCGTGGTCAACTGGACCCCTTAATGGTCTTCACATGATTGCCAAAGGGAAAGGATGCAACATCATGCAACATGCGTCTGGCCTGATTACCTGGCCATGCCTTTATGGGGAGACTCCATGGTGAAACGTTAGTTAGGTATTCTTGTATTTTCTAATATTATCTGTATCTGTCATTACTTTTAATAAATGTTATACTATAAGTATTTGTGTGATCTCTCTTTGCACATATCGAATACAACCCCAAAACCGTGACGGAACAGGGTTCCAGGACGTGGACGCATGAACATTTGCAATTGCTTTGTGGACTTTACTCTCTCTCTACAGTTAAAAGGTATGACTACCCCAGTGAGCAGGGGCACAGGAGGCACTAGCTATCACTTGTGGAAGAATCTATCTATAACACTCTGTTATATTTAAACAACATTAGTAAAGATAACTTTTCTGTTAACTTATCTTTGCCTGGTTTGAAGTCACTTGGGGATACATACCTAAAGGCTTAGCATACAGTATGTTCAATCCAGGGGACAAGACGATACAAGAGAAAATGCAGTACGAGTGTCTGAATAAACGATGAAGTTAACCAGGGAAGGCTATATTACCATAGCCAATTACTAGTACCAGTGTCTATGTGCATATAGCTTCCAGCTTGCCAGGAGGCTGAGGTGATTTGGCATAAGTGATAGAAGGCCCGGGACTGAAGGAGATTGCATGCTTGGTTTCCTTACCCAGCAGTTGGTACCCCAGTTTGGGTCTGACTTGTGGTACGGGGTATCCTAGGGGCCCAGCCTGGATGTCACAGAAGATGGAGAGAGGCCTCTGGGGAATAGTAAGTGAGGGCTATGTACAGTGGTAAGCTTCCCGGGATTCAAGTTTAATCACAAGTGGAGTAGAGTTAAACATACAGATCAGTGTTACTGGGATAAGGTAACGGGTAACTGGGCTGGTGGCGTCACATGGCACTGGCTCAGAAATGCTGCATGGAGAGAGAAAGCGGTGTCATAAGAATCAATATTTGTCATGTACAGTACATATATATGAAAGAACTGTGCTACAGAATCCAAGAATTAAACTACTGTCTGCATGGAGAAGTGTTGCTCATTACAGAAAGCACCGCCTTGATGCCATACCCATGTTTTAGGATATGCCTCTGGCAACCTGCTAGGGCATGAGTGCACACTTCTGCTCGTCCTCCCCTTGGCACCGCCCACACACTAGTAGATTTTTTGTTCAACATTTTTCATTTAAGAATGTTGTAAGAATGTTCACTGGTATTTCTTATCATTAGTGGGGTTAAATTGACGTTTATTTGAGACTGCAGTGAGGAGTCAGGAGCGGGATGCAAAATTTTTCTCAAGTGTACAAATTTCTAACAGTCAATGTGGTTTACATTCAGTAAAGTAATTTAAATCCAAAGTCAAATGTTAAAAGTAAAGGAAATCTTGAACAACCTTCAAATGACATTCAATTGTTTTAAGAATTTTCCTATGAGTTCTTTTAATTCGAAGTTTTACTAGTGCATACCCATCTTTAATCTGTCTCTGATTCCTGACCCTAAGCTGGCTACACATTATACAAAATTCCTGTACAATTTTCCTTTAGATTTACCAAAACCATTTAATATGAGGTCAAACCTAAACACTTTCAATCTGTATGCAATTAGACAGGCCCTTGCACTACAGAGTTGACGGTAATCTAAAGGAAATTGAACAAAAAAATGTATAATGTGTAGCCAGCTTAAAGCTAACTGATTGTAAAAAAAAAATCTAACTGAAGCTATGTTGTATGGTATCTGAAACTATGGTGCTCCCTATTAGGTGTCAGAGATAAGTTTTTTTCCCCATATAGAGGTGTGTAAATTATCTAAATCTATGCTAAGCCATGTTTAGCTACTGTATGCTAAACTATACTGTATAATATTAGTGGGCCTTTCCAATAGAATTTTACTATTCCTGTCTACCAACATATTTTTGTAACAGCAACAAATGACAAGAATATGCCAAATCATAATATAATATCTACAGTATATAAAGCGCACATAATGTATTGAAGAATTTTGTACAGATATTTTGGAATTGCAATACCTTTGTGTTTTTAAAAGAGACAAAAAAATAAATAAGATATGCCTCAGAATCCAGAAGAGAGACATTTCAGACAGCAAGTAGAAGTATGCTTTGAATATTCTCTTAAAGTGGACCTTTACCCTCGGATATAAGTTCCCTTCTCTCTATCCCTCTTCCCCTCCTCTACACAAAGAGCACACTTATTTTTTTGTTCACCTTTTTTTTTAACCACTTGCCGACCGCCTCACGATGATATACATCGGCAGAATGGCACAGGCAGGCAGAATCACGTACCTGTATGTCATCTGCCTCCCGCGGGTGGGGGGTCCGATCGGACTCCCCCCTGGTGCCCAAGGCGGTCGGCTTTGGTCTGGGAGCGATGAGAGGTGAGGGGGAGACCATCCGTTCGTGGCCCCCCCCTCGCGATCGCTCCCAGCCAATGAGAATCTTCCTTTGCTGCTGTATGCTAAACAGCAGCAAAGGAAATGATGTCATCTCTCCTCGGCTTGGTATTTTCCGTTCCGGCGCCGAGGAGAGAAGACATCACTGTGAGTGTAAAACACACACACACTCAATAGAACATGCCAGGCACACATTACACCCCCGATCCCCCCCCCCCATCACCCCCCAATCACCCCCCCCCCCCTGTCACACTGACACCAAGCAGTTTTTTTTTTTTCTGATTACTGCATGGTGTCAGTTTGTGACAGTTAGTGTGGTAGGGCAGTTAGTATTAGCCCCCTTTAGGTCTAGGATACCCTCTAACCCCCCTAATAAAGTTTTAACCCCTTGATCACCCCCCGTCGCCAGTGTCACTAAGCGATCATTTTTCTGATTGCTGTATTAGTGTCACTGGTGACGCTAGTTAGGGAGCTAAATATTTAGGTTCGATGTCAGCGTTTTATAGCGTCAGGGACCCCCATATACTATCTAATAAATGTTTTAACCCCTTGATTGCTCCCTAGTTAACCCTTTCACCACTGATCACCGTATAAGTGTTACTGGTGACGCTGGTTAGTTCGTTTATTTTTTTATAGTGTCAGGGCACCCGCTGTTTATTACCTAATAAAGGCTTAGCCCCCTGATCGCCCGGCGGTGATATGCGTTGCCCCAGGCAGCGTCAGATTAGCGACAGTACCGCTAACACCCACGCACGCAGCATACGCCTCCCTTAGTGGTATAGTATCTGAATGGATCAATATCTGATCCGATCAGATCTATACTAGCGTCCCCAGCAGTTTAGGGTTCCCAAAAATGCAGTGTTAGCGGGATCAGCCCAGATACCTGCTAGCACCTGCGTTTTGCCCCTCCGCCCGGCCCAGCCCAGCCCACTCAAGTGCAGTATCGATCGATCACTGTCACTTACAAAACACTAAACGCATAACTGCAGCGTTCGCAGAGTCAGGCCTGATCCCTGCGATCGCTAACAGTTTTTTTTGGTAGCATTTTGGTGAACTGGCAAGCACCAGCCCCAGGCAGCGTCAGGTTAGCGCCAGTACCGCTAACACCCACGCACGCACGCACCGTACACCTCCCTTAGTGGTATAGTATCTGAACGGATCAATATCTGATCCGATCAGATCTATACTGGCATCCCCAGCAGTTTAGGGTTCCCAAAAACGCAGCGTTAGCAGGATCAGCCCAGATACCTGTTAGCACCTGCATTTTGCCCCTCCGCCCGGCCCAGCCCAGCCCACCCAAGTGCAGTATCGATCGATCACTGTCACTTACAAAACACTAAACGCATAACTGCAGCGTTCGCAAAGTCAGGCCTGATCCCTGCGATCGCTAACGTGGCGAGTCCCATAAGTGCAGTTCAAGCTGGTGAGGTGGCAAGCACAAGTAGTGTCCCGCTGCCACCAAGAAGACAAACACAGGCCCGTCGTGCCCATAGTGCCCTTCCTGCTGCATTCGCCAATCCTAATTGGGAACCCACCACTTTTGCAGCACCCGTACTTCCCCCATTCACATCCCCAACCAAATGCAGTCGGCTGCATGAGAGGCATTTTTATGTCCTCCCAAGTACCCCTACCCAACGAACCCACCTAAAAAAGATGTCGTGTCTGCAGCAAGCGCGGATATAGGTGTGACACCCGCTATTATTGTCCCTCCTGTCCTGACAATCCTGGTCTTTGCATTGGTGAATGTTTTGAACGCTACCATACACTAGTTGAGTATTAGCGCAGAGTACAGCATTGCACAGACTAGGCACACTTTCACAGGGTCTCCCAAGATGCCATCGCATTTTGAGAGACCTGAACCTAGAACCGGTTACAGTTATAAAAGTTAGTTACAAAAAAAAGTGTAAAAAAAAAAAATATATATATATATAAAATAAAAAATAGTAGTTGTCGTTTCATTGTTCTCTCTCTCTCTATTCTCTCTCTATTGTTCTGCTCTTTTTTACTGTATTCTATTCTGCAATGTTTTATTGTTATTATGTTTTATCACATTTGCTTTTCAGGTATGCAATTTTTTATACTTTACCGTTTACTGTGTTTTATTGCTAACCATTTTTTTGTCTTCAGGTACGCCATTCACGACTTTGAGTGGTTATACCAGAATGATGCCTGCAGGTTTAGGTATCATCTTGGTATCTTTATTTTCAGCCAGCAGTCGGCTTTCACGTAAAAGCAATCCTAGCGGCTAATTAGCCTCTAGACTGCTTTTACAAGCAGTGGGAGGGAATCCCCCCCCCCACCGTCTTCCGTGTTTTTCTCTGGCTCTCCTGTCTCAACAGGGAACCTGAGAATGCAGCCGGTGATTCAGCCAGCTGACCATAGAGCTGATCAGAGACCAGAGTGGCTCCAAACATCTCTATGGCCTAAGAAACCGAAAGCTACGAGCATTTCATGGCTTAGATTTCGCCGGATGTAAACAGCGCCACTGGGAAATTGGGAAAGCATTTTATCACACCAATCTTGGTGTAGTCAGATGCTTTGAGGGCAGAGGAGAGATCTAGGGTCTAATAGACCCCAATTTTTTCAAAAAAGAGTACCTGTCACTACCTATTGCTATCATAAGGGATATTTACATTCCCTGAGATAACAATAAAAATTATTTAAAAAAATGAAAGGAACAGTTTAAAAATAAGATAAAAAAGCAAGAAAAAAAAAAAGCACCCCTGTCCCCCCCTGCTCTCGCGCTAAGGCGAACGCAATCGTCGGTCTGGCATCAAATGTAAACAGCAATTGCACCATGCATGTGAGGTATCACTGCGAAGGTCAGATCGAGGGCAGTAATTTTAGCAGTAGACCTCCTCTGTAAATCTAAAGTGGTAACCTGTAAAGGCTTTTAAAGGCTTTTAAAAATATATTTATTTTGTTGCCACTGCACGTTTGTGCGCAATTTTAAAGCATGTCATGTTTGGTATCCATGTACTCGGCCTAAGATCATCTTTTTTATTTCATCAAACATTTGGGCAATATAGTGTGTTTTAGTGCAAAAAATGCGTTTGAAAAATCGCTGCGCAAATACTGTGTGAAAAAAAAAAAAAATGAAACACCCACCATTTTAATCTGTAGGGCATTTGCTTTTAAAAAAATATATAATGTTTGGGGGTTCAAAGTAATTTTCTTGCAAAAAAAATAATTTTTTCATGTAAAGAAAAAGTGTCAGAAAGGGCTTTGTCTTCAAGTGGTTAGAAGAATGGTTGATGTGTGACATAAGCTTCTAAATGTTGTGCATAAAATGCCAGGACAGTTCAAAACCCCCCCAAATGACCCCATTTTGGAAAGTAGACACCCCAAGCTATTTGCTGAGAGGCATGTCGAGTCCTTGGAATATTTTATATTGTGACACAAGTTGCGGGAAAAAGACAAATTTTTTTTTTTTTTTTTGCACAAAGTTGTCACTAAATGATATTTTGCTCAAACATGCCATGCGAATATGTGAAATTACACCCCAAAATACATTCTGTTGCTTCTTCTGAGTATGGGGATACCACATATGTGAGACTTTTTGGGAGCCTAGCCGCGTACGGGACCCTGAAAACCAATCACCGCCTTCAGGCTTTCTAAGGGCGTAAATTTTTTATTTCACTCTTCACTGCCTATCACAGTTTCGGAGGCCATGGAATGCCCAGGTGGCACAAACCCCCACCAAATTACACTATTTTGGAAAGTGGACACCCCAAGCTATTTGCTGAGAGGTATAGTGAGTATTTTGCAGACCTCACTTTTTGTCACAAAGTTTTGAAAATTGAAAAAAGAAAAAAAAAAGTTTTTTCTTGTCTTTCTTCATTTTCAAAAACAAATGAGAGCTGCAAAATACTCACCATGCCTCTCAGCAAATAGCTTGGGGTGTCTACTTTCCAAAATGGGGTCATTTGGGGGGGGGGGGTTGTGCCACCTGGGCATTCCATGGCCTCCGAAACTGTGATAGGCAGTGAAGAGTGAAATCAAAAATTTACACCCTTAGAAATCCTGAAGGCGGTGATTGGTTTTCGGGGCCCCGTACGCGGCTAGCCTCCCAAAAAGTCCCACACATGTGGTATCCCCATACTCAGGAGAAGCAGCTAAATGAATTTTGGGGTGTAATTCCACATATGCCCATGGCCTGTGTGAGCAATATATCATTTAGTGACAACCTTGTGCAAAAAAAAAAAAAAAAAATTGTCACTTTCCCGCAACTTGTGTCAAAATATAAAATATTCCATGGACTCAACATGCCTCTCAGCAAATAGCTTGGGGTGTCTACTTTCCAAAATGGGGTCATTTGGGGGGGTTTTGTGCCATCTGGGCATTTTATGGCCTTCAAAACTGTGATAGGTAGTGAGGTGTGAAATAAAAAATTTACACCCTTAGAAATCCTGAAGGCGATTGGTTTTCGGCCCCGTACATGGCTAGGCTCCCAAAAAGTCCCACACATGTGGTATCCCCGTACTCAGGAGAAGCAGCTGAATGTATTTTGGGGTGCAATTCCACATATGCCCATGGCCTGTGTGAGCAATATATCATTTAGTGACAACTTTTTGTAATTTTTTTTTTTTTGTCATTATTCAATCACTTGGGGAAAAAAAAAATGAATATTCAATGGGCTCAACATGCCTCTCAGCAATTTCCTTGGGGTGTCTACTTTCCAAAATGGGGTTATTGGGGGGGGGGTTGTACTGCCCTGCCATTTTAGCACCTCAAGAAATGATATAGGCAGTCATAAACTAAAAGCTGTGTAAATTCCAGAAAATGTACCCTAGCTTGTAGACGCTATAACTTTTAAATATACGCTTATTGACATTTTTTTTACCAAAGACATGTGGCCGAATACATTTTGGCCTAAATGTATGACTAAAATTGAGTTTATTGGATTTTTTTATAACAAAAAGTAGAAAATATCATTTTTTTCAAAATTTTCTGTCTTTTTCCGTTTATAGCGCAAAAAATAAAAACGGCAGAGGTGATCAAATACCATCAAAAGAAAGCTCTATTTGTGGGAAGAAAAGGACGCAAATTTTGTTTGGGTACAGCATTGCATGACCGCGCAATTAGCAGTTAAAGGGACGCAGTGCTAAATTATAAAAAGTGCTCTGGTCAGGAAGGGGGTAAATCCTTCCGGGGGTTAAGTGGTTAATAAAGAGAATAAAGACATTCCCCATACGCCTCATTCATCTAAGCAAATTACGTGCATTATGCTTCCTGTGTCTTCTGTGTGATATGCACATCATATACTCCAGAAGACATAGTACTTTATTGAGAAAGGAGAAGCGAGTGGGGCTAGTGGCATGTCATTGTGAGGCCCGGTGGCTGAACCTGGAAGAGTCCAATTACATCATACAAGATGATGGTGGCACAGAAACAAGCAGGGGCAGAATTCTCTGAGGATTCTGCAGTACCACGTTGGATCCACTGGGCGTGTGACACGGCCGTCTTATCAAGCGGGCACTGCCCAGGGGCCCCAGCCACATATGGGGCCCCATCAGGGCCAGATCCGTTGCTTTGATGATCTAGGATTGTCCCAGGCACCTTCATTCCGGGACAATACAGTGGCCCGGAATGAAACTGACAGAGCCAGCAAACCCGGACATAGTGCTGGCTCCGCGTCCACCTCCACCTGAGTATTACTGGCCACTGGTTGCGACTCCCTGCACACCACACAGCATTTAAACTGGAGGAGGACCGCGCTTTGCCTAGTGCTCTCCACTAGGGTCGGGATAAAGGGAGGGGCGGCTGTCCAGGGTGTAGTGTGGTGTTGTACCATGGAGGAGGGGGACACCTGATGTATGGGGACACCTAATGTATTGGGGCACTGTGATGGGGACATCTGATCAATATGGGCAATGTGATGGGGGACACTATATGGGCAAAGTTATGGGGTGACATGATGTATGGGGGCACTGTGATGGGGTGACATGATGTATGGGGGCACTGTGATGGGGTGACATGATGTATGGGGGCACTATGATGGGGTGACATGGTGTATGGGGGCACTGTGATGGGGTATCATGATGTAAGGGGGCACTGTGATGGGGTGACATGATGTATGGGGGTACTGTGATGGGGTGACATGATGTATGGGGGCACTGTGATGGGGTGACATGATGTAAGGGGGCACTGTGATGGGGTGACATGATGTATGGGACACTGTGATAGGGTGAAATGATGTTAGGGGGCACTGTGATGGGGTGACATGATGTAAGGGGGCACTGTAATGGGGGGACACCTGATATAAGAGGACACTTTGATGGGGGATGGCTGTTGTATGGGGACACTGTGAGGGGGGAACCCAATGTATGGGGACACTGATGGGGGAACATGATGTATGGGGACACTGTGAAGGGGCACCTGATGTATGGGGACACTGTGAATGGGGAACCTTATGTATGGGGATACTGTGAAGGGGGACACCTGATGTATGGGGACACTGTGATGGGGGACACCTGATGTATAGGGACACTGTGATGGGGGACACCTGATGTATGGGGACACTGTGAGGGGGGATCTCAATGTATAGGGACACTGTGAAGGGGGGAACCTGATGTATGGGGACACTGTGAAGGGGGGCACCTGATGTATGGGGACACTGTGAAGGGGGGCACCTGATGTATGGGGACACTTTAAGGGGGGAACCCAATGTATGGGGACACTGATGGGGGAACCTGATGTATGGGGAAACTGTGAAGGGGGGGACCTGATGTATAGGGACACTGTGAATGGGAAACCTTATGTATGGGGACACTGTGAAGGGGGACACTTGATGTATGGGGACACTGTGATGGGAGACACCTGATGTATAGGGACACTGTGATGGGGGACAGTTGATGTATGGGGACACTGTGATGGACACTGTGATGGGGGAACCTGATGTAAGGGGGCGCTGATGGGGGAACTGATTTTAAGGGACACTGTGATGGGGGACACTTGATGTATGGGGACACTGTAATGGGGGAACCCAATGTATGTGGGCACTGTGATGGGACACCTGATAAATGGGCACTGTGATGGGACACCTGATAAATGACATGATGTAAGGGGACACTGTGATGGGGTAACATGATGTATATGGGCACTGTGATGGGGACACCGATGATACAGGCTGGTGGGGGCCCCAGTGCATTACTTTGCCCAGGGGCCCATAATGCTAATAACATGGCCCTGCTTGTGAGTATCTAAAATGTTTAGAACCCGCAACAAGATATGCACGGGTCTTTGTACTACCACTGAATGGTGGTTGTTGACATTTGCGTTAGATAAACTATGACAAGATATGTAATTTGGTTTATTTTTCTTGGTTTTGGATAATATGTCATTTTAAAGGGCCAGCTTTCCCTCACTCGGCTCCAGGTCTGTCAGGGGGAAGGACGCGATCGCTACCAACAGCTCTGGTAAGCGGCGGAGACGACCTGAGCATGGCGGAAGGGGGTGCACCACTCCTGCACCTGATGAAAGTGATCTCGCGGTGAATCTGCCACAGAGACCACTTTTATCTGAAAGCAGACCGCCCGCTGTTGAAGGGGATACTGGGGTTATGGCAGCTATATGCTGCCATAACAACAGTATTCCACTTCAATCAGCCGACATACAACGACGGCTGGCAGTCCGGAAGTAGTTAAATATATTTTCTGCTTTACCCATAGATTTATCTGATTCTTTTTTTAATGTGAACCAGAAATCAGTGAAGATTTGCTACGTTATAGGGAACTATCTAGAACTGTTAATTGTGCCTAAGCAGTATCCTGAAAATGTACGCCTATGTATTTAGAGAGGAACTACACTACATCTGAGCAACACAAAACAAAAATGCTATTTAATTAATTTTTAATAATCAAAGCAAGCTCACCCATTGATCTGTGCATCCATTCTCCATTTGGCTGAGGAATGACTTTGAAAAACACTCCCTAGAATTTATGGTTATGGCCAACTTGAGTAAGGGCAGATGATTTAGGCAGCATTTACGTCCTGCAGTCCATCTGCCCTTAGCTCAGGCATGCAGACAGGAAGATGTTCCCAGCTGCGAAAACCCTCCAACCCTCCTTCCCTCCTGAAGACTCTTGAGATATATGACATAGTTTGCCTAGGCATGGAAACCAAGACGTAACTAAAGAAATGTAATCAAGAAAAGTTTAAACAAGTAAATATGATATACTTTCCTATTTATTCCCTAATGCTAGCAGCATAAAAATAGTCAATGTTGCTAGAGTGTGAGGTCCTGCTTTAATTCCTTATGAAAAATAGCAGTGCACTTCCTGGTATGTGAGGGTGCCGAGGCACTCCTACGCAGTACGAAATCTGATGCACTGTGTTTGTGACTGCTAGCCTCATAAAATGTGGAGTAAGATTTGGTGATGTCACTACTGTCAGTGTTCTCCTTACTGGAGAGAAAACAGTTGTGCAAGGATCTCCCTGCTTCTTCTTCATTCGTTCTATGGGTCTGTGCTTTCTGAAGCTCTCCTGCTGCTTGATTTTTCCTTATCAGTGATCAGATAAACAGTAATCAGGGCAGGGGGGAGGCACTAAATAATGCAAACATTTGTTCTCCATTCTATTCAGCCAGTCATGTTATCCAGGTGCTCCTACCAGATAGCATAGCCATATCCCTGACCTCACTTTTTTCCACTGCTGTTGAAGCAATACAGTCTTTTGTCAAGGTCTCACCCCAGCCAGTTAATGGACAGTAAATGGCCAATAGTACACTGATTATGTCATTCCTGTGGTCTCATTTCATGTCAACAAGTTACCTGCATTGGATCTACATTCAGAATTCAGGCATTCTGTAATGAATTATGTTGTCTACCATAGATGACTTTTCCTTCTATAAATCCTAGTTGCCATGCTGATCAAAATGATTCAATGCTTTTCTGGGTCATTAACCTGGCAGGGGTTCTGACTTCACTCTAACTTCACTTGCTGCATACTTATTCCAGATCAGTGGCTCAGAAAGCATTGGAGCCAAAACAGTTAGGCAGCTAGCAATTTTCTGATGCAGGTCAGTAGTGGCAGGCTATATATTTCTCTCAGTTCAGTTACCTTATATTGTTGGTGCATATATAATATATGCAACACAACAAAAATAATAGTACTGAGAAGTATTCCTCCAGAGGAAAAAAAAGCAATTATATAATAGCCTTATGTATATAGGTTATACAGTCTACAAATAACTGGTGAATGCAGGGTGAATTTATATAAGGGTAGCGTAGCAAAAACATAAAAGGGCCCCCCTTGCTACCTGTCCTCCCTGACAGTAGCACTACTGAGACCTGGGCCACAGTGTTCCTTAGACTCATGAGATGGTATAATCCAACAATATCCACCCCAAACCTGCAGAAAAAGATATCAAATAGGTTGACAATCATACCCAGATAGCAAGGTTAACTTGTGACAAATTGGTGGCAGTGTTGAATTGTAAGTCTGTTAACTTGCTGCACATTTTCACTGGCAAGATGTGCACTTGCAGAGCACTTGAAGCACAAGTTCTACTTGACACTTTTCCAATCTGTAGCAAATTTGTGTGGCAAGTCTCTAGCAATAGCAAAGTTGCAGTGGTGAGTCTACAGCAAGAACTCTGCAAGTCTACAGCATGAAAATTCAGTCACAGTGACCCCTGTGGTGGGATGACTATTGCACAACATATCTGAGCCAGAACTTTCTGCAGACTTGCAGAATGTTTGCAAAGAAAGTTGATCTGGAGTCATACAATGGGGACTTGCTGCAATTGTGCAACAAACTTGTAAGCCTAGCAAGTCTAGCAATAGCTTAGCAAGTCGTTTTAAAACTTGCGTCACAATTGCTTGCTATCTGGGTAGGTCACAAGATGCCAAAATGTGGACATTTTTTACTGCATCCCTCTATTGGTTTTTGAATAATTTTTATTATACCAAAACATATATGAACACAAATCAATAACCAAACTCATACATCACCAACATGGTCAGTTTTTAAGTGACATTATACTCTGATTTAAAAATACATTCTATTAAATTATATATCCTTAACTCAAAAAGTGCTCTCAGTCTCCTCCAAATCTACAGATTCCTTTTTTCTTGTTAGAGGGTGGCCACGCTCCTTCTCCATGGTCCCATCGTATGTAGGAACATAGCTACCCTCTCTTGCTCGCTTCCAAGATGGACTAGCGACTATAGCCTGTGGGATTTGAAGTGTGCATAGAGCAGTGCACATGACTGCAACTAACGTGCACTACCTATTCCAAACAAACAGAAGTGAGGGGGAAGAGGTCTGCAAGCTCACAGAGGACAATAGAAGAAGGTAGAAAACACAGAAAGTAACAATTTCATGAAAAATCAATTATAGGGCCATTAGGTAATGGACGTGTATGGATTATATTTGGAGAACAGGGATATTGTTTAGGAAAATCTATACAAGCAAAGCTGCTCCAGGTGACTAATAAGCAGTCCACCTACTAACCACCCAGGGTGAAGGTGCTAGCACAGCTCGTCTGTAGGCCACAGAAAAGAAAAGGATCCAGAACCCACTGCACTTCTTCAAATTTTATTGAATCTTCTTCTTCAAATAAATCATAGACAGTTTGGGTTACAACTGAAAGTTAACACGTTTCGTGCTACAGTTAACGTTTACCTTTTGGTTATGAGTAAGCACTAACTGTAACACGAAATGCATTAACTTTCAGCTGTGGCCCACACTGTCTGATGATTTTAAAGAAGATTTATTGAAGGTTGAAGAAGTGCAGCAATTCTGGATCCTTTTCTTTTCTAAGGATATTGTTTAGTGTCACTTTAAGGTGAAATTCCATACCCTGTGTGAGAGCCATGTTTGCCAACACAGGTGTTCTGTGTATCCCCATGCAGGCAGTCCTAGTACTGTCAATTTGGAGGCAGCGGCTGCAATGACACAGCCTCTGCTCCCAATGTGACATCTGTGAGGGTAACAGATAATATGTTATTGCTAAAGAAATTAGGTCGCTTTTCCATAACCACCAATCAGCATCAGACCTTCCCAAAAAATATGAATGCTTTAAAATCTGACTGACAGTTTTGCAGACATAATTCTAATGCTAGGTAAGAAAATGATGATACATAAGGCCCAAAAGTCTGAGAAGTATCTTATCTCAACCAGTAACCCCTAATAGCACAATATGGTTTTTACTTTAAGTGCTTGTAAAGGCTTAAGGTTTTTTACCCTCATTCATTCTATGCACAAAGGTAAAAAAACTTCTGTGTGCAGTAACCCCACCCCCACCCCCAGCTCCCCCTAATACCTATCCGAGCCCCACCTCTATACAGTGATGTGCATGAAAGCAGAGGCTCTCCCGGGTCTCTTGCTCCTCATTGGCTGAGACAGCATCGGGAGCCTTTGGCTCCCTCTACTGTCAATTACAGCCAGTAAGCTAATGAGGAGAGGGTCGGTTGGGGCGGGGTCGACCCATGCTTAGCGTGTGAATAGATAAACAGAGTTGCTTGCATTGGGGGCGGGAGGGAGGGGTCAGGAGTGCCAGCGGGGGGACCCAAGAGAAGATGGATTGGGAGAGCTCTGCGCAAAACCATTACAGAGCAGGTAAGTGTGACATGTTTGTTATTTTTTTTTAAATCTGCCTTTAATATCACTTTAGAGATGACCCTAGATGATGGCTTTTAGGTTTACCCTACTGGAGACAACTGAAGTGTAGGCAGTCCATAAGCTATGATCAGGATAGGCAGCATTCAGGCAACATTGAAATGAACTGTTTTTTTTTTTTTTTTTTTTGCTTTTTGGTTTTTTTTTTATGTTAACATATTTTTGTAGTAAATTGTAAATGTGAAATACACTGTTACAACAAGCTGTTAATCCCTGTATGATGGAAGCTCAAAGTTTACACAAAAAAATACTTGTCTAAAAAGGACATCATTTATTAATTATTTATGTATTTTCAGTATTCATAAAGCACCAACATATCACACAGCGCTTTACAGAGTACATCTAAGATCTATTCACATCAGTCATTGGAGTCAAAAATAATTGCTTTACAATCAGTCTCCACTAGTAAATCATTAGAATAACTGTCACCATTCCTTGGTAAAAAAAAAAAAAAATAGATTCTTACACATAAGGGATATTATTCAGGTTAGTAAACTAAAGGGCAGCTATGAAAATGAAAAGTAATGAGCATTTGTCTAACCAAATAAGTTAGACATAAAGTAATACAAATGCATACTGTAAATTAGTGAAAGCCATGTCCAGGTGTTTGTATGTCGCATTGTCAACTGTTGTTTCAATGATCAGAAAGTGACAGCTGCAAATTGTGGAATTAAGTTTCAGAGAGATTAGGGGTAATTCTGAACGAGCTAAAAGTCCTAAGGCTGGATTCACACCTATGCATTTTTAGTGCTTTTTGCATTTTGCAGATTTGCACTACAGAACATGTTCCATAGGAAACCATGTTAAATGGACTGTAGTGCAAATCTGCAAAATGCAAAAAGCACTAAAACTGCATAGGTGTGAATCAGGCCTAAGAATCCTGAAATTGAAGTAAATGTGCACATTCGGCCATATCAAAAGATCTGTGTAACACTGTGTCGGAAGATGGCACAAAAGAAGCCATTACTTAAAATTAGTGATGTTAAAATACCTAGGGAGCACCTCTAAAAAGTATTCATATCAAGTCTTCCAGTGAAAGTGCATGTACATTTGTTCTGTGTGAATGGGGGGGGGGGGGGGGCAATCTTTATTAAGCTATAGCCTTAAAAGGTTGAATGTTTATCATTGATTTAAAAATGAAAATACCGCATTTGGCTATTAGATGACACAGGGGGGTTGATTTACTAAAACTGAAGAGTGCTAAATCTGGTGCAGTTGTGCCTGGAAACCAATCAGCTTCTGATTCTGCTTGTTCAATTAAGTTTTAATAAAACTTCAATTAAGGTTAATAAAACCTGGAAGCCGATTGGTTTCTAGGCAGAGCTGCATCAAATTTTACACTTTCCAGCTTTAGTAATTCAACTCCAAAGTATCATAGGATCATCTAGGAGCCAAATCCAGTTATATCCATTTTAAATAAATGAAAAACATTTCACCAGCAAAGGAAATAGCCTAATAATATTTCTTTTTTTTTTTTCATACAGAACGCACATGCACTTTCACTGGGTGATTTTCTGTGCAAAGTTTTTAGCATTACACTTCTTAAAGTTGACCAAAACCATAATAGTAACCTAGTTGTGATGTGGGATAGGATTCCGCTACCTCACTAAGGTGGATTCACACTTAGGCCCCATTCACACTAGCGCGTTTTTTGATGCATTTTGCATTTTGCAGAAATGCACGGGAATTTTTTAACATGGGTTCCTATGGAACATGTTCACATCAATGCTTTTTTGTATCTCTGCGTTTTTGGAAAGGGTCGGGGACTTTTTTTCATGCAAAAAGCAGCGTTTTGCATGTAATGGATTTCAATGGACAAGCATCAAAAACGCAAGTGCACCGTTTTTGCAGCGTTTTTGCAGCGTTTTTGGTGCGTTTTTGGTGCGTTTTTGCCGTTTTTTTTTTTTTATTTTTTTTTTTTTGTAATTTTTTTTTAAGACTGTAAAAAAAAATGAAAAAAAAAAAAAAAAACGCAAAACGCAAATCGCGGCAAAAACGCGGCAAAAACGCCGCAAAAACGCGGCTCAAAAACGTGGCAAGCATGAAAAAAAAACCTCCAAAAACGCTCAAAAGCAACATGCATAGGTGTGAATCGAGCCTTATGCAGTTTTAGTGCATTTTGCAGATTTGCACTGCAGTCCATTTAACATGGTTTTCCTATGGAACACGTTCTGTAGTGCAAAATGCAAAAAGCACTAAAAATGCATAGGTGTGAATCCAGCCTGGTTCACACCTATGCAGGTTGCAGGTTGCATATTCCAGGTGCATTTTGCGTTTTCCAATAAACATTTTGGATCCATTGAGGTCTATGGAACCAAAAACCAGAAAAAAAGTCCCTGGCCCTTTCTATAAAATGCACAGATGTGAACATGACCCATAGGAAACCATGTTAAATGGAGTGTAGTGTTTTTCTGCAAAACTGAAAACACACGAAAAATGCATGGGTGTGAACCAGGCCTTACTATAGTTAGCTATATTCTAACACAGCCCATAACTAATAAAAACACCATACATACAGCACCCTTTCTATGTGATTACTTCTCTTCATTCCAGACCAAACCTTTAGAGCCCTTTCACACTGGGTCGGTTTGCAGGCGTTATTGCGCTAAAAATACCGCCTGCAAACCAACCCAAAACAGCCTCTACTGTTTGTTCAGTGTGAAAGCCCGAGGGCTTTCACACTGAAGCGGTGTGCTGGCAGGAGAAGAAAAAAACTCCTGCAAGCCGCATCTTTGGAGCGGTGAAGGAGCGGTGTATTCACCGCTCCTAAACAGCTCCTGCCCATTGAAATCAATGGGGCAGCGCGGCAATACCGTGGCTATAGCCGCGCTATGCGAGCGGTTTTAACCCTTTTTTGGTCACCAGCGAGGGGTTAAAACCGCACTGCTAGCGGCCAAATACCACCGCAAAAACAACGGTAAAACAGCGCTAAAAATAGCGCTATTTTACCGCCGACGCCCCCACCGCACCAGTGTGAAAGGGGCCTTAGGCTCGATTCACATCTATGCATGTTGCTTTTGAGCATTTCTGGAGTTTTTTTTGTGATGCTTGCCACGTTTTTGAGCATCGTTTTTGCAGCGTTTTTGCTGCGTTTTGTGTTTTTTTTTACAGTTTTTTTTAGACTGCAAAAACGCTGAAAAAAGGCTGCAAAAACGCTGCACTTGTGTTTTTGATGCTGGTCCATTGAATTCTATTACATGCAAAACGCTGCATTTTGCATGAAAGAAAGTCCCTGACCCTTTCCAAAAACGCAGAGGTACAAAAAGGCATTGATGTGAACATGTTCCATAGGAACCCATGTTAAAAAATTCCCATGCATTTCTGCAAAATGCAAAATGCATCAAAAAACGCGCTAGTGTGAATGGAGCCTAAGGCTGGATTCACACCTATGCAGTTTTAGTGCTTTTTGCATTTTGCAGATTTGCACTAGAGTCCATTTAACATGGTTTCCTATGGAACACGTTCTGTAGTGCAAATCTGCAAAATGCAAAAAGCACTAAAACTGCCTAGGTGTGAATCCAGCCTAAGGCTGGATTCACACCTATGCATGTTGCTTTTGAGCGTTTTTGGAGGTTTTTTTTTCATGCTTGCCGCGTTTTTGAGCCGCGTTTTTGCCGCGTTTTAGCGGCGTTTTTGCCGCGTTTTTGCCGCGATTTGCGTTTTGCGTTTTTTTTTTTTTTCATTTTTTTTTTACAGTCTTACAAAAAAATTACAAAAAAAAAAAACAAAAAAAAACGGCAAAAACGCACCAAAAACGCACCAAAAACGCATCAAAAACGCTGCAAAAAAGGTGCACTTGCGTTTTTGATGCTTGTCCATTGAAAACCATTACATGCAAAACGCTGCATTTTGCATGAGAAAAAGTCCCCGACCCTTTCCAAAAACGCGGAGATACAAAAAAGCATTGATGTGAACATGTTCCATAGGAACCCATGTTAAAAAATTCCCGTGCATTTCTGCAAAATGCAAAATGCATCAAAAAACGCGCTAGTGTGAATGGGGCCTAAGGCTGATTTCACACTGAGGAGTTTTAGAAGCGCTTTTGCATTTAAAAAAAAGCACCGGAAAAGCTCCCCTTTAAATTCTATGTATGTGTTCACACTGTGTTCGCACTTCTGTTGAAGTGTAAAAAAATCCTGCTTGCCACATTTTTGGAGCATGTTTGGTCAGTTAAAAAAAAACACCAAAAATACACCTCTCCAATAAAATCAATGGAAAACCCAGCAAAAACGCCTCAAAAACACACCCGTGATGCATTTTTGGTGCAGCTTTGGAGTCACATGTCCTTTAAAAAACACATTGCAGCCAGACCAAATGTTTTACAGATATATACAATTACGACACGCCTTTCGTGCGCAGTTTTCCCAAGACGACCTAAACTTGAATGATAACCCCCTACTGGCAGGAGTAAAATGCCCTGACCCAAAGAAATTGATTTTGCAATTCTACAGCATGCTAACACTTCCTCAGGCAACTTCATCTGCATATGCAATGAAGATCAGGTGGGAGGGAGAGCTGGGCCCTCTAGAAGACTCTAAATGGAGTGATGCGCTTGACACGTGCAAACTAGTGTCTCCTAAATTATCGGACCGCTTAACACAAATTTTCATAACACATAGAGCATATCTCACACCTCTTAGAGTTTCTAAATACAAAAGTAACCAATCAACTAATTGCCAAATGTGTAGTCAGGCAGTGGGTACCTATTTTCACCTATTATGGCAATGCCCTAAGATTCAAGCCTTCTGGATACAGGTGGTACAGTTCCTACATGATAAAATGGGCTCCCCCATCACACTGCAGCCAAAGCCATGTCTCCTCTGAATTTTTCCGGATCCAGATCTTGATAAATTCACCAAAATATTTTCTCTGCTCGCAAAGTCATAGCCAGATTCTGGATGAGACCCACTCCACCGGAATTTGTGCAATGGTTAATAGAAATTAATAAAGTTCTGCCATACAAGAAACTAATGTAGTCTAATAGGTGTGTCCATCTAAGTACGATAAGATCTGGGACAGGTGGCTAAAGACACCCGAAAAATGTGTATAACCAAAACTCCAAACATGATAGATTAAACTAAACCCCCCCCTTCATTAACTCAATTAAATATGGTGGATCCCAGACCCCTACTGTTTATTTCTATCCCTTACAACCTAACCGCACAATGGATATAAGTGTTAATAAAGTCGATTTTACCCTACCTCGAATGTTATATAGAGTTGAACTGCTGTATACGATACCAATAATGTTGTATTAGGCCAATATGCACATAAGTAGAGGGAGCAACTGTTCGCCCATAATTGGTAATCTTATTTATTAACTTGTATGACTGTCAAGACAATTGATCGTATGTAATCCTTTCCTTTTGTTCAATAAAAAGATTTTGCCAAAAAAAAAAAAAAACACATTGCAAACACCGCAAAAGTGCATATGCATTTTTTGCTGTCTTTTTGTGGCATATCAGTGTAAAAGTAGCCTTACTTGATACCAGAATAAAAGCCTAAGATGAAGAATATAGGAAAATACTACAAGAAAATATGTTTTCAGGCTGCCAAAAGCTGAACTGTGAGAAAAAGTTCATCTTTTAGCTGGGCAATGATCCCAAACAGTACTACAAGTTCTCAGTGCAAATATCTTTATTCTGTAAAAACCAGGGAGAGTAAGCAGATAGAATCCCTAAGGCATTTCATGCATACCTGCGCTTAATCATGGAGTACTCCCTAATCTCTATATACCATACAGTCTATGATTAAGCACAAGTAGGTATAAAAACGTGTTGGAGATTCCATCTGTTTGCCTCCCTGTTATTTATCGAATGAAGATATGTATACTGATAACTTGGAATGCAATCAACCTGGTATTTTTCTGGTTCACATGTATCGGTGTCAGGCTTCGCTCACATGGGGCGTTTTGATCCGTGCCCCATGCAGTGTCATGTTTACCCCCGTGGGAATGCACAGGTTTTTCACACATCCCCATGCAAGAGCAGCCCCATTTATATCTATTGGGACATGGCAGCTATAAGGACACAGCCACTGCTTCCAATATGACATTTGTGTAAGTGCAGGTGCATGTGGGTGAGTGTCCTCAAACTCACCCTGGGTGTGCTTGGGGCCATGTAACTGCACAGATATCACAGAACTTCACGGTTGTCTCTGTAAAGTTGCTATGGGACTGCACACATGGGGAGGATGCACACCTGTGCATCCCTGTGCCAGTAAAACATGGCCCTGCACAGTGCACAAATCAAACTGACCAGTATTTATGAGGCCTTAGTAATGAACTGTGTGTTGCAACTGTAGAGCTCACCCCCACAGGGGTTGCTGAATAGATACCCAGGGTCCTTTTCCCAGTCATTGCCCCACAGTTAGTAACACAGTCACAGTCAGTCTTCTGGCTCAATGAACAGTCTAGACCAGGGGTGTCAAACTCAATTTCATCGTGGGCCGCATCAGCATTATGATTGTCCTCAAAAGGGCCTGTTGTATCTGTAAGATTACATGTCCAGCGCATCCCCTCCCCTTACATTAGATGTCAAGAGCCACCCCACCATCAGAAGTTGAGTTCCCTACTCTCCCTAACATCACAAAGCACCCCTTTTCCTTATGCTGCTGCTGGGAAGAAGCTGGATGCATTGCTTGAAAGCAGAAAGTTGGGATTTGGAGGTGGACCAGAGGAGGGCTGGAGCTCTCCTGCAGTTGCAGGAGAGGTGTGAGGGCCACATTAAATGGCTTGGAGGGCCGGATTTGGCCCGCGGGCCTTGTGTTTGACACCTGTGGTCTAGACTCTAGGGGTATGCTTTTCTGATGCTATATTGCAGAACTTGGATAACTTTGTTACTCAGGGTAACTGTTGGATACTCTTATGCCGCATACACACGAGTGGACTGTCCGGCAGAAAAGGTCAGACGGACATTCCGATCGTGTATAGGCTTCATCGGACCTTCATTGGACCTCTTCTGTCGAAAATTCCGACGGACCTAGAAATAGAACATGTTTCAAATCTTTCCGACGGACTCAAGTCCCATAGAAAAATCAGTTTGTTTGTATGCTAGTCCGACGGATAAAAAAGGACGCAAGGGCAGCTATTGGCTACTGGCTATGAACTTACTTATTCTAGTCCAGTTCACGTTCGAAACGATCGGACTTTGGTGTGATCGTGTGTAGGAAAGTCCTTTTAGTCGGAACTCCGTCGGAACACCGCTCTCTTGCCCCCCCCCCTTTTCCTGCAGCCTGCCACTTTTCATGCTCGGATAAGGGTCTGGTATGGATTTTGGGGGGGACCCCGATGCCATTTTTTTTAAATTTTGGCATGGGGTTCCCCTTAAAATCTATACCAGACCTGAAGGGCCTGGTATAGACCTGGGGGGGGGAACCCCACGCAGTTTTTTTTTTTTCGTTTTTTTGCCAGCTTTTTTTTTTTTACTTTCAGTGGGGAAGCTGTTGACAGCTGGTGACTCATTGGTTGTTAAGGACGCAGCGGCTGGTCCTCCGGCCCCCCCAGTTAGCAACCAGCTATATACAGTGTTAAAATAAGCACCGCAAAACACCTCAAAAAATCACATCACAAATGCAACAATTGCGTTTCTGGTGCGGTTCCATTGAAATCTATTATCTATTAGTACATGTGCTGTTACACAGTGTGTCCACAGACCACAATCCTCCGGAGTCATGACAGTAGCTGTGAAGCTCTGCTCTTTACATGTTACGTCCAACAAGGACTTCCTCAGCTAAGAAAGTGTATTTAAGCACTTTTGACTAGCTTTTCAATAAAACAGAGACCACTTTTTTTGGCGTTTGTTTATTGCATGTACTCTGGGAGCTGTGTGAGGATCTCTCTGGTTAACCCCTGATGTGCTGGTTTGATATGATGCCTGCATATAAAGATGGAACATTGCTTGGGGCTTCATTAATGTGCTGTTAGACCTCCTATAACATTAGAGGTCTACAGAGGAAGTGAGCCTTTTGAATAGACCAGATATTGGACGGTACATATATTAGTCATTCATTTTTTACAGGTGGTAACCTGCTGTTTATTCATTTATCAATTTGTGGAGCATATGATTACGATTAAGTGGCTATATGTTTTCTGACCTAAACATATTTTATTTTTTATTGTTTTATTGACACTAAGAGGGATTGATTTATTAACCATTCTTTGCACAGGATTTAATATTGATTGGAAGGTTAATTTTAGCGCAACACATTATTTCACTTGTTACTCACTATAGGAGCCTTTGGGCTGCCA
This sequence comes from Aquarana catesbeiana, assembly GCF_042186555.1. Taxonomy (NCBI): domain Eukaryota; kingdom Metazoa; phylum Chordata; class Amphibia; order Anura; family Ranidae; genus Aquarana; species Aquarana catesbeiana. The sequence goes on along the minus strand of NC_133331.1, from coordinate 135,366,915 downwards.
CATGGTGGAGGAACAGGCATGTTTGGTTTGGGGACACAGCACATATTTTGATTTGAAAAGTGACACAGGTTATGTTGGCACATTTTTGGACTTTAGGGCTACACTTGTATATATTTTTTGTGATTTTGATTAATAATTTCTGTGAGAATATTTGAATGGATAAGTATTTACGTGTTTTGATTACAGTACTATTATGTATATGTTTCATGTAATATAATTACACAAGAAAAGCACTGCACACATTTTTTTTTTTTGATAATACTGCAATAATAACCCTAGTGTTTTTGTCATCGACCACAATATAATCCCCAATATTGGTGTGGGCAGATACAATAATAACCACCAGCAATGGCATGAGTGGGTGCAACTGAAAACCCCAGCATTGGTGTCAGTGGCAGTACTAATAACCCACCCCAAACTGATGGATAGTGGCAAAGTTGTCAACTCCCTTCTTCACTGGTTCTCAGTAGCAGTGCTTTTTAATCCCTCTACCATTGATGGACAGCACATTGTTTTTCAACCCCACTTGTTTACCAGTGACACACACACGTGAGCAAAGCAGCTTTTTTAAACCTCTCCTACATTGGTAGTTAGTGGCAGTGTTTTTTAACCCCCTGGGGTTTTACTCTTTAACATAAATAGCGATGCAAACAGCATATTTACATTTTTGAAGCACAAGGCAATGTAGCAAAAGCAACTTCTGTTTCAGCACTTCCAAATAAAAAATAAAAGTAATCTAGAGAGCAAAATGTCAGTGCTAGAAACGTTATTCAGCAAAGTGAGATAACTGGTCAACGCCATGAATACTTTAAGGCATACTCTAAGGCAGTGGTCATCAACCCTGTCCTAAGGGCCCAGTAACAGGCCAGGTTTGCAAGATAACTGAAATACATCACAGGTGATATAATTTGCTGCTCAGTGATTGCAGTATTCTAGTCTGAATCTCCCCAAGGTAATACATAAAACCCGGCCTGTTAGTGGGCCCTGAGGACAGGGTTGATGACCACTGCTCTAAGGCATCAAGGGTTAGGGTGATCAACACCTTGACTCACTAACTCTCTTACACAAATAAGTGCACCGGAAAATTAAACAGAGCCTCCCCAAGCTTCTGTATCAATAAAGAGTAGACAAGACATTGATAAATTCTGCTATCAGTTGCTCATCCTCCTGGGGTTGGTGTAGGGTGCAATCATATCTACCAATTTGTCCTCCTACTCAAAATGGCACATGCACTTTGGTCAAGATGACCATAGTGAATACTGGACTTGAGAGGAAGAGAGAGAATGACTGGGCTTTTGAAGTGTATTTTTTTAAAATTTATTTGAAGCTATTGATTACATGGGGGGAAGGGGGGATCTGGGAGTCTAAAGATAGGATGTATAATTATGGTTCACACTAGGTTATGGACTGCATATGGACATTGAATTTGACCTGCACAAGAGTTCCTTGGTAAGTGACAGGACAGGTGAAGGGTGTACAGTAGCATAATTTTCTCAGTCAGGGTATCACTAGTTCTGCTCACTGCTAACTGCAGACAACTAAAATATGGCTGTGTGTATGGACTGGAATCGTAAAAAATACCTTTTCTTCTCTAGACAACTTTGCAGGAATAGTGTGATAACATAAGTACCCCCGATCACCGTCTCTCATGCTCATCAGGGGCTTTCACAAATGTTTTGCACAGAGAGGCTTTCAGTGGCCATCAGCCATGGAAGACATCACAAGAAGCCTTTCCAAGAAGAGGAAGAACCCTTTAAGAATAATCCTACAATGTATTTTCACCAGGATGCCTATTGATCTCTGCTGAAAGTGGAAGCTGAAAAAATTACACAAATTCGTAGGATTAGTCACTAGGTATGTATAGTTAAATGCATCTGCATGTCGGGGGGAAAATGGGTCTTCTAATGGTCACTTGAGGGCAGTCATCAAAAGCTTTTTTATCTGAGCTTTTGAGGAGTGACTTCATTTTGCTCTGCGTTTCTTAAGTTGTAAATACATGCAGCATGGAAATAGTTAAAGAACACTGAATTTTGTTCATCATTGATTCTATCAAACAGATAATAGGAGCCTCGGATGTGAGAGTTGAGAGTGTGACTCTTGCTGTTCTGATTGACGGAAATGCATTGTCAGTTGTCATCATCCCAGACGTCAAGTACAAGCTGCTGATGAGGTGAATTTGTAACTGCAGTCGCACATGTGCAGCATTAATGATAAGCACCACATGCCCTGTACTAAGTGCCCTTCAGCAACAGTCCTAAAAATCTGTATCTCTATATGTCTGAGAAAAGCCAAACTATAGGTACATTAACCTTTTGCTTTAAATGATGATACAGTACTTCTAGACATACAAAGAAATGCAATTCTTTCTGTACATGTAATAATAGGGTTTGCTACAAACAGCAATGGAAAGCCTTTTGTCTTTCATTAAAAACAATATTGGAAGTGAAGTCCAACTCCTCAGACTGGAGATGTTCTTTATCTGATATTTTGACCAAGACTACTTGAAGCATGCAGGCTTTTTGTAGCTGGGAAACCCAAACCAGACTTTGTCATATAAAGAAAAGCCATTAATGATGGCTAGAAGTGACGTTACAATTTTTTACTCATCATTTGGAGACCCTCCTTTATTCTTGCTGCCATTACAAGTAAAACTCCAGCCAAAACATTTTACTTCTGCCTGTACCTCGTTTCAAAGATCTGCCCACACTATTTATTCTGATGGCAAAGGTCACTAAGACATTGAAAGGGGGGGAAGCCACATTTTTACACTTGTCTCCAGACAGTAGAAAGGGCAAACAGGACACCTGTTCCAGTGACAACTGTCAAAATGTGAATTTTCTTAATTTTGAGGACTTAACCACTCAGAAAATGAAAAGAGTTAGACACCAAATGAAACATGCCAGGGATTCCAACCATTCTCTACTGTATCCAAAGCTATAAGGAGGGTTTGAGTTTGGGGGTCTGCCTTAAATTAGCTTTTAAGACAACCTAAAAAAAAAAAAGAAAGACGAACTTTCACATCTGTTCAAAAGAGACTTGGTCTATCCAAGTACTGGAACATGTACCCTCTTTCTACCCCATCCCCTTTTTATCTGTGTCCATTCTGTTGTGTCTAACGTCAAACCTTAAAGTTGAACTCCAGGCAACAGCTACTGTAAATACACAGTTCTGATACAAGATACATGGAAGCTGCTTCACTCACTAAGGCTGGTTTCCGCACTATTGCGTGTCAGGAATGCGTGTTCCTGACACATGAGAGAAAAGCCCTGATCTTTAGCAGATTTGCAGGGGCATTATTCATTTTTAAAGGCACACCCATGCATCGGCAAAATATCTGCTTTTTTCTCAGACCTGAAACCGCAGCACCATGTGGTTCCAAACATTCAGGACTTCATTCCCTGCATTTCTGTGGGTAGGACAGCCCATTAAAATGAATGGGCTTCCCTATATGCAAAACGCAGCCACATAGGTGTGTACCAAGCCTAAAGATTTATAATTTTGTCCAGTGAGTTCTGTGATTTACACAGATAGCACAGTCATGTAGGCGACCTCGCTTTTCTCCACAGCGAGTCTGGTAATCCCCTTGCCCCTAGCCCATGATTGAACAGTGAAAGAGCAACATCAATATGATGAGGTTTTCATTCTGCTCTCTCCTCCCATCAGTATTTTCCCTGTCAGCATTGGTTCAAGCAGCAGTGCTTCAATGAGTCAGAGAACTAACGCTCCCTCTCTCAGTCTTAGTGATGCTGTACAGGGAACATAATATCCTGATATTAAAGAGTAAGTGAACTTTGGTTGAGAAAAAATAATCCCCTCTGGATGATCACTGTACACTGCAAGGAATTTAATAAACTTTGTGGCAGAGTCCAACCCGTTTCTGTTCTGAATAAAAAGCTGTATGTTCAACTATGTCCTTGGAAGTCTGATTCCTGAGTAGGTCTTCGGTAATATTTCACCAAAGTAATACAAATCTTATTGAAGAGGGTGCCTAAAATGTTATTTGTATCTTAGTTAAGACTTCTGGGAAAATCAATGTGCCAATTACACAAGCAGTAAATGACATTTCTGAGGAGGTTCTGCACATTAATTGTGTACAGAAGGCCCCCAGGTTGCCATATTGCTTTAAACTTTACAGGAAATTACAGCAGCGGCAAATGAAAAAGTAATTTTTAAAGTGGTATCAAACCCAAAAGCAAACATTTATTGTACTCGGAGTCAACCTGATAGTGGAGGAAAAACAAAGAGACAACAAAGAACATTGACCTGAGGTGTGCCGGGGTCACGTGGTCAGTATGCCTAAAAGGGGGCATACCCAAGTATGAAATGAAATGAAATTAAAAAAGAAAAGTAAAGAAAAAAGGGGATGGGTGGGGTACGAGAGCCCATGACCACCAGGGAAGGAGGCAGAGGCGGGCCGGCTTTATGCAGCCTGACTCCGCCTACAAAAACAGGCTGACCTGCGGTCAGCCTTATACTTGTACTCGGAGTCAACCTGTGATAGTGAAGGAAAAAACAAAGAGACAACAAAGAACATTGACCTGAGGTGTGCCGGGGTCATGTGGTCAGTATGCCTAAAAGGGGGCAAAAATAATACAGTAGGATGAAAGTTTAACAAAAGTTTATTACACACTAAATCACATTAAATCAGCCAAATTGACAAACACCTGCGACATCTCCAAAAAAGGATCTGGAATATACCTAGAAAAACAAGTTGACCTCCACCTGCCTAATTTCTTAATGATATGAGCAGGGACCCCTTGGCGTGAAGCTGCAGAAGCCGCTCCTATCCTAAATGAATGACCAGAGTACGCCTTAGGGTTCAGACCCAGATTAGCCAAAAGGATGCGACAATGTATAGTGAATTGAGCTGCAGAAAGGGGAGCACAAGGGAAGGGCAACAGAGGCCCATCCGTGGGTTTATCAGCCGTAGCACTGACTAGCTGGTCTTACACTGAAACCGGGCACCAAAGAACATGATGTCCATGCCGCCTCCTGTTTGCTGTGTCTTGCACGCATGTAAATGCAAACAAAAATAGCCTGGGTGCCTGACCAACTGATTGGCCAGAAGCATGCGAGACCCTTTACCAGAATGCGTAAATTCCCCTGGCCTCAGAAAATCGAAAAAGGCCAGATAAATTGCTGCCTTAAGCACCAAGCTGGGTAACCACCCAAAAGGAGATCTAGTGAGAATATCGGACATGTCCCGGAAAATGTGGCCAGTTATGAGAAGTCTACTGAGCGTGACAGGAGGGCTACACTTCTGGATTCCTTTGAGGATGGCCCTGATCGGGTGAGCGGAGAAAATAGAGGGCCTATTGGGGTCTTCTAAAAACATGAAATGTTGAATGCCAGATACGTCCTGATAGTACTATGGGCCAGTTTGAGTTGAGAGTGGCAAAAAGCAGTAAAAGCAAGTAGGTACTGGATATTATAACTGTCAAAGCTAGGAAATCTTGCCTGGAAGGCCTGGAAGACCCTCCAAGCTGTGGCATACGCCTTCCTGGTATTCAAAGATAAAGAACTATTGATTAAATTAGCCGCTTCAACCCAATGAGAGTCTAATCCATCACCAATTGCTGGAACTGTGGAGAAGGCGTGGCGCAGGCGTCTGCATCCGGGACCTGCTGAAAAAATAATGGGAAATTAAACCGGGACAAAGCATCGGCAGCTATATTATCTATACCATTGATGAATCTACAATGGATGTGAAAGTTGAAATGAAGGGATAAGCAAATGAGCCTACGCATAAATCTCATGATCGGCAAGGATCTGGATCTGCCACTATTGATAATCTCAGAGATTGCTTGATTATCAGTAGAAAAAACCACCGTCTGTCCTGCCCATAGATGCCCCCACACCTGAACTGCTGCCACTATGGGATATACTTCGAACAAAGCCGAAGTCTCAGTAAACCGAGGAATTGCCAAAACCTCGTCCGACCAAGATCCTGCCATCCAATGTGAGCCAAAAATGGCTGCATAGCCCTTGGTGGCTACTGAGTCTGTGAAAATTTGGGGGGAGGAATTAGACTAAGCCGGGATAAACATAGTGACCCCATTCCAATGCTGAAGGAACTCATCCCACATCTGAAGGTCAGAGAGCCCGGAAGGATCCAGGAACACCTGAGCATCAGAGTTGGGGGCCGAAGGCAATAATGACAATAATATAGAAATGAAAGCTCTCCCCTGGGGAACGATCCTCATAGCAAAATTTAACATGCCGAGAAGCGACTGTAATTCAACCCTGGTACAGACTCGGGAGACTGTAAACGCATGAATGCGATCTCTGATTCTCACGAGCTTGTCTGTGGAAAGACTGGCCTGCATGGATTGCGTATCAAGCGTGATACCCAGGAACGTAAGTCTGGTAACTGGACCCTCCATCTTTTTGACTGCAAGCGGGATGTTAAGTGCAGAGAAAAGTGAAGTAAGTTTCCGAAGGTAGAGGGGACCTGATCACCACCTTCAATGCGGAGAAAATCATCTAAATAATGAATCACCTTGTGACAATTCTCCCTGTACGTGAGAATCCAGCTAAGAGTCTGAGAAAAAGAGTTGAACAACCAAGGGCTACTTTTGGACCCAAACGTAAGCTTGGTAGCGAAATAGTAAACACCTTTCCATTTGATACCATGCCACTGCCAGAGAGACGGTAGAATAGGCAGAAGCTTAAAAGCATCCGCAATATGCGCTTTGGACAACCAAGCGCCTGTGCCCACCTCAATGATAGACTGAATCGCTTGATCCACCGAAGCATATTTAAGAGAAAATTCTTCCGAAGGAATCAAAGAGTTGAGGCTAGCAACATGTGAACAATGAGGGGCAGACAAGTCATAGATTAAATGCAGTTTATTGGAAAATTTCCCTCTAACAAGCCCCAGTGGGTTGACCCTCCATACCCGAAAGGGTGGTGACATGAATGGCCCGATGACAAACCCCTTATCAAGTTCTGACTGTAGTAACAAATCTACCGCTTCAGTATCTATGGACGATAACCTAATGTTCTCACACTCAAAACTATCAGATGGTAGGGAGACAAACCCTGTGTTGAAACCCTCAGTGAAACCTTTAACCAAAAAAACGCTCCAAGAAGGTGACGGGTGGGCAGCTAAACACTCCTGCAAAAAAGGTACGTTGATACGGCTTAGTCATTACGTTTTATTCTGTTTAATAGAACAGGCTGACTTGGGGTGAGCCCTGAAACACCTGGTACAGATATGCAGCAACCGGCATTGACTTTAATTGCATACCCCAAGGTTGTAGTTATTGCAAATCTGGGATTTTCTCAGAAAATGAATAGGACGGCCTAACTTATCCAATGGTGCCGGATGGCCTGAGGAAGGGAGCATCATACCTGACCCCCTGGACGTACTAGGTAGTGCAGGAACCTCTGAATTGGGGCACAAGTATGCCGTATGCGTAGACGACTGACAAGTCGCACATACCGGAGACCTGAGCCCAGTAAAATAATTTGGTATCTATGTTGCTCCAAACCGTCACCACCTGAAATTGAGCAAAACGGGCCGCAGCTTTAGCGGAAAAAGACCGGTGATAATCGTAAAAGTTGGACCCCCCATACTTGTGGCCTAACTCGACCACTGTATATAAGTACAGGTCCAACTCCTCCCTCCTAAGTGGAGTCACAGAGCAAATTATATCTATGTAGAGACTAAAGGCCAAGACAAACTCTGGGATGGACAACTTGCGATTAAGCCTGTGATCCCTGGTCTTCACCACTACCGAAAAAACATCCCCGCAAGCGTAGGACCTGTTATCCGCAACGTCATGGGCAGCAATTAACAGGGATGCCAGGTTGACATCCTTCCCCTCCAGGATGTCCTACTTAATATTACCCGGGATAAAATGTGCTGGGGTGACAGGGGGAGCACACAAAAAATTACCTGGACCTACCGGTACCGGCCCAGGTACCGAGGGGGTCCCGGATTCTGCTAAAGCCACCAGGCAGGCAGCTGCTGCAGTAGCTGAACTCGGCTGACTCTCCAAAACCTCCACCCTATTGTGCAACTCTTGGCAGGACGTAGCCAGGGAACTAAGGGTAGTGTGGATTTCAGCCAAGGAAGCAGCCACAGTCCGTAGGGTAACTTTCTCAGCACTTGTATCCGATGTACGAGGGAACAGCAACCTAAAAAGCTGGGCTTTCCGGGCTGATGCCGGGTACGAAATCCCCCTGTGCTGGAGTTCAGCTATCAGTCTAGGAACAGTCCAGGTTCTGAGGGTGGGTACGCTGCCGTGCTCCGACCCCCTTGCTGAAGAAGGCGAGATGGAAGCGAAATCCCCAATATCCGCTGCTTGTGACATGACCTGCAACCAACAAATAAAACTTGAAAAAACAAAGAGCTAAAACAACTGACCCCACGACTTACCTGAATAATGGCCGCCCCCCCCCCCAAAAAACATCGTAAAAGCAGGACAGAGCATGCCGGTCATAGGCAAATTAAAAACGTAAACTCAGGCCTTGAAACCTGAAAACGTGTCAGGCCAGTGATGAAAATAGTAACATGTAACACTAAAGATGAAAATTGAGGTGTACGTATGTGATACGGACGAGGAGACTTGCCACTGTACAAGCCAATTAGAAACGATCAACTCAATCCGTGTGAACCTGAACACGTTGCAAGTAACTGCAGTGGAGATGCAAAACTAACCATGAAGATGTGACAGAAAACCCGTGGAACCATAAACAGTGAAAGTCAAACCAAATAAAATAAAGGAACCCCAGCAACTGGAAGCAGCACATGACTTCTGTGAGCAACTTGAGTTGTCAGAGAAACGCAAGCTGCATGAAGAATGAAATCTAACATGAGTGAGTGAATTAAAAACGAGAGTTATGTGAGAACGTGGGCAGCATGAGAACGTGGCTGCAAGAATAATACAATCTGCATGAAAATGTAAATAGCTTGAAAAAATAAACAAAATAGCCCGAGAACATAAAACACCTGAGAAACAAACCGTATGAGAAATAAAATCGCATGAGAAGCGTACATCGCAAGAGAAAACGCAAAAACATGAGTGAACGCAAAACGCACGAAAACCGTAGCTCCTATGGGAAAAAGCAACTAGCATGAGAAAACGTCAAAAACCACGCGATTACACCAGTTACGAGAAAACGTAATTTGCAGGAGAAAACGAAAATCGTATGAAAAAATAGAACATAGTACGAGAAAACATGAGTAGCATGAAAACAGGAATGACCCGAAAAACTCCAAAAAGCATGAGAAGAGTAGAATGCCTGAAAAACGTAAATTCTACAAGAAACAAAATTGCACGAGAAAAATGTAAATTGAACGCGAAACAAAAGATGCACGAGAAACGTACACTGTATGAGAAACGTACCTTGCATGAGAAAATCGTAAATTGCATGAATGAAACGTAATTACATGAACGAAACATAAATCGCATGAATGAAACGTAAATTGCATAAATGAAACGTAAATTGCATGAAGGAAACGTAAATTGCATGAAAGAACGTAAATTACATGAGAAACGTAAATTGCATGATAAACGTAACATGAATAAGAAAAAACAAAACGTAACCTGCCTAAGGAACGGTATGCTGCGTGAGAACAGAAAAGGAGACTTGTCACAGAACCAGCCAATTAATCGAAACCTCAATCTGTAAAAACCCATAGACGTGATGAGTAACCAACAGAAGTGTCAAATCTAACTAGACCTACAATACATACCTGAACAGCCTGGGAACCACCAAACAGAATCCTGAGCACCCTGCTGCAATGTGGAAAACTACTATAGAATGAAAAACAGGAACGTGAGGGTTTTATTATATTTTTTTTTTTTTCTCTTTTTTAGAGTAATTCCTTCTTTTACCCATAAATAATAGACCCGACATGCCCAGAATACCAGAAAAATAGCAGCTGGCAACAATTAATGTGAAGCCATGGAGCTGAGCCGAGGCTGGGGGTCCCTGTAGACCTGCCCCTCAATCCTCCAGAGCTCCCCTCCAGTCTGCTCCTGAGCCCCCAGTGCAGATTACAAGGACTGTACATGCATGCTGACATTGAAATAATGGGCGGGAAATGACAAATATACGCTGCAGTAGACATGAATAACTGTCTGATGTCCCATGCCAGAAGCACCTAAGACCCCTCAACACACGCTACCCACCCCCCACCAGTGACACAAACCCTGAGTGGGGTGACAGAGTAAGGAAGCCGAGACTCCTCTTACCTGCACCTCTGCCGAGCCAGAGGCTCCAGGCAGCGCTGTCAACGCAGTAGCTGAGAAGCGAGGCACCGCACGAGCTCCTGTTGCTCCGAACCCGGAAGTGGCGTCAGAGTCGCCCGGGAATGAGGCGCCTACTGTACGGGAGCCTACGACCACCAGGGAAGGAGGCAGAGGTGGGCTGGCTTTATGCAGCCTGACTCCGCCTACACAAACAGGCTGCCTGCGGTCAGCCTAATACTTATATTGCAGCTTACCAATTCTTAAATGTCACGGCTGCATTCATTTTTTTACCACTTCAGTCCCTGAGCCATTTTTTCTATTTTTTTTTCTTTTCTTGGCATGTTTTAAAAATCCTTTTTGGATTCAAGATTACTTAAAACTCCAAAACATTATATATTTTCCGAGAGCAGACACTTTGGAGAATAGAATAGTGGTAGTTCCAATCTTTTATGTTACACAATATTAGCGCAACAGTTTATCAACTGCAAAATTTCAGTAATAAAAGATACTAAAGATAACTTTAGGGTGCATAAATGCAATAAATTACCCATTTTTTTTTTTTGGTAAATGATCAGGCAGCTTTACAGCAGCTTGTATAATTTCCGCATGAAAGCAGACAGTTGATTTTTGTATCCAGTGCTTTAAAACTGTGCTGAGACTCAAGTGGTTCCACTTTCTTTCTTTTATTTTCAACTGCTGATCCTGCCACTAAGACTGTTGGTTTTTCAACAAGCTCTCCTGCAAATGTATCAGTTAGAGTAATGAGACAAACCATTTACCACTGACAGGGGTAACTATTTACAATGATCACATTTCATTTATCCCAAAAGAAAAGAAAAACTGTTGCTATAACTGCTTGTGTAATTGCAGTGTGAGCCTGAGTTAGGCTTCAATGTATTCGTGTATCTAAATCTGTCCTCTAACACCCCTCTCCCCCTTGACTGACAATGCTGCTGTCCAAAAGGTAATGATTGGTAAGCTGCAATATATTACATTTTTGGTTTTGGGTTTTATATTGCTTTAATAACATTGAATTACAATATGGCTTTTTGTAGAAATTGTATACGCTGATTTTTTAACTTTTATTTGCTATATTTTTTTCAGGAAAGTGGAATTACACTTCATGATAAATTCAGGTACTGACAGTAGTTGCATTTTAATTAATTATTAGATTTAGATATTAGATGTTATTATTTTACAATGAAAACATAGGTGCTTTAAATAGTTTTACTCTTATATCTGCCTGGAGTTTAGTATTACAGCACCTTTGTGAGGGTCAAGCCACAAAGGTGTGTAATGCTTGATTTGTTGCATATACTGCATGTTTGATGCCAGGTCTATACATTCTGATCAAGAGTCAACCTTCTGGATTGTGTAGCTACAATAGAAGAAAACACTGGTCTCCCTTTAACCAAAGAAAAACAAGCAATACCTTCATAATTATTTTCTGAACAGCAGAGAAATATTTGTGGTTCATGTGTGTTTCAGTACAGCAATGCAAAGTGTTTACCCAAGGTACAGAGATTATTGTGGCCCTTTCATTTGCAGAGGTCAGTGCTGCTTTTTACAGAATTCCTGCTGGTGATGTCACTATGCCCATCTGTAGTGAATACAGTGCCTTGCAAAAGTATTCATCCTCCTTGGCATTTTTCGTGTTTTGTTGCCTCACAACCTGGAATTAACATGGATTGTTTGAGGATTTGCATCATTTACCGTATTTATCGGCGTATAACACGCACTTTTTTCCCCCTTAAAATAGGTGGAAAATCGTGTGTGCGTGTTATACGCCGATATAGGCAGCCACCGAGGGGAAGGAAGGGACGAGCGCTGCCGAAATAAAGCCAGATCTCCTGTGTGCTCGGCTCGGCTCACAGTCACACTTAGTCCCGCCCCCTGGACATCTCCTAGCATTGATGTCCCGGCATTGGACCGGCGTTATGTCCACCATAGGATCTGAGCCAAAGGGCAGGACTAGGCGTGACGCCAAGCCGAGTACACAGGAGATCCTGCTCTATTTCGGCAGCGCTTGTCCCCTCCTTCCGCTTGGAGGGGACAAGCTTTCTGGTCATAGCTGTCTGGAATTCAGGTAAAAATGCACACGCCCCACATGATGTAGGGAAATAGCTACATATACTGAGATAGACTCGCTATTAAGATTTGAGAAACAACTGGAATTTTATCTTGCTGAATCATTCGAGCTTCTGGAACCAGCACTGACCTCATTCCTTAAATACAGCACTTGTCTGAAAGATCTGTTACTAAAATGAATCAGTTTCAAATACCATATATCTTCTTGTCTCTGGGTTTTAGCTGTATGATGCCCCTGGGACTGCAAATGCAAACCGCTTCTTGGTAAAGTCCTGATTTGTGCAGCCTTACAGCCTACCCTACGTGACAAGGCTGATGAAAAATTACAGTTAACCGCTTGCCGACCGTCCGCTGCAGTTGTACTGCAGCAGAAAGGCACAGGCAGGAGAATCGCCGTTATGCTACGTCAGGCGCGCAGCGGCCACAACCATCGGATTCAATCAGGAACCGATCAATCCCCAGGCCCAGGCCAATGAAATCTGGCCTGTACCTGGTGATGATCGCCCCTGAGGAATGATATCCTTCCCCTGTCTATGTAACTGTAAACACTGACAGGGGAAGTGATGTCATCTCTCCTCGTGTCGGTCTTTTCGTTCCAGACCGAGAGGAGAGAGCATCTAAAAGTGAGTTGCACAGCACTGCACTGACACCAGGTCACGAAGGCACACAATTCACCCCCCGATCACCCCCCCCCCAGTTAATCCCTTCACCACCTGTCACTGTGTCACCCAGTACAGCAATCATATTTTTTATCGCTGTACTAGTGTCATTAGTGACACTAATCAGTGTTAGGGTAATTAGTATTAGGCTCAGATAGGTACAGGGACCCCCCCAACCCCCCCCCCCCAATAAAGGTTTAACGCCTTGATTAGCCCCTGTCACCTGTGATCACAGTATTGCCCTGTACACACGGTCGGATTTTCCGACGGAAAATGTGTGATAGGACCTTGTTGTCGGAAATTCCGACCGTGTGTAGGCTCCATCACACATTTTCCATAGGAATTTCCGACAAACAAAGTTTGAGAGCTTGCTATAAAATTTTCCGACAACAAAATCCATTGTCGGAAATTCCGATCGTGTGTACACAAATCCGACGCACAAAGTGCCACGCATGCTCAGAATAAATTAAGAGATGAAAGCTATTGGCTACTGCCCCGTTTATAGTCCCGACGTACGTGTTTTTTACGTCACCGCGTTCAGAACGATCAGATTTTCCGACAACTTTGTGTGACCGTGTGTATGCAAGACAAGTTTTAGCCAACATCCGTCGAAAAAAATCCATGGATTTTGTTGTTGGAATGTCCAATCAATGTTCGACCGTGTGTATGGGGCATATAAGTGTCACGGGTGACGCAGTTTAGCTAGATTTATTTTTATAGCGTCAGGGCACCCGTCGTTTTTTTACCCAATAAAGGTTCAACCCCCTGATCACCCGGCGGGTGATCAAAGTTAGGTTTTAGCGTCAGATAGGGTCTGCGTCGCACCAGCCAGCGTCAGATCAGTGCCAGTACCGCTAACACCCACGCGCACACCATACGCCTCCCTTAGTAGTATAGTGTCTGAACAGGTCGATATCTGATCTGATCAGAACTATATTAGCATCCCCAGCAGTTTAGGGTTCCCAAAAACGCAGTGTTGGCGGGATCAGCCCAGAAACCTGCTAGCACCTCCGTTTAGCCCCTCCGCCCAGCCCAGCCCACCCCACCCAAGTGCAGTATCGATCGATCACTGTCACTTACAAAACACAACACACATAACTGCAGCATTCACAGAGTCAGGCCTGATCCCTGCAAACGCTAACAGTTTTTTGATAGCGTTTGAATCAGTCGCTAACAGTCAGGAGCTTTTTTACCTGTGAGTCTCACTACTGTACCAGTAAATTTAGAGACCAAAATGTCAAATCAAAGGTACAATAGTGAAGAGGCCTACACGTTTCTGAGCATGAAAACTGTAAACAGCAGTGGCACCCTGACAGATAGCTCTGACGACGGAGTTGTGGTCCCTGCCAAGGTCAGGCGTATTAGACCCGATCTTCTTCTGCTGTTGTTGAGGTGCAAGAACCGCAGGTCCCTCGTATGGAGCAGAGAGCCAGTACTAGTGCCGCTATTCCTTCTGGTGAACTGGCAAGCACCAGCGGCCTAGTACATCCTGGTCATACATCCAGCACTGCAGTAACACTTGGTGATGTGGCGAGTCCTATAAGTGCAGTTCAAGCTGGCGAGGTGGCAAGCACGAGTAGTGTCCAGCTGCCACCAAGAAGAAGACAAAGACAGGCCCATCGAGCCCATAGTGCCCTTCCTGCTGCATTCACCAATCCTAATTGGGAACCCACCACTTCTGCAGCACCCGTACTTCCCCCATTCACTGGCCAACCGGAATTCAGGTGGAAACAGTTGATTTTATGTCACTTGATTTTTATTCGCTGTTTTTCACCGAAGATCTCTATAGATCTATTGTTGACTAAAGCAATTTATATGCTGGTCAATTCATTGCCGCTAATACCCAGCTGACCCTTGCCAGAGATTGGAGGCCAATTACGGTCTACAAATTTAAGACCTTCCTGGGCCTATCCCTCCTCATGGGCATAACTAAAAAGAGTGAGTTGCGGTCATATTGGTCCACTGCCCCAATTCACCCATGTTCTCTGCCTCCATGACCAGGACACGATACGAGCAGATCTTGCAGTTCATGCACTTCAGTGACAATGAACTCTGTCGTCCTCGGGGTGACCCTGAATTTGATCGAGCCTACAAAATTCGGCCCCTCGTAAACCACTTCAGCCAACATTTTGCAGCCTTGTTTACTCCCCATCAAGTTGTCTCCGTTGATGAGTCCCTGATTAATTTTTCTGGTCGCTTGTCATTCAAACAGTATTTTCCCAGCAAGCGTGCCAGATACGGGGTCAAGATATATAAGCTACGTAGAGCCGAAGAACTGTCCTGACTACATAGAAAGCGCTGGTAAGATTGTGTGGAATTTGGTGTCACCCTTATTCAGAAAGGGGTACCACTTGTATGTGGACAATTATTACACAAGCGTACCACTTTTTAGTCACTTGTTTGATCATCAAATTGGCACATGTGGCACCGTGCGATCTAAAGGGCTTTCCCCAGCGGCTTGTAGATTCCCGTCTTAGGCTGGGGGAGAGAGCCTGCTTGAGATGTAATAATTTGCTCGCTGTGAAGTGGAGGGATAACAAGAATGTTTTCGTTCTTTCCTCCCTTCACACAGACACGACTGTCCAAATTACTACGGCAACTGGTGTTTTGGAGAAACCCCTCTGTGTCCACGAATATAACCTCAATATGGGAGGGGGTGGACCTCCACGACCAGTTGTTGGCGCCGTACCTAATTGCCCGTAAGGCCAGACGCTGGTATAAAAAAGTGTCTGTATACTTATTTCAATTGGTTTTGCTGCACGCTCATGTGCTATACAAAGCTTCAGGACAAACTGGATCCTTCCTTAAATTCCAGAAAGAGATCATCAGAGCCCTTCTGTTTCCAGATGGTGCTCTGGCCCAACTTCCCAGGGCAAATGCAGTAAGCCAGCTGCATAAGAGGCATTTTCCGCAAGTCTTCTCTGGTACCCCTACCCAAAGAAACCCCCAAAGAAGATGTCATGTCTGTAGAAAGCACGGATTTAGGCATGATACCCGCTTTTACTGTCCCTCCTGTCCTGACCAACCTGGTCTTTGCATTGTTGACTGTTTCGAACGCTATCACACACTAGTTGAGTATTAGCGTAGGGTACAGCACCACACAGTCATAGGCACACGTACACAGGGTCTCGGGGTCTTGAAAGATGTGATGGCCATCACATTTTGAGAAAAAAGTAAAAAAAAAAAAAACACACAAAAACACAAAAAAATAAAAAAGCCAAAAATAGTTGTGATTGTATTTTTCTTCTCTCTCTCTCTCTATTGTTCTCTCTCTTATGTTCGCTCTCTACTTTCCACTCTACTGTTTGCTCACTATTGTTCTATATCTATCGTTCTCTCTCGGTTTTATTTTTACTATGCTTTATTGTATTTGCTTTACAGGTATGGTATGTTATACTGTAATGTTTGTTTTATTGTTAACCATCATTTGCGTAGCAGGTACGCCATTCAATTGCAGCATAGATTTATTTATATTGACAGCAACAGCGTTTGCTCCCACGATATATAAAGCCGTGACTCCAGCGCTGTAGGAGGTGATTTCATCACCACAGTTAAAAAAAGAGCATATATGCCGAAGCATGGGGGCAGCAGGGGCGGAGGAGCGATTTGCTCCTAACTTTTGGGGCGGATGCCCCCATGCTTCGGCATATATTTTTTAGGCCATTCAGCTACAGCACTCATTTATTTATCTTGACAGCAACAGCGTTTGCTCCCACGATACATAAAGCCGTGACTCCAGCTCTGTAGGAGGTGATTTCACCACCACAGTTAAAAACAATGCAGTGCATGTATGCCCATCATTAGGAGTGGGTGGATGAAGGGAGGTATTCTAATGGTGGGCATACCCACCGATCAATCTCTTTTTTTCATGCAGCCCATAGGCTGCATGAAAAAAAAGATTACAATATATGCCCAACAAGGACCAGCAACGTACTGGTATGTTGCTGGACTTTGAGTGGTTATACTAGAATGATGCCTGCGGGTTTAGGTATCATCTTGGTATCATTCTTTTCAGCCAGCGGTCGACTTTCATGTAAAAGCAATCCTAGTGGCTAATTAGCCTCTAGACTGCTTTTACAAGCAGTGGGAGGGAATGTCTCCCCCCTCCCAGCGTCTTCCATGGTTTTCTCTGGCTCTCCTGTCCCAACAGGGAAACTGAGAATGCAGCCGGTGGTTCCGCCAGCTGACCATAGAGCTGATCAGAGACCAGAACAGCTCCAATCATCTCTATGACCTAAGAAACCAGAAGCTACGAGCATTTCATGACTTAGATTTCGCCGGATGTAAACAGCGCCATTGGGAAATTGGGAAAGCATTTTATCACACCGATCTTGGTGTGGTCAGATGCTTTGAGGGCAGAGGAGAGATCTAGGGTCTAATAGACCCCAATTTTTTCAAAAAAGAGTACCTGTCACTACCTATTGCTATCATAGGGGATATTTACATTCCCTTAGGTAACAATAAAATGATTTAAAGAAATTAAAGGAACAGTTTAAAAATAAGATAAAAAAGCAAAAAAAAAAAAAAAAAAAAAAAGCACCCTGTCCCCCCCTGCTCTCACGCAAAGGCAAACGCAAGCGTCGCTCTGGCGTCAAATGTAACCAGCAATTGCACCATGCATGTGAGGTGTCACCGCGAAGGTCAGATTGAGGGCAGTAATTTTAGAAATAGACCTCCTCTGTAAATCTAAAGTGGTAACCTGTAAAGGCTTTTAAAGGCTTTTAAAAATGTATATAGTGTGCAATTTTAAAGCATGTCGTTTTTGGTATCCATGTACTCGGCCTAAGATCATCTTTTTTATTTCATCAAACATTTGGGCAATATAGTGTGTTTTAGTGCATTAAAATAAAAAAAAAGTGTTTTTTTCCCCAAAAAATGCGTTTGCGCTGTGCAAATACTGTGTGAAAAAAAATGAAACACCCACCATTTTAATCTGTAGGGCCTTTGCTTTAAAAAATATATATATAATCAATAACTCTGTTAGGATTATTACCCAATTCTCAAAACAGCATGGCCAAATGAGAGGGATCTTTCAAAAATATTGGCCACTTCTGATGGCTGATAATACCATTAAAACATTTCTCAAATCATACCCAGAAATCACTTACAGACGGGCCCCATCTATGAGAGACATGCTTGTTCACAGTCATCATGAGATACGAGGCCCCCTTGATTATTCAAATGCCGGCACTTTTTCATGCGGTACATGCGATTTCTGCCCATTTATCTTTAACTCTAAGAATATTCCCCTTCCAAATGGTAGAATACACCGTTTGAAACATAGAGTTACGTGTAAAACAATTGGTGTCGTGTATCTGGCTCTTTGCCAGTGTGGCTGTTTCTATGTAGGGAAGACTAAGCGTCCATTCCTTAAACATATTAAGGATCACATTGCACCTCTATATAAACACTTAACCACCACAGCCCTGAATAGGCATGTGGCCACAGAGCATAACTTTGACCTTCATGTTGTCAAGTTTGCGGCCCTTGGGCATATCCCTTCTCATGCCAGGGGAGGTAATATTGACAACTCCTTGCTTCAGATGGAGACCAGATGGATATATTTATTGAATGCGGTCAGATATCCTGGCCTCAATGAGTATATTAGCTTCAAATCTTTTCTTTAGAATAACATTTATGTGTATATATACAAATATTCCTATTATCTAGCTAGTCTATTCTTTGATTGTCTCCTCACTGGCTGGTCGATGTTATGCCCATCGGGCCCTGCTGGTTTGGTGTTCCATCTGCCCTCACTCCTTGCCCCCGTCCTGTACCCACTGCTGGTTAATTTTATATCTGTATGTTGAAATAATTAATACAATGGTCACTATATGTAGTTGCATACTGTATGTACGATAATTCCTATCACCTGTTTTTATTGAATACATAATTAAAATATCTGGATTAGTTTGATGTATATAAAAAACAAAAAATAATAAAATATAATACAAAAAAACAATTATTGACAATATGGTGACCTAAGTTCATGTAGAGACATGTTATAAATCAAATGCATTGTTTAATTTTGGACCACCATATCGATTTTATTAATGCAATTTTGTCATCTAACTTATACTTGTGTTGTTGCAGGCATTTTCTTCCGTTATCGCATGGCGGCCATTGCGGTGATACCATCTGTCCACCGCCAGGGCCGCTCCACCTATGTCCCCGATCTGTCTGAATTATCAGACTTCCCTTTGTTCCTTCCGCCCTCCCCCCCTCCTGGGGCTTGCCATGGTGGGCCCAATGCACTGGGTGTTTTTACCCCCCATTCATCTGGGAACTTGTTTCACTACAGCCTTTGGCTGCATGGACGCCCAAGGGCTGGCTTTATTGTCAGCCCGCCCCTTCGGCCGGGACCATCGCGGTGTTCCAACGCCTGTTCATGCCTCCTCTCCCCTCTGTCTCCCTTGGATGATGTGGGGTTCTCCCCCCTCTTCCTCTGGAGCCTTCCGTTGCACTTTCCCATCTGTCGATCATGTCGCAGGCAGTAGCTGCCATGTGACCGGACCGACGCTTGGACTTATGGGATATGTAGGCAAATGATACTGGCAACTGCGCATGTGCCCCGCCCGCCTGTTGTCCGCTCCTGATCAGCTGATTTATATCATGCTGATCAGGTGGGGGTTTTAAAAGGCAGCCTTGCTCTCAGTGTGTTTTTTATCTCCTTGCTGTGGGACCATCCTGGGGAGCTGGCTACATATGTAAAAGGTAATAGATCCAACAAACTTTTTTTCATCACAGCAAGCATCTGTCATTATATTGCCACATATGGCTGTACTGGCTGAACTTTCTTGCTAACAGTCCCTTTGTTATATGCATTGACTTTCAGATCATCTATAATAACCGGTGTTACCAGAAAGACTCATTGTGGAGGTTCCAACGTTTAGCCAAGATATTGGCGGAACCTTATTCATAGGATGCATTTTTTCTAACTTAATGTGTATTCGGTAAGCCCTTCTCACTATATCCAACATATTTCACTATGTCCTTCAAATCTGAAATTCACTGATATATTTATGTGTATCAATATAATTTTTCCCATACCTTTTTTTTTTTTTTACCCTCTCTTGAATCTATTTTACAGTCCTTTTGATCGCATTCATGCAATTTTTTTTACATGAACTGACTGCGCTGTGAATCTCCCTTGTGCAACATTGAGTGCCTTGGTTTTGCATATAATTAGGGTATGTAATTGAGGCTTAGGTCCCTTTTGTTAAACAAAATCAAAAGAATTTTCAATACTTATATGCTATACTTCTCTTTTTAGGCGCCCTTTAATTCCCCTGTAGCCAAATACTGGGCTGAGTGCAACTTCCATTCTCAGTGTCTCGGTGGTGTCCCCCTTGCGTTTTGGAGCCCGCATGGTATGTTTTAGGTGTGTGAGGGGTGGGAAGACCGTGGGATATGGGGGGGCGGCAATTTGACCGCTATGGGATGCGATTGGCTTGCCTCCAGCATTACAAGATTATGTTGATCCAATAATGCATTTTTTCTTTATTATAGTGGTTTTACTCTCTGCAGTACATCTCTACATTCCCCTGATGAAGCCAATGTTTTGGCGAAACTAGTTGGGAACATAAGACTATGATCACCCCTCAACATCTTTGGTGACGGTCATTTATTTGCACTGTATTTCTGTTTTTGCTTTTGCTTTGTATATTTTTTGTACACCTTCATGTAAACATTTTAGATGTTTTTGATATCAATAAAATAAATGATTTTATATAAAATATCATTCTAGTAATTTTGAATTTTGGTGGCACCGCATTAATCCCATCATCCCCTGTTTCCCCCATTTTTTGATATAATATTTGGGGTTCAATGTAATTTTCTTGCAAAAAAAAAAATTTTTTTTCACACAAAAGTGTCTCCTGAGTACGGGGATACCACATGTGTGAGACTTTTTGGGAGCCTAGCCGCGTACAGGACCCGAAAACCAAGCACCGCCTTCAGGCTTTCTAAGGGTGTAAATTTTTTATTTCACTCCTCACTGCCTATCACAGTTTTGGAGACCATGGAATGTCCAGATGGCACAACCCCCCCCCCCCCCCCCCAAATGACCCCATTTTTGGAAAGTAGACACCTCAAGCTAAATGAGAACTGCAAAATACTCACCATGCCTCTCAGCAAATAGCTTGGGGTGTCTACTTTCCAAAATGGGGTCATTTGGGGGGGGGGGGGGGGGTTGTGCCATCTTGGCATTTTATGGCCTTCAAAACTGTGATAGGTAGTGAGGAGTGAAATCAAAAATTTAAGCCCTTATAAATCCTAAAGGCGGTGCTTGGTTTTCAGGGCCCCGTACGCGGCTAGGCTCCCAAATAGTCCCACACATGTGGTATCTCCGTACTCAGGAGAAGCAGTTTGTCATTTTCCCGCAACTTGTGGCAAAATATAAAATATTTCATGGACTCAACATGCCTCTCAGCAAATAGCTTGGGGTGTCTACTTTCCAAAATGGGGTCATTTGGGGGGGTTTGTGCCATCTTGGCATTTTATGCCCTTTAAAACTGTGATAGGTAGTGAGGAGTGAAATCAAAAATTTACGCCCTTAAAAATCCTAAAGGCGGTCCCGTCCACGGCTAGGCTCCCAAAAAGTCCCACACATGTGATATCCCCATACTCAGGAGAAGCAGCAAAATGTATTTTGGGGTGCAATTCCACATATAAACATGGCATGTGTGAGCAATATATCATTTAGTGACACCTCTTTTTTTTGTGATTATTCAATCACTTGGGACAAAAAAATTAAATATTCAATGGGCTCAACATGCCTCTCAACAATTTTCTTGCGGTGTCTACTTTCCAAAATGGGGTCATTTGGGGGGGTTTTACTGCCCTGCCATTTTAGCATCTCAAGAAATGAGATAGGCAGTCATAAACTAAAAGCTGTGTAAATTCCAGAAAATGTACCCTAGTTTGTAGACGCTATAACTTTTGCGCAAACCAATAAATATACGCTTATTGACATTTTTTTTTACCAAAAGACATGTGGTTGAATACATTTTGGCCTAAATGTATGATTAAAATTGAGTTTATTGGATTTTTCTTATAACAAAAATTAGAAAATATCATTTTTTTCAAGATTTTCGGTCTTTTTCCGTTTATATCGCAAAAAATAAAAATGGCAGAGGCAATCAAATACCATCAAAAGAAAGCTCTATCTGTGGGGAAAATAAGGACGCAAATTTTGTTTGGGTATAACATTGCATGACCGCGCAATTACCAGTTAAAGCAGCGCAGTGCCAAATTGTAAAAAGTCCTCTGGTCTTTAGGCAGCCAAATGGTTGGGGGCTTAAGGCATTGTACACTTTCAATTGTTTAATTTCGATATTAGTGTAGTTATGTTCCCTGTGTTGTTTTTTTACATTTAGACTGCAGATGGGCACTGATTAGACTGCAGATGGGCACTGATTAGGCTGCAGATGGGCACTGACTGTATATGGGCACAGATCAGGCTGCAGATGGGCACAGATCAGGCTGCAATGAAGCTGCAGATGGGCACTAATCAGGCTGCATTGATGCTCACTCACCATTATTTTGCTTCAAAGTGGTTTATATTTTTTTTAAAGTTTTTTTTTTTCCTGAGTCTTCCCTCCTAAATTGGGGTGCGTGTTATATGCCGACGCGTGTTATACGCCGATAAATATGGTAATTTACAGAACATGCCCACAACTTTGAAGATGATTTTTTTTATTGTGACGCAAACAACAAATAGGTCAGAATAACAGAAAGGCAATGTGCATAACTATTCACCCCCCTAAATTGAATACTTTGTAGAGACACCTTTTGCGGCTATCACAGCTCCAATTCCCTTTGGATAAGACTTTATGAGCTTGCCACATCTTACCACTGGGATTTTTGCCCATTCCTCCTTGCAAAACAGCTCCAGCTCCTTCAAGTTGGATGTTTGCGCTTGTGAACAGCAATCTTTAAGTCTGACCACAGATTTTTAATTGGAATGAGGTCTGGGCTTTGACTAGGCCATTCCAACACATTTACATGTTTCCCCTTAAACCACTCAAGTGTTGCTTTAGCAGTGTGTTTGGGATCATTGTCCTGCTGGAAGGTGAACCTCCGTCCTAGCCTCAAATCACACACAGAGTGGTACAGGTTTTACTCAAGAATATCCCTGTATTTAGCACCATCCATCTTTTCCTCAACTCTGACCAGTTTCCCAGTCCTGACTGCTGAAAAACATCCCCACATGGATGGTGTTCTTTGGGTGATGTGATATGTTGGGTTAGCGCTAGACATAGCGTTTTCTTTGAAAGCCAAAAAATTTAATTTTAGTCTCATCAGACCAGAGCACCTTCCGCCGTACATTTTGGGAGTCTCCCACATGCCTTTTCGCAAACTCAAAACGTGCCATTTTTTTTTTGCTGAAAGTAATGGCTTTCTTCTGACCACTCTGCCATAAAGCCCAACTCTATGGAGCATACGGCTTATTGTCATCCTATATACAGATATTCCCGTCTCTACTGTGGAACTCTGCAGCTTCTCTAGGGTTACCTTAGGTCTCTGTGCTGCCTCTCTGATTAATGCCCTCCTTGCCCGATCTGTGAGTTTTGGTGTGCGGCTGTCTCTTGGCAGGTTTGCTGTTGTGCCATGTTCTTTCCATTTGGTTATGATAGATTTGATGGCCCTCCTAGGGATCATCAAAGATTTGGATATTTTTTTATAACCTAACCCTGACTTGTACTTGTCAACAACATTGTCCCTTACTTGTTTGGAGAGTTCCTTGGTTTTCATGGCATATATAATATATATATTTCAGATTAAAAAAAAACATTCAACTAAAGGCTGTAATTTAACAAAATAGGTAAAAAACAAAGGGGGTGAATACTTTTGCAAGGCACTGTAGGTGACACTTCATTCCACAGATGAAAGAGACTCATCTTGTGTCCTCTCATCATCTCCTAGAATCATAGAAAACAGCACACTGAACTGAATAAAGCCTGCATGATGTCATTCTCAAAGTACAGGTATTGCTATTCTCTTTTTTATATGAAAAAATTAAACATCTACTTGGGATTTTTATTCAAGCTAAGTGATAAACTGAAGATTTTCCTGCATTTCTGTTAAACAGCTAAATGTAGAGACACAAAGCAGAACAAACGGAGAGATGGCGTTACAAAGCAAAACATCTTTTTATACCAATAATAATTTTGATTTATTATTCTTAAAGCTTTGAACCAATGAATTGCTACTTTTTACTTCTAATTTAATCAAAGTTTGGGTTTTGCCTTTCTTGGGCATCAAGCACTGGTTCCCACTGGAGTCCCTCTAAACCTGTTAAGATCCAACTATGGCTCCTAGCTGGTCCTCCCTACCAACCAGCATACATTCTTTCTCTCCCTGTTCATACATACCTCTTTTCTTCCTTTATTCCTCTTAACTGGGCAACTGGCTACAAGGGTGAGTTCAGAGGGTGATGATAAATGGGGAGTACTCAGAATAGTCAGGGGTGGGTAGTGGGTTCCCCCAGGGTTCTGTGTTGGGATCAATCCTATTTAATTTGTTCATAAACAACCTGGAGGATGGGGTAAACAGTTCAATCTCTTTATTTGTGGACAATATTAAGCTAAGCAGTGCAATAACTTATCTGCAGGTTGTGGAAACCTTGCAAAAAGATCTGAACAAATTAATGGGGTGGGCAACTACATGACAAATGAGGTTCAATGTAGAAAAATGTAAAATAATGCATTTGGGTGGCAAAAATATGAATGCAATCTATACACTGGGGGGAGAACCTCTGGGGGAATCTAGGATGGAAAAGGACCTGGGGGTCCTAGTAGATGATAGGAAAATATATTGATTGCCTGGATCAACCGTTAATTATTAAAGTAAGAAAATATATATATATATATATATAGTTTATCAATCTTTCATCTAGAAGGTATAACCAAAAAGGCGCAGTCCTAGCGACCCTAAGACGCATATAACAAAAAAGAGAGAATATAGTTCTACCATGAGGACCACTTCTAGGACACAATCATAGGCGTGCGCAGCCTATTGCATTAGGGTGTGCACCTCAAACCAAACCGCAAACACACGTGCGTCTGTAAATATATCTATATCTATATCTATATCTATCTCAATCAAAACTTCGGGTGGGTTACTGCCTTTTCTTTATCATGTTTTTTGGCTGGAAGAATGTCAAGGTGGACTCCCTGTCTTCCACCATTATCCATTCAAAGACGGCAAAGGGACACGTTCTCCAATTGCAATTACTTTACTGTATCTTCAAATCATCAGGTACTGTCAAATCATGTAAATCAGCAACAGCTACCATATACAGTTGCGAGCATCCCTGCTCTTCCTTAGGCTGCCTGGCAATATTGCCAGACAGCCTGAGGAAGAGCAGGGATGCTCGCAACTGTATATGGTAGCTGTTTGTCAGAAACCACGAATCAGACCGAGACAGAAGTACAGTTAATCACACTTGTTTAATAATAATAAAAAGTAAACAGAGTAAGCGTAGTCAGTACATAGCCAGAGTTCAGTAACCAGATCGGGTAGTCAGCCAATGTCAATGTCAGAGAGCCAGAGATCAACGTAGTAGTACAGTAAACAGGATCAGGAACAAGAAGGGACTTCAGCCAAGCAAGTCTTCAACAGGAACTCAGGAGAAATTCTCTGAGATGTGACCAAAGGCGAAGGCAGAGATGAAGTGAGCTGGACGGCTTTTAGTAGCCAGGACTGATGAGCAGATCATCAACAGGTGAGTCACTGTGGAGAGATAGGAGCTGGCAATTAGCCAACAGCTGAGCCCAGCCCTGACACTGTTGCTGATTTACATGATTTGACAGTACCTGATGATTTGAAGATACAGTAAAGTAATTGCAATTGGAGAATGTGTCCCTTTGTATATATACAGGGCCCAAAATTTCAAGTCCTGAGCTACTAGCCAGGCCTCAAGGGTTACTCGCCACCAGTTGTCCCACCCAGCCCGCCCCGCCCTTAAACACACCCTCATAAATAATCTGACACTTAAATGTATTATGCAGAATTAAGTTATAAAAATAAATATTAACAACTGTATCTTTGCCCACCAATGCAGGCTGCCTGTGTCCCCCATGCAGCGTTGTGCCCTACAATGCAGCCTTGTGCCCAGTGCCCACCAATGCAGCCTTGGGCCCACCAATGCAGCCTTGTGCCCTGTGCCCACCAATGCAGCCTTGTGTCCACCAATGCAGCCTTGGGCCCACCAATGCAGCCTTGTGCCCAGTGCCCACCAATGCAGCCTTGTGCCTTCCAATGCAGCCTTTTTTCCACCATGCAGCCTTGTGCCCACCAATGACGCCTTGTGCCCAGTGCCCACCAATGCAGCCTTGTGCCCACCAATGCAGCTTTGTGTCCACCAATGCAGCTTTGTGCCCACCAATGTAGGCTTGTGCCCACCAATGCAGCTTTGTGTCTACCATGCAGCCCTGCGCCCACCAATGCAGTCTTGTGTCCACCATGCAGCCTACCTGTGCAGGGGAGGAGAGGAACAGGAGAGCCACCCAGGTGTTCAGAGCGCAGTGTGGGGAACACAGCGATAACTGCTTTCATTTCAATTGTTCCCGCCGCTCAACGTCATATACAGCCCCGCCCCCTGGCCAGGGAACTTTAAATGACAGATCACCTGTCACTGGGATTGGACAGTGATCTGTATATCAAAGTCCTGGGACCAGGAGGAGGGGCTGTATCTGACAGCGAGTGTTGGCGAACACGGCTATTGAAATAAAAGCTGTTATCGCTGTGTTCCCCACGCTGTGCTCTGAACACCTGGGCGTCTCTCTCTTCCCCTCCCCCCGGCTTGCCCCCCACTCCCAGGCAGCCCTTCCTCACCAGCCCTTAAAATCCACTCGCAAAATTCAAGCAGGCGAGTGGATTTTCTGAGGGCTGTGTGTATATATATATATATATATACACACACTTACTTTTTTGCTGACAAGCCAGGCAGGGTTCATATTGATTTGAATTGTATATGTAATGTGTGTGTGTGTGTGTGTGTATATGTATATATATATATATATATATATATATATATATATATATATATATACAATTCAAATCAATATGAACCCTGCCTGGCTTGTCAGCAAAAAAGTAAGTGTGCGTGTGTGTATATGTGTGTATGTATGTATATATATATATATATATATATATATATATATATATATATATATATATATATATATATATATATATACATACACACACACTTACTTTTTTGCTGACAAATCAGGCAGAGACAGGGTTCATATCGAGTTGCCTTTTTATTTTTGGTCCATCGTTCTTGTGCCTGGCTGCATGCTCTGCTCAGTGCTGTCTCATTGTCTCCCCTTCACCTCACTGAGCCTTCTGCATGCCGCTATCCGATTCCAGGCTGAGGCTCCACTGAGTCCGCTGCTTCTTCCAAGGGAAGGAAGAGAGAGGAGGCCGGAGGGGGGGGGGGGCGGAGTGCAGATGACTATCACTCCGCCGCCTGTGGGACCTGCGCTGCCGGAACAATAGAAGACCCATCGGCAAATGCGGCTTGATCACTCCACCGCGGCTGTGGTCCCCGTGACTCCCTCGTCCCTGCAGTGCAGCACACACACATGTTTTTGCTTGCCAGGACCAACAAAGGGCAGTGGTGACAAGAGCAGTAGTCACAACTACTCGCAGCAGTCACAACTAGCAATGAGAGCACAGGGATGATTAGGGTGTGCCTGGGCACACCCAGCACACCCCGTGGGCACACCTATGGACACAGTGATTGATTCAAAAAAGTTTTATTATTTTGAAAAAACACACACAAATCAATGAAAAAGAGGGGACTAACAGTTTACCCACACAGGTAGTTTAAAAATAGGACAATGTTGTCATATGTTAAAAAGAAGGGGAATCGCAGCTGCGCATACCATTCACACCTATATTCACAGTACCCAAATTTAAACAATCACTTTAGTCAAACATTAGCACTTGTAATTGCAGACTTATATAATGGTATAAAGCTCAGTTCTCAGAAGCCAAAAATTATAATCCCGATGCAATTACAAAGCAACTTTGTAGACTAAAAACAGTGAGTCAAAAAACCCATATAAATGTGGGTGGTATTAGGTGAATTGGTGACTTCTTAGTTGTCATGTATTCAAAAAACACACAGGGTATCGTTATTGCTGTCCACAAATGGATTATGATCAGTCCCTTTGGATTTTGAATAACTAGACAGATTATACCTGGTGAAGCAGGAAAATAATTATATTGAAGCTGAGATAATCAAGAGGAGCAGGCTTAGGCATTGAGTCACTTTTAACAGTGTGGATACATCTCCTCCAAAGGCCATCAGATGGGGAGGCTTAAAACCGGAGACAGGAACAAACACAACTGTGTAAATAGACTTAGTTCAAGACACTCTCACCATGTCATACATCGATGCCCCCTGCTGAGACCACCGCCTGTGGAAGGGAATTCCATATCCTTACCACTCTTATGCCCCGTACACACGGTCGGACTTTGTTCGGACATTCCGACAACGAAATCCTAGGATTTTTTCTGATAGATGTTGGCTCAAACTTGTCTTGCATACACACAGTCACACAAAGTTGTTGGAAAATCTGATCGTTCTAAACGCGGTGACGTAAAACATGTACGTCGGGACTATAAACGGGGCAGTGGCCAATAGCTTTCATCTCTTTATTTATTCTGAGCATGCGTGGCACTTTGTCTGTCGGATTTTGTTGTCGGAAAATTTTATATCCTGCTCTCAAACTTTGTGTGTCGGAAAATCTGATGGAAAATGTGTGATGGAGCCTACACACAGTCAGAATTTCCGACAACAAGGTCCTATCACACATTTTCCATCGGAAAATCCGACCATGTGTACAGGGCATTACAGTAAAGAACCCTCTACATAGTTTAAGGTTACACCTCTTTTCTTCTAATTTTAATGAGTGGCCACGAGTCTTGTTAAACTCCCTTCCGTGAAAAAGTCTTATCCCTATTGTGGGGTCACCACTATGGTATTTGTATATTGAAATCCTATCCCCTCTCAAGCGTCTCTTCTCCAGAGAGAATACGTTCAGTGCTCGCAACCTTTCCTCATAACTAATATCCTCCAGACCCTTAATTAGCTTTGTTGCCATTCTTTGTACTCGCTCCATTTCCAGTACATCCTTACTGATGACTGGTGCCCAGAATTGGACAGCATACTCTAGGTGCGGCCGGACCAGAGTTTTGTAGAGTGGTTTTGTTGAGTAGTGATCGTTTCACTGTACCTCTACCCATCAGTCTGGATTAACACATGCTCAGGGTGAGCTGATATCCTGGCGCCTTCAGGTTTTCCACTGTGTATAAAGTGCCGTTCATGCAGGTTTTTTGTTTCCAATCATTGGATTACAAGCTGTCGTTCCTTTTCCATCTTCCTGCTTCACATGTGCAGCAAACAGGCAATCCCCCAGCCAACATGCTGATGTCACGCTGACATGTTTCACTAGCCAATCAACGCTAGTTTCCTCAGAGTCTTTTTAACATATGACAACGTTGTCCTAATTTTAAACTACCTGTGTGGTAAACTGTTAGTCCCTGCTTTTTCATTAATTTGTGTGTGTTTTTTCAATATAATAAAACTTTTTTGAATCAATCACTGTGACCTAGAAGTGGTCCTCTTGGGAGAACTATATTCTCTCTTTTTTCTTATTTGCTTGTAGATGATAGGCTCAGCAATGGCATGCAATGCCAAGCTGCTGCTAACAAAGCAAACAGAATATTGGCATGTATTAAAAAGGAGAATAATTTCAGAGATAAAACGATAATTCTCCCACTCTACAAAACTCTGGTCCGGCCGCACCTAGAGTATGCTGTCCAATTCTGGGCACCAGTCATCAGTAAGGATGTACTGGAAATGGAGCGAGTACAAAGAAGGGCAACAAAGCTAATTAAGGGTCTGGAGGATATTAGTTATGAGGAAAGGTTGCGAGCACTGAACGTATTCTCTCTGGAGAAGAGACGCTTGAGAGGGGATAGGATTTCAATATACAAATACCATAGTGGTGACCCCACAATAGGGATAAAACTTTTTCACGGAAGGAAGTTTAACAAGACTCGTGGCCACTCATTAAAATTAGAAGAAAAGAGGTGTAACCTTAAACTATGTAGAGGGTTCTTTACTGTAATGCCCTGTACACATGGTCGGATTTTCCAATGGAAAATGTGTGATAGGACCTTGTTGTCGGAAATTCTGACTGTGTGTAGGCTCCATCACACATTTTCCATCGGATTTTCCGACACACAAAGTTTGAGAGCAGGATATAAAATTTTCCGACAACAAAATCCGACAGACAAAGTGCCACGCATGCTCAGAATAAATAAAGAGATGAAAGCTATTGGCCACTGCCCCGTTTACAGTCCCGACGTACATGTTTTACGTCACCGCGTTTAGAATGATCGGATTTTACAACAACTTTGTGTGACCGTGTGTATGCAAGACAAGTTTGAGCCAACATCCATCGGAAAAAATCCTAGGATTTCGTTGTCGGAATGTCCGAACAAAGTCCGACCGTGTGTACGGGGCATAAGAGTGGTAAGGATATGGAATTCCCTTCCACAGGCGGTGGTCTCAGCAGGGGGCATCGATAGTTTCAAGAAACTATTGGATAAGCACCTGAACGACCGCAACATACAGGGATATACAGTGTAATGCTGACATATAATCACATATATAGGTTGGACTTGATGGACTTGTGTCTTTTTTTGACCTCACCTACTATGTAACTATGTAACTATGTAACAGAGATTTAAGAAGGAGAATGTCGCATGAATGTCCTTATAGAGCTGCACCATGGAGAATAAACATTCAGGATTTTGGGATCTAGTAGCCATTTAGGTAGCTTACATCTATATAGGACACATTCCTCTCCTAAGAACAAAGGCTAGTTGGCAAGCCTGCGTACTACCAATATCAGAAAGATAACATTACATCAGCCACTGCAATATACAGTAATATGTAGAGGTGCCTGCATCTACCTGCAGCAGCCTCCAAAAGTATCCTGCCATGGTAGAGTCATATTAATTTGGCACGTGCCAAAGCTTTCCAGTTCCTTCATATTGTCATGGTTCGGTGCACATCAAACCAGCGCTGGGTTTTACCTCCTGTTTGAGCTGCTTGGGTTCCTGCCAATCCACCCTGAACCTGGGTATTATTCCTGTAAGCCATTGCACCTGTGGCTTAGTGTTTAAAGGGGTTGTAAAGATGTTTTTTTTTTTTTTTTTAAATAACAAACATGTTATACTTACCTTCACTGTGCAGCTCGTTCTGCACAGAGTGGCCCCGAACCTGGTCTTCTGGGGTCCCTCGGCGGCTGTTTCAGCTCCTCCCCGCAAGCATTTACCACCTTCATGCGAGCTCCCTCGCACGGTGGTGAGTGCTTGCGGGCGCGCTCCCGTGATACAGCCGGCGGCTATAGCCGCTCGCTGTATCACTCGGCCCCGCCCCCCGGCGCGCCGCGTCATCGGATGTGATTGACAGCAGCGCGAGCCAATGGCTGCGCTGCTTTCAATCCATCCACTGCAGCCAATCAGCGACCAGGCTGAGCTGCAATGAAGCTGACGAGGACGAGGAGCGAAGATTCGAGGCGTCAGGTAAGTAAAACGGGGGGGCTGGGGGCGGCGGTACTGTCAAAAGTTTTTTCACCTTAATGCATAGAATGCATTAAGGTGAAAAAATTTTTACCTTTACAACCCCTTTAAGCAACGTATCTCCACGCTGAAGCCAGACCCTCCTGTTCATCTGGAGTTTGCTGTTTCTGATTATTCCCTTATTCTGTGTGTTGTTTGATCCTGTCTTTGTTCTCAGTGTTCCCTCTGGCTGTACAGTTATAGTCCCTTTGGTTTCTGTCTGTGGATCGCTTAATTTCCTGTTGCTGTGTGTGTCTCTCTCAGTATAGTGTCTGTGTGTACCCTGTGTCCTTCCAGCTTGCTATTTGGTTGCACTGTGCTCAAACGGGTGTGCCAGAGAACTGCAACCTGGGGGCTGCCTCACGGCGCAACATCCACACCTCCAGTGGTTCAGGTGAGGACCAGGTGGCTCCTTAGACCCTTTGACTTGGGCTACATATGTGTGCGGTCACATTGCTCCTGCAGCTGTGAGCCTCCATTCCCAGGTACACCTGGTTAGTTGTCCATTGGTCCATTTACTTGTGCCACATGCTGATGTAAAGCAGCATGTCCCAGCTCTCGCTTTCTGTGTTGCAGCTAGGGATGTGCTCCTATACACCATAAAAGCACTGAATGCTGTTAGAAAGATCTCAAAGCTACAGCATGAGGAGGAATATTTATAATACTGAATTACAGTAGGGTACAGTGTGTATAATATATATAATTATGGGCATGTGTCTACAGTTCAGTAATGATTACATAAAGCAAGTAAGGGCAATATTTTTTTCTGCTGTTGTGGCTGGAGGGGGAGAGCACAGACATGCTTTGCATTTATGAGGCTGTAATCTACCTATCCTGCTGTATGTTACTGAGTAGTGTGGCTGGCTGGCTGCAGAATGAGGGGGTGTGATTTATGTTGAAGTGGGCTTGTTCACATTTAACATGTACAGACCTAGTGTACCCTTCCACATTCACTCCAATCCCAAAGATTCGTGGGAAAGGTAGTTTGAATATGGTGTAGAGATAGAGGAGAGGATATGATGTAATCACTGTTCTAACAGCTCCTCCTAGGCAGAATACATGATGCATGTTTTGAATTACAGAGGACTTCCTGAAAATTCAATTTAACTCTTCAATAGTAAGTAATTTCACAAATGTAATAACTGTTTAGTGTTTTGTGTAGGGGGTGTACTAATGGGGGATTTTTTTGCCAATCCCAGAGTTCTGCTTTAAAAAATGGCCTTTGTGGCAATAATATAGTGCATGTAATACATTTTTTAATAAAACTGGTGTTACTCTTTATGTCAGTGTAATTAAAGATTATTCAGATGCATTGGTATGTGTTACTGCACATCATATATTGTTTTACTCTTATTTAATAGGTCTGTATGAATGCCTATGATGTACATAACTCTTTTGGGACTTCTCACTTAATCTACCTGGCATTGCACCTGATTAGATGACAAAACACATTGTGCAAGTCACCATGAATACCTGTCCTGGCAGCACAGAAGAGTTAAGGAGCCTGGCTGAGATTTATGTCTACTGAAACGTGCCCAGAGTGTAAATCTGTTATTGATTAGCAAAGCAACATGATAGTTTCTATTAAAACTAGTTTAAAGAGGCAGCATTAAATGTGATCTACCTCTGAGGAATAATGTCATAATGTAACAAATATAGTGCAGCTAGAAAAAGCGAATTGAATCTGTAAATGTCATCAGTGCAGGAAATGTGAGAAGATGATGTACTGGTAAGTCAAGCATGAAATATGAGTGAAAAAATGAAAAATAAATAAGAATAACTGGCTAGACGATAGAAAAGAAAAATACATAATAAGATGTGGGATGAAAATTATTTAGACTAATAGCCGGCCAGATTGACTTGAAATCTATATAACATTGTAGGGTGGAAGAATTCTGCTCAAGATATTCAGTGTCCAGGGAGATATTTTATTAAAATTAAATTAAATTAGTAAATATAAAAAAGAATATAAGTCTAGCACATGGGGGTCTTCCTTAAGGGGAAAATTTCTCATTTGATGTTTACTGTTTTAATAATAATGTTAATATTATTCCTAGGATTTGTTTTCAAAAATATTTATTTTGTATCAAAGCATTTAAACGAATCTACAAATTGCATAACATAAGGGGGAGTATCAGTTACTCCCCTTATCTTCCCTACATCCTCTTACCAAATGTACTTTAATTTTGGATAGAGTGGGGGGGTTATAATCCCTGTCAGTTTTTTTGCCATCTGTGTCCCATTGAGGAAATTTTACCTCACTTCCTGTCTCTTAACCAGAACAGGAAATGAGAGGAATTCCCTGCAAATTTAGTGACTCTTTTAGGGCCTTCCAGGTCACCAAAACTACTATCCCCATTGGACATTTTCCCTTCTATTATTTTACTGGGGACAACCCAAAATGTGGGATTTTATTTTACTTTCAATGAAAAGGGTAAACAGAAAAAATTGAGAGGGTAAATCTCCCTAATGGGGGCACAGACAG
The DNA here is from genome assembly GCF_042186555.1 of Aquarana catesbeiana. Classification (NCBI taxonomy): domain Eukaryota; kingdom Metazoa; phylum Chordata; class Amphibia; order Anura; family Ranidae; genus Aquarana; species Aquarana catesbeiana. The sequence goes on along the minus strand of NC_133331.1, from coordinate 135,332,830 downwards.
CAATAAAAACTGGTAAAAGTTTTGCTTTTAGTCAACTTTAACATGAACTTTGTAGATGCAGAGTAGAATTAACAATGCAAAAAAGGGTCAAAATGTTAAAGGTGTGTGCAATGGTACAGAACAATGTTAAATTTATTATGAAGCTGCACAAAAAGGTGCTCTAGAGAACAATGTCTTTGCCAATCAGTGAGGATACTACATGTCAGTACAGTGGCAGCATCCTTTACAGTGGAGTCCAGGATAGTTCTGGGTACACAAGCGAACAGCTGGAGGGATCTCTGGGTTGGCACAACAGGTGAGCGGCTGCAGGAGTTCCAGAAATGGTACCACAGGAAGGTGGCTAGCAATTCAGAGCCTTGCTGCAGTGGCTGGATCTTCTGTAGAAGCTGTGTTGTATTGGGCTTCTGCCTGGCTGCCTGCACACTGGGACTAACAGTAGAGGACTTTACACCTGCCGGCAGATCACATGCTCAGCTACATCTGCCTCATCAGGTGTGGTCTCTCTGAGCTGCAGAGATCAGCAAATATTGTCTAGGAGCCCAGGGCTTGTTGGAACCCAAGCAATTGTGGCATCCAATCATTGTAAGTCAAGGGGAACTCCACTACACTATTCTGTTTTTCCTTATTTTACCAGTGATTTTGGTTCTTAGGCCAGCCATCGAGGGATTGAATCTTGGCCGGTTCAGGAACTGGCCGAGATTTGATCCATCTATGGGCAAGCTGATTGTACCCAAGTTGATCTATCGATCGACTTGGGTACAACCAGCCTGTCAGATTTTTAGCATGTAATTATTGCCAGTGGCTATAGCTGCTAGCAGTAATCAGTGTGTTTTTCCGCAGGGATGGTTCCCTGTTTGCAGAAAAGAAAATTGCAAAATCTATGGACTGCTTTATTCTTTTTTAGTAAAACTTTAACAACAAAACCATCTTACTACTAAGCCCAAATATAGCATGGGCTCCAGCAATAGGGTCATACCGTAGCCATCAGCTATGAATGCTATGAAAATCTGTTAAAATCCATGATCAAAATGCTCAATAAAAAAATTAATGAAACAGAAACCCACATCTACCACTATTATAGAGGTGAATTGGGGGGGGGGGGGGGGGGGGGTGAACCCTCCAATTCCTCCACAAACTTTGTGGAATGCAAATAATGAACATGGATTGCCCGAATTTGATTTTTAATGTAATAAAAAAATAGTTGGGTGGGGGGAGCTGTAGAAATGAACAGGCCTAGTTTTCCTTTATGCCCCCTGGGCCAACTGTCTTGTGCCATTCCCTTCTTACCTTACCAGGGCTAGGGGCGCCTACTGTGGTAGCAGTTTGTTTCTAAGTGTACAGCTGTAGAGCAGGTGAACTATATGTACACAGAACATTACTTCAAAGATAAAAATGTACAGGCTGTGCAGGTGCCAGGGAAAAAAGAGATTTTGTGTTTTCAATTATTTATAGCAGATAAAGTATTTAATCTGACTGGTAATTATAGCTGAAATAATTTGTTTCTTCATGCTAAAATAGATAAGGCATATCTTTTTTTTTTAAGAAAGCTTTGAGTCTATTGAGTTCAACCAGAAAAAAAACACTTTGCATCCTCAGAACCATTTAACCCGTAGTTGAAGCAGAAGGCAACCATCCCTTATAAAGCATGATGTTTGTCCTAACAGGGGAAATCTTCCTGATCTACAAAGGCAATCGAAGATTCCCTTGGTGAACATTGTATTATGTAATTTTTTTTTTATAAATTATAATAGCAGTTTATATTTTGACCATTCTTAAACACATTCTGCCTTTCTCAGTTTTTTTAAACACACAGATAAGATGGGAGGTTCTGCCTTCATTGTTATCTCAGTGTTATACTATTAAAAGCAGCAAAGTCTGCATTTAGACATCCAAAAGTCTTGTAATATATTTCACCAAAAATGAACCTTAAACTCTTATGCCGCGTACACATGATTGGACTTTCCGACGGGAAATTTTGGATGTGAGCTTGTAGTCGGAAAGTCCAACCGTGTGTATGCTCCATCGAACATTTCCGCACACACAAATGTTTGAGAGCAGGTTCTCAAATTTTCTGACAACAAAACTTGTTGTCAGAAAGTCTGATCGTGTGTACACAAGTCCGTGGCACAAAAGTTCACGCATGCTCTGAATCAAGCAAAAGGCGCCGCACTGGTTATTGATCTTCCTTTTTCTCGGCTGGTCACAGGTGTTGTACGTCACCGCGTTCTCACGTTCGGAATTTTTGACCAACATTTGTGTGACCGTGTGTATGCAAGACAAGTTTGAGCCAACATCCTTCGGAAAAAAATCCACGGTTTTGTTGTAGGAAAATCCGATCGTGTGTACGGGGCATTAGAGATGCTTATAATTAGTTTTTAAAGTAACTTTTTCAGACCTTTCCCCCACCAAAATATGTGCTCCAAAGGCTTAGAGATCTCAAAAAACTCAGAAAATATCATAAACTTATAGAAGGTCTTACTAAGTCTCATGGGAAGACTTGGTTTCATTGGCACTGATTCACATTTTTGGAAGAATACAGCTGGCTATTTACGGAGTGATGGGATTATTTTTTTACCTCTTGCTTGACATCCATTAATCTTTCACATACTGCTTAGTGATGATTATCCATTAATTGATAAAATAGGTCCAGGCACAGAGCCTCCCTTTCTCCATCCACTGCCCTATCCACCCTTCCTCATGTTCCTTCTGCCTCCCCTTCCTCTCATTCCTCCTCTTTCCTCCCTCACTCCTTTCCTTACCCTTTGCCTTTTTTCCCGCCTCCCCTTACATCTTTTTTTATGCACCCTCCTCCTTCCAAACCTTTTCTACCCCGCCACCCCCCTCCTACCCCCCCCCCCTTCACCACATCTCTCAACACCCTTCCTCCACACAAATTCCCCCAGGAATCCTCAAGAAAAATAATTTTAGTACACTTCCTCCTGTACCATTTTCAATCACCCTGCAGTCAACCAGTGAGAAAATCCTTCACCCTTATATATTCAGATATATTATTTTTTCAGCAAAAGTACAGTTTTCCTTTAACTGGCCCTGCATGAAACAGTAATACTTCTAAGTATATACTCTAACATTTTTTTGTCTGTTTCCTTTGTCATTTCTATGTTAAGTAAAGCCTGGTTAGCTGCAAGATGCGATGATCTCTGATATTCCTGACATGCACCAATATTCCAACTGTGGAGAGAAGAATAGGGGGATTCAGTGAGTAATCCTGCAATAAATAAATCAGCTTGAGAAATAAAATACACATTCCTTTATTTTTCTGAAATTACATGCTCCAGCATGGAGCCACATTGGGGAGTTTGATATTGGCAATCTATCCACCTGGGATTTATAAACTCAAATACTTTTTTTTTTTTTGGAAGCTAATAAACTATCTGATACTGTTTAGAAGCATGCTGTGTTGTCACAGGATCAAAATCTTTTGATATTAACTACACTCTGGTGTTCTCCACAAAAACAAGTGACCTTTCATTTGAGAAAATCATTACAGTATTAAGAAATCATTTCCATCTGCCCTGTCTACAACTGGAAAGCAATTCCATTTCATCAAGCGGAAGCAACTTCCAGGTAAAAGTATAGCAGTTTACATCAAGGAACAGTGGAGCTTGTTAGATGGCCACTATTTTGGAAACAAGTTAGTATGCGAAAGGATGAAATAAAACAAAACAAAAATTAAAAAAACGCACAATGCCTGTAAACATCGCGTTTTCTCACAAGAACATGAATGGATTAAAATTGAAGTCAAGCCAAAATTTACTTTCTGGTAGAACTGGTGGGGATAGAGCCTCTTTTCTGTCTTCCTGTGCCCCTATTGAGGAGTGTAAAGAGCCCCTGCTCGCTCGGTTCCACTCTCCCAACACTCCTCTGTGTCTATAGAATCAGATTGCAGATCCCAACATCTGATGGTTCGGTCATCTGATGCTCCGGGACTAGAACTACAACTATGTGCCGTTCTAATCCAGTTGTGCAGCTCAGAACAAACACCGGGCAGGCTGTATGTAAGTTCAACCAGGAATCTCTTTTATTGAAAAATACAGGCTCTTTTATACAATAAAAGAGGAGGTGCGTACCTCCGGCTCATATTAGTCTGAACATACACCTGTGACCAGAAACCTAATTAACATGGGCTAATTAACTAATCCCTTTAGACAGCCTAGATGACTCAGACATGACCTTTAGGCCAGACTGGCCGTCTTGTAGCTCAGAAAACCCAATCAACATTATCACAATAGCAGAGTTAATTAACACAAAACAACAATGGGGATCTAATGACTCTTAGATCCCATACTAGAGACTTATTTACAATACACATTCTAGCAGGCTACAGACAGACAGGTGGCTGGAATTGACATCAGCCTCTCCTAACAGCATTTGTCCCAGCACCATGAATCAGCCACTATTTCCAATACGGCAAATCCAGGGTCCCCAGAGTCTGTGTGTCCTGGGGGACATGGACCCGAATCCACAGTAATACCACCTCAAGGGTTCCCAGGCATACAGCTCACAAAGAGCACCGTTCCCCCAAATGCCAGGGCCCACGATCGATCGGCAAGAGGCTAGCATTCAGTCCCCTCCAAAAGTCTGTCTCCCGGCTACGTCTGTCACAAGGAGATTACCTCATACTTCCTGGTCCAGAAAAGAAAGCAATTGGAAATTTAAAATGCTACATTTGTCCCTGGAATAGTAGATAAGTGGATAACACCACCTGCTGCAGTGACAACTGCCAAAGGTAGTATTGCCTCCCAACACACACACGTTGGTAGGATCTCCTCTCACTTTCTGTTGCAGGACAAGACATTTTCTCAAATGGGAGACAGAAAGAAAACCTGTCGAAAGTTATAGTTTTTCCCCACCATATCCTAAACCAGAAAAAAAGGTTTTGTATTGAGTTTAACTTTTACCTACTAAAGTTGTCCGTCATCCCTTGGAGGCCAGATCCAAGAACAACGGTCAAGCCTAATTGCTGCAATATGATGGAAAAATAAGAGTAGTTATGGAGTGATGGCAACCCTACATTACAACATGTAGGGTTGTCTGCCACCTTCCAAATGATGCACTCACCTCCATTTTTGACCTTTCGCATGACAACATGCGCCTTCCCCTTTAAGGGGCTTAAAAATCCTCTGGTGGGTAGACAAAGCCCCTTAAAGGGGAAGGTGCATTTTGGCCTGCGGAAGGTCAAAAATGGAGGTGAGCGCATCATTTGGAAGGTGGAGGGCACTGGAGGTGTTTGGCGAACCTTGCACGGAA